>NC_089864.1:7446666-8078333 GCF_036373705.1 Amia ocellicauda | reverse complement strand
TTAAAGCCTGGTGCGCAAACCGGCATTTTCAAAAAAAGGCTGATCGGTCCATCTCTGTGAAGCTGCATTGAAATCCTCCACAACCCAATTACCGTTCCAGAATTCATCTGTCCACAATTATAATGCGGGCAGTTAATGGTTTAGATAGCGCAGCTAATGAGGGCATCCGGAATGCATGCATTAATCACACATAATGAGGGACAGGACGGCCATTTGTTTGCTAAAATAAGCCCAAGAGCAATCCACGTACTTTAGGGACAGCGGATATTATGCCGTGTTGCGGAGGGTTATGAAACTTCATGGCATATTTTAATAACCTCTCACTGCTTTTGAATTATGCAGACAAGAAAGGACCTCTTTTCCACCGAGCAGATAGACTCTGTAAGTGCAGTGGCTTCAGCAGGGAGGCGGCAGCAGGAGCCGGGCGGCGAGTGTTTACATGCCAGAGGAAACGGTTAACTGCAGGCTGACACAACGGTGCACCCAACCGCACTCATACCTTTTATGATACGAGAGGGTTTCGACAGTGAGGACCCTGGAAAGCATCACGTGCCTCTCCAAGACCACTGAGCCAAACCTTCTGTGGGCATCGGCTGAGTTAATTGTAAAAATGCTCTTCGGTAACAGGGATGCCGGGCAGTGGGAAAGCAAGCACCTGAAGCTATAGTTTTTTCTTTTGCCAGCTTGGATTTCCCAAATGTTTTTTTGTTGTTGTTGTTGCTTAAATGAAATAACAGTATAAGAAAATGACATTGTTTCTGGAAAGCTTTCCGAAGTCTAATTGGGAGGAGGCTCTTTATCCGGGCGCACTGCTGTGACAGTCAGAGTGGAAAGGCTGCAACACTTGAAAAGTTCAAGAAGCAAGAGAAAATACCTCTCAATTCACCTGCTCAAAACAGCATGTGAAGAGGTACCAAAAAAAGGGGCACACTGAAACGAAAATCAAACGGACTCATTGTATTCTCAGGAACAAAACCACGTCCCATGAAGATTCACAAATCTCAGACCTAAGAGAGTTCTTGACAAAGCCGGAAATGTTTTTGCTTAAGTGTGTGGTGTATTGCTTCAGCTGTATGAGATGAGAGACTGTGAATGCATCATGATTTGTTTGTTGGACCTATAGTTTTTATTTGGAGCGTGCCCCTTTTCTACAATCTACAGTTATATGCCTCTCCACCTGTCCAGAGTCCTCAGTGGCAGTCCAAGCAGAACGGTAAATCCACACACAACAGGTTACAACCTTAGTACATTAGTTATAAGACAGTATTAATAGTTATACCAAGGGCAAACACCATTTTCAGAGAATGCGGCTACAATTAATGATCACATTTTTCTTTCACAGAGGAACTTAAAATGAAATCAATTAAATAAATGAATTAAATAAAAAGTATTACTACAACAGAAAAAAAAAAGTAAAAAACAAATGTAGTCTTATTCAAATTAAGAAAACCAATTTATACTGTGGCCCACTCTAAGCTTATACAGTGGCCTTGTAATAAGGTTGCTTCCACAATTAATTGGGACTCATTTTATCCTTCTGTACCTAATTATAAACACACAGTATATGAAGGCGTACAAGTATGTTCAACAGTAGCGAAGCAACACTTGGATCTGCATCCTGTTAAATATTTAAACTTGACTCAATAGATCTCAAAGCCTGCTTTACATCTGTCACAGTAGGTTTATACCCTGTCAACTGAAGAATACGTTGCCCAAAGAACACAGTTAATGCTAAATCTAACCCTACCCCCAAGTCTGCGGGCCTTGTCTCCTACATTGTTTTATTCATAACATAAACCTGTGCCAGTCTGTTTATGCATTATGGATGTCGTACTCTGTCCGGAATTCAAATCACAGGCAGACAAACTGCAGCTCCAGAGATGACTGTGACGGCCCCTCACCCCTCGTTCACGGGCCACGTTTAGAGCAGGATAAGATTGGGCTGTTAACCGAGTAAGATGGGATGCTCTTTCTGCCTCTCTCTCTCGTTGGATTCGGTGAACTTTTCTACCTTGTCAGGAAGCCTGGTTAATTCCAGTGTTTACACAGAAGCCGTGACCGCGCAGCCCAGTCACCGGGCTCTAATGTGATGTGCATATTCACTGCAGCTTCCCCACCTCCTGGAGAGATGCGATACGAGAATGAGGGCCTTGGTAAACTGTTCACAGCGCTGCGCGGATGTTTCCCAGAGATGCTGTGGCATGAGTGACACGCAGGGCACAGTGTATTTCAGGTGGAGCGGCTCTGAACTGAAACATAGAGTAGTTTGTTTGATTGAATAAGTCTGAGTCTTGGGTGTGATGACCGAGTGCGACTCCAAACATGAATAGACACTGCGTTCAACTGTTTCTCATGTAATTCAAAATTCTGGCAGGGAATGATGTAGATAAACATCAGCAGCCTTTATCCTGAAAATACTACACAACATCTACACATTTCCTTGTTCCTTTAAGGCATAAATACTTTAGCCTTGTGAGAACCATGCCCTTTCCTCAGAAATGAAGTAAAAAGTCTGTCTTCAACGATTATTCCATAAATCATTCCCTATACAAGTTTAGATTGTGTCAAAGTCAACAATGTTGTGATAGAAAGCATCATACAGCAAGCTGGCCTCACTCACCTGGAAGACATTCATACAACTGGACATCAGCTGTGATCCCTACAGCTAGAGAAATTAAACAGATGCTATTTAGGGATATTACATGAAAATGCTTGACTTCCCTGATTAGAACTCATCTTTTCAGCAATGAACAAAATGCAATTGTGTTGTATAACCTTCATTAAAATCTAACTACAGGCACATTATTGGATTTTTACATATTTGCAGAAATACATGTTAATTAAACAGTGATTGGATATTTACAATTGGAATGAGATCCGTTTTTGCAACATAAAGGAAGGTTTTAAAATGAGTTATTGCATACAGTGGAAAAATAAGCAAAAAAGAGACACAAGTACTAATTAAATAACCTGTGCTTGCATGCAATCATAGCCCAACTAAGATTTAACTCGTTCTCCTCGCTGCGATTGGTCTGGAGTTTCCTAACAGGAGCAGCCAAGAGTCTTAATGTTGTCCAATCCATAAATACAAACAGGCCTTCCGGGCTGCTTGTTTAAAGGTTTCACACACATAAGTGTGTTTAATTAAGGAGAGTATTCTAGCAGAAAATTAAAAAGGCCCTTTTAATTGTCATTTCACGGGTCTTTATTTAATTTTTCCCAGGCCCACTGAGGGTCTCCTCTCCAGTCCCCCCCAATATGAGTGACACCCCCACTTTGGCTGCTCGGGCTGGGCAGGCGGCTCACTGTTCACAGTGGGTCACAGATTTGAATCAAAGCCCTGCCAGCTGATCTGGAACCCGAAGCCGTAAAATTGGTTTCATTAGTGGAAAGTGAAATTCGGAGGAGTCCCTGCCCTCGATATCAAGGTGACTGGGAAAAAAAAAGCTCATTCCCTGACTGACAGGTCCATTTCACTGAGTCCAGGGATGAGCAGTGTGGAAAGGTTAGAAAATCTTCTTTGAATCTTAAATCCGACAAGTGTAACCCATTACCTCGAGAGCTAAGATACGCATCCGCCCTCCCAGCCAAGATAAGGATTTCACACAGTTCACAGTTTAGAATTCACCCTTGTAGTACCAGGGAATTGCATTTAATCAACACGGCAAAGTGAGTGTGACAGCCCTCCAGAACGTCTCGAATCAACAGGAATGACTAATGCCTCCTAACACGATTGTAACAACAGCTTTCATAATGTACCCAGATGCAAAATTTGGCTGGTGCCGAATAATTGAGGGTTTGTTTGTTTTTGCTAGAAAAGCAATCATACACGTCACTCTTGAGAATGGCTTTCACAGATCCTTAATTCCTCTGCATTTGAAGGATGCTGCCCAACATCTATTTATCAATCGAACCACAGTCTTATGGAACCTGTAAACTCATGCACTGTGGAGTAGTGGTTGGGGCTCTGGACTCATAACTGGAAGGTTGTGGGTTCAGATGCTGTTGTACCCTTGAGCAAGGTACTTCACTTAGATTGCTCCAGTAAAATGCCCAGCTGTATAAGAGCGTCTGCTAAATGACAAATAATGTAATGTAATGTAATGTAATGTAATGTAATGCAGGAATGTGCTTTACATTAGGGTTCAACACCAGTGGTAAATATGTCACCTTCTGGCTCTAGCAGGTCTCTTTCATGGTCCATGTAAAATAAAACTAACCGAGCCTTCTGGGTTGGAAATGGGGACACTCCTCCAGTTTGGATTTATTCTCCTGGCTAACTTTACCGAGAGTGATTGAAAAAGTAAAAACAACCCTTCTTTCCTTAGCATCCCCGGACAGTCACATTATTTTGCAGTGACACAGACTTGCGGTTATTATCTTGCTACATGCACTTGGACAGTGCTACAGTACTCTATAATGTGGAGGGATTGCGTTATATCTTTCTGAGCCTCTGCTGGTTTCCAGTCTCATCTAGAATCAGTCACTGCTTCAGCCCAAGAAATAAAACAATCGTGTTTAGCGACGTGATGAAATAACATCAACAAGGACTACTGACCTCCCACACCTGAGGGACCAAGCTCATTTGTTTTCTTAGTTAAAAGTTAAAAAAAACACACTGGAGGAACCAGACATGGAATTTAAATGGGATTTTAGCTTTCACTCTAATTTATTTCCATTACACTGACACAGGCAGAAAAAAGTTATCATCATTTACTGCAGGAGATGATTATGCCTCCTTGATCAAGAACAGAGGAGAAACGTCCACAGGAAACATTTTTAAAAACAAATTATAATAACTAAAATGGTGATTGGATGCACAGGCTGCACAATTAATTGATGGATGTTTCTTTGAACTTAAATGAATTGGCTTCGGTTTGAGCACCACTGGGAGAAATTAAGAACAAAACTATTCTTATACTGTAAAATGCAAGGAAACAAAATAGAAAAACTGCTCATGAGATGATTTTAAAGTGCGACAATAGCACAATGTGCCTTCTTCTTATGGAATGACAGTGTACGCTGAGCTAAAATAAACCTAAAGAATCCATGGGAATTAAAAGGCAAAAGAAATGACCTCTTAGCACGCCTAACATTTGAAACCAATCTGTGCACGGCTTTGTGCAGCTCACACAGGTATCATGACCCGCTTGCAAAAGAGTAAAAACATAAACACTATTTTGGTTGTCACAAATCTTTAAAGAAAGAATATTGAGAGGTTTGCCAACAGATGGAATTCGACATGTCGTTGTCACCTACAATGAGAAGCCAGGTAATGGAGATAGACTGTATCATGGGTTCCTGTGGTTTCAGCGTTTTCAGCACTGCCAAGGCTTGGCGAAGGCCGTGTTTGCTTAACTGTGTTCAAGACACTGCACATTAGCGGGGTCAGATCCCAAGGATATAAGTAGGCCAGCAGGGCCAAGCAGCACAGACTTACCTCCTCCTCTTTGGATGACCAAGGTCGTCTCGCTTCCCATTGGACATTCTTTAAGTAGATCCACTACCTGGGTGTGGCTGAGGCTCTGCACATTCCTCTGGTTGATCTCTACAATGAGGTCCCCTTCGCACAGGCCCGGGCAGCCCTGGGCGTCCAGTATCTGCTTCACCCGCTGTCCGGTGGGGCTGTCCGCTATGGTGAACCCAAACCCGTCCGCTCCTTTCACAATGGTCAAGGTCATGAGTTCGGCCTGAGGGGCGCCCGAGGACGCCATGGACACATTGTCCTCATGCGCTGGGGGTGGCATCTGCCCATCGAGGTGGGTATCCCCCGGGTGGGGGGGGAGCGGCTGATGGGCAAGATGCTCTGGGTGGTCCTGCACAAACCGAGAGGTCCGTGAGAGGTACTCCAGGTAATTGTCATAGTTACTCCTCCCGTTCACCAAAACTGGTGGCCTGTCCATCATCCCCATGGGAGATATCATGCTACTAGCAGGGTCTTCAGGGTCATAGGGCAAAGGGTATCCACGGCATAGCACCAGGCTCACGCTCTGACCAATCGGAACCGATTGGAAGAGCTTGACCACATCCGCGTGTGTGTGACCCAGGACACAGACATCATTGATATAGACAATGACATCACCTGGAGGAGAGACATGGGAAAATTAAGCACACTGACAATCAAAGGCAAGCAAAGAATCACATGAGGTCAGAAATTTATTATGTTTCAGTGCTTAGTGACACAACGCAGGGATCATAAAAAGGTGGAAACGACTGAAGCTAAGCAAGTACAGGCTACAATTAAAAAAAGACAATGTAATCAATAACAACAACAACAATACTAATAATACTTATAATACTACTACTAATAATAATCAATACACTGTTAATGTTTTAAGAAAACTAATAAAAGACAACAGTGAGAAAACTTTTTCTTTGCCCCTTCCTCAAGTTTAGCATCATCAAGAGTATCAGTGTCGACTGTTGTGGATTAGATTGCCGTATCAAGGTCATACTCAGTTGTGTTGATCTCAATGGCACAGTATTTGTACGTGGCTAAGAGCAAAGATCTTCCTTGAGATTTGAGGCTCCAAAATATTAATATTTGAATTGCTGTTCCCTCATTTTAAAAGGAGTGGATACACACAATGTCTGAGTTCTTGCACAGTTTTCCTGAATCTTCATTAGTAACATAACTTCAAAGTTGCCATGGGGATGAGAAGTCTTTAATTGAACAGCTAAACACAATCCGTGTTACTGATATTAACTAACGTTCAACAGTATTAGGTTTAATTATGACAAATATGCAAATAAAGCAAAAGGCTTTACACATTTTAAAGTTGTTGTTGCCAACACAGTGTATATAATGTTTTAGTTTCTGTCATTTAAACTTATTCATATTGTGTGTGATTCACAGATTATTTTCTTTGTTTTCATTGTCAATTTTCAAGGTAACTTAACAAGCCAGAAACCTGAATTATGGGGAATACCTATACCTTTAAAGTTAAGATAAGGTTATGAGCTGCAGAATTGGATCATGTCTACAAGAACTGATTTAGACTTAAGGAAATTAAAAGCCAATCGATCAGGTTATAATGACAGAATACAAGCACATTTTTATTAAGGGCACTAAGTGAAGACAACATGTATATATAGCGCTTACATAAACCCGTGCTTTTTGGAGAAGGATGTGAGAAATGTGTAGGCAGGGAAACATGCGCGCCACGTCTCGGAAAACAAACAAACAAGCACAGAAAAAAACCTCTCTGTTTACATCCCCAAAGTAAATACAAAGCAGTGACAGAACAGTCAAAGTGTTAAAGATGACACATACTTTTCCTCTCCTCTCTTTCTGCAGGCCCGAGCGCCATTAAATAACCAGTGACTTCTGATGCAAATCAAGCACTTTCCAAGGGTGAAAAGCAGGCGTAGGGGAGTACATGACAGCGCATTGTTAGGAGGACCCTGCTCCGTGCGTAAAGGCGGAGAGCTTCAGCTGCACCAATCAAATCCCCCTGACATGTCAGGCGCAGAATTTAGGCTCAGCTATCTCCCGGAGATCAGAGCTGTCAGATGTCTTCCCAGGACGGGGCTTACATCACTTTTTGGCAGCAACTTCTGCACCTGTTACTGAGTCTCCCGGATTTCTTTTGCATTTTAATCAAAGCCCTCTCTCCAGCCCAAAAAACTACACCACTCACTTGGCAAAGAGAGCAGTGCGATGCCCACGCTACTACACAGACAAACACAGAGATGAGACAGAGAGATAGAGAGGGTAGATGTTTAGAGCATAGGACATGTGCAGTAATTGCCTCATTGTGTCAGATCAGATCGGCAACACCTGGCAGTAATCAGAAATGGCCATCCTAAGGATATAATCTACCATTATCTTTAGAAAACAGTCAGATTTGAAACGGCTGACAGAAACTCAATGTGCCGTCATTATACCGGTGTTGGAGCTATTGACACCAAACCCAGAGAGTGATGACACACTTACAACTCCCGTATAGGCAAGGCACTCGGTGTCAGAATAGTCTGCCAGGTTTGGAAGCACATACCGATGTACACACCGCTGTCAAGCACGAGCAGCTCCCACTCGGCTCACGACGGCACAGAAATAATAAGGGCTTACAGCAAACTCGAGTGTACTGTGCTAATGGGTCGGCACATCCTAACAGACGGTTGTTAGCACTAACTGAAACAGCTCCATCACACATTTGTGATCTGACATTACATTTGTAACGCAGCTCTGTGGCACAGCAAGGTTTACTATCAGTTCTAAGTTGTGTCTGCCTGAGAATCAAAGAGGTGTGTGGAGTGAGAGACATATTATGTGCTATGTGTATCAGTAATTCTTCCAAGTGTGAGAAGTGAGGACTGTTGACACACTGCTAGCGAAGGGTTATTCAAAAATAGCAAATCATCTTTAAAACAGTGGGAAATGGAAACATATATAGAGAGAGAGAACTGGACAGGGAGTAGAGGACATATGTAGGCTTCAGGGTATGGTTAAGCCATTACAAAAGGATCAACTGCCACCGCTGAAATGAAAACGTGCATCTGTTTGACTACTGCCGAAGAAATATAAGTGAAAACAACACCATGGCTTGGCGCTTTTTGTGGAGATTTGGCTTCTTCTTCTTTAAATGTACATGTAATCCATTTTCCTAGTCAAAGCAGAGTAGAAGTGAAGTGGTGCATGGAGATATAACCAGAGTCTAATAACACCTATTTGTCTAAGCATGGGGTCTTAGAGAGAAACAAAGGCTCTTGATTGCATCGTGGAAGTATACGAAGTACAGAAGACATCTTGAAAGCCGCAGCCATGGATTTAATACCCTGAAAACAATCGTATGTATCTTAAGAAACTAGTCCATGTCATCTGGCATTTTGTGCGGTGTAATTACTCTCCTGACTCGTTGCGTCTATTGAATGTGCTTCGTGTGTTCACCGTGATTTTCTGTCGCTGATTCTGATTACATAGTTACTCGCTGTGCTAATTAGCATCTAAAAAATCTAAATAAAAGTATCTCTGGGCATGGCACAAAGCATCTCCGACGCTCTCCAACGCGTGGCCCGGAGCTCATCTACATCCCCTCCAAGTGTGATTGAACCAGAAATGAAAATTCAAACCACATTGTGTGCACAAACACACACACACAAATGAATAACTGGAAAATCCAAAGTGCACAAATACCTCCTTTAAGTGGCGAATACAACACTTGGCAGGTTGAATTATCCCAGCAGCACCTCCTTCACATGCATACTTGGCCAGGCTATGGGGATTCATAATTAGACCTGATAAATACAGAGTTGTGGCCTGAAGCCTCTGTGTCAAAATCAATATTTCCAGAGGCGCACTACAAAAATAATAATAAAAAAGCCTGGTTCCTGCCCTGTAACTGACCTTGCTGTCTTTACCAATGATTCTCCAAGAGTATGGAGGCCTCAGATTCGTTTACACTAACAACGCTTTGAAGTATGCAAAGACAAACCCTCTATTTACACATAAAAAGACACCGTTGTGGAGGATTAGCACCTTTACAGGAGCTGAGGGTCGGGATAACTTACGGATCTTAGATGGGAAACCATAGAGAGGAAACCGAAAGTGAAAAAAGCTTCAGTGCGGAGAGAGGCGAATGTTGACTGCATGTAGAGACACTGCAACAATTGGCCACTGAAAGGAAACATACCACGATGTCGCTTCCAGTTCATCGGCAAAGAAAAAATAACTGTGCTCATTAGCATCACATCATAGCGCAAACACACAGCACAGAGCAGTCCCCCATTGCTGGAAACAAACTGGGAATATAATCTGCACCTGTGCAAGGCAGTTTGTTTGGACATGAGGAAAAAATTAACGAAACAGGATAAGGGCAAGTATAAATGAGGGCCCTGTTAAGTAACACAGGTAGTGCACTTCACTATGAAACTAACAACAGAGCCACCCAACCAAAGCCTCAGTAAAAGTTCTGATTTACACAACATACAGATGGACAATAAAACTGATCTACATGCCAATTATATCAATTCACTAAACATACATCCGCTTTTTTTTTACACTTCAAATACGTCCAGAAAAAAGTGCCCTTGAAATAAAAGAAAAAGACTAATTGATACCTTAGTTCTAGAAATCTACTCACAACGTAACCTTTTTTCTTGAATAGTGTATTATTTAACAGCCTGATAGAAGTTACGGCTGCCTGGAAACTTGCACCAGAAGCAACAAACTGCTTTCGAATGGGATTAGAGTACAGGAGAGTAAAGGGGGAAACCCTGAGGAACACAATTTGAAGTATGTGGGTGTCTGTCTGTTTTATGTTAAACTGGTGAACAGAAAGCAACACTCAGCCTTGATAGAGTTGTGGTTCTCATCCAGTGATCCAAAAAACAAAAACTACAGACGGGTGACACATTAAAGGAAAAACCAACATAAAGTGTCTCAGTAAGGTGTTGGGCACCACGAGCCCCAGAACAGCTTCAATGCTCTTGGCACAGATTGTACGAGTCTCTGGACTCTACTGGAGGGATGAACACCATTCTTCCAAAAGATATTCCCTCATTTGGGGTTTTGATGATGGTGGTAGAGAGCGTGTCTAACATGTCGCTCCAAAATCTCCCATAGGTGTTCAATTGGGTTGAGATCTGGTGACTGCAAAGGCCATAGCATATGATTCACATCATTTTCATACTCATCACGCCATTCAGTGACCCTCGTGCCCTGTGGATGTGCATTGTCATCCTGGAAGAGACCACTCCCATCAGGATAGAAATGTTTCGCCATAGGATAAAGGTGATCACTCAGAATAACTTTGTAATGATTTGCAGTGACCCTTCCCTCTAAGGGGACAAGTGAACACAAACCATGCCAGGAAAATGCCCCCCACAGCATAACAGAGCCTCCGGATCCCCTCACTGTAGGGGTCCAGCAGTCAGGCGTGTCCCGTTCTCTTGGTGTCTCACACATGCACTCGCCCACTTGTCCAGAACACGAGCCAGTTGAGCGTCTGTGTGACTGAAGCTCCTGCCATTTGTGCCCCAATAATGACCCCTCTTTCACAGTCACTCAGATCCTTTACTCTTGCCATCTTGATCCAAAATCAAGGTCAACTGGACCTGCTCAGCATTTGTATACATGTACAGAGCATGATGGGATGTTAATTGCTTAATTGTATCATGCAGTACACCTGTTTGGAGGCATCTGCATTCGTTATGTTCCTCCACTCATTTATTCAGGTTTTTCCTTTAATTTGTCACCCGTCTGTATGTCCTTTATTATTTCAGATACAGTTTCTTCGCATAATACCTCATTCGTTATAGATCAGATTCAGCACATAGATCCGAATGGCGTAGCCGGCCTTCAGTGAGTTCCCTTCCCAAGTCTCTCCCGCTGATGAAACAGTATTGATAGATTGACTCGACTCAAGAGAGCCTGATTTCACACAGAAACGTGGCTTTGCTAATTGAGAGGTTTGTTGCTCAAAGGAAGGTGGCTGTCTAGCAGCTGCAGTTAATTAAAAGGTGTCCGTTTGGAAACTCATAAACTTAATCTACTCAGTTGTTTCAGTTTTGTTCCTGCATTTGCATTATTTGCCCGTTTTATTCCCTGAGAGAATAGTATTTATCGATTGATTTTAATAACAGTACAGGTGAATATGTTTACAGTACTGATATATCGTTAAGACCGGAAAATATTGTACGGAATAATCGTGGTCGCTTATTTTTAATTTTATTCCAGAGGCATCAGCACTTACATTCTATACTTTGTCTGCTGGACTTTTTTGTGTCGACATTTTGCTTTTCTGTCCCTTTAATGAACAACCGAAAGGAGATACATCAGGCTGGAGTCCTTAGGGCTGAAACATCCTCCACTGTCATTGTGTGCCGTGTGTACTCTTTAGATCTTATTCATCAAAATGGTTTTCCGTCACTTTGCCCTTTTCATGGGGAAGCGAATTCGGGGTCTGCTGCGCATCGATAGCAAGGAAACCTTTTCAAAGAAGCTCTTCAGGACGGCGGGAGCCCGGGTTATTATAGCGTCTGTGTCATCGAGGTCCATCCACGGATCTGTGCGACTGGGAGCGTTATTCCATATGAAAAGGGTCAGAGAATTACAATTTTATCTTGAAATAGATTCATGTTTTGGCTCAGGCCAGGATAGCAGGTCGGCATTAACAGACATATTTATATTTTAGCAACTTTCATGCTGGTTAAAGGTGGTTGATTCTTATTATCAGCTGAAATGTGTAGATTGTGTAGATGTCGAGGGAATCAGTGCCATAATGATTATTGTAGACAACTTAAGCAAAAATGGCATCAACTGGACTTTAGGTGTCAAATGTCTGTGGACACATCTGAAGACTTCACACTGAGCTGAACGTTTTATGGGCTGATTTTATTCACTTTGTTTGACCTTAATCACATTGTTAGTCATCTTTTGGCTCTTGAGCACTGGAGACCAGAATATTTTTACATTTTTACATTTTACATTCTCACGCTTCTAAATACTGTAAGTAAATAGTAAATGATGCTGAGTTCTATCTACCTGGTCCATCATTTGGGAAACAAAACAGAAAGCTCTGGTTATGTCTGCATTCTTCACAGAGAGCATCAGGATGAAACTGTTTACACTATTAGTCAAACTATTGACAGACGCACATGACAAAGATGCGAAACATCAAACTGATCAAACAGAGAGGCATCTGGGACGGGTTGTCCAAGCATTTCCCCTGAGACTATCTGTACAGTTACCTTCTAGTGCATCCATTCCTGGCGTGGGGACCAGGAAGGTCTTTACAGGGCTACAGGAAGTCCGTTCTTAAAATCCCAATTATTATTATTATTACCAATGTATGTAACCAGGCCCTCTTTAAAAGTGTTTTCGATCTACATACCCATGAAATTGAGGGAGTGGATAGTATTTCAGTTGCCCTCCTATAATTTGGCAAGCCTCTCTAGTTTCAGATGAGTATTCATTTTGAACTAGTCTAAGCTGAGGTGGTTATGGTTAATGCAACAGGAAAATTCTGTTGCATTAACGGGGACATTTAATCAGGCGTTAAATGGCGTGACTACCGGAGTGTTTCCTCGCATCAAGAGGCGCACATTAAGACTAGAATTACATCCTGACAGCCTTCGAGCCCGGCGTCTCCATCTCGGGTCTGAAATTATAGCTTTGTTGCAATACGGCCCATTCTGCAAGTGTAATATGTGTGATGCACATGGTTTTTCAATAATTTTCCAGTCGACCTCTTCGCTGAGTGCAAATCTCCCTTTAACGATCTGATTTTTGTTGTAAACAAAGCAGCCATTCCCATCTCCAACCCTAATCACATCACAAAGGGTCTGTGCATTTCTTAGCTATGCATCATTCAGTGTTCTTCGTTTTCAGTTCAGCATCAAGGGAGCTCAGCCCTGGTGCTGGGGTGGCTGTATGTGTCGGTATCTTTAACAGAAAAACACCTGTTTAGAAAACTATCAACACAATTAATTAGCCGAGGGCTCAAATACTCTAAAAGCCTGTTTAGACATGAATTTCACACAACTATAAGGTTCAGTCTCAGCCACATCTACTATCAATCGGCCTTTGCTCCTTTTCAAACGGAAAGTAAAAGTCAAATCCCTTATTCCTAACATTTTAATTAGTTTCCACAAGCATGAACTGCTGTTGAATCTGTAAGTATGATGTGATGGACTGGAACACAAAAACTATATTTTTGTTCAGTATTTCTCATTTGTTCTTTCATTTTGTTAGCTTTGATATTTTTTTGTCCCCCTGCTCCTTCTATGCATGCTCCATTTATGTCTGTTTTGCTTAGGCCTACTGTAATAAGCGTCTATAAAGTAGCAGAACAATCTGTAAGAGCTGTTCTTCTTCTCTTTTTTTTATTTTTTATAAAAGCATACAAATACTAACTACGGGCATCACAGCTGTGTTTTAATAGAGCAAACTAGTTCCTTCCATATGTAAAAAGTTTGTTGTGTTTAGTTATCCTGATTAAAAGACAAATTATATAAACACATCCAGTTAAACAACCTTACTTATTAATTATTTTTAGGATTATCTGGATGTATTTATATAACTTGTCTTATACTCAGGATAAATAATATTCAGATAATAAGATGTACAAAACACTTTTAAGGTGACTGAAATGTGACATTGTCTTGTATGTATTGTAATACAAAGAACATGTTGTAACACATGACAAATGACACAAATGTCATGTATCTGGAGAAAGGTCATATAAACCGAGCCTGGACTCTACATACGACACCTTTAAAACTCTGTGACTCCTAGTGCTCAGCTGACATACGGCCTCTCGCTCAGCAAACCACACCACAGAAAGAAAAACTGGTACAAAAAATAAATAAACACAAAAGTAGGAAAAAATGAACTGCTGGATTTACTTTCGTTTGATATTGACAGTGTTCAGATGTTCGAATGCTTTGATGACAATATTCCTGGTTGTTGTCATCACTTCAGAACAGTTACGCTAAACAGTACTAACCAAATAGCTACCTACGTACTAAACAGCGGCGGCACATTATATTCCCCAACAACTAATTCGTTATTACAAATAAAATGATAGTACTCTACTAAGTTTATAAATAGGGGATAAATATCTCTACTAATAATATCTTACTAATTATTATTAGTATAATCGTTTGTCAGATGCTATACTGTTAAAGTAACTTATAACTAAAGTGTTCTTCTCATGGTCCCCATGTCTGAAGTTTTCTTAACTTTATTATTGACCTTTGTTTGGTTGCAACTCCAACCTTCAAGATGCCTGGCAACCTAAAAAAAACGGTGCTGCCGGTGTTTAAAGTTGCAGTCCTGTACAGGGCTCAGTGAAAAATTATAGTGTTCGTGAACTATCTCATCCTTATTATGCGAAGACAGACAGCCAGATGGCACACACACAATCAAGTGTGACCTTGGCAAAAAGCAACGCGCTGGAGCATCGATCTACACACCGAGCCACAATTACGCAGAGAGAGACAAGAGCGTCTGCAGGTCAGCGCCCGATCCTGCTTAAAGTGCTGATCAATAAATGCAGCTGAACAAACACATACAGGTATACTTACACATATTTTGCTCTAACTATGTATCTATATAGTGTGACACATATTGATAGATATATCGTTACAGACATAGATATTGATGTTTGTACACAAACATTTGCATTTACAACCCGTCCCCCCACCAAAAAAAACAAAAAAACAGGTATAACTTCAGAAAGCCAGGCGAATTACAGAATTACAGGCATCGTAACAAGGCATTCATGCATATTCATTTTCATTGATTTGCATGTCTCCTTTTCTATATAAATACTTGACAGATTAATGACTGGTTTGGCTTCCTATCCCTTCCAGACAGGCTGCAGTACCGCGAGGTCCAGCTCACGTCTAGTGACTTCCTACTGAACAACATCCTCCCAGTGAGGTTGGGTGGCAGCCTCCATTTCGATCAATCACACTCCATCACCGTTTCTCTCGCATAATACGATAACTTCCACTGTCCGTCCTTTTGAACTATAATAACGACTGCTTGTTCAGTGCCACGACACTGAACCCTGAAGCTGGGCAGCAGTTTGAGTGTTGACCAACAGTGCCCTGTGGCCCCGCCTGGCTGTTTTACTCCACCTGTGATCCTGTCACTGCTGCTTCCTATCAACAGATGGCCTGCGTGTCAGTGTCTCTGTCTCAGGGCCCAGAACGGCGCGTCTCCCCAGCTGTATTTCCCATTTTTCTGTGTTTTTGAGTCTTTGTGTGAACGCTGTCCTGGCATTACTTCGGGACAGAGCAGCCATTAGCTGAGGTAGTCCGATCAGAGTGCGCTCACAACAAGAGGAAGGGCCATGAGGGCCAGCGACCACGCTGCGTCCCCTGCCCACACGCCCCCGGCGCTGTCTCAGGAGCGGCAGTGGAGCGGTCTCCAAGCTGATACCTCACAGAGCCCAGCTGAGCCCTGTGCCGGGTTTCACCGAGCAGACTGTATCATAACGGATCCTGTCGGGAATGGCTCTTGCAATCCGGCTTCCCAGACAAGAGTGACAAGACCCATTAACTTGGAAGCTGCTACATCCAATTGGCAACCAAGAACATCCTAACTGTATTTTCTAAACCACAAGCGTACAGACAAATTTAATATTGAAAGATGAGCCCCATGAAAAGTAGGTGGTATAAAAAAAATGTCTGACACTGTTGCCAATGGCTGTCTTTGCACAAACTTAAGACTTGAGGCATTTCGATTTGGATAAGCACCAGAAGCAGGAGTAACAAACAGCATTACTCAAGCAGTCAATACATCCCCCTCCCTATTTTATCTCCATGTATCCAAAACAATAGTAAGCAGCTAGAACAGTTTCTAACATTTGCTGACATATGGAAATAACAAATTCACCTCCCATAACCAGCATAAATACCTGCTTTAGAAAACTTAATCTCTTAATACCTCTGAGTACCTCTGAGAATGTAGGAAGACAAATTCTGTGGCGGTAAGATCTCAGACTGGAAGGAAAACATTTAAAGGTGCTAAACATCCAGTTGGATAGTGGCGTATTGCTCACACACCTGCAGTACGGTACTGTAGGTGGGAACAGTTTGCAGTGAGTCATTATGCAAAGCTATTTCAGCAACGACAGGATAATGCAGGCTGTCTTTCTGGGGTAATAGGAACTGCTTGGGGACATAGCGAGGTAAAAGGGGATTAAAGAGAAAAGAATATCGCTAAAACACAGATAAAAGTTTTCGGGAAAATTAAACGAAATTCCGACTCCAAAGCAATAACAACCGCATCACCGTCTTGCAAATGATAAAACACGAGAATAATAAGAATAAATACCATTATCTCATATTACTTTTCTGAAATTTAATTTAAGAGATATATGAAATGGGTTTCAGCATGAATAGAGATCTCGGATAAGAGAGGCAGGTTAATTTATTTTCTCCCCCTTGGTATAACCTAAATGCTTAACACTGTCAGCAAAACAATCCCTGGGCACATGGGCCAAGCGTTTTTATAACAGACAGTGTGCGGCTAATGTTGCCCTGAGAAACCCGGCATTGATCATAGTATCAGCCTGATAATTGGTACTCTGAAATTACTTTAAAAAGCTTCATCGGGGGAAAAGGACAACGGCAATTGAATTTAAAAGATGAAGCTCAGATTGCATTCTCTGGATATTTCGTAAATATGATTGTATTTCACACAAACACTTCACTAAAGGTGAGACAATCATGCCTCCCTACATTTCTGACCATTCAATAACTCAACAGACTACTGCTTTCTTAAATAACACAAACAACTATCGATATGGCGTCAGGCTTCACTATGAGCAAATGCTATGACATGAAACAAGGAAAAGGTCTCCGTTAAGATTTAAAATCCATAAATCATTGAATACTTCTTATCATATCTATCCAAAAGCACTTAATTGGGTTATACTGCAACAGAGCTACTTTAGTAGGCTTGAGGGACTTCATTACAAAGTAATACAATATTAACTATAGTGCAAGTGACTTAGCAACAACAGCACAGGGATCGTGTTGTGTTGAATGCATCTGTTTTCTCAGCTAATCTATTTGTGCATATAATTGAGAGAACTGTGAAATTAGTATATATCATTTAGTATTCGAAACTTTGTTTTTGCATCAAGGGGGGGTGAGTCACAAAGCGTTATTCGCTCTTTCCATCACAAAACCCTGAAATCATTAGAAAACCACACTCGAATAACCTCACAAAATGTGTTGCGAATTATTTTGGACAGAAACGTGAATTCAACAATTTTGCACTCCTGACAGTAAATGCGACTTTCTTCCTTATCTGATAGGACGATATTCCTGAAGACTAAACTGTATTGGACTAAGCTAAGAGGAAGTTATCAATCACACACAAAATAAGGAATGTTGGCTCTTCAAGTTACGTTCCATCCTTATGCCCAGATCTCCAACCTTAAAACTGTTTTGAAAATATCACAATCCGAATCAAAGCGGCATCTGTATCTACGCACATTACATCACCTGAAATTCATAGTAGTGATTCTGAACCACCTGTGCAACGCTGATGAGTTTCTGAAGCACTGCCGACAAGACCTGACGAATCTTGGTGCCTTTTTTCTCTTTCTTTGTTGTTAATACACTGAAATAGCCCGGGAAGCCTGAGAACTGATCCATGAAATGGGGTAAAAGGCTGGGGTTTTCAGATTGACTGACCACATCTGTCGTACACCATTAAACCGCTGCTCAGACGGCGGGTGTCACATGACTCAAGAAGGCTGCATCTTTATATGCGTCTCCTCAATTACCTGTGTCCATTTTGCCATCCTGCGCCGCCGGCCCATCGGGTATGACGCTCTTCACCTGCAGGAATTCGTCGGGCTCATCGCCGCCGATGATGGTGAACCCGAATCCCATGTTGCTCTTCTTCAAGGCGGTGGACAGGAACGTGCCCTTCAGCTGAGTGGCGTCCCGAGTGAAGAGCGGCTTTTCTGCGTGGTGCCAAAAAAGAAAGGAAGAAAAAAGACACGGAAGATGTCAGTCAGGACGGCAGAGGATGGCGGCACAGCACGGACACGGGGAGCGGGTGCGTAAACGTCCGTCTTAGCAAACAAAACCAGCTTGCATTCAACTGAAAAGAAACTTTTAACTTAGTAAATTAAGGCTGCTGAGGCAGAAAAACAGACATTCACAGTTTAATGTTACCACTGTACACATGAAGTATTAATACAGACACGGGGTGGGACAGGTTTACTAATGCTTTGCTCCAGCGGAAAAGCTGTGGGAACCGATATTTGTTATGCGCAGACGAAAAAAAACTAAAACAAATTGCTAAATGACCAATATGGGCTAATTGTTTTCCATTCAGGTTGCTAGCTTCAACTCATACACATATATTTTTTTACTTGACTAAAGTACTTTAATGTTCTAAACTGGAGCAAATTTGTTTTAGTATGACTGGCCCATTATTTTTATTTTTTTTATTGGAGGGAAGAAGCAGTCTTGTGATATCTAACATTGTACAGCCTTGTGTATGCCTTGATGGGAAGGTACAGTCTACAGATTCACACGGCGGACTGGTATTAAGACTCCATCCTGGTTTCTTCAGAATACGTCAAGAATAACACAAATAAAAAGGCACTGTGATGCTTCAGAGATACAGGATATCATCTAATTATTAAATGCATCTCAGATTTTTGTTTCCCTTTTTGGACGATTCAGTCTCAAAGGAAGAATTGTGAATCTGTAAATAGTTCCTGTTTCTAATTCATCACTGATAGATTCTGCTGGTATTTGGGAACGTTTGGAGTTTATTTTTGGAACCAATGCAGCATCGAAGGCAGTCAGATATCTCAGTTTTGTGATTGCGACAGAAACAACTAAAGCTAGAAGAGTGAGCATGCGGAAACTGACACAGCAGGCACAAACCAGGGGGCGGGGCACCACGCTGCCTGTGCCCTACTTATAGAGAGAACAAAACAGCAGGAGAAAAGAAAAGAAAAAAAAGACTACAAACAGGCTAAGGAAAAAAAAAACAAAAAAACTTCAAAGCGCTGGTGATGTACTTATTCCTTTACTTTACAAGAGTGCAGCTGGGCTGAGGAGCTGCCCTCGGACGTACCATGCAGCCTGCACAGTCCAGCACTGCCGCTTGGAAACTGGGACAGGTCAGTCATACTGCGGGAGCGCTCGGGTGCAGGGCCGAGGTGAGCGAGTTTGGGCCTAGGTAATGTTGCTGAGGAGCCCTCTACTGTTACAAAGGAGAAAAACCCTCATTCGTAGGCTCCAGTCTCATGCACAATCCCCCAAAGTGACCTCCTCACAGGCTAGTTCAGTCACACAGCATCACTACTCCCTCTCAGTACGCTCTCATAGCGCGGTGATGGATGCTCTCATTACCCCCCGTTTGCTCTCTGCATTAGTTAGTGCAACACACATAAAAGTGAACATTAAGAGACAAAACATACAGATAAACTGAGGTGTGAGTCACTGGCTTTGTTACAGAAAGGTATGATGTGCTCCCATTGTCTTAATGTTTTCCACAGCCATGAAAAACCCCGATGTGAGCGGCGAGACGGGCGCGCTCCGGCAGAGTTACCTCGGAAGACGGGCGCAGCCTGCGGAGGCTGGGAGAGGTCTTGGTTTGGCATTTGCTGTTGCTGTAGTCTTCTCTTGGCTTCTAGAACAGGGTTCTCAAACTGGGTCCTTCTGTTTATGTGACTGAGGGGCAGGAAGAAAACAAACATAAAGACAATAAGCTAAATAAGAACAATCTAACATTTATTAATGGACATTTTATTTACAAATAGGGAGGTAGACAAATAACTAGAAAGAAAGAGTCTCAAAAGACAGGTATTTTCATTGTTACAACAGAAAAATCTATCAACCAATCAACTAACCAATCAATCAATCAATCAATCAACCAACAAACCAACTAATCAATCACCAACCAATCAAGCAATCAACAAACAAACAAACAAATAGAATGACCTGGGAATACAGCCAGCAGATCCTCCAGATATGTGTTTTATTATACATCGCTTTTAATACTCTCTGTCACAGGCATACAGCTTTTACGAAGCCCATGCAGTCTGGACAGTGTCAGTGGGGGTCTGTGATTGAGATCCCTGACAGGTCTGCTGGGACAAGGATCAGTCTGACAACTCCGGCACCACTCAACAAACACAGTGTTGCTTCCTGGGATTTAAAATGGCTGCCTCCTTGCTTCCACAGTCTCTGAGGGAGGGCGTTCAACAGCTGGGCTACCCTCTAAAGCCAGCATCCAAATCCTAATAAAGACTGCCTCCAAGTAATCGAAATGAACTTGTATTTCCATGTGAGCTTATTTATATCGATGTAATAACTGTGTGTAATAATTGTCCCACTAAAGTGCTGTTGTACTCATATTGTGTTTTTTACACTTTGGGGCTGAAGGCTAAGTCTAGAGATTTAGATTAGTGTGTCGACCCATCTCCTGAATATACATTTTCTCGATGCAGCTAGACTAAAACCATAATAACAATAAAACAAAAGTGTGCCAAGTATATATACAATGTTATGTATACAATTCATAAATAGATGGTATACAACATACAGTGGTCAAGTGTAGTTGTTAGGAAGATCAAATATACGACTACAGGGCTGAGACATTCTCCCGCTAATTTGCCATTTTAATGATGTCATTAATCTCGGCGATCAGCAGCAGCTCGATGTATATGTGCTTTGTCTGCGCTGCCTATGGCGCATGTTTTGCTTGGCAGCACATGTAATATATAGCTGATAAACCAACTGCTCTGCTCAACAGGGACTTCACAACAGCTTCCACGCTCAGCCCCGGCTCCTTCCCATCACGGGCAGGACTCGTGCCGAATTCCCAGGCCATGATATAAATAGAGGCACCTCGGTAAGCACTGGTGCAGGTCTGTACATTAATGAAGAAAAACAGCGGCGCAGGAGGGGGAAAAAAGCACATTTGGTTCAATCGACAGGAGCAATTAGTCCCCGCCCACCCGAAATACAAAGACATTTTGAGAACAGCTGTTTCTGGGTATTCATGTACATCTAAAAAGATATTGGCAATTAATAAAAAAGCCTTGGAAACTTACTCAACATAATAACTGCCGTAAATAGGGTCATCAATTTTCTCCCAGCCATATGGAAGCTCTGCAATAAAACGGCAACAAAGAATACATTATTAAAGCTACCTCATACAGAGGGGGAAAACACATTTGTTATTAGCGCTTTGGTGCCGTGTCAAGCGTACGCTCGACGCTTTCGTCTGAGGACTTGAATGCCATTTCAATACAGACGTCTCTATCCACTGACAGAGGCATGATGTCTTGCTAAGATGATACTTTTCTCCTGCTTGATTATGGCAAGTGTATGGAAAATTAACACAACGACAACTGAAAAACAATGTGGTAAGTAAGCACTTATAAGGTTGCCGTGTTCCCGTCATTGTTTTGTAACCCACACTCTGAGGAATACTTCACTTTTAGGGACGCGGAGTTGAGTGTTTTTCATTTTGTTCCTGTTGGAAAGTGGAAGCTCGTTCCTCTCGGTTTTAACACCTCCCCGGCGCAGCCTGTTCGGGACTCAATTCCACTGAGATTGTTGGCAAACGCCTCTAAACAGATCTAATTTAAAAACACAAATGAAACGGCTGTGAGCGGAGCGATTTCTGTGCTACAGCGAACTGCTCGGGCTCACATAATTCCTTGGAAAACCAGGGAGGCCAAAAAAAAAGGAAACTAAAACACAGCAGAAATGCGTCTTTGAACGTTTGTAGCGGAACGAGCACGTGGCGTTGGAGCAGAGCTATTAATTAGAGTCACCCCCCACCACTACCTCTGCTCCTCCCTTTCTGACACTTCTGTTCGACGCAAGGTGCAACTGGATTGTGCTGGAAATGCTTTATTGTTGTTCTCCTTCAATCTCTTTGTAGACACATATAAAAATACATGAAATACAACTATTATTAATCATATAAAAATAGACCGGTTTTGTAGTTTAGTCTAATTACAGATCGAATCGTGGTGGATAAGACGCATATCGTCACCTTTGAAGGTTTAAAGAGTAAAACATGTAAAACAAAGCATTCTCTTGAAGATAATGATATGCGCTATGCAAATGAGCCATTAAGTCATTTGCATGTGATGGTCTTCCAGAGTTCTGAACAAACAAACAAACAAACAAAAATAAAACCGGCTGCCCACCAGGTCTCTGAAACAGCTCAGGGACCTGATTCCAATTAACTAAACTTTAAATTACTTATTTAACTGCACTGGCTGTTAAATACCAAGAGTGACCTACTTTAATATGCTGTGGTTTGTCTCTATTTCAATTTCCAGAAGCTGCAGACGGCTAAATGATCCCTATCAGAGTGTCACAGATTTAGGTTAGTAAATGGCTGAGAGCTCGTGGGGCTGTAAGTGAGAACGACAGTGGGAAGCTACACTGCACTCACGTTCCCTCGGGAGCTTTTATCGTTTGCACTGTTATGATCCTGACAAATGTTATATAGGTAGTGTATCATTATGTGTCTTATTGACTCCATGGATTGATTCATGTTTTGTAACTGTAAATGCAAGTAGTTGAGTATTTGCGCTGTTGACCTATTCGGTATCTTTTATTCTTTAGTTTTGGTGATTAATAAATGATCCATTTGTTTCACTTGAAAGTGTGGAAGGAAAGTGCAGCACCGATTAATCCAATCAAAAGAAGAGGTAGATTAGATGTCTTTGACACCCCAGACTTTAAGAGGGACTTTAATGAGAGTCAAAATATTTCCGAACTTCAGTTTCCCCCTCCACTTATCGACTTTACACGGATAAACGGCAAGTCAAGCATGTGTTACTGTGATGATGGGTTTTTATGCAAATGATTGTCCATGGACTCTCACAGCCCTATACTACTCTGAATGGTTGACACTGTGCCTTCACTACAGTAAGTGGATCTAAGGGGCTTTTCAGATGATAGCATGCATACTATTTTTAAAACAGGAAATACTTACACTCTCAGTATATCAGAGTGTTTTAACCAGCGCTGTAGGCACATGGGGTCTGTTTTTAAGTCTGAGTGCCCTAAAAGTCTAAGGGTAACATTTACATATCAGCTGCATACAGTACGTAATAACAAACATTTCCCCATCCTCAGCACTTATTTTCACAAAGTGTCCTACTTCATATATAAATATAAGGAAATCATGACACATTCATTTGTTACTAGTACATTGGTTTCCACTGGAATGGTTGACTGTTGTTAATACTCACTTACAGTGCTTTGCATTGGAATATTTTATAGATTAAGCATTTTATCTGGAACACTGGAATTGCTCCTGGGCCTAAATGTACCAAATGAGCCGTAGTGCTTCGTAATATTACATCTCAATTACACTTAGACAAGATGTGTAAAACATTTTGTTGCAGAGAAATAAACACGAACAAAAGCAGGGTTTTAATGTTTTGTTTTGCTAAAACATCAGAACAAGCATTGGAATGTAAATGTATCCGTTTCCTTTTCTTATTTAAAAACATGTGATTTATATCTTTGACTACTTTCAGTAAAGTAATTGCATCCAATCAAACAGGATCTGAGTTGAATAAAGATCTCTCCTGGGAGTCCCTTATACAGGTCATGCTGCAGGAAAGGGCAACTCTTATACTGAAAGCCAGCTTCCCACTCCCATATAAGGCACAGGTGTAATAATGTGTTTATCAAATAAGGAAAGAATAATCCAGAATAAAATTATCACATTTTCACTTCTGCCTTCACAAACTACAAATGTGTTTCCCCTGTCTGCCTTGTTACAATGCAAAGCCAAATGTGTCTAATTTAGCATAAGGCTTTCTTCAGTCCTTATATAAAGTTAAGGACATCCATCTTAAGCTACTGCCCTGCATTTATGTGCATTTGATTTCCCACCACCTTTTGATATTCTGATAGATTCTTTATCAATTCTGACATAACATACATAATAATACACTTTCCATGGCGAGCAGAGAGCTGTTCTATGGATCTACGAGTGACAGATTTAATTTGCATTTCCAGAGACATCAGATAATAAGGCGTATTAAGACGATCCGTAACACAACAGCACTTGCACTTGTGAAGTGTTTGTATTCAACAGGTCGATGCCTTTATCCAAGGTGACTTTCAAGGTTAACAAGCGTACAATATACTCTTCATATAATACAATTTTAAAGACCATATTGTGCAGGTTCTAGTATTATCATACAAAGAGCAATTCTGAAGTGCAGTCTCATATAGTACAATGTGTGTGTTTCATATTCCACTATAAGTTTTTCCCAGAAGTCTTATGCAACAGATGCAACACTGTATTGTGTCTATTGGCTTTGGACCTGCTCTGAAAAGTCCTCTTATTTAAACCACATGCAGTCACATTACTACATTATACATTATTCATGGCAGATACACAACTATGGCAGAGCCTGCTTAAGTGGATATTGAGTAAACATACATAAACATATTAATACTCACATGTTTGTTGATCCAATTATTATTGTATTTATAATTGCAATAATTGCAGTATAACTAACCGGAAGAAATATCTTTATCTTACTGTAAATATATGGTTGACTAATAATGTTCCGGTATTCTGTAACTCAATGTATTTGAATGTCTAATTCCAGGTATAGAAAACAACTATGAATGATGCTGGTAAGTATTTATCCCCTTTAAAGCCTTTTAAATGAAGCCAAGGCAGTTTGTCTGAACGGCACCAATGCAGATGGGGGATCTCAGCTTCCCCTGCAGATGGAAACCTCTTGAAATGAAGTATTGATCTGAAATGTACTGCTTTATTTCTTTAATCTATTAGGATGCATGTTCTTCTACCACTCACCTATCTCAGTACCCAGAGGGGGTTCAACAAAATGCAGAACAGGACGCATTTTCTGTTTCCTCCATTTGCAAACAGGTTACAACAGGCATCTGTGGTCAGTGCACTCTCTCGATGTGTGACACATTTAAAATAAAACCAAGGACACAACACTGGGCGCAATATCAAAAAAGCATCTGTTCCCCTGCACGTCAGCTCCCTGTAGCACTTCTGTGATAGACTGTAATTGAAGTCCACTACTTGAGATGGTCAGAATATTTCAAATAGTTCAGCCGGTCAAATAAACCATCTTACAGGCAGACTTCTTGGGTAATTAACACCATCGCAGCTACACAAAGCATTCGATGAGGATACACAATCTGTCAGCCTCGTCTGTGTTTGACTGAAAACATTCAACTTCAAAATATCCTCTTACTTTTTCTATTTATTATAAAAGCAAAATATGAAAACGAATATTTAAAAAACCCAAAATGTCATGGGGTTTGTTATCTCAGAGCTGATAAGCCTATTATTGCATTCATGGCTCTAAAATCAAACTTCCCACAAAGCCTTATTTTGTAAAGCAGTAACCCTAATCAAAACGGTATCAATCAGGATTGTTATAATCCCTCCTGTATCTTTCTCCCCTCACTCTAAATTGAGGCTTTTGTGCTTTTCCATCCCCCGTACAGCCAGCTACCGAGATCTCATCACGAATTCTCCCCGGGACCACGAGCACCCTAATGCAAAACCAACATTTCAATCTTAGTTTCGTACGGGTATATTAAATCAAGGCCCGTATCTGCTGATTTCGGAGCCGTGTGAGTTACACCCAGCTCCATCGGCAGAGGCTACAGCTACAGCTTAGCGAATGATTCTTCACAGAATGACCTGCACTTTATTTGGAGTCGTAAACATTAAAGCACCTGGAAACACAAGACAGCAAACAAAGGCCGATGGCACCCGGGAGAGCATCTTATTTGAGCTCCTTCCCCGGCCTGAGATCAAGCCTCTGCTTCAGATTGTCATCAGCGCCCCAGTCCCTTCCCTCTCAGCTGCCTCCTCACTTCTTTCATTAAATATGAATGAGTCTCTCTCAAGTTTCCACCACGTTTGAATTCTAAAAAAAGCGGAGATCAAGGGGCTGCCTTGTGTTTCTGCACAGCCTCGTATCTGATAAAGCCATTATTTCAAAAAGTCCTCTTCAGCACTTTTTAATGGATTTCATATTCCTTATTTAGCTAAACAGAAGGCCGCGGTGCGACGTGTCGTGGGGAAGTGGTGGCAGGCGAGGCAGGCCCCGTCGCCTTCACACTTCATTTACATTTTAAATTGAAATCGCTTCCCTGTGATCTCTCGTGCGTCAGAAAACCATTTCACTGACAAACTGCACTTGCAGGGCGTTTATTTATATTCAGGGATTAGGATTCAGACTGTGGTTTGTAATCTTCCCCAGATATTCTATTTATACCTCAGCTGGGCTTTGACTGAATCGCCGATTTACATTTCTGTTGAATGCTTCACCAAGGTGTTGTATAGTGTGGGGAAACATCACCTACACGCCTCCCCCCATTTGTATCAGCTCTCTGCAACTAACTACTCTACCTTTACTCGACTCTCAAAACATCTTTCACTGACCTGCAACCTCCAACAAGACTTTAAATAAGAATGACAGAAAAGAGATTTGATTTCATTGTTCCTATTTACGTAAGTGCACAGATTCAGTTGCAACTCAAAGATATGCGTTGGCGAGTTTAAATCACCCATTCTGTCCATTTCCCATTTAATCATTTCGTAAAACCAAGCAAATTCTTCCTGTTTTCTGTATGAAACAATACATTTTGTCAACAGTGTTTTATATTTTCCTCTCTGAAGTCCGTGAATAACCTCACAGCGGTAAATGATCATAACATTTTGACACGTACACCACGGTAAATCCTGATAAGCTCCTTTATCTTTCTCCAAGTTATTAGAGGTCTGACGAAATACAGAAACTAGACAGATTTCTAGACCGACCAGTATAGTGGACACGGGGGGATTCAGTACTAGTCTAAGATTAACCCTTTCAAGCAACACCCTATAATGGACGTCATTGCTTTAACATATTTTGACGGTTTATCTGAGATTTCTACCCCACAGAAGAGGACTGTTTTCTCTATGCGTTCCTCTCTAGCTTGTCCTTGCTTGAGTCTCATGATGAGTTATTTTAGAGAAACTGTGAGCCAGCAAAGTCAAAATTAATGCTCACTGGAGTAATGCCAAAGTTGCATGGAAGGAGAAAGAACTGTGGCAGTGCCATGTTAGATTAATAGTGTTTTTACAGGGTAGATTATAAAACATAAAGTGTTGCACCATCTGGATTCCTAAATTAAAATAAGCCAATTCTACATTCAAAATCGAAGAGAATTTCAAAATGAAATGCAAATGAATGAGATCGGGGATGAAGTTGGCAAGATGCGTTCTTCATTGAGGTGTTTCCTGAGAGTACATTAAAAGCCACAATTTTCTATTAAACATATGCAAATGTTCGCTGCTCTTTCCCACCCCAAGAAGATGTTGGAAAAACATGAACATAAATAAGAGACAATAATTATAAAAACAAAACTGAGATTATGTCAGTGAGATTTAACGGAGAATGATTCAGGACAGGTTTTGACGCAAATTTCCTGCTATACTGGAATCCATCTGTCTCTCGGTTCTAATAAGGGCACCCAGACCAGGGATGACAAACTGCCCCACAGCTAAACAGATCTGTCTGCATGCTTTGCAGCAGGAATGACGTTTTTATGGTTTGTGTGCCAAATGTACTGTTGGTCGGTATGTTCAAGAAGTTCCTTATTCCCAATTCATGTGCTTTTTGGCCAATTCAGACTCTTTCTGTTGTAGCGTAGACCAGCCGTATATATATATATATATATATACACTCACCTAAAGGATTATTAGGAATACCATACTAATACTGTGTTTGACCCCCTTTCGCCTTCAGAACTGCCTTAATTCTACGTGGCATTGATTCAACAAGGTGCTGAAAGCATTCTTTAGAAATGTTGGCCCATATTGATAGGATAGCATCTTGCAGTTGTTGGAGATTTGTGGGATGCACATCCAGGGCACGAAGCTCCCGTTCCACCACATCCCAAAGATGCTCTATTGGGTTGAGATCTGGTGACTGTGGGGGCCAGTTTAGTACAGTGAACTCATTGTCATGTTCAAGAAACCAATTTGAAATGATTCGACCTTTGTGACATGGTGCATTATCCTGCTGGAAGTAGCCATCAGAGGATGGGTACATGGCGGTCATAAAGGGATGGACATGGTCAGAAACAATGCTCAGGTAGGCCGTGGCATTTAAACGATGCCCAATTGGCACTAAGGGGCCTAAAGTGTGCCAAGAAAACATCCCCCACACCATTACACCACCACCACCAGCCTGCACAGTGGTAACAAGGCATGATGGATCCATGTTCTCATTCTGTTTACGCCAAATTCTGACTCTACCATCTGAATGTCTCAACAGAAATCGAGACTCATCAGACCAGGCAACATTTTTCCAGTCTTCAACTGTCCAATTTTGGTGAGCTTGTGCAAATTGTAGCCTCTTTTTCCTATTTGTAGTGGAGATGAGTGGTACCCGGTGGGGTCTTCTGCTGTTGTAGCCCATCCGCCTCAAGGTTGTACGTGTTGTGGCTTCACAAATGCTTTGCTGCATACCTCGGTTGTAACGAGTGCTTATTTCAGTCAAAGTTGCTCTTCTATGAGCTTGAATCAGTCGGCCCATTCTCCTCTGACCTCTAGCATCAACAAGGCATTTTCGCCCACAGGACTGCCGCATACTGGATGTTTTTCCCTTTTCACACCATTCTTTGTAAACCCTAGAAATGGTTGTGCGTGAAAATCCCAGTAACTGAGCAGATTGTGAAATACTCAGACCGGCCCGTCTGGCACCAACAACCATGCCATGCTCAAAATTGCTTAAATCACCTTTCTTTCCCATTCAGACATTCAGTTTGGAGTTCAGGAGATTGTCTTGACCAGGACCACACCCCTAAATGCATTGAAGCAACTGCCATGTGATTGGTTGGTTAGATAATTGCATTAATGAGAAATTGAACAGGTGTTCCTAATAATCCTTTAGGTGAGTGTATATATATATATATATATATATATATATATATATATATATATATATATATATATATATATATATATATATATATACACACACACACACACACATTTATGCAGAACATATAAGCACTCTATCTATCTATCTATCTATCTATCTATCTATCTATCTATCTATCTATCTATCTATCTATCTATTTAACACATGCAAATATATTCATACAGGTATCCACATACATTTTTACACATAAAATGTCATGTTGTGGTATTCAAAATCGAATGCAAAGGTCACTTTCCTTAATGAACTAGTGTCCTTGGTTGTGGGGTGCTGCACAGAATGCAAATTATTTACCTGCGTCATTCCTCCAAGTACAAATTGGTTGTTTTCCAGATAATTGAGTAGTATATCCTTCTATATCCTGTATTCTCTGTATATGTGCGGTATATACGGTTCAGTATCTACATGACATTAGCTTTGCTTGAGGTAAGGAATAGAAAAATAATTAAAATACTAATGGAAATGTGCAGCATTTAAAGTCAGTCCTCGTCAACATTTTAAAAACCAGTGTGAAGGAAGAATTTATTTTTATTTTGCGCCACCTTAAATTGCAGGCAAAACACTGATCTCACAGTGAAGATGTTTCCATGACAACTTCAAGAAGAAGACTCTCGCTAGAACTGCAGCTTAAACAAAAACAAAACACCCCAAAACAAAAATCACTTCAGAAATCAGGATGTTTACCTATGGCAAAGATGGATTTATGCTTCCTCCTGAAATTGCATGGGAGAGGAATTTAACCCTTCATAAACCACACTACAACAAGAATGCGAACATTTGTAAAACTGAAAATATGATACATATTAGTCTATTTTCCATCAGATTCTCAGCTGTTGGTTGACAGTATTATTTCAATCACTTCATTTTACCTCCTTCCTTTCACCCTATATAGCCAAACCTGGAGTAACTTTTGTACCTGAGATGGAATATCAATTTAATTCAATCAATGGAACACAATCATCAAATCAATCTATCATATCAAAGTTAAAGACTTTAAAGCAAACAAACCAAAAACACGTAAACTTAAACAGAAACTCTCCCCATACATTTCAATATCAGAATAAACTAAAAAATATTGATGATGTTTAAAATCAAACTGGAATGCATGCCTTAAAGATGCTGGATTAGTACAATAAATCGGTACAAATCTAGACAATTACATTCATTAATAAAACTGTCTTTAATGTTTCAATATCCTACACTGTTGGGTCATTAAAATGAGCTAGTACAGTTCACAAGAGCAGCCACAGAAAAACTCTGAATTCGCCAGGCAAAGCCACAACACACATGAATGCACACCTAACCAACTCTGCTCCCGATCAAATGAATGTGCTTTGTTTCTAAAGCTCGGAAAGATTCACCTCGAACAACGCCACTACACAGACAAATAAGCACAGAGTTTGACTGTGCTTGAGCTCGGCACAAAGAGAGTAAAGCAGCGCACGTCCGAAGGCAAGGCTCGGTGCAGAATGATCTCTGGCTGCTGTACTTAATTTGCATGGCACGTGCTGCTCGGCGTTACGGTGAAGAATGTTTCTCCCTCCCCTCCTCCTGAACAGCAGCAGGAGTAGTACAGGAATCAAGGGCAGAGTGGCTGACCGTTTCTAAAAGCTCCCGGCATCGATTGGGGTGTATCGGCTCACCTCCACTGACCCTCGTGCCTCTACAGTTTGGCTTCTCCTCACCTCTGCTCCGTCTCCTCAGGAAACCAGACGATGCCGATTCCTCACACACACTGGGTTCTGTTAGACTGCCTGCCTGGTGTCTGTGCACAAATCAATTACTATTCACCCATGTGCCTGCTATCTACAGGACACCCATCGCTGCTTCCCTGTATTTCCAGGACAGCGTTAGCAGTCTGAATGTTGGAAGGCGACGTACATTGTCCCCAAGACCGAACTGAGGCAGGAATGATGACACCATGTAGAAGGTGCAAAGATACAATTACTTTCGGAATACGCGGGGTGAAAAAGGTAATTTAACAGGATGGACAAGAATATAAATATAATATTAAAGTATACAATTCGTTTCTGGTTTCTCTTTTGAGATTGAGGGTTGATTTTCCTTTCAAATTCAGAATTCTCTACTTAACAGCTTCTGCACAACTGCACTTTGGGATATTTGAACTGAAATCGTTCTGGACATTCATCAAGCCTGCAGCCACAACTAATAGTCTGTGCCAATTCCAGATAGTGTGCATTGATCCTGCGCACTTAAACACCTACAGCTTGTAAGAAAAGTATTTAATTGGTAGAGTGCGTGATGAACAGTTCCTACCAGTGTTGCGCTGTGGTGTAACAATAAAATACAACCTCCCGCACAAGAGGGGATTTGAATTAAAACCCATTTAAGTTTAAACACTGTCATCTTTCCACATCTCAACGGTAGCTTGCATCAGGAGAAAGCAACATCAGTCCAGGCATCTCCATCAGGCAGACCTCACACAGTGTACTTGCAGGGTGACGAATAGGAATAGGACGAATTTAATAGAATAATTAATAATTAACAAAACCCTTACGGTTCACAAATGAGCAAGCACATCTAATTGTGTTTCGGTGTGTGTTGTGTCTATCGGGAAACTTTTATGTGCAGTAGGTCCATGCTGCTGTCACTACCTTTAACTTTTTGCCACAGGAGCCGACCGGAGAGACTTTTGTGTGAAGTTCTGCAGACCTGACAGAGCAGGTTGACAGGAAAAAGATGGATGGATATGATATTTAAAAATGCAAGAACTCAGTCTTGTTCATAAAAAAAAGATACCCAGTGCAAAAGCATTCAAACTGAGTGGCAGGTTGTCTGTTCCCTAGAATGAAAAACACATAACGAGCAAAGGGAACCGTGTTGGTATTGAAAATAATATTACATTTTAATTTAGGTAACTGTATTTCATTTTATTCTGTTTAGCCTTCAATGAAAGAGACATCATAACAGTATGCAGCCCAATACACTGGCATGTCTGTTTAAACAATTCTGGAAAAACGTTTTAGAAAGAATGAGACCCAATCAATTTTTGCAGTACATCAATTCTACAATGGAAATTTGACTGACTAATTACAGGGAGCATTTCCTGTCCTGGTTCTATTATTTAGAAACTTTTTCTTACCAGCTAAAAACACTAAGCACAAAGAAACTGTTAAAGCTGTGTTCTTTTGTGCAAGACTCTGCATTTCTGCTAGAGGAAAGTGAGACAGACATAAAACCTTTTAAGTTTGCGATCGAATAAATACATACAATTGTTACAAAGCAAAAAAAACAAAAACAGTTTCATATTAATCCAAATAGAATGTATTCTTAACATAATGTACATATAAGAAATTTATATTTTCAGGTCAATATTTTTGTGACCAATACAATTATATTGTATAGATACAACATTTCTTAATCATTTAGAAATTATAATAAACTATATATTCATTCTTATCATTTCTCAGCATTAACAAGAAGCTTAGAATAATAAGAAGAGACAGAAAAACGAATACATGGGTACAGCAATGGACACATTACGGAAATAAAATGTAACAAAGACGTACAAACGAAGCTATAGAATAGGTCTCAAAATCTATACCAATTTTTGAAGGCAAAATAGATTAAATGTCAATACATTACTGGGATAACAGACAACAATGGAATGGAATACAGACCACGATCGCACATATATGATGATGGTCAATCTGTATTTTGCCAGTCTTGGGGTTTCTTTACCCTTCCCAGCATACATTCTGGTGATATAAAATCCCCATCAAACATTTTCATATCAAAAGTCAAAAAAGTAAAACAAATTGGAGAAGATTGACAGGGACTCAGCTCGAGAACATAAATATTAAATACAATAGGAACTGCCAGCAGTCCGAAGCTCTCTCACTTAATCAGTGATTGTCAACAGTACTGTTAGCCTGGCCTTTATAATCCTGTTAGCATTCATCAAACCGCACCAGCAGCAGTGTCCTACAGTGTGTAACGTGAAGCCTTCCTTCCTGTTGCTGGCTGCCAATATATTCTTCAAAAACCCCAACGAAATCAATACGAATATGCAAACATTTCCTGTCAATGAACACAAGCAAGAAGCTGTTGACAGCACAGTAAGACGAGCAAATGTCAGAATGAGTAAGTTGGTGTGTTTACAGGTCTCTCTCTTCCCAGGAGCCCGAGAATCACAGTACGCGCAGAGAAAGCTCGCTCTATAAAGACACATTTGATCGGTTCTACTTTCAAGCAGCTGCTCCAGTTGTCTGCCAACTCCAGCTCAGTCGACTGCCTCCTTAAGCAAAACACAATTTTAATTATCCCTACTGTTCTCCGCACACATTAGCAGTGCTACAATAAAGTGCATCCACATCTGTCTGTTTAATACACTGATTTCAGTCGCAGTGCTATGTGCTCAAGTGATGAATCTTGGAGAGACTGGCAGGTTCAATTCAATTCCTGCAGCAATCACTATGCCAGTTTGCTCACAATCACCATAGGTTGTGCAAACCACACAGAAAACATGGATCTTAGAGAAATGGAAATAAAGTTCGATTGGAACATTCCGATTCTAGAACCTTTGAGAACAGCAGCTAATGAGGTTAACGGGATCACAAGGTTCTTTGTTGTCAGAAAATGCTCACGTTTGGTGTAAAGCAGCCTGGGGACACTCAGCGCAGCTCACATCAGCTGCTTCCAGTATAGATCGAAGTTAATGAAGCCTGATTTGATTGATCATCTACAGGGCAGTGACTTATCTACATACGATCTGTAAGGCAGTTAGTGACCAACTTAGCTAGATCTATACACCGGCCTCCTCGAACCAAACATAGTCTTTCGGTGAACTGAAATTGGCACAGAAATATTAATAAAACGAGGGCTTCGAACATCTAAAATCACACGACGGACAGATATCAGTGAACTGTGGATTTACAGTAGATACCACAAAGATATCTCACCAAAGCATGAGTCAATATTAAAGCAACGATGTGATGTGAACACATATGAAAACAGCCCAGAAGCAAAAGAGGAAAGAGGTCCAAAGAGTGAACTCTGGCTGGCATCCCAAATCAAGCTATTTCCTCACGTGTGTGTAACACGGCTTGAAGTGATATGAACCAAAGTGAACTGTTGGATGTATCCGCGGTGGCTGGTTATCTTTTCACCGGTGAGGCACACGATGCTTTAAAGGGATTTCTCTGCATTCGCCCTTTTTAAAGCCATTATGAACGACCAGACATCAATGAGAATGGAGAGGAATGTGCTAATTGCGAGAGGAGATTCCCCACAGTTTCCCTTCAATGCGTCTTTACAGCAGACTCAGTGACCAAGATTAAATGGAGATACATTATTAACGCAGGGGGTTGTGATTGCTTAAATATATTCATTAAAAAGACAGAAAAACATGTCCACGGCTGCATTTTTTTTACAGAAGGTTATTATAGATTCATTTCAATTGATGGTTCATGCTGAGTTCTTCATTTCTTTGCTGGTTCCCAGGTTTCACAGTGATATTTATGGCAGTTTATATCCACCAACTGGCTTAAATATACAAAATAATAAACAATATTTAATTGCACTCTTTGCTGATTCACAAACTCCATATGGAAAATCATCAAACGAGAAGAGTTATGAGATGTATATTTCCAAAGTTTGCAGAGAATTCATGTAGTATAGAATGTAGAAATGTAAAATGTAGTTTTAAACAACTACCCAGCTGTTGCTCAACTATGCTTTTCTTTGTTCTTTGCAGGAATACACAGCAATGAAACACACAGATTGTCTAGTCACCATTCTGTAACAACTTAATTACAGGACTAGAATTTCTCCACTGCAATTACACAGCCCTCATGCACAGATCCTGTTTAAACACAAAGTTTACACACTTGAGACACCACTGAGAGAAGCATGTCAACTAATATCAGCTCGGAGTGATGGACAAGGTTTTCTATTAATGAAAAGCCCTCTCCCTAAGATTACGATTGCAGTTCTGAGGATCCACGACTTTATAGATTGAGATTGTGTTGACTGCAGAGAATCAAAAGATAAGAACCGATCCATAACTGAAATGAAATGTGGTTGAGGAACGTGCGTGGAATGGGCTGACCGTAATGCATCAGCTGTCTCTTCTGAGACACGATGTCGGAAAATGAATTATACAGTGGAGAAACAAATCAAACAACAACAACAACATCGCTCTGGGATTCTATGGCAAGACAGTAAAATCAATTAGTTTGAGGCTCTTCAAATTGTGATTTGATGTGAGAGCTGTGGACTGAGAGGTTCTGACACACTGATACACACAGGGGTTAAAGGAACCGAAACAAGAGCAGAGGAAGTCTACGGCGGGAGTCTCTTCGTAAGAAAAAGTTGGGCGAGTCAGAAAAAACACGTCAGCCTAGTTGCTCGTCCTCTGTGAAAGGTTGCAAAGACATTTTGGGATTGGTAATGAAACATGCTATTGCTACATATCTATAAACCACGAATGTGATTTTATGAGTGCATTATACCAATAGAACGGGAATTTATTGGAAAATCTGTTACAGAGGTCTGGGTTTCGAGTGACGTTTGAGATGCACAGTACAGCAACATAACTGAAAAATCAACTCAAAATTATAAATAAAAAAGCTCTACATCAGTGCGTTGAGGATGAGCACGGTGCCTTCAGCAAATGCCATCCAGCTAAGTAAGACGAGAGACCTTTTAGAACGAATCGACAGCTTTGGGTCTCTTCCTCACGGCAGCTTGAAGGGTTTTACTGATTGTGCAATACAAGTGATACTGATGGAGACATCTGAAAGAAGCCCAGTGGAAAGGCACAGAAGAGGGAGGAATAATACATTCGCCAGCCCCCATTGCTCCCTCTATCACTGTGAGCCTCCTGTCACATCAGTGAGAAGTTACTGACACTTCTGGAAAAAAATGGGTTTTCCAAGTACTCTGACTGGCGGGGCTGCACCTACTGAAATTAAATTCACCAAAATTCAGCTTAACTACGAGAAAATAGTCAAGTCACTGCAGCTGAGTACACCCTGGGATTGAAAACTATGGTGAAATGTAAAAAGTAAGAATTATATTCACAAAAGAACATATTTTGAAGGTTGAAGGACTTGCATTTGTCAGCAATCAAGGTCTACAGTAATAGCCTAAGATGTACTTATAGTGCAATTAATTATGTATCCCGGAGACATTATTGTCTTTGGGCGACTGCAGCAGAAATGACACTCGGCTAAACCCAAAACTCATTCCTCATCCGCCGTCTCTGCGTAATTTATGATCTAATTTGAGCTCTACTTTTATCACCCAGACTATTTTTAAATCGAATAAAACCAATCCAGTCACATAGGAACCCCAAGAGAACCAAAGCATAACAGATAGGAAAGCATTATTCCAATTGCTGTCATAACAGAACACCTGTTTTTATTGTTAATTCGTACAATCTTTAAAACAATTACCCGCTGATAACGAGGTCTGACAGCAAGTAAGTGCCTTAAACAGCCCGACCACTGAAACTTCCTGAGTCTGTCACTGCATCACCCCCTTGTCCCCGGGTTCCCCTTCTCCAAGCGTCCCCTGCTGTGCACGAACTGTGTGCTGAACACTAGAAACACTTAATGTCCCCGTCTGACGGCCAGTAAGGAGCTAACAGTATTTATTGATTGGGTGTCTGAAAAATAAAGGCTGCTCTGCTATTGAAATGCCACTTCTCACCAAGACATAGCCTGGTGATTAGGAGCTGTGCAGCCCACATCAGTCTGGATGGGGCCAGAAATAACTGCTTGTCTCCACGTTCATATCTTGCAAAACAACCACAAATGCCATTAAAACCTGGCATTCAAAGATATGAAAGTGCAGGAGCTTTGGACAATAAGCGTGGCTTTGCATATTTAATGTCAAGCTGACTATTACTGCACTTCAGCTACCTCACATCCTCATTGCCTCAGTACCCCTGCTACTGTGCACACACATTTAAATTACTTTAATTTGGTAAAATGCAGAATACATACATATAAAACCAAACAAAAGCGTTTAAACCTGTAAAGCAGCAATGCAGATGTGCTTACCATCCTCTTTGCATTCTTCGGGGGGCTTCGCCTTCTTTGCAAGCCGGGGATCAAGCCATGATGTCGTCTTGGTGTTGTGACTGAGGAGAGAAGAGGATATTTTGAGCAGACACATTGAGTCAGTTCAACCTTAAAAAAAAAAAAAAAACCTCTCGCCCCCACCCCTAAAGAAGAGAGAGAAAAAAAAAAGTCTAACAAAATTGCAATCGATATGTTTAATTTGCTTACTGTTTCTAATTAGCCTTGAAAGTGGTGTGAGAGTAATTGTGCAAACAGCTGTACATTTGGCAAATTCAGCGCTCTGGACTGAATGCGCCGATTGGAGAGGGATCAGCGAGAGAGTGGCTGCCAAGAAAACTTCAATGAATCTGTTGAGCTCATCCCGGGAAACAATGTCACTCCTTCAAGATCGCCGGACAGGGGCGGGAGCTATAAACCTCAGGCCCAACAGCCAAAGGAAGAGCGAGGCATGAATAAAACCTCCCTGTATCTAATGAGACATCTCATTTTGCACCCATCGCTCTTATATTAGGTTTCCAGTCATCGGGAGGTGTGAACCAGCGTGGAAAATAAGAACTTGGTATCAGGATGTATTTATATAAACCCCTGCAGGCTTGCTTACGTCAGGTTTTAATAAAAAAACCACACACACATCAAAAGCGAACGTACTCAATGAAATAGACTTCTCCCTTCTCCGTGTAGGCCATCTCCCAGTTGTCCGGCAGCGGCCCCAACTCATCGTTCTCGTCGGGCTTGATGGGTGGCTTCGGCGGCTCCTCTTCCTCCGGCGCCCCCTCGGCTGGACTGTAGGTGGGCGCCGTGTATGGCTGAGGGGGCATCTCGCCCGAAGCGTCGGTGCTTTTGTCCTCGTGTTCGCTGGACTCTACAGACAGAACACAGGGGAAGACAGACGTGACCTTCTGACTGCTCTTTGCATTGCCCTCAAGGGTGCCAAAGGTAAAAGGAGAGAGAGAAGGGAGGGAGGGAGAGAGAGAGGGAGGGGAAACAAAAACCACTTGAGCAACCAAGTTGTACAAGACAGCTTTAGAAGAAAGGGAGACGCAGCAAGAAAGTAAATCTATGGGACTCTACGGAGATCGGCCGAGATTACAGCTTTACCTATTGATTGCGTTTCTTGCCAAGTACGCCTTCCAAGAAGAACAGAAAACTCCTCCTGAGGACCTGCTTTGCTAATCTTAACACGCGCGTATTTTTACACATGCAGAAATTGATTGCGTTGGAGAAGTTACTTTGTTATACAAGATTATTTTTTTGATGTTGCTTTAAACATCTCTATATCTTTTCTGGCAAAGGATCTTCTACTGATATACATGAAAAATCTATAAACAAGCATGTTTCCCTATAAACCTTTACTGTAAAAAGCAAAGAGAAACCAGCGTAAACTATGGAGAGGTATGGCAAAACACGATACAAAGTACAAGCATGGTAAAACCAAGCAATAAATGCAACATTGCCATGCAGATATTAATTGTGAAACTTAAATAAGTGTTGTTTGTTAACCTGCAATATCTTACCACTGAGATTACACAGTACCCCAAAGAAAAATACCCTTTTTTGTGAGGGAATTAATATACAGAGAGAGCAAAAGGTAAAACCTGAACTGCATTCAAATCTGTTTCTCTTTATTCATAATGTTGCCGGAGTAAATAATTCACCGGAGCGCGCCGTTTGTTCTTCTCCGGCTTGAAGAGCCTTTCCACGCTTCAAAAGTATCTGTTGTCTCGTCAATTTTAAGGGGCTCTCAAATGATTGTCTACATAATCGTCCTCATGAAAGGTAGAAAATCACATTGATTTAGATGAGGGGCGCATTCACAGCCAGGTTTAGCTGAAGCCCCGAGGCTCCGGTGTTACAATCACAGGACACGCTGTGTTGCTAGGAAACAAAACTAGATTTATCTTCACACAGAGGCTTAATTTTGTTGGAGAGCTGCAGAGCAACCTGTCCTTACATCTTAAACATTATTAACATGCATATATTTAAGCAAAATGGTCATATGGTGATAATTACAGAGCTGTTTAATTGAGGCCATATAATCTAACCACTGCCTGACCTTCAAAGTCGATTCTTCGTGCATGTGGGCTGTTCTCACTGAAAGACAGCTTGAGACGGGAAAAAAGAAAAAGAAAGCTTCTTATACAAAACAACTCCGACTCCAGATTCATTCCCACCGTATAAACGGCCTCCAGATGTGCATCCGAATGAAGTATTTCAGGTGAAGACATCTGAATTGGTTCCTGACCGTACAGCACGTAAGCTAAACATGGGTTTTGAAACCAAACCGACCAGCACTTGTCGTCTTTTTCTCTTTCCCCACTTTTTTCTTCAAACATCTGACGTTTATCATCCAGCTTCTCCTTCGTCTGCACTGCTAATATATCGCCTCTGGCTGAATTAATAGCCGGGGATCAGAGTGCTAAACATTTTCCTTATTTATTTATTTTGAAGTTTGTTTTGGAAGCTCGCGGTGTCATCAGCTGCTGTTGAGCTAAAATCATTTTAAAGCCTGGAGATAAAACAAGACTATTCTCTGAGCATATCTGAGCATCTTAGGATTCATATATACATGCAGATTTAATGGAAGAGAATAAAACTGATTTCCAATCATAAAAAAGATGACAAAAATACTAAGGATTTAAATAATTGTTATAAACTCCCAATCCAAATACATATATTTAAATTATTCGATGGTATTTGAATGCAAATTGTGCTGAACAATCCACAAAGCCTAGCAGCTGTGTGTGTAATCTGTGCAGTCATTGTCTTTTGTTGTGTCGGATATAGCAGACCAAAGGCTAATGGACTTCGGTGAGGTAATGAAGAAAATTAAAGACACTCGTCTCTGTTTTACGGTGTCGTAACAATGACAAATTAAGTGTATGCAGTAAGACCTCAGCTCGGAGAGGCACTTCTCAAGCACACGACACACAGCACACAGGCCGAGCCAGGGTCAGACCCTACAACAACACACAGCACACACGGGTCCTATGTGGGACTCCTGGAGAGTCAGGGCAGAGGCTGGATGTGACAGAGGCTGGATGTTGTAAAGTAATCCATGGATGGGGATGGAAGGGGGATAAATTGCTAACAATTCCCGTTGGACCTATAGTATAAACTCTATAAGGGATTTTATGTTGACTTATTATTATAGCATATACAGTATACATTGATGAAGATAGATAGAATATAGATAGATAGAGAGAGACACTATTAAGACATAGTAAATGTAGAGAACTGCAGTTCAGCCATTCTTGCCAGTTCTAATTCCTGACAAGTTCAACCAGTTTTATTTGCTTTAATCATGGATACAGTTTTATCGATAATGTGTGCCTAAAAGTAAAAGCATCAGATCAAGTAGGTTTTTATTAAGAACATAAGAAAGTGTCCAATCGAGAGGAGGCCATTCGCCCCATCGTGCTCGTTTGGTGTCCATTAATAACTAAGTGATCCAGGATCCTATCCAGTCTGTTTTTAAATGTTCCCAAATTGTCTCTTCAGCCACATCGCTGGGGAGTTTGTTCAGATTGTGATGCCTCTCTGTGTGAAGAAGTGTCTCCTGTTTTCTGTCTTGAATGTCTTGAAGCCCAATTTCCATGTGTGTCCCCGGGTCCGTGTGTGTCCCTGCTGATCTGGAAAAGCTCCTCGATTTTCGATAACCCACAGGAGAATTAGATTACCTTTTTCCGAGCTTATCAATTGAGTGGCCTCTGCCTAATAAATACTGTAGCCGCTGAGGACGTTTTACTTTGTCCCCTCTGGCAGCAAAGACGACGACATGGCCGATGTACATTATAACACATTTCTCTGGTGTATTTGTAGCCACATAAACTCACACTTTAGGCTTATCTGATATCTGACACCACCACAGATTGAATGGCAGTCTGATGGAAACAGACAGGTGGCCAATGAAAAACCATAGAAATTATGAATTCAAAATAAGAGACTAGACCAACAAAACCCGGCCAATCAGAAGAAACGATACCAGAACTATAAAATAACATATACTTATACATATACAATTGAGACAAATACATGCATTCATACACACACACACACACACAGAGAAATAAAAAAAAACTTCTTCAGGTAACTAAATGTCAGTTTCTAGTTCAGAAAACTGAATGTAGACCTGATTAAGTTAAGGAATATTTTCTTTCTGTATATTGAATAGGCTACAGGAATGAGTCATGGCATTGATATAACACATGTGGGAGATGATCTTAACTAAATTGATAGAACCCAGCAGGCCACAAGGTAGAGGATCAATTCTTTGTGACCCTCTGTAATCCTGGGAATGATCCTATACTGACCCCTTACACAGAGAATTATATTTGATTAGATTAAACTATAATAGTGTAACGGCAACATGGACTGTAAATTACGGAGCCAAGAAATCAATAATCATCAGCAAAGAATGTACAGCGTTTCTTCTGCCTTGTAGAAAGATGTTGCATGAAGCGAGTTTAAACTCAAATTTAATGAAATTTAGAGGAAATATTCAACTATTTTTATTCTGGGATTGTATACAGCACAATCTACATTCAAACAATGAAATTAAGCCTTTATAGGAGCTGATGTCTGACAGCAGGAACAACCTCTAACTAAATACACATGACCAGACTTTGGGAAGAGAAAAAAAATGAGAAAAACGCTTCTCTTTCTCAACTAAATTAAATAATTTGATAATATTATTACAAGAATATATTTCTTAGCATGTACAATACAGATAAGGTTTTATTAACTCGTGTGAAATGAAATGTGCTTTTCGGTTTTCTTTGTGTGGATTGTGAAGGTGTAAAATGAAAAGCGAACGAATTAAACTATAGCATATCGACTATTTCACGATGAATAGAACAGCTCTTCCATTTTGATACAAGACCAGCTGTACGTGTCCTTGCTTTCAATGAACAAGCATGTCTCCAACTCTTGCAAATGGAGGTTCAAAAACTCAATTACCTGGATTGATCTGGAATATGGTACCCCATCTTTAATTTAATAAGACCTAGGTTTGCTCTTTTCATTAGCGGACAGAATAGAAAAAAAATAAATGACCCAGTCTTAACTTTGAAAAATGTACGTCATGTTAGCAACAGAAACTATAAATCCTCTCAAATACTGTAGTCTTTTCAAAGAGGATTAATCCCAGAAACAGTAGCTGCACTTGTTTTCTTAAGTATTGCTTCACAGAGCAGTAATTGTGGGTTAGAACTTCAATGCTCTTAAAACGGTTGCCTAATTAGTCATACAAGCCATTTGAAATAAATTAAATAATTCGTATGTCCAAAAACAAACAAACAGACGAAGCATAACTAAAAATTAAACCGAACAAAATAACAATTTCATGAGCAGTGATGATCTGTTGTAGGTGACATTACATTATCCCAGTTGTCTGTGTGTTTAATTAAGTTTGTTGGAGTAGTTTGTCAAGGTGTCCAGGTGTTTGGAAGCAGTGCAATGTGGGTAGATTAATATATTTCCCGTTACGGAGAGAGGAGATGTGTGTAATGCATTTATTCAACTTTTCTGCAGCATGGAAGCACGTGGAGAATAAATAATCAAAACAATTAGTCAAATGTGTGGTTGAGTAATCTTGTTGTGTTCCTTTGTGTATTCAAACAAAATGTGGACCTATTTTCACATGCGCATCACTCATATTCACAAGGAAAAAAGCCACGACTGTGAAGGATACTTGTCTGAGATACTAGCTGAACTCCTCTGGTGGGAAGATGAACTCCGAGATCAAAAGTTTTCGGGCTCTGACCTGGAGTTATTGCTACGCCGTTGCCATTTACGACGGGCCTCTCCTCCTCTTCTTCCTCGGGGGGGTCTATGCCAGCTTTCTCCATGTTGCTCACGGATTTGTTTCGTTTCCTCTTCCCCTCGGCACTGGGTCTGGCACCCGGCAGGATCTGGTCTGTTACATTTAGCAGCAAGGGGGTTGGTTCAGCTGGCGGCTTGGGAGTGCCGTAATAGTTATCTACGGAAGAGACATTAAAAACAGACATTAAGAACAGCGCTTTGTACACGCGGGAGGCGACACTCTTTGAATGCAACGGTGCTGGCTGGCAAAGGGTTTGATTTTTGAAAACCGTTTCTTTTTTTTTTTGCTTCGTATGAGTCTCTCCATGTGTGTAACTTCCCGGCGCACAAACCCACCAGGGAAGGCAATGCACCCAAGTTCATTTGAAATTGAAATTGAGCATTACTTATCTAAAAAATCTCCTGCCTGCAAATTCTCTAAGAGTCAAATATTTAATATGAGTTGGAAGCCACTGAGGAACACACAGGGAGGGGTTTTTATTGAAAGTATTAACAAGGGTACAGAGCACCTTGGAACTGGAAAGACATTCATCTTCAATGCGCTGCCAATATAATTAGATTGCAGAAAACCTTGATTGGGTCTCATGACCGGCCTGGAAACCGGTGACCGTTTAAACTGTTGGGATGAATGGCGCAGTCTTAACAACATACTGCGGCTCTTCTGAAGTATGTGTGATGCAAATGTGCTAGAACAGTGCTTCCCAATCTTAATGCTGGAGGAGCCCCTACCCTGCTGGTTTTTGTTCCAACCGAGCTCTCAGTTGCTTAATTGAACCTTAATTTAAGTTATAATTTCATAACATTTGGCTCTTTAAATTATGTAACTGATAAAAAGTTGGTTCCTTAATAAGATAAGTTCTTTATACAATTTTATACTGAACTTTAAACCCCTACTGCTTAATATCATTAAAAGGCTCTGATTTAGGAAATTATTACTTCAACTAAGGGTTCAATTAAGTAATTAAGAGCTCGGCTGGAACAAAAAACAGCAGGGTAGGGGCTCCTCCAGGAACAGGGTTGAGAACCACTGCACTACAACTGCTAAGACCGTCTTTTTATGGGTTACACTCTTATTTTTTAAATTAGTCTGTGGCTGTGAAGGATACATGGTTGTCTGATCTTGACTTTTCCTTAATATGTGTTTTAATTAGCCTGACTTTGTTTGGAAGGCAGGATCACAAAAATAAAAGAGTTGTAATCCAATGCACCTCAAACCGTCAGATGTTGACACATTGATGACAGAGCAGTCATACATATTTGCTTATACAGCATAGTGTTTATTTATTTGTAAACATCAACCAAGACACTGCCAGTGACATATTAGATCAATAAATAAATAAATCAATCTGCACCGTGAATGAAAACTGTACTTACAATGAATAATGTATTTTAGACCAGGAAATATCCATTGAGCTGGGTGGCACCGATATGTTCTTTTTTTATTATCATATATAGCAGCCATCAATGGTTTAATTCCTTACAATATGCTATTGATCTCACAGACATTGTGATTGTGTTCTTTTCAAGAAATGCGCAGGCAACAATAACTAGGAAAAAATATAACCTACTGCAAAAAGCCAAAGCATTTCTCTAGAAACATTCTGTACAGAAAAAAAGTGCACAATGCTTATAAAGCATTTTAGACTTGTATTATTTTACAAAACATGGTTATATAAATCCACCAGAGACACTGTGTACAGAAGAAACATTTTTTTTTTTTTTTACGTTTGAATAGTTTTGTATATTCAGGATATAGCTCTGTGCTGTTTTATTATTTTTTATTACACTGCTATCTGCATGTAGCCTACATGCTTTTTAGTTCTGTAGCTATATAAACCGCTTTATTTCAAGTTTTGTATTACTTATTTACATCATTTTAGTTGTATAGATTCATATATACATATAAACACATTTATGTCTTATGTCTAAATGTCCAGCAGTTCTAGTGTTAAAGTTATGGGTTCCCAACAGGATACTAAACATTTGTCTCCTGTGCCCATATGCGAATGACACAAAAGCACAAAAGAACAAGCTTTTCTTATTACCCTAACAGGCAACACTTTACAATAGATCTCCCTAATTACAGTGTATTAACATAGTTATATAGCTGTTCACAAATGCATAATTACACTGTAACTAAGATGTAGTTACTGAGTACCTACTATGTTAATACACTGTAATTAGGGAGACCTATTGTAAAGTGTTACCCAAAAACATGAATATGACTCCATGGGATACATATTTATTTAATACTCAAGTAATGCAAGCATTGTTCTGGTCAAATTATTTGCATTATGTCCTGAAGTTCTTTGTTGGTTCAGCTGTGAACATGAGATTGAATACACAGCCTGGTATGTTGTAGAGTAGACCATGAATGAATGCAAATCTTTATTTAACTGTATAAATGGTCATTATTTATAAATACTATCTATATTTTATATACGCTATTTATTTTTGTCAAACGCAATCACAGGGAGAATATTTTGAGTGCATGTACTGTGTAAGGTGGACATATACAGATACAAACTACTAATTAGACTAATTACCTATTAAACTACAGTAAAGGAAGTCTATTTCTTGCTGGCTTAAAGCAGAGAAGAACAGAAAAGTTAAACTCCATCTGCATGCTGCACTGTGCAAGAGTTTTGTTCACAATAAAGGAAGATGCGGTAAATTTAAGATATTGCACAACAAATACCAGAAAAAGAGAAGGAACCCAAATTGGATTGGGCTGGAAATGTGTGTGATCCCTCTTCTGTCCAACCATACACAGGAGACTACAAACTTGTATTTGTGTGTCAGCTTTATAAATAAAGACACTAATGTTCTCTAATTCGACTAGCACGGCGAAATTTATACACGGCTGACTTTTATTCTTTTAATATTTGATTTGGAAAATAATGTGTCAGGACTCATTCTGGAGAAAAACTATCAGTGCCGCAGACCTGCACTGCCCCCGGTCCTCCGCTTTAATTACCTCCCTCTGTTCGAGATGCAGCCCCGCAGATTAATGTGCGACGGGGGCTCCACATGGCATGGCACAGGATGACTGCTAATGCAAACAATTACGATAAAGGTGTCCGGCCACCGAAAGTGTTGCGCTTCTACAAATCTGAAGGAGTCGTGTCACGTGGGTTCAATCAGCCGATGCTGAATACATTATAGGAGTCAACCTGCCCTAGAGCAGATATTGTTTTTTGGTAAGGGTCTGCTATATCATCTTGATGGACTACAGCTCTCTCTCTTCATTCTTTCTAAATAGAATTCAGCTGTTGTCTAAAAAGAAAAATCAGTTAGATTATATATGATGTGTTATATCACTGGAGGCTCAGTTTCTATACAGTTTTTAATGTATACATACAGACAGGTGACAAATGAAAGGAGAAACCTGAATAAATGAATGGAGGAACATAATGAATGCAGATGCCTCCAAACAGGTGTACTGCATGATACAATTAAGCAATTAACATCATATCATGCTCTGTGGCGTGTATAACAATACTGATCAGGCCCAGTTGACCTGGATTTTGGATCAAGATGGCAAGAGGAAAGGATCTCAGTGACTTTGACAGAGGGGTCATTATTGGGGCATGAATGGCAGGAGCTTCAGTCACACAGACGCTCAACTGGCTCGTGTTCTGGACAAGTGGGCGAGTGCATGTGTGGGACACCGAGAGAACGGGACACGCCTGACTGCTGGACCCCTACAATGAGGGGGTCCGGAGGCTCTGTTATGCTGTGGGGGGCATTTTCCTGGCATGATTTGGGTCCACTTGTCCTCTTAGAGCAGTGGTTTTCAAACAGGTCCTGGAGTACCCCATGCCCTTGAGGTCTTAATTGCTTAATTGAATCCTTAATTTCCTGAGCAACATACGCTGGATCCGTCCCTTCCTCACCGACTACTCAACTCAGCTACTCGTCCAGTCACTCGTCCTCTCCCGCCTGCATCCACTACCCGCCGCTCCAGCTCATCCAGAACTCAGCTCTGGTGTCTCTCTGCCCCGATTCACACACGCTACTCCTCTGCTCCGCTCCCTCCACTGGCTCCCGATAGCGGCATGCATTCAGTTCAAGACTCTGACCCTCACCTACCGCTGTCTTGACCACACTGCACCAAGCTACCTTCAGACACTCGTCTCTCCATACATCCCCTCCAGACCACTGCACTCCTCCCGTGCCAGAAGACTAACTCTACCTCCTCTCCACTCTCCTTCCTCCAGAGGACGCTCCTTCTCATCCCTGAACCCTAAGTGGTGGAACGACCTGCCCACCGAAGTCAAAACAGCAGAGTCCTTGACCTCATTCCGGCGCTTACTCAAGACGCATCTCTTCCGACAGCACTTGTAATATTAGTCCTCTATCCCTGCTTAGATAACACTTCAGCTTATTATGCTCCTCGCGTTCTTGATTGTTTTCCTCCTTGCTCCCTTTCCCGTAGCCCTCGTCTGTAACCCTACATCTTGACAGCACTTAGCTTTCACCGTCCAGGATGTAGGAAGTCTCTTACTGTACTTGTGTAAATTGTAATTGGAAGTTGTAAAATTTATTATTTTGAATTGTTATGTTTTAGCTAAGTTGAAATTGTAATGATTGATGCCTTGTACTTCTCTGTATTTTTGCACTTATGTTGTAAGTCGCCCTGGATAAGGGAGTCTGCAAAGAAATAAATATAATAATAATAATAATAATAATAATAATAATAATAATAATAATAATAATAATAACAAAGCAATATAACATTCAATTAAGTAATTAAGACCTAGGTTGGAACAAAAACCAGTAGGGCAGGGGGTACTCCAGGACCGGTTTGAAAACCCCTGTCTTAGAGGGAAGGGTCACTGCAAATCATGACACAGTTATTCTGAGTGATTACCTTTATCCTGTGGTGAAACATTTCTATCCTGATGGGATTGGTCTCTTCCAGGATGACAATGCACATCCACAGGGCACGAGGGTCACTGAATGGTGTGATGGGTGTGAAAATGATGTGAATCATATGCTGTGGCCTTCACAGTCACCAGATCTCAACCCAATTGAACACCTATGGGAGATTTTGGACCGACGTGTTAGACACGCTCTCCACCACCATCATCAAAACCCCAAATGAGGGAATATCTTTTGGAAGAATGGTGTTCATCCCTCCAGTAGAGTCAGAGACTCGTACAATCTGTGCCAAGAGCATTGAAGCTGTTCTGGCGGCTCGTGGTGCCCAACACCTTACTGAGACACTTTATGTTGGGTTTTCCTTGAATTTGTCACCTGTCTGTAGGTACTGAAACCTCAAACTATGGAAGGCTGATGCTATGCTATTATGATGTAAAGTGTTGATGAAACTCAGACAGAGATTCAAGTTACATATACTTACGATTATGCCAACCGTGTGTCAATGGCAGTATCAATGGCCACTCCACCAAAACCAGCCGAAACGGACATATTAACTCTGAACGCACTGCAGCTAATTTTGTTTAATCGAACGCCACCCCAGCTCCAGTGAAATGTCCCTTCTCCATGTAAAAGGACAATTATAAGGGTGGTTTGACAGCAGTACAGAAAATGCCTCTGTGCTCAGCTTCTCCACTTGGCAGAAACATTACTTTCATCTCAGAGGCTACACCCCATTTAGGGAGCAGTCACTCAGATTCTCAAAATGGTGTGCGGAGAGACTTCTTTTGAAACTGGTTCACCCATCTGATTTTATTCCCGCCGCTTAGTCTACAACATTCCCCGCGTTCAGTCTAAGTGACGGTCTGGTGCACTGATACACTTATCTATACTCCGAGTCTGACACCGTTTTCACAGAGCATATCATTCGACATGAAAGTAATTCAGAGCGGCAACTTTTCTTTTTTAAGTTATGTATCCGTCTGTTAGGTAAAGCAGAATATTTAGTTCAAAATACCTGTGTGAAGTCTGCGTGCTGGCAGGGAAAGGAGGAGCGCGGCGCGGAGAGGGGCTGATCAGCTTAACTTCCACGCAGATAAATATTACTGTCAGTTGCATCATTTTCATAAAGGACTTAAAAAGAAAAACCTAATTCATCACCATTACTGAAGTCAGATGAATGAAGTGTTGCTGTCCCTTTGAATTATTGTCACCAAAGCCTGCATTGAAACTCGGCTCCTACTTTTCCTCAACGTCTCACGGCTTCTGTCCTGTGGATCTGCACAGACAGAAATCCTTAAGTAATTCATATACGTCTCCTTTACGTTCACTGTGATCCCTACACATGCAGCAAAGGGAAAGTTCATTGAAAAACAAACCACCAGGGGATACAACACAAAGGGAACCTATATCATAATAATTACACCACATCAAAAATGTATATGGCACCACAATCAATGGATAACATCAAAACAGATATCATCTACATATATGTTATACTACAGTAAGATTATAGCTATTTTTCTCCATTTTCGTTAATCGACACTCGCATAAACCTGTCTTGGAAACAAGGGAGTTTAATATTTTTGGCTGAGAAGCGACCGCACACTGGGAAAACATACACAACAATGCATCAATTGAGGAATAGCTTGGACATCCTTTCCATGCACATCAAAGGGTTCGGAGGAAACGTCTAGTCTCCTTTTATGCCTGGGTAATGAATTCAGACAGCTTTCTTTCCTAGCAATAATAGCCATACGTTCATTTTTTCCATCACAATGTGCGCAGGATAATTAGGTGTAAACCCTGACTTGCATTGCACAAATGTAACAGTGCCACCTTCCCACTCCCAGCAACAAAGCCGGCAGACTCATAGGACCCCATTCGCACACGGATCAGTGTTTTATAATGGCATGACTTATGTTTTAAATGGTAGTGACAAGTGACTTATGTATGAGCGATGAGAGATGTTGGGACATGGACGTCTGAGCACTTCCAGTCACTTATCTTTCTAATTTTAATTTGTCCACAGATGAGTTGAGCGCGCATGCGTATCCGTGTGTGTGATTCTCTGAGCATCTCAAAACCCTGTGGCACTCCTGATTTACAACACAAGCTTCTTGGGGTAACTTGAAACAAACTTTAGATTACTCTTCTCTTTCAGAATCAACATGTCTCTCTCTCTCTCTCGACTGGTGGGTGCATCAAAGCCCAGCTATAAAACTGTTCTGCTCAGTAGTAATACAATGAGTGCAGTGGCTATTTTCTTCCAAACAAGTGACCCGATGTCTGTACGGCAATGACAGCACTAAAGACATTGAAATTACACAGGAAATCTGGAGAAGACATTTCCTTTGCTGTTTCATTAGATAGAATGTTTAAAAATAGATGTATTGATCAATTTTTCTCCAAGTCAGATTCTCCAATCTGTGCCTAAAGTTGCTGATCCTAAAAGCACTTAAAAACAAGCCCAGGAACACAAGCAAGCAATGTAAATACCTTTACGACTGAAAATAGGGACTGTGAAACTTAAACAATTTAATTAATATTCTGCCGAGTCAAACAGTCCCTAAATGACAAAATGATTGGAAACGATGGCTTCATATAATTTATGTAGACCAGCATAAGACACTTAACATAGAGTAAACACCTGTGTTACGACTAATATCTTGGTTATTAGACCCCTCTAGATTTTATAGATTAAAAAAGAAAATCCAATGAATGGAACGTCCACGCTTCACAAATCAAAACACAATCCTTCATATTTTACTGTGCACTTCTATAGCCTAATAGTGTGCAGTTCAGTGAAACATAAGTTTGCAAAGATGGAATTGTATAAATTAAGCGTTTTTGGCGTTTACTGAAGACCATTCCATATGGTACCTGCTTTTAATTATTGGAAGCAGTGTGGTTTTTTTGTTTGGTTTTATTTCCAGCTCAAATACATAATAACTTAATAATAATATAGGAAGAAAAATCAGCTAAAATGGTAATATAATCGCGTTATGTCATTATTTACAATTTCCCACATCTTAGTTAACGTTAAGGATTGCAAAATGATCTTGAATGACCTACATTGCCTTATATATTAAATTAATCTGTTAAAATATTAAATAATTAGAATAAAATATACATTGACTCTGTAGGGCTTTGACCTAGTGGCAGTATCATATCTACTAGTCTAATTGTCTACGTGATTACAGCATTAAACCAAATATAATGACTATACTTTATGCTGGATTCATTTTAAACATAATGTTGATAGTAGTCATAAGAAGTATTTATGTATTTATTTATGTGCCCAGCAGTGGTTTTACAACACAGTTTCTCCTGTGAGTTTGCTTCATTAACAAATTGTTTTTTTCCCCTACATTACTTTACACTAAAGCAATCTCTGCCTGAAACAGCACATTAAATGCAAAAAAGTAGTCTCTTTATACCATGTATACGGTTCTCCCCGAGGGAAACAGCCACCTGACACAGGTATATTTCTATAATCACAAAGATAGATTTCAATCTGGTACAAAGCACATGGCTCTCCTATGGGGCTTCAATGTGTTAAACAGGTGACTTCCATTCTATAACCGAAAGAGTTTTTATACTCCCCACGAGAAAGAAACCAAAGAACTCCAATCTTCTGAGGTGTTACAAGTGTGATCTTATTAAAACTCTCATCGCACCCCTCTAAATATAACCCACTTTTGAGAAAACATGTTTTCCATTTGGCGAACAGGAAAAGCAGGACTGATAAAAACATAAACACACGTTTGAGAGGCTGTTTAGCTCGGGCGGTATGACCCCACAGTGAATCAGCCGCCACGGTTCTGGGAAGCCGTCACTCCAGCCCTCCCTGCTGCTCGCTGTGTCTTGATTACTCAGTGACGTCACGAGCTGCTCACAAATTGAACGGACGTGCTTCTATTTCAGTGCCGTGAAGAAACTGAATGGACGTGTCCAGATTCTCAGCTGGGCGATCTAATGATATGCTTCTGTTTTAACCAGCTGGTAAAGCAGGTAGATTTGAAACTGAACTCTAGTGAAAATGGGATCCAGATAATGATATGCAGTTTTCCCATAGTGCTCGGTCTACTGCATGCACTAAGGTAGCAGAATCATCACCTTTCAGAGGTAGTTAGGACTATAAGTGCAGGGGCTGCTGGTGAAGTACTCAATCACTTTCAGGTCTACTCTGTAACTGGGGTAAGTGTTACAGAGGAAAGCACTGACCCCTTTCTTGTTTTTCAGTTAGATTTGGCTCCTACAAACACCCTGTGCCCTGCATTGGTGAGTTTTCACCATTAGCTGTGTTTCTAGGTGGAGCCAAATCAGCTAAATAATGAATACAAGTGTTGCACCGGTAATGGAGGGTTTGCATTGTGTTATTGGACGCTGTTACTGTCTGCAGGCAGGTGGGTTGTTGGGTTTGCAGAAGTGGTGGCTGATGCTGCTCCTGGTATTTGAATGTTCCTGTGAGTTGCACAAATGGTAGAAGGATATCTTTTGATATGTGATCAATATAAGGCGCATCTACAAAGCAAATCCTGTGGGTGCCATAAAAACAGTTTAGTTGTGCATTGCATTGCAGTCCCTACGTGAGGAACTGTTACCAGGTTAGCTTAAGGATGCTCAAACTACAAGGCCTGTAGATTGTGAAATCAACCAATCAAGTACTCCAGCTACTGTTGCTTTTAACTTTGCAATTCAAACCCTGCTCCCCAGAGAAGCACTTACAGTTTATTACACTCCACAGTCACATGTCACTTTGAAGTCTTGCATTGCTCCTGCATAATTAAATAATTCACTACACAGCACCAATATCCTCGCTTCACTGAGACGTTTGTGGTGACTGGCACATAATATTAATATTTACTTGGAGATTTACTGACTTTTCAAACTACTGGGCAATTTTAACTAAATATGTACGCATTTATTTATTAGTTCCAATTACACTTATGCCTTAATTAAAGGTACGTTAATGAAAACTGAGAGGCAACATGATGTTCTCATCACACGATTATGTAAACTAAACCTTCCAAAAGGAAACTGTCAGTAAATAATATTAACCCAGGCAACTGGCAACCTTATCCATCAGGGAAACAATATCCCATCTCCCATAATATAAGCTATATCCATCTACTCAAAGTGTTAACCTCAAAATATATAAACAAAACAGTAAATTATCCTAATTTCGATGTAAATACCATGAAGGGAACTTTGCAATTGTGGTCTTCCATTTTAATACACTATAATCACCGTGCAGCACCATGTGTTCATCTAAACCAGCGCACAACACAAACACCCATCTTCCAATCCCTCTAAAGATTATTTTCCTTTTAATATAGCGTGAGATTAAAATTGCCAGGCATTTCACTAATGATTCACACAGACATGTTTCATATCTTCACAAAGCTGGAGCGCAGCGCATTAAACAGCCAGCGAGGCTGCTGGGTTCTGATCGTATCTCTCGTCACCGCTGTGGACGTCTGTAATTAAGAACAAGTACACACTCAGAGAAAGGCAGCATGTGTGTATTCTGATTAGCAATGGGACTGGGTTGACGCCACGCACAAACTACAGTCTCAGTGATACAAGCCTCTCTCTGATATTAATGTGACACCACCATGATTTTGTTGCTGTCAGGGTGTAGGTACCCATACACTGTTAAGGCAAAGACAGTGCTTTATTCTGGTCTATAGAAGTTAGTATCTGAAATGAATGCTTTGCAGCTACGTTGTGTGTGTAGACGAGCTTCTTATAACACAGTTGTAGTATCCAGCATTGCCTGTGGGCACTGATGATGTTTTAAGTAAAGTGACAGCACTGAATTTGATCAGGACAGGACTCGGAGGAACTTATCTGAATCAAAGATATGTAGAAACTTCAGCCAGGAAATCAGCCCACGTAAAAGCACAGTGTAATTCTTATTATCAGTAGATGTATTAGTACAAACAAAAGACACATTGACGTCATCTTGCAATTAACACCTGGTAACGCAATTAACATGATACCCGTTTGGTTATAACATGAAGGAAACAGGTTTATAGTTAATATTTTAGGTTTCTAGTTGTATATAAGGCAATAACCACATGGAGGACTACGCAGAACACAGATACAGCAATAACAATACATCCTGAGTGCAAGGGTAAATCCTAAACCTCCCTTCCGCAATAACACTTAAACTTGTCCCGATTGTTCTGTATGCTCCTCTTAATATATACTTTCAATCACATTATTTGCCAAGTTATGCGCTACCAGACAATCATTTTCCAAAATCGTTGGACTGGCTGTCAGAACGATGCGCCGCGCTGCTCCTGATGGCTGTTTTGGCAGACGCCTCCACGGCCTGTGCAGTTTTTTAGGTCTCTGTGCTGGATGTACGCCAATTTCATCTGTGTAATTGTCCTCCTGTGCCTAACTAGACTTTCCAGCTCCACACTCCTTAGATTGCCATCCAGTGGAGTGCCACCCCTGCCTGCCAAAGCCCTAGGAACACAAAGTCACCGGGACGCCTGGTTTCAGGGGTCTGGGGTTAAAGCTACTGCCTAGCATGCCTGGGGAGACAGCCAGGCACGGGTATTTGGGAGCACTGAGAGGCACTGTATTGGTTTATTGGTTTGGGCAATGGTGGAAAGCAACATAAACAATATATTTGCTTCGCGTAACTGCCCTACGACAGAAATGCTTCAACACCAGTAATTAAGTGCACAATAGCACATCACTGGAAGGAGAAGAAGAAAAAAAGGTAGCACGGAAAGTAAGAGAATGGGCCAGTAGGAGAGACGCACAGACCTGCACCTTGTTATTATACAGACTGGATTCAGAGTATTTAATGGTTAGGCTGCTGGTTTTGTCACTTGTGGGTAGCTGGGCAGGGTCAGGAGCTCAGGGACGTGTCTGAGATCAGAGATTTTTAAATTTCGATTATTAATCTGAGGGCTGACCCCACACGGCACGAACAATCAAATGCAGACGTTGATATTTCCCCCCTGTTTTCTGGTTCAGTGAGATCTTCAGGCTGGCTGCTAGTGTGTGGGATGGCAAGCAGAAGATGGCATCTTGCACGCCCATTTTATGCAGCGAGTTCGTAGCATTTCCAATTTAAATACAGACCACTGACAGGTTGGAAATTGCTTTCAGTAGTAATTTTCTCTTCATCCCACAGATACAAGACTCAGATATTTAAATCCAACTGTAGGAGAAAGAAAAAAAAATGTGCATGCCTCGAAATAAACCTGTCAGCTTTAAAGCGTTTTCCTCGGCACCACCGGCTCCTCACAATAAACCGTGGGGAACTTCTTTTCCACAGCCAACCTGCATCAAGGCTATTTGCACTCTGGTTTGCAACAGTAATTAAACTACACGGGCTGAGTAAATGGCACAAAGGGAGCATTTCACTAGCATGTCATCACAGACTGGAGTGGATCAGGTTTAAAATGCATTATGTTCCACGTTTGCTGAGTCACAGCACCGCATCTCCTGCTACAACAAGAGAAAACATGATAATAAGAAGCCAATGGATTTGGACCAAAAATGAAAACCAACTGATTTTCCACCGTCTGGCTGTAAAAGAAAAACAATAATACTGTCCCCCTTCTCAAATATCTCTGTTTCGTAGTGGGATGTAGTTTTCACTTCCTTGCATGTCCTATTGGGCTAAGCTATTTTTCAGAGTATGTATCTGCCCTAATACTTTCATCAGAAGAAAAACAACAACTTAAATAAATACATTAAAATAAACCAAGTATAATATTAAGCTACTGTGCACATCACAGAAGTAATACAACTTACGAGGACATTGATATTGCATCTTATCCCAGGAAAAATGCTTACGACAGTCCAGCACACCCACTGAGCTGCACATGTTCAGTTAAATGCCTCCCCTACAACACTCGCCTGGCCCAGCCTCGCCGAGCAGCTAAGATCTGATGAGACCAGGTTTCAAGGTGGTTTAGCTTCTGCTCTACACAATTCAACAAACTGTGAAGATAAATCAAACATGACAAGCACACCCCTCACTACCACAGCCATGCAGGTTTTATTTCACTTTAAATATAACGTATTTTTCTAGAGTGTGCAGGTGGCAAAATGATACGGCCATTTGCGGAGCGATTGTCCAGCCTGGGTGGAATATTCTGAGGTTAACGTAAAGATGACACATATTTCTGGCACATCCTGATCTAGAGGCCAAACATCCTGACCGTTCGATGTGTTGCTTTTCCCACAGAGCATCCGCTAATCCGCTGATTGGACTGCATAGTCATTTAGTCACTTGATATGAACCTACTGAGCTTCTATTACCTGACATTAGTTGCCCCTAGTTTTAATATTTCAGTTTTTTAATTGGAAAATTCCAAGCTGTGGTTCAATTTTTAATGATGGATAATTACGAAGAACATTGAAAATGGACATTTGTGAAGATGTCTGGCGTTTGCGCTATTCTGTCACTACTGGAAATCACTTCCCACCGAAGCACATCTACATTTCAAAAGGTGCCGGAGGGAAACATCTTTATTGACGGCAAAGGAAATTATTCACAGTTATTACACAGACCGTGAACCCTTTATACTGCTGCGGAAATATTTTGTTCATATACACGAATAAAATAATACTGTGCACCGTCCTGGCATGTGTCCAAGAAACACACTTAACAAGTAATAACGTCACGGTTCCTGGCTGTGTTGGTGATGCAGTAAAGCGCTGTGTTGATTGGCTGGCAGCCCCGGTTCGATCTCAAGTACTGACTCACATTTCACTTACAATAATCTTTCTTGCTTGCTGAAGTGCACTGATGCTACACGTTTCCGAAGTGTAACACTAGTTACCAGTCTGTAATGTCTGTAAATCACTGATAAGATGCGTATCAATATTGTTTAATACCTTTTTAACTTTAAAACCTTAATTGGAGCATTTTGTGTTATCCACAGCCAGTCCAGTCCCCGAGTGATTTCCATTTACCCTGATTGAGACGAAGATGGAATATATTTTCTGCGCCAGCATTAGACTCCATTAGAGTGGCCCTGAGTTTTTATTTAATTTAATTTTACTTCAGTTAAAATTTAACAGAGATATAGACACATATAAATCCAAAAGTATGTTTTAATAACCTGCTTTATTCACTTTGATAGTTGGCTGGAATCCTAATTTAATGAAAGATCTTTCTGGAATTGGACCTACTGCGTGGGACTTGTTAAAAAAAAAACACAAAGATGTGTCTGAGAAATAAGTAGAAAACAGCAGGAACCATAGTTTAGAGCTGGTAGGCCTGTCTCATTACGCTGATCCAGTAGGGTTTAGGAAATATATAAAAAAACTTCTGATGCCCAAATATAATACAAATATCTTCCACTTTTGTGAAGATTGTAATTTGGATTACCTGTGGCTAAAATGTGATATCTAGGGGCAAGTTTTAATATATTATTTCATGCAATAAATGATTGTTGAAGCGCAAAAGACTTATTATAAAACAAAACAAATTGACATAAAATAACAAAATATTATTAGTATTAATAATCTCTGTTACTACTTATAACTGTTTATTTTCTTTACTGCTCCACAACCACAATACATCTCTAGCTTCTCAGGCATGGCGATGAACACATGTAGACCTCCTGAATACAATCATGAACAGATCAAAAAGAACATACATATAAATACACATGAATAAATAAAACCAATATGGAAATTCAATGGAAAACGTTGTATTCCTTTTTAATGCTACTGGTCTGAATTCAATTAATAATTTCTCTCTCAAATGATCCATTAGAACAACGTGCCATGCCTGAACATTGTAAAGGGACAGAATACATAAATAAATCCAACTGAATGCCCTCAGAGCTTTAAGCAAGAGACCTTGATGCTATTGCTGGAGAGACCAGCAGCTTGACGTCCACTCCCATTATCTCACACGGTGAGTTAGGTATAATACATTAAACACAATCTTAAATTGTAGGACAAGGATTATAGGTTGCCATTTTAAAATGCCGGTTCTGTGTGTGCAATTCTTGCTGGAAGAAGATGATATCACGCTTTTTCAATTTCATGTTTTGCTGTAACTCCCATGACTAAATTAAATGTAAGACTTATTGGCTTCTTAAAATCTTCATCAGTTTTACTTTCCCCCATTCCTGGTATTACTCTGTAAATAATGGATGAGGTCTAGTACATTTACAGCGCTTTCAACCAAGAGCAGAAGTAATGAAAATGTGTAAACTGCTTTAAATCAGTTATTAATCTGCTAATAATAGTTGTGATGAATGAATAAATAAACTGAACTGAAGGATAAATGTAGCTCTGCAAAGAATTTCTCACTTATTAAAGTTACTTTATCCATTGGGGTGGCTAAACCTTTTAACAACACTGGTCTTTAAGAGTATCAGATATGGACGTTTTCTATAGGTGGAATTGAATTTCTAACAACTAATATCCTGAAATGTATGGATGCTCACAAACATATGTCCAGAAATCTGACAAAACAAATCCCAGTTGTGTAATCTAGCTCAAATATTCTTCAAAAGCCAATTAAAAGCCTATTTCTAACATCATCCATATAGCAAGTCACTCAAAACATATAAATAAATCATATCAGCCCAACACCATCCTTAAAAATATAGAGTCTACTTTCAGTGATAGTACTCCATTTCTCCTGGTTACTCCATCAGTCTCAAACCCCTTGCTAACAGACATATAGAAAATGTAGGACAGATGTCAGATGTAACACAGCTTTATATAAATACAGCACTTTCCAGATGTTCAGAGATTCTAGAATTTATTTCACAAGGGAGTACCGGAACTGCACAGAATTTCCAAAGAGAATTAGTTAATTCTGCAAAGTTTCAACAAATGTCACTTTTAGTTGGTGCCGCAACGTTTCCCTGCACTCCCCCCCGCCACCCTCAGTCTTGATCTACATCTACACATACAAATAACTTAAAGAAAACTGGAAATTAATCCACAAATTACTGCTGTGCACTCACCCGGAATCAAGCATGCAGTGGAATCCCAGTGCTACACAAAAATAAAAAATGGAAGAAAATGTATCAACAAGGCTTTGAGCAACCAACCATAAAATTGACCATCTGCAATTTGTTTTTCTATAAACGACAGGAAAATGGGATGCACAGCCAAGAAAGGAAAAAAAACCCAACCCCAGTTGATTTAAGGCAGCTTTTGTTTTGTGTTTGAATATCAGTGAATTATGACTCACTGTATCCCCAAACCACCTCAAATGGACCAGATGATCAAAAACTCTTGACAGACCCGTTGATGTTCACAAAGCTAGATAGCAATGGAACAATAACACAACTTCTAGAGTATATTTTGTATCACGTGTGTTCCTTCGGCCCAAGAGCTTAAATATTCCCCTGATGCAATTTATTTAATTAATCGATAAAACAGATTCTCCATTTAAGCTGTTAAACCTAAAATAAATAAAATGGACTAGGCATGTTTTGTATAAAACACACAATAGATTTCCTGTAAACGGTCATTACAAAATACAATACAGGCGTACCCACTTTGCACGACCCCGCTATGCACAGATTTGTGCAAATTGAGGTATGTGTGTACAAATAATCAATCAATCAATCAATCAAGGTTAAGTTTAATTACAGAAATCTATCAATAAATAAATAGATTTCATACATATGTAAAATACTTTTAAAGACAAAAAAATATATCCTTTTCTGCTCCTTATTTCTCAAATGGTAAGAATCTTAGTGTAAAAAAACAAGAAAGACAACATAACATGTTTGATGGCACTGCGTAATCAGCTAGTCACGGTCCATATGGTTAATTTACACAAAGGTATTGAAGCAATCATAAACTCAATAGTTACTTTAAGATGTAACAAAAAACAGACACACAGCACTTCCTAAATGATTTCACAACTCAATAGTTTTGATGGCGAGTCAATTCCATAGAATAAATGTCTACATAATTATATCAGATAAGCAGACTACAGCGCCACGTGCCCGTCCCTGTCCAGTGTCTATCGATGGGCACAAATCACAGTGACGGGACTACTGAATTGGACGGGACTCGATTATTTTACTGCCTACGATTGTATTGTCGGCAGACCCATAAATCGGTCGACCTGATCTCACTGCCCAAAAGGGAAATAGAAAAAAAAAAAACGACTCCCTTTCTATTTCTGACGGGAGATATGGCGGTTTAATTTTTACCACGGATGACCTGCAGCAGCTATAATCTCGTCCCAGTGTTACAGGCAACTTGCGCAGTAATGAAAATCACTGTTGTGAAAGTAACAGTAACAGGAATGTATTTACATCTCCCCGTTTGAACCCCGTTTGGCAATTTGTTTAGAAATCAGCACCCTCCCTATCTTAGTATTCTGCACATGTAGTCAATGGCAGACACAGATTCTGCATTTTAAAATGTATAAAACTGCCATTTCAATACATGATTATGTACTTAGAGCAAAGACTAAAGAGGATAGCTACGTTTCAAGCAGCAAAAGACATTCAGATAGGCTCTCTGCCGTGATCTGCCGCTCTTCCTGACTTATTGTGATGCTCCAAAGTGTCTCTGGAAAGGCCTTAATATTTCAACACGGGTTTTCATGAGGCTTCCATTACCGGAAACCCCCAATCTTCATCCATTATGCACTGAGGAATTGCCAGAGCTCGAGCACAGGGATGTAACAACCAAAAAACGAGCACTTTCCCCTCTTAGACGGACAAGACGGTGAGGTACAATGACCAAAGAATGGTTTCAGAGTTAAAGGTAGCTCCTTGAATAGGAAGACGGTTTCCACAAGAAGTTGCTCCCTCTCAGAGCCAGATTATCACATTTAATCACTGCTCTACCTTCAATAGTAACTTTGATGAAGACAATCTTGTTAAATTACAGAGAGAGAGAGAAAAATAAAAGACATAATAAACTATCAAAACACCGATTATAATAACAAGATCATGACTGATTTCTTCAATGAGTAGGCAACTTGAACATTGTTTTCAAAATGTGTCATTCTGCTGGTGGAATATACAACAATACCCCAACTATGCAGTGCTATACAGTACGCCGTGCCGGTTCTGAATTGCGTTGATTACTATTTTTCTTGTTTGTTCAACGAAAAGAAGGGAAGATTAGCTTCCATTACCACAGTCTACAAAGTGCTAATCAGGGTGGAAATGCAAACTAAATGCGTAACCCGGCCCCAGCAATAACCTGCGCTCACTGCCGATTGTGCAGGCAGTCCAAAGCACTGAAGGTACAGCTGAAATATTTTGCAAGAGAAGAGTTTACCTGCGACTACTTAACTTTCAAGTGATTTGTCCTTTAACATGTGAATTTCATGGCATTAGATTCATCGCCGTCCAGTGAGGCAACTGATCACTGTACACCTCATGAAAAGACCAAGATGAAGCTCTTTTTATGGGGTCAGCTATCCAAGACAAGGACAGAAATAGGATTTCAATGAACCGCACTGATGTCATCTTAGTTAGATGTACACGACAGATTGTCACAGTCTCGACGGGTCCTGAACTGAGACGGGCTCCCACAATGCCTTCTGTTTTATTCTGCTGCTGGACTGTGATCACTGTGTTCATTGGACTGGCAGTTTATTAATGTTACTCAAAACAATGCCCAACATTATGATTGTTTTCAGTACTACTGTGCATGACTGGGCATCAAGGCGTAGGCAAACACTTCTAAGCTAAACAGTGCGGGGACGAGGAGGTATTCTGTAGTCACTCATCGACGAGCATTGCATATTGAACCCTCCTCTGAAGCATAGCGAATGTTTTTCCAAGATATGCGGCTCTGCTGTGAGTGCCAGGTCTTTACCCAGGTGTACAGATAGAGGGTATAATTGAAAAGTTAGAGAGACAGCCGAGTAGCCCAGCTCAGTTAATGGGCACAGGCTTCTACCAGAGTAGAATAACTGAAATACAAGTGCCTCGTTCTTTATTTCACGGGCATACAGGGTGAATTATTATTATAACTTAATTTCATTGAAGATGTTTTCCCCCTGTGGTACCAGCACAGTTCCTCTGCTTGTCCCTGGCCATCGAGATGGTTGTCTGGCCCCATTAAAGACGGGCTGTTATGGAATTAAGTATACAATTGAACAGATGGAGCAATATCCTACCTTCATATGTCCCGCTTTCTAATAAAGCTCCACTTTTCTCTAATTCCATAAACTGGTCAACAGTTACAAAATTATAGTCCACTCCCGGGACCTCTCCTTCCTTAGGCTGCCTGGTTGTGCCTGAAAAAGAAGAAGGAAGGACAACAAAAGGGAGAAATCAATTAGTTACACTGTATTAGAAACACATTCTCTGTTTTATTGATTCCTTCCTTTAATTGTACTTAGGAGTCCTAATTAATGGGTTTCAGATGTCTGTAGCCACATCTGCACATCCACATCTATGTGTTTGTACGCTGGCAAGAGACCAGCAGAGAGTATGGAAATGTACAGAGAGACGCACAACAAAGGAAGGTAGGGGTGACTGAAAAAAGAGAAACGCATTGATTTACAAAACACTGTTCCAGGCGATATGCCTTTCTTCTAACACAAAGACCAGATTCACAAGGTTCATCTGAGAACACTGCCGTACTTCAAAGTCATCCTGAAACGAGCGCCGAACCAGTTCCCAGCAGGAAGGCGTTAAATAATTTGTACACAATTTAATAATGAACGCCATTAAACGAATATGTTCATGTTGAATGAAGCTCCCCTATTCTATAAACACAAATCCACTGCAGAGCTTTCATTCTAAATGTCACGGATAAACTTTATGCCAACTATAATGGACATTTTTGTAATTTAGCAAAAATCATGTCCCGTTTTTTTCCACATAAGTCGTGAGTCAATTAAGTGTACAACTGAGAAATGTTTCATTTAATATTTGACATATCTTTCTCTTCACAAAATATCAAGCAATATCAATATCACGAAACACACAACATCCGGCAGAAACATTTATTCTTCCGAGGATGGAAACCGCTAAAGGCAACTAAATGCTATTCAAACAATTAAAGTCAAATCTTGTTCTTACCAAGAAGCACAATTATCTCCCATACAGGAATTAGACCCTTCTGGCACTCTCTGCCCCAGGGTCATCATTTTCTGTGGGTTGCAATTACATTTCTGTACAGTACACCAGACACAGAAATCAGAATATTTGCCAGGAAAAGCACTGATCCCCTTTAATCAGAAGAAATCCATGGAAATGCTCCACAGCAGTTTAACTGAACTAGCCCTTCTTCTTCTTCTGTATTTCGTATATAGATAGTTCAATTTTCAATTGTTCGTCCATTTACGCAATAAGATGTGCAAGAAGTCCAAACATTGATGAATATAAAGGCAATTTCATATTTTATTGTCAAACTATTTATTCTATTTCAACAGAGACCCAAGAAACGTAGTCAGACAAGGCACGATTCCTTAATGTTGATTTTCACATTGCTTTAACCAGGCATTGAATATTTATAGGGCACGTGCTAGAACGCACAAGACAGCCAACACAGTGTTATGAGGCGGGATTTTTTATACTGTAACACAGATTAAAGAGGATTTTTTTACAGTCCACAATATTCCTTGCATACCAATCAAGGGCAGAATTAATCCTTGATCATGGAACGGAGCTGAGTTTAATTTTAATGATGGCAAATGCATCAAAGTGAAGGAAGTGCTGCAAAACTGTATGTTTTCGCTTTAATCTATACTGAAGTCGTCAAGAAATCACCGCTTTATTGCTTTTGATCCTGATATTAAAAGTTCAAAAGCAGGAATTTGTGTGTAGTTTAGCTGACTTTTAAAAACGCACACATCAGAACAATCTTAAAAATGTGGGTCTTGTACTTTATTATTATTTTGTACTCCAATTCTGTACAAGTTTGTGGTATAAATCATAGACTCATGTTTGTGAATTTAATCTATTCATGTATAACCCACTTTTAAGAACATTTAACTTACATTTAAACCTATAAATGCTATTATAGGGATAATCATTCAAAGACATTACGTTTTTGCATTGTACATTATGATAATGTTAAACCTTATTGTTTTTTATGCCGTAACAATACATAATCCCTCAAACAAAAGGTAATTTTAATAAACAATCATTATCATATATAAATACCTAGAATGGTCTACTAACATGAAGAATGCAATACTGAGAGGTACTACCAGAACTGCGCTCCTATACAGTAAACAATAAAGTCATTAGATTGCCATTAAAGGAAGACTTAGATCAAGTTGATTGTTGCTGTGATATCATTATCTCCACATTTCAATGTTAAACAGGCTGCCATATTGCAGAGTGTAAACAGTGTACCAATATTGAAACAATGCTAGCATGACACATTTTTCTCTTGCCGCTGCCAGCACACTAAAGGCACGATAAAGGAAGGAACGGGACTGAATATTGTATGCTCAGTGTGTGCGGCTGACCCTTTAATCCAACGTTTTAATAAAGAACTCCATCACTTCCGTTACACGCTGCCATTGGACGACAGATCTGACACAACAGCTTCATATTCCTGCAGCAAATTGAATTATTCCACTAATCTTTGCTTAAGCATTCAGCGTGGCTCCCTATATGTTTTTAGCCCGAACATATTTAGCCAATACCTATCTCTGAGCGCTGCCGACTACCCAACCATGAAATAATGTAATGAAAAGAAAATTAGTCCTCTACGGCCATTAAATTACTTGGCCACATTGCCTTGAAGCTCCAAGTGTTGATTAATCAGTTCTTAAATAGAAAAAGCAAATTGCCTAGCAAAACTCTCTTGGTCCCTTTATGATTACAAAAAAAATACCACACCAACTGATCATTTTTACTTGAAAATTAAATTACTCTATTTTCATCAATAATTTGCACTTTTCGCAAAACACAAATAATTCCAGGAAAACAGAGATCAGGAGCCAACGGTACGAATGGCTCCCAGCGAAGGCATTTAAACAGGAGTGCTGGAGTCCCCTCATTACTGTGAAGAACCTCTTAAAGGAATCTGTTGTGTGCATTGTATCTGCAGAGATATTTCCTGGGATTCACTTTGACTACAGCAGATATCTGGCCGACGGCGATTTATACTTTGAAGTCTGAGCCGTGCAAAAGTTAACCCGAACCAAAAGGGGGAAGAAGCAGAGAGGGGGCTTTACAGAAGAAAACTCAACAACACAAAAAGTGGAGGTGTGCTCAAAACTGAAATCAACACTTTGACAAACTACCAACCTGAAGATTTACATGCTACATTTATGAGTCCAAGACAGCAGCGTCTTAGACACAGAGCACCACTGAGAACACTTTGAAACAATGTTTTCCTGTGATTCAATGTTAAATATTATTATTTAAACTGTACTTATTTTCCAGCCCCATCTCCAAGTCTGTTGCACAGCAGTTTGAATTAAGCATGTGGAAATCAGAGGACAATTTATATTCACAACTTTAACCCTGATCCCTGATGCTCCATATAGCCACCAAATGAAAACTACGACAGTGCATAAATCTAGACACTTGAAGCAATAACGTCTGATAATACCAATAGATTTAGAGTGATATTTGCATATGCAGTATAGCTTTACCTCAAGGTTAGGCCCTTTAAAACGCTGTACCTTAACTGCACTTTAAAAAGAATAAATAACAGGCTATATATTTCCCTTCACAATATCCGTCTGGATTAAATGGGAATGAGTTGGGTTACTCTTAATCATCTGAAGCCGCTGCTCCTCCATGAATAGGCACAAGCTCTTCGGCTGGAGATAAAGGACTTTGTGCGTTTGATTGGCGATGAGCCCATATCTCCTGAGTCATGGAGAATAAACCGGTTCCTCTGCTTTGTAGTCAAGGCTTTACCCTGACACGATCTGAAACTATGACATCATGTTCTACAGTCCCCGTGACGGAGGCGTGTCATCACTGCGCAGATACACGGGCTTTCGGAGCCGTGACGCGTCTGGTGTCGTGGTCTAGGTTGTGGTCTGCAGACACTTGCTTCCACTTTGTTTCAGCTAGTAATTTCCCCGTCCCCAGGCACCTAGTTAGATGTCTTTTTGTGCCGTCAGTCAGTGCATTTTAAGTTACATCAAACAGACAGCAGCAGAAGGTTGCCATCTATGTGACTTCTGTTTGTTTACAGTTACAAATGGTTTTACGCAGCAGCATGGCTTTTTCCGTTTCTCTCACAGTTTTAAAACATTAACTCCCACCTGAAAAAAACTCCAGCGAACGTCATTCACACAATGATAGAAATGCCAAAGAAAATAATCACAGAGGTGGAACACCAGACATCAATGAACACACAATAAAGGCCCTGAATCATTGTTCACAAAAACGACGTCTCCAGAATCTCATCTTTAATATTTTATTTGCTTTAAAGAAAGGTGAGAGAGATCTTCACTATTCTGCTGTTAGCTATTGGAGACCAAATTCAATATTAGCTAGTAGTTGTGTCCAATCATAAATTGAAAGGTTTGATATTGGCAACCAATGAGCTATACTATCATACTCTTTAATATTAAGTAGGTTATTGCCCCTTTTATCACACAATTGATCAAACTTCCTATTTTTCTCTACTATTTTAGGAATTTAACATAATATGTGTACCTTTGTTTTATAATAAAGAGTTTTGAACTTGTGTTTATTGTCTGATCAATTCTAATGAATAGTCAAACGTCTTACAAGACTTATTTCATTGGGGGAAACCAACTCTTAATCTATACAAGCACTGAGATAGTGGTAAGTGCTCATTTACAATATATTCCTTTAGACTGACTGGACTGTCCACATCCCACATCAACCGGGACGCCTGCTGGTACTCTGTAGAGGGCTGAGTTATCGCAGGGTGGTATTTTAGCCAGAGACCTCTTCAAACCGAGCTTTCAATCTCCAGAGAGGCTAGATACTGCATGGAATGACCTAATCTAGTCATTTGTAAAATTCTCCTCATTTACTTTCCACGAAAACTGGAAGTAGCTTATTTTCCATTAGGCAGGCTTATTTTGATTAATGTGGGGTTTTCAAATACTGTATTAGAATAAAGATGACCTGGCGAAGGCAATCCTTTTACAGAATGAAGGATGTGAGAGGACGAGAATATGGGGAGTGTTTTATTGCCAGGGAACACAAGGATGGACACATTGTTGCAGTCGGTGCAGCAGAACCAGGGGTCGGAACAGATGCACTAATTAAAGAGCAGAATATATGGACTTTCGTATTGAAGAGCTTCCAGTCATTTAAATTATATGTTTTTAATCTAGTCATCTTGCTATACACAGAAACATTCATACAGTAATTATATTTGTATTTGGAAAGTCACATTTTCTTTACAATATTAACCACTGTACACTTTGTTTTGAATTGCCAGTACAATTTCACATGTTTGTCTGAAATGAAACAATTAACATAGTAGTGATTGCTCTGTTTAATTAAGCAACCTGATTAAAGGGTGTATTTATTTGTATGATCAAAAGGGATTATGTTTGGGGGTGGCTGGAGCAAATAAATAGTAAGTACCAGTAATGGTAGATGTTGCAAAATGTAACCAGAATAATCCAAGAAGTGCCATTTGTATAACAAGTAAAAGGTTTTCAGTGACAATTCTTAGGTTTTTTAATGATATGATGTTTTCCGGTTTGATAATTACTTCAACAGGAAGCATAGGAGTCTGCAGTTTAAAACATAACCTTCAGAGACGCCTTTAAAGGAACGCAAAATGCATCGGGTGGAAGAGGAGCCAGAAATATAACAATGTAAACCACATCACAGCACTTTAAATCACAGTATGAATACCTGTAATGGTCAGCTAATACCGAAGCCTGAAACTAGGACTAAGACATTAGATGGCAGTTCAGTAGCTGTGTTTTGACAACGCCGAGCTGCCAGACAATCCACTAACAGCACGGCCATTGAAGCTGTAAATCCTTCCGTTATGATATGGGTGATGTCAGCCTGCGACATTTCGCTGACATAATCTATTCCTCAGCCAATTAGGAAACCACAGGACTCCATAATGCCTCCGATTCAAAGGTCAGGATTACATTAGCATTCAGACACACCGCAACTTGAGGGTCTGCAGAGCGTAAACCTGCTGGCGGGGCACTTTGTGGTGGCAAAACACAATGTGTGGTTGGACACAAAAACAATGTCCGTACGTGCCTGCTAGTTCCTGTCATGGTCATTGGCTGTTCAATACTGACATTTCACAAAGCCTTTACATTCCCGGAAATAAAGTTTATTTACTTTATAAGTTGGTCTGAATGAGACACAAATTACTGCTAGAACAGCATTGTGCGATTGACATGCTATTGTGATATTATTATTCGACAAAGCCCATATATGATTTGACATAGTTCAATGGAGGTATCTGCACTTGTCAAGTATGCTTGCGTAGTTTATAAGTATAAAAACACAACAATTAATTAACTAATACATACCGTTCAAAAAAACAAAACGAGGAAAGAATATAGTACAACACATATACAATTATACCTACAGGTTTGTTATAAAAAAAAAAATGCATTATACAATCTGCCATCAAAGACCTTAAAGTCTTAAAGCCCAAAGTCAGGACTGACTGGATGTCTGAGTTCTGGATGATTTCTTTGATTTGTTCCAAACAACAACAAACAACAACAAAACTTTATAGAACTTTTTTCCTGAACTCAATGCATCAAGTAAAAGTCTGTCAGACCCAGTAATCAAACTCTCCTGCTCGGCCCAGAGTTACATCAATAACCTTCCCTCTCTGAATCTTGAAGTGTGTTCACTGACACTGTGTCTTCCTCAGATGAATTATTGAAGACGTGGCCTCCAGTGGACCCATTGAGACAGAGTATCACACTGCATACAAACAAGCATGCAAGCAGTTTACGGAAATCAGGAGGCAGGTAAAGCGTACTCCATCAACTACTGCTTCCCATGCAACTCACGTGCGCCTGCCATGCCCCAGAGTTGGACATCATTTCCATTTGCTTAGAATGAAAGTTACTGTGTGGCTTTTCCCAGTGGGAGCTGGTGATTGAATATGTAGCTGGATGCTTGATAACAATACTTCCATTACTTTAGATCATATTTCTGAGCAAAACCCATTACAAAACATCTTCCTTTTAAGGAAAGCAACCACCTGTTTGACCGCAACCACGTTGACTTTTGCATGACTGATTATAATAATTTAGTAATACTCCAATGCAGATGCCATTGCATAATAATTGTCACATTATTGAAGACGAGGCATAATATTGTCTTTGGATGGTAGACATACTTTTAAATGAAATATAGAGACAGAAAAAAACTAAAATAGGTGGCTAAGCAGATACAATCTTGGCAGCACAGGCTATTCAAAGGGACTTGGATAACATTCAGTTGTGGGCCGACACCTGGCAGATGAAATTCAATGTGGACAAGTGCAAGGTATTACATGCAGGTAACAAAAATGTCCACTATAACTACACTATGGGAGGAATAGAACTAGATGAAGTAATGCATGAGAAAGACCTAGGAGTCTATGTGGACTCCTCACTTTCTCCATCCAAACAATGTGGGGAAGCAATAAAAAAGGCAAACAGGATGTTAGGGTATATTGTCAAAAGTGTAGAATTGAGAACAAGGGCAGTGATGTTCAGACTGTACAATGCACTAGTTAGAGCTCATCTGGATACTGTGGACAGTTCTGGGCTCCACACTTCAAGAAAGATATCGCTGCTCTAGAGGCAGTTCAGAGGAGAGCAACCAGACTTATTCCAGGTCTGAAGGGAATGTCCTACTGAGAGACTGAGGAACTGAACCTTTTCACCCTGGAACAGAGGAGACTACGTGGGGACTTGATTCAAGTCTTCAAAATCATGAAAGGCATCGACAACATCAAACCAGAGGAGCTTTTCCAGATCAGCAGGGACACACGCACCCGGGGACACAAATGGAAATTGGGCTTCAAGGCATTCAAGACAGAAAACAGGAGACGCTTCTTCACACAGACGTCACAATCTGAACAAACTCCCCAGCAATGTAGCTGAAGAGATAATTTGTGAAGAACCAATTTGTACTTAGAAATATAATATTATCCATCTCTGCCTAGTCAGATGCCAGGAGCCATACAGCTGGGTAAAAGTAGAGAGTTGGCTTTGATTCACACAGGTAAAGGGTATCCACTGTTATTAGTGAAGTATTTCTAGCCCTAGAAAGACAGATGATGTTTATAGTTGGATTACAAAGATGGAAGAGAATACAATGTCAAACAGTGAAGTAAATCAAACATCAAAGACATCATCTAGTTTATATAAAACCCCATGTTACAAAAAATTGACCTCAGCTGTAGATAGATATATCTGAAGATGGATAGATATACCAATAGAATACATCTTGGTTATCTTTCAAATCTCAGATCAAGGGAATGTAATACCAAAGATGTTACCATCTATAATTTTAAATTTATTGCAACGACACCAGCGACTCAGAAATACTTCCCTTGATTTGTCTGGATATGACGGTATGTTGTATTCGCCATCCAGCCTCTAATATCCATTAAACAATATGTTCCAGGTTTTACAGTCATGGTGAGACCCGTAGTACAGTGACACATATAAAGCCCAGGCTTGGATGATATTCCCCAGTGGCAGAATGTATAGGAGCAAATTTCATTTTCCAAATGAAAAAATAATAAGTCTCCTACATATACATCATGTATTTTGTTCAAATCAGCCTTCATTTAAAAACAATTCCAGATAAGAAAATCTAATAAGATGGAAATGCTCTGCTGTCTATACAATATATAATATAATTAAGAGCTGTATTATTCAGTCATAAAAAGAAAATAAATTGCTTATCTGAAGTAAAAACAGAGAAACATGATGTAACCCAGACTGAGAAACACCACATGACAAAAAATTATAAAATACTGACAAATGTAAATCAGTGCCATTCGTATGTACGCCTAATTCATTCGCTTTTAAATCCTGACACTTCTCAAACCATTACCGGCGCCATATACTACATCCTGATGATTTTAATTCCTGCAAATCATATTAGTCTTCCTGCCATTCGAGATTGGTTAAACCCCGCCGCTGAAAATGAACGTTTAAAGTGATTAAACTTGCTGAAGTTCTCCTTGAATCGCAAACATCCTAAATTGCACATGAATATCTCCGTTCCTTAATTCACTGCGAATTCAACAGAAAGCCTTGCTTTTCTCAAGCCTGAAGAGCCACACATCTCCCTACTCTCTCTACGTTTGTACTGTCATTCACAGCATCATGCTCTGAGATGAAAAGAGGGAGACGCTGACAGGGTTCGGGTGACATGTTTTTGCCGCGCTCTCCTCCTGCACGTGAAGGTAACGCTCTGAGAGTTCACACGTCAGGGAGGGAGGCCCATTAGTATTTTAGTAGCCTCGATGATCGTTCAGTTTTATGGATTGAAAGTACGTTCGCAACCAAAACTGGATCGCCTCTCTCCATTGTTGAGATCTCAATTCTGGCACCGCTTACAAATGCAAAACGATTTCCCCAGATCGCAGGCGCTAATAATGTTCCACTCCGGTGATTTTTTTACGAAGTACAGACAATATCCACCTGATGTTCAGCTGTTCTCTATCCAAACTTATGTCACAGAAATTACAGCAGTCAGCAAAGTGTTGAAAAGGAGCTGGGGGGTGGTTTCAACTTTTCTGAAGAGGTGCTCATTCTATTTCACCTCCAAAGTTAAACAATTTTCCAAACCCTTCATTCTTTATTTATGAAAGTATTCTTCAATTAAACTTTGCATCCCGCCAAAGATAACATCTTGTGAACGAGTCTATTCACTGCCCCCCATTATGCAGCTCGAACATTATATTAGTAAGCATTTTTATTAGAGGAACCTTGACTGCTGGTGCTTAACGTCTGAAATATGACTTCTTGTTCCTCCGTTTTGAAAATGTAGTTCACCAAGACTGGCTTTTGTGATGATTTGCTTCTCGGCTGACATCCCTGCAGGGAGCTCCAGTTATCTCCAGTGGCCGCGGACGATGTGTCAGAGAGTGCTGTGCATTTCCCCTCTTCAGGAACTGGCTGAGCAGAAAATGAAATATCCTGAACTCTGAGCCTTGGGTTAAGAGATGTGCTCCATATATTAGGTCTGTCAGGGACATTTAAATCAAAAGTTATTAGTACACTTGAGCAAATATTGCCAACTTCACAACTACGATAAATTGCAATTCCAACAGCATGGTAAATCAGAGACTTTTTAACCCAGTCAGCAATCTCCTGTTAAGCAAGAACTCCTATATGCGGATGTCTGTATAAACCATTTATTTTATAGTCTGTGCCACACAGCTCAAACCTATCCTACACTGCTTTAGAGTATTGCATATTTGATGGATTAATCGAAGAATGCTTTCCTCATATTCCACACACAAACAGTTTCAGGAAGACTGTTCACTAAACTAATATATTTTACAATTGCAATCAAGTACGACTCCCTGACTGTTTGATCATTCCAGCAATAACTACTCATACTGTATCCACCAACACATATCATTGATCAGCAAACACAAACCTTACCACGGCAAACGACACACTCTGCGTGAATGTTGAGCGAAACGCCATAATCACAGCCATTGCGGGAAGGCAATATCAACAATTTTACAATGCTGGTGTTGAGCGTACGGCAAATTCAACCTCAAACAATCCAGCTGTGAAAGGAATATGCAACCTCCGCTAATATTGACACTAATCAAAAGCAGAGTGGAAGGGAGCTTCTACCAACAACTCTTCACGGCTTCAATGGAAATGTGTCTTTTCATAATGCCTGAAGTGCGCACTGCCTCCAGCTAGGATTTGAGGTATTAGCCAAAGGACATTAGTGCATCGCTCTCCTGCAGCCTGGGCCTGCTGTCCTCACAGCGATTTGTGGATCTAGTGTTTTGTGGATGCGCTTGCCATCACAAGAGCTTCAGGGGACATTGGTGTAGTTGGCTTTTTATTGAAAACATTCAAGTTAATTTCCTCGTAAACGGATATATAAATTGCACCGCTACAGTTTTACTAGACTCTGAAGCCCTTGGTTGCGTTCCTTGAAAGGGAAGTCCACCTCGTCCAACTATTACCATTGCCTAGAGAGAATTACTTAAAAACACAATAAGGTATTTGACTTAAATGAAATAGTAAAGCTTCACACTAGTCACCTTGCATTGCAATGTGTGCAGTGTCTTCCATCAACATTGAATCTGACAGTCCTCACCAAACATGCCCACACATACGCACAAGCACATAGTAGATACCTACCCCTGTACAAAGACTGGATCATTTTTTTTCCCCCGGTCCTCTTGAAGAAGAAACAATCGATTCTTAAGAAGCCTTGACAAAGACAAGAGTTCCTCTAACTGTACAGAAACGCTGGTCTCTTTCTAGTCTCTGCTTTGATGCAATATGCTTTTATGGCCTTCGGAATATCTGCTCACTCGCTACTAATAAAGAACGTCTCTGGCCTAGTTTGACATCAAAGGTCTGCTTGAATCAAAGCCGCTCCGACTTGCAGAAAGTTTACAACTTGAAGACAATTGACAGCGATCCGGCAGAGAAGTCTTCAAACCGTGACAATCGCGCACACCATCTTTAATCTCGGAGATCCGACGCCTCAGAGGTGTGTAAGTGCGGCCCTCGATGTTTCTCTCCGAGCTAACCACGAGTCCACAGACACATTCAGAGAGAGGGCAGCAACCCGGCTGATATCGTCTGTGTTGAAAGCGTCCCATCCAATCTAAGGGACCCATTCCACAGCCCCGTCATTACAGTGCTGCTCGGGCATGTGGGCACGGCCGTGGTCTGAGCTCTGACTCGAATTTGTTGGTGTCAGCTTAATCCCCAGGAGACAGACCATAAGCCGTAGAGCAGTTAGACAGAATTACACAATCTGTTGTTATGAGATCCAGCTTTTTTTTTTTTTATCCCAATCAAAAATGTGCTGGTGCTGCTCCAGTGAAAAAGAAAAGTTTCTATACTATTAAAATGAATAGTTTCTGAGTAGTATTTCTAATGTTGAGCTTTCTTGCTTGATTGCTCCCTGAGTGCTATTTCCAGTCTAACTCTCCTGGTCTACTTGTTAGCAGACCAATTTTCGGATCAATACAAAGCAGTGATCACATCTTCTCACTCGGAACACAAACCTAACAAAGCAGGAATCCCAAATGACAAATAAATACACATGTAGGAGACATGCTTCGTCCTGTGCCTCCAGGGTCCCTACTTTCATTAAGCCACCCTTGGGAACCAGTGACACTTTTTCCAAAACCTGTTTTGTTTTGTAGTTCCACTGTAAACACATAGCGCCCATTATTCCGTTCGTGATCCATAAAATTGGATTTGTCAAATTAAACTTTACATTTCACTAATTGATGTGAAACGAGGGCAACTGAAGTTAACAAACAAAGTGCCGAACATGGGGTGCTGTAATTTAAAACATTAGCTACGCAAAGCAGTGTAAGCATTTTAACATTGTAGTGTAACCATTTTTTTCAGCATAACAAAGCATAGAGATGTAAATACTTGCGATTTCCTTGCATTACGAACATCTACTATGGTTTCACAGACACATTGCCGAACCGAGTGCCTTGCATTCTCTGCACTTGACAGGTCAAGGTATGGCCTGCCATTCATCACATTCATCTCACTGTCACTTGCTTTCGATGGATAAAGATTAAATACTGCTATTGAAAAAGAAGCTTATTACACGCTTAAATAGCACTCTCATCTTCTGGCTATTGTTCATTGTGATGTATTAGTTGAATGAATGGAGAAATTTACAAGTAATGACATGAAACATGTTCAAATCAGAAGGTTATTGTCCTTTAGCTCGGTTCGCACCACCTTCTTATTAAAGTACACAGCTACATTACTTAAGACTGTCTTTACCCACTCTCCTGGACTATCTAATAGGGCCCAGCAAAAGTTGTCTTGAGACTTATTTTTCTGCATCTGCAAAGCTAAAGGTGAGCCTAATTTGATGGTAAACAGCAACAAAAGAGATATTATCTTGCCAATTAAGTCTATCTCTCCAGTACGTGCAGAGACTTTCCAGACATCTTCTTAGCATCAGTCGTGCGTGGTGAGTTCAAATCTAAGGAGCAGCTTTATTAATTAAACCTCTCTCTTCCCTTTTGGAAAGCGGCTGATAATAGTTAAACGTCTGGAAGGGACTGCTCTTCACAGCAAAAGACAATCTTTAAAGTTCATTCTGACAGAGTGATTTGTGGAGGTATCAGAAGATATAATTGAGGTTGATTCCCACGATGATAAATGTAATCAGGTTATTTGCTGAAAACATCAATAATACAAAGTTTAGAGGAAAAGGCTGGATTAGAGCAGGAGAAAAAAAAGTGTCTAAAAACAATCATTTTCATCAGCAATTTCTGTAAGTAACAGAACCAGGGAATTGTGACTCTCAGCAGACCGGATTGCATCTGTTTTTTTTTACATTTAAGAAATTATCTGTGTGAGAAGTGTGAAAAGAAACCCATTTTCCCATCGGCGACCCAAACGCAGAAGATAAATAATGATTGATGGTCAGAGTATTTATCAGTGACACCTGGAATTTATTTTTCAACTTGATAGCACTTCGGAAGATCTTTAGAAGAGGTGACAAATGTATACCGTGGCTACTTCATAGGATTCAGGGCTAACCACTCAAATATTATCTCAGTCGGATTACCTGGCCGTTTCTCAATAGAGAGGTTTTGGAAGAAGGGATGAGAAAACACTTATTTTTTATGGAATTGTTGCATTTCTAATTTGGCACAGTGGAAGTAAATTCCTTTTAGTTGATGAGCAATATTGATTTCCTTCCAGGCTGATGTGGGTCATGAACATTTCACAGCTGACATTAAACAATAAATGCAGACTGAGGAGGTGAATTATCTATTGGAAACAGTGCAGACATAAAACAGACCCTCCTCTGGTCTACACTACTCTCTGTTCAGCACAGATTTGATTTTCTGGACAGGATGTGAGCCCTTGTATCACGGACTGCATTTAAATAATATTCAAAATAAATTATACAAGTGAACTGGAATTTAAATGTTTCAGACATCGCACTGGAAGAGACCAACAAAGGCTTGTAATTTGGCAGGGACCTGGCCAGAAGAAGAGACCTGCTAGCGACTCTCACATTGTAGTGATGTAGTAATAATAGCCTGGGGGAGGTAGGTATCATTTTCAAATTCAAACCCATCTGGGGTTTGAGCAGAGATGCGAGACAGAGATGTAAACAGCGACCAGTAAAGACAGACAATCGCTTGCTTAAGAACATGAACAATACAGCAAGGAGCACAGAAATCGAATCCAGTGTACAGCGGCACAAAAGTGGCTGTTCTGAAAAGTGCTGTTCTCTTGTGGGATTATATTATTATTATTACTCTGTTTGGAAACTCACTTGGCTCCCTGCTTCAGTCAGGTTCATTGAGAAGGCTTTGTGATACGTCACAGACAGTATCGGTTTAATGCAGGTGGAAACAGCAGTGTGGACTGGAAACCTCCAGCTTCAACGTGCGTCTGACAGGCACCGTATGTTAGGTACATATTGACCTTGTGTTTCTGCTGAATCGCAGTTCATTGTTAACTCCTGGACCGAGTCTATCGAAACACGTACGCCAAGATACGCCAGTACTGTTTTAGGAGCGTCTTGCATCTTGTTCTAGACCTGAATGGAAGTATGTCTATTGATCCCATAAAATACTAGATTCTCACATTCATCTTTTAGGGATCCGATATTTTAGGCATCAAATCGGGATGAGTTGAATGCATAATGGATTACTACGTAGAACATAATCGATCAGTTCATCTCTGAAAGTAAACAAACAACAAAAAATAAGACTGGTGGAAATGGTCCAGTCCCTCTTCATATGCCCATCCAATACCTCCCTTCCATGAGCCAGTTTACTCAGGTACAGTTCGGATTACTGCACTTGTGACTTGGGTATCATCACTAACAGCACAATGTACATGAACATCTCAGCCACTGTGCATCACGTCATTCTCTTAATTATTAACAGAAACCCAACCATGATATACATCGCCTTCGCTGACCCAATTGATGCTGTTGAATTTGATGGCCACCACATTTCATTTTTAAAAAACATCTTTACCTGAAACATACACAAATGATTCACCATTGTTACAGGCACACCTTTTGACAATGAAGTCAGTGGTCGTTGCCATCTTGCAATGACCAAGAGTCACAGTGGTTCCAAGAGTGTTTACTGCCATCCCGAAAAGATGGAAAATGAACCCGTGTATTGAATCTCGACGGACTGTGACAAATCAGTTCATGCTAGCAACGGCAGTCCTTCTGAAGCTATCGTTCACATATCACACACCACTCTGAGCCATTCGATTAGCTTTTCATCCGAACCCGGTCCAGTCCAGCTCAAACCGATCAATACAAGACACCAGGAAACAGAATACAAATGTCTGGCTACGATCCTATGCACCCCCCTCTCCCAAATTAAACAAAACACAAAAGAACAAAAAGATTGCAGGGCCACTCAATAACAATTCAGTGTATCCCTAATCAACCAAGATAATTGCGTTTAAAAATGAAGCAATTTAAACACTGACTTGTGTTATTCACTCACCAATAACTTTCATGTTAAACAAACACTTCAGCTGTATATTCTCCTCTTCCTGCTGCCCGAGTGCCTGTATTTTTTCTTCCTATATGCTCTTCCTCTTCAGAGCAGTAGTATGTGTTACAGCTAATTAGCGTGCCCGAATCATTAACATGTGAACATGAAAGGTGTGGAGAATGGAAACCTTTTGAATTCTAGCTGGCAAATTGATTCCTATCTTTATTTCCCTTTTCTTTTTTGGTTTCCCCCGTGGAGTATCGCTAACTGAAAGGGCTGAGCTGTATTTCAGTCTCTCTATTGATCCTTTACAAAGCAGAGCCAGTTCAATTTGTTTCCTATTCAGACAAGTGCTGGTTTGTCCTATTCACTCGGGCTCTCGCACTACATTCAGCCGCGCTGTGAGCCACGCTGTACTATTCTATCTATATTACGCACATTTGGTGAACCTACACTGTCTCTCAGAAACACCTGGCTGTGGAGGAGAGAGATTTGAGAAAAAGGACCTTCATCTCTGGTGACGGGATTTACATTTGCAGTTTTAGAGATGATGACAAACTCTCACAGCGTGTTACAGTAGAGGTATTTGTTTGTTTCCATATATAGTAACTGGGGTGGAAAAATGACGCCCAAAACCAAACAGGAATATTAATTTGATCTGACCCACAACCTGACATGAGGCGACTTCTCTTTTAATAATCTTTGTAGTGTTTAGAGAGTCAATGTGCCACAAAGCTGCTAATGAAAGCTGACAATTGTCTTGAGATCCGATCTTCTCGCTCAAAAAAACCTGCAGGACACAGGGGACGGGATACTGAAGTGAGAAAATAGTTGCACATGAGCACGACTGCGCTGCCTTTTTCACTGCTATTGCATAACCTGGTTTTGTTCCCTATTCTACTCATAGATCTGTGCTACTAATCCGTCAATCCTCCGTGAAACAGGAGAAATAAACAAAGCGTATTGTCAAAGGCTCAGAACGTCTCTGTGTTGATTTAGAAATTCAGTCCAAGTACAGCGTGTTTCGTTCCAACACACCACATGATCTGGGTAAAAGCCTAGACGCGAGACTTATGAAGTGAAAGAAAGGCACCTGAAAGACACGCGAAAGCCGTGTGAAAGACGTGCAAAAGACGTGCAAAAGTCGTCTGAAAGCTATAGACGAGAAAACATTCCATAAGAAGCAACAGACAGGATTCTAACTTTTTTTTATAAATGGTCTTAAACTTCCTTACATACATTTAATAAGCATTGTGATCATTCTCTCTTGGTTTTTAAATGAAACTACTTCCAAATATCTCAAACTGTTTACATAATGTAGGTCAAATTCTATAGTTTTCTGGCTTACTTAAGAACTCCCTAATACACACTACAAATGTTTTTGAAAATGAATATGAAGGAGAACATATATACATGTCCCTCCCTTCAAAAATGCCAGGATGTATTTATCTAAAATCTTGATGGCCTTTGGAGTAAATAGAGTCAATTGCACATGTTTATTCAAAAATGAAATGTACTGTCAGGTGATTGCAGGAAACAGGCAAAGTTAGTTCAATCATATTTAATGCATACACTGCAATTTAAAAAGAAAATAAAAAGAAACATTTCATAAATTATATATGAATACCAGCACTTGCTTTATAAGTATCAGCTTTTAGCTTCTAGCTCTGGGCATGAAAAACATGTTCTTAGAAACCTGTGTACAGAACACATTTATTGAAAAACACACAAAGGCAGCCAAACACTCTCACACACATTATTTTTGTTTGTTTGTATCTGTTTTTTACAAAGAGAAAAGCCTTGAGTAAAATCTTAGAGAACACATAACTTTGCATAAACACACACACACAAATCAGGCCCAGTGAATTGATCTATTCCTGCAGGGTTCAGATATTAATCCTTTTCAAATTTCATACCTGACGCACCTCTGTTCATTACAGCATTATTTCTGAAGCCACTTTTTGCTGCATGTGTATTTTTTAATAGAGCTAATAATTCTCCGGTTATATAAAAAGCCAGCTTCGCAAAAAAAATTAATTGGATCTTTTAAGGTGCAAAGCATGACAGCAGCTCTTCTGAAATTAACTTCTCTAAAGGACTGCTGGCTGAGGGGGATTTATAGTAGGTCTTCTTTGGAAATCAAAAGACTCCAAATTTGCTGTTATCATGTTTTACTCATATACAAATAATTACATTCTCTATTTTCCAAGACTATTTTGTATGTAGAAGTATTACAAACTGAGGTTAACATAATAGACATAAGAATGTAAGAATTCTTCATCTTGGCAATAGATGTTTTGTGTTTTGTACCTTTCAGTGCTTGGTAAAATGTTCTTTTTCTCTCGCCTCCAGTAAAGACATTTCAGGGCAATGCTGAGCTTTGCTGGCATCACCCTGAGAATCGCAGTCGAAGTGTTATCCCCAGAGTGCCTCGTGTGGCAGGAGAATTTGTCAGAGATGCTAATACGCTCATTCCACCCATCGGCTACTGCAGCGTTTTTTACTTCGTATGATTCACGGGGCAGATTATCAGACCATGCAGTCAATTACAAAACACGGCTCATGTGAGTCATGACACGAGTACAGACGGACCCTCCTCCTGTCTGCAGGACCCTCCATAACCTTCTCTACGTAACCCAGATTTGGCGAAGGACAGGCGTGAACCAATATCCCAGCATGCCTTCGGTGCTTCTGCTCTGACAATGAACTTGTCACTTTATCTAAAGGACATTAGTGCGTTACATAGACTGTATATACACAGCCACACATTTGAGTTACTTCTTCAAGACAATTCACTCTGAAAATATGCTGTTTGATCAGTTATGATTGATGAGCTTTATTTTAATTACCTGATTCCCTGCAGCTAATATTGGATCAGGACAGAAATGCAGGACTTATGCAGAACTCAGAACTTATCTGGGAATCTGCTGCCCTTCGCATACCGTTTGTGTGTTCCTCCAGCCCCCACACCACCCCACTACTATGAATGTTTTTCTTAATCACTATACGTGAAAGCAGGCGAGTGATAATCAGATCGTTTATGTGCAGTAATTTAACAAAAACGTCTCTGCATGCCTGGGAGACATTCTAATGCCTGGGAGACACTTTAAAATTATAAAAGCATGCGATATTGACTCGAGCATCTCTGCTGCCTGACGCCTGCGAATGATGCGAATGCAGAATTATTCCACCACCTTTGGAAACATAATTGGCTCGGTCTTGTATCTGTCATGGGGTTCACCAGCCTTACAACATAATTTTCATCAGGCGGTAAAATGTCCCGATGTGACGGGAATCTGGTGTTTATTCCAACACAGCCTGCACGTGCATCGCAAGGAACCTCTGGTCTTAACGTTGATTTTAATTAATGCACGGATAAAACATGTCCGTGTATTCAGTAAGGTCACGCGTCATGCTTTGTTTGGATTCCATCTTATGAACCCTAGCGATGCCAACTTTGCTTTCTGTGTCCTGTCTTGCTGCAAACTCTCAAAGCTGAGCCACTTCCAACTCCCCACTTTAAACACTTATTGAATATTTGGTTCTATTTATGGCTCCAGGAAGGAAAAACAAAACCACAGAAAACAATATTAAATTAAGTTGCTCGTTGAGAAGACAAGTCTGGAGCCAAGAAAGGAGAAGGTCAGGTTTTTAAAATAAGAGCCTTTTTCAATAACAGCAACATAATACCCCGCCAGAGACAGAATCAGACCTATTGACTTCAAACTATGACTATTAATATAGTGGCGTCACGGGGGGGGTATGAGTAGACATTTTATCTCGCCGCGCAGGCCAGCCACCAAGCTATATTCAGTCTTGTTATATTTAACATGCATTGATCAACCAACAGTTTCATATTTCAGAACCGCTTCATTAATTTGTCCGATTAGCGAGAGGCAGACACGATCGCGCCGCTGTAGGAGAAAGTATTATCGGGAAAGGGGAAACTTAATTTAGTAAATCTTCTACGAAGTCCAGTTAAATTGGCTCACAACAACAAGGGATGAAAGCCATTAATATCTATGCCAGGGCCATCACCAGTTTACACAGAGGGCTAAACTCCAGCAATCCACTCCTGAAATATACGGCAAATTTAGGCTCCATTTGTGTGTGTGTGTCTGTAAATAAGACTTGATTCCACTGAGCATTGATTAGGGATCCTTGACAGGACCATTCAGCCAACAATCCTCCTTGTGCTCTGTCGATTGAGGAGAAACATGAAATTCTGCATTACACAAAGGCTCGCAAAAAGTCCTGGGACTTTTCCGCAAATTAGTGACTCTTGAAGTGAAATTGTCCTCACCGGAGAGCCCCTCTCAGCTGTCTTGACACCTAGAGAGACGGAGCGTCAGAAATAGTCTCGAATTGCATGGAGAAAGATCTTCTAATGAAGCCAGTTTGAAGGATAGACTTTGATGGAACAGAACAAAACCAGGAAAGGACGGGAGGGAAGATAAAGGATTCATTGTGTGTGGCAAAAGACGTTTTAAGAGTGTGATTTAATAAAACGTCCAAATAACAGTGTTTTTCTACAGTCTTTGGGAAATACTCCTGTAATTTGAAAACAACTGAATGAGAATTGTTTTCTGGTGATCTTGAGAGCAAAATAATTCAACCACAATTTTAACTCCTTCCTGCTGCCATTTTCTACTCAACTATACACACACACCTGTACACAGTAACATTGTTCACATTGTGCTACCGAATGGTGCCTTATAATATAACATTGAACTTTACATTTGAGAAAGCAAGGACAATAACACGTATATAGAAATGTTCTCTATAGAAGCAGCTGGAGTGTTGAGCGGTACTATGTGTGACATCTATCACAGCAAACACTTTATAACCAACATTTCTGTTTATGGTGGTTTTATAAATGCAGTTGGAATGGCTGTTTTGTGCTACAGACACAAATATGGAAAAAAACATTGTGCACACACGGCAGTTTAAAAGTACATAAACAACGATCAAAGCTTTTTCAAAGTGTTGCCTTCAAACCGTTTTGACAGTGTATTCTACAATCCCTTTGAGAGCCAGTATTCATGCGGTATCTGTTCTCTCACACGTATTCAGCTCTTGAACTGCTATCAATACAAATTGCTCACACTAACCAACCTCTGTTTATTGTACTTCCATTCCCTCTTAGTTTGAGTGCTGGCTTAGCATAATATTTAATCAAGAAAAAAATAAGAAAAAAGTTGCAAGGTATTACATGTTATCTGGGAGACCTTATGCTATTTCAAATGAGATATTTATTGTTAGTTATGAACATTATACAGCATACAAGATGGCGATTTTCTGTGCATGGTTAGCTTCACTGGAAGGCTCACATTCATAATTGTATGCAGATTAGCACAACCCAAGGATGTGATTGTGAATGCCTAGCAACAAAAGGCAGCTAATAAAGCTCCAGCGCGATGATTATGTTGATGAAAGTGTAATTGATGAATTACGGCATGAGTGATAAGTAATCTATTAATCAATTAACCAAGTCCATAATGCTTGATGTCGCCATAGACAAAAAAGAGAAAATACAATGAAATTATTGTATTTCCTTTATATTAAATTATTTATATTTCCAATATGGATGAATGGTATACGTTTGTTACATCGGTATGTAGGGAATACAATTAATCTGTAATCTGTTGATTGCCCTTGAACTTTTGACACCCAGATAATAATCCTCCTGGGGACGATGGGAACCTGCAGGCAAATTGGATTGCTTTCAGCTCCATGCATCTCCTGCAATACTTGTCTCGTTACGTTGAATATACAGTATATTGAAAATAATGATTAATGGCGGCCTTCATACACCTGCAGACTGCTATACAACTGAGAACCTACATCTACAATAACATTTCCCCAAACTGTGTCCTTCTCAGTATCTGATTTGAAACATACACCCTGTTTCCTTGGATCTCAGTTTGTATTCAATCGGTAAAGAGTCCAGTTCAAGGTTAAAATGGAAATAAATCATCTTGCCCTTCACTGCCACTCATTTCCAGTTGTTAGATTTGTTGTGGGATCTTTGTCTTCCAGATGTGTTTGTTATAATCACACAACTGAACCTTCCTGTAGGCTTCTAAGCACATGTTGCTTTCTCTGACGATGTGATGCTATTGTCAATTTAAAACTATTCCATTGTCCAAAATAGCTGAAGGAAGTCCTCACCATAATGAACTGCTCTCTACCCGATGATAAAACCTCCACCCGGCTCAGGCCTGGTGTCTTCCGGGGCCGAGCCACTCCACTGGCTGTGCCGAGGCAAAGGCATGCATAATTCAGTGCAGAAGGACTGCATGCGCACAGATTAAGAAATCACATCGCTGGGGAATGATTGCAAAGCTTTTGCGCGGGAGGAGAAGGCGATCTCAGAAGTCTCTTCCTGATGAACGGCTCGTGTTCTCTCTGAGAGATGTGCTGTGGAATCCAGGTCAGGACTCTCTCAGTCCGGCTCACATTGAACAATGGCGCAACGCTCCCGGCTTTCAAACGCGGTGGATTATTTTATTCCCAGTGATCTGTGGACGCAGTCCTGGACACACCTGGGCAAACACAGCTCTCCTTGGGGAAGCTTTTCATTGAGATGTACTGTTTGTATGTTTTGTTCCCACCCTGGTTTCCCTGTGTGCTGAGATGATATAGTCCAACTCTGGCATTTCCTTTAATCTTCATCCTCCGCACAAGGTCCAAAGCAGTGAACCTCAGACAACATAATACCTACTCCACAAACAGAGGCGCCGTGTTGTGTTGTAATCAGTAGCTCTCGTGCAGGTGCCATGTTGTCAGGATTTGGCTGTAACAAGTTCCAGATTGCCTTTATATACCTTTGTATTACCAACATGCCCTCTACGCAGCATATGACCTTGCCTTGGTACAATATAGTACTGGCAGAGGAGAGCTTGTCACAATCATTGAGTAAGTAATTTGCAGTTTAAATACACCCTCATGCCCTTCTCCTTTTTTCCTACTTCTCTTCTACTTCCCTTTTAAAAAGAAAATAAACATCATCCACTTTATTATGATGTACGGCTCCTCATATGGTTTTTCGACTAATAAATTACAGATGGAGACAATGAAACCCTACCAGATGCGAAAGCAAAAGCTAAAATGTCCATAAAGGCAACTTGCTCGACTTAGTGCAATGCCAGGTCACATCGTTAACCTGAAGAGAAATAATCAAAACTGTCCACGATATGAAAAACGAGGTCAGCATCACTATTTAAAGCCGCTTCACTGCAAAGACATTGTCAGAAAGGTTAACGTTAATCTGGCCCACAGCTCCACAGCCAACAAGCATATACACATTGAAAGATGCAATGGTTTAAAAATATAGGGAAACATACATTATTTTAAACCATATGAAGAAAAGGGTCTTATCCTCATAAAATAGATATATAAAACCATAGGTCTCTGCTCGGTCTACAATATAATTATAGTCTTTAAATTGACAGGGTCACATGGATTACCATCAACGTCCTGCCTACCATATACTCAGTCAATAAACTGTGAAATTGTTTCCATCATTCGTATGGCTGTTCATGTTTTTAAACATTCAGATTTACAAATAATCATGAGCTGTGCTGCACAGTAGCTCACTCGTGGGCAGACCGGCGGGTTTGCTCGGTCCGCAGACAGAGCGACGCTGCATTTCAGTGCACGCTTTAGCAGAAAGCATGGCCTGGTGTTATTAATGGTAATTATGCACATAATGTTTTAAACATGGAACTGGCTGATAGGCGGCCAATTAATATTTTCTCATTATCTTTTATTGCTCTGTATCGCCGGGCCCCTTGACACGAGGACTCTTATCACTTCACTCTTCAATTCATATTCACTTCAGCACATCTCTGCACAATCAGGTTCCCAATTCCAATTGTTAAAGGATGCTAAGCTCTTAACCAGCACCCTCGGCCTGGACTCACGTTTTGCCCGAACAGCAGCAAAATCAATAAACAGCCTTCTTGTTCGTACTACCTGCGCTGCACTCGTGCTCTTGGACAAACAAACACACAAACAATCACGCATGTTCCATGAAAGATCCTTTGAGATAAGTGCCACTTCCACTGTGCGATCGCCCGACTCAAATTATGTGATGCTACTGCTCCTGATTAAACCCAGGGCTCTCGAATACATGCGGAGAAATGAGGCACGGTCCGCATGTTGTCAAGTCACAGCTAAACCGAGGAGCAAAGCGCCGGTGCTGTGTGGATTACAGGAGCAGCAGGGAACAGACATTTCTCACACCGATCGGATGAGATGGCTCAGCCTGCAGTCGGTACTAAGGCGGTCACGTTGTCTTTATTCAGCAGTGAAGACCCGGGCCGGCACAGCCGTAGGTAGAGTCTCAACTGGCCCATTTAGAGCCTGATTCATTGGCCATGGTGGATTGTGTTGTACAAGGAAGTGCATTCTCTGCTCTGTGATAACAACAGCATCTCGTCCATAGCAGCAATGTTCAGCAGAGGAATGTTGTAACAGTTGTTTTTAATGCTATTGTGTCATATTATTATGGTATTTTATTTGCTGTAACAGTATACATAACCAATATCAAATAGCTGTATGCAGCTACAGGGAGGACTACCTGTATTGGTTCTACCTGACTTTGGTCTCTCTAAGCAATATGATTGCAGATGTTGCAGTATATGGAATCCACGCCAGAAGAAAAAATAAAAGAAGCCGGCTACATCTGTGAATTTACATAATCTTTTGTCCATTATTGGATAACTGGAGATTTTTCAAAATACATTAATTAGGCTGACATACTGGCGTGAGAAAATAATCAAGTCAGAGAATTAATTATCATGAAAACCTCACACACACAAACAAACAAACAAACAAAAAAGAACAAAAACAGAATAATTCTGCCAAACTTCATATCATATTCTTTAGGATTAACTCTCATTATGTCATTCTTTCTAAGAATATAGGTCAGGGTTCTTAAAGGATGGAAGTGATGGAGCATTATTGTTCAAGCCCTATACTCATCAACATTTACATAAGTCTAATTCTTAAATGCATCCCTATCATTCATGTGTTGGCAAAGGTTTGAATCCACCAGATCTACGTTAACAAGGATATCATTCTTGCCTTCTATTCAATACTTTCAGGAAACCAACCACAGGCAAGTCATTTTTCTGGGTCTTCACCTCTCCAACCACATTTTAAATTCACAAACACTTTAAATTGCATTTCCTCACAAGTGGATAGAGACCAATCTTTATTTCAGCCAGGTGTAATCAGCTCACAGTGATTTCATATTGTGCGTGCATGCAGGGGTCGCGCACACACCATCTCACAGCCTGGTATGCGTTCTCTTTGAAGGGGCAAAACATACTTTACATAGAAAATATAATATAACCACATAAACAATATCATAATAATGTGCTTTTACAGTGCAAAATGCAGGGCGCAGATCAATAAAAAGAGTGAACCACAGGACCCATTTAGAAATTATTGGAGAGTATGATATGATAAGTAGCACACAAAGAGAAATGGAAAACTGAAAAAACTGCAGTTACAGGACTATCCATTTACAACTCTACAAAGGTAATTTACACTTCAGAGCAACCGAGAGCTGGAAACAGACGGATACAGAAATCACATCCTCTCACGCTTTCATCACATCACAGAAACCGACACACAGCAATCCGTTTTCTTTACATATCTGCCATGCTTTATGGTATAGAAAGTGCAAAGTACTCCATTTCCCTTGACTTCAAACGTTTGACTTGCTATATACATTTGATTTCCTCAGGCGCTTGCTATATCGGCACTGTTCTCTGTGCCAACGGCATCAAATAAGTGACGAAGACTTCTCTGACCTACCTGCGCACAGCTCTCACTTAGTCTCCCTCCAAGTAGTCTGCTCACCACCTGTGCTCTCCCACCGCCGGAAAGCAGGCATTCTGCACAGACCTCCTCTGATCGTACCTCTCTCGGCTGGGTGCCGATCGTTCAGCCCAGCATCTAGCTATATCTGCCGGAGCCAGACAAAGCACCTCTGGAGGAAAATGTGCAGCTGAGCTCCTTTGTTTGCCTTCTCTCAAATGATGCTGCCCTCCTCTGTCCCTCAGCTCGCTCTCCCCCTGCTCAGCTGTGACTTAGTGAGGGTCGTTTACATCTGACACCACGCTGACCCCTCCATCCACCCCTGTCTGCTACTCCAGCATCTCCACGGAAGGAGCGAGCCGGCCTGGCTGTGCGTGCGTGTGTGTGCGTGTGTGTAGGTGTGCGTGTTTATGTGCGCGCGTGTGTGTCTGTGTGTGAATGTGAGTGAGGTTGTGTGTGCATCTGTGAGCTTGGCATCTGAGAGGGAGAGACAGTCACGTGACCGCTGAGCTCACAGGGAAAAAGAGGCTCCAAGCGATTCAGTGTGTAAAAAAAGAGAAAATCTATAAAGTGATTTACATAATAAAAGGGGGGGGGGTGGAATAGGCAGCTCAGATATTAAAGGCGTTTTATTTTTCATTTTAATTTACACTGAGGAGTACGAGCTGCACATTCCTGACTAAGGTTTTCCAGAAATAGAAAAAAAGGAGTATATCTTTAATTAAGGAATTCAATATCATGCAATTTAAGAGCCACATCCATTTATTACAACCCTATACCACAGACCCTTTGAGAACATGACGCACATGCAAAATAATAAGTTGTGTTAAATATCTCTATACTTTAGGCTGCATCAGTGAGATCAAGGAACAGCCACTGAGTTTGCATTTGTCAATTGACTGATAATTAAGATCAAAGCTTTCTGGAGCAAATTACATTTACTTTATTGATTAGAAGGAAGAAATAACATGAATTAAATACATGTAAACATATTTTTTCCTCACAGAGAAGCTAGCCACCATTGACTAATAAAGTAATCTACTGCTGGATATGGTCAGATTTTATGTAACGTCTCCTGGCCACTGACAGGCCAAAGTGAGCCAATCCCAGCAGTTCAGAAGCCACTGCAGATATACGTGAGGCGTGCCAGTCCGCCCGTATTCGAGAACAACACATCGCATTGAAGTCTGCTTGTCTCCAGAGTGAGACACTTCAATCTATCTTCAGTGCCTGCCTTGGCCAAGGGGCTGTCAGTTTAATGCATAATACCTAAAGGGGAAACAAATCGCATGAATTAACCTTTCTTTATCCAACTTCAGTTCCTGTTGAATATATAGTTTAACCGAGACTAGGTGTGGGACAGTGCCTTTATCATACAGAAAAACAGAATAGCCCCTTTCAAATCACATAATAAGTAAAAACAGCTACTGGATTATTGTGAATTAAAAAACAAAGTTGCTTCAGAGAGCTTTGGCATTCATGAACAGAACATGCATTAATCATTGTTTGTGGAAGAGCAGCCAGATATTATTTGTTACAGCTTTACCCTCTATTATTATTGTTATTATAATGTATTAATGTTATGAATGGATGAACAAGATTCACAATATTTACCCCACTATCATAATATATAAATCAAAGTACACGCAGAGAAAGCCCTGGCTGGCAATGTGAAGGTATGAATCACCGACACTGAAACAAACAGCGGTGCCTGAGCACCCAGGGGGCACACAGCGGTCAGCATGCATTTGAATGTTTTAAGTTATGTTTTTAATAATGCACATGCAGGAATAATGGGGGGAACAGCAACGGCACATTTTACAAACTCTTCGTCGGCAGTTATAACTAGTAAATACAATATGATAACAGATGTAACAAAACAAACAGAAAAACAACCATTAAAAAGCTCTTTTATCTTTTGTTTGCTTTGATCTCCTCTATCAAGAATCTAATTTGTAAAGTCATTTCAAACAGGGATTATTTTCAGCATGCTAAATATGTACGAGTGTAAAATATTTATATACAGTATTGTGAAAAAGAAAACCATACTTTTGAATGCCTACAGCATGCTAGAACAATTTGGTTCAGTCATGTGACCCTGACATATTTAAAGCCTACTACCGAAACGTGTTCTCGGCAGCATAATTTATCGTAATTTCATATATGTATAAAATCCAGTAAACTACCATTAAATCCTAACAAGCATGCAACATATTTTCAAAGCACCTCAGAGATCAAGTGCTTGCCAGCTGCTGAGTGGCTTACGTTGAGTGGCCTAATTTTTAGTCTCGGTATTCACTGGATATAAAATGTGTCTGTGCAGCAATGCATGTTTTTAGTGTGCTTATAATGTTCATAACTGCGACATCAACTGTCCCTGTTCATCCATTCGACTTTGGATGAGTATTACTGGAAGTATTATTATTATTAGTAGTAAGAATAAGAACTATAACTCATTACACTAATTAAACCAAGCAGACAACATGGATATTGTTCTGTCAATGTTGTTCAAAATCTTCAGCACTTTGGACAGCAACTGCAAAAGCATTTCAACGTTTCTAACAGCAGGGAACTCAAATGATACCGTGGACAGGTATTTCTAAGCAACACTTACAGCTTTTATACAGAGCTTTCCAAACGCATCTTTATCCGGTCTTTCCCACTGTTTTGGCCATTTAGCAGCATGATATTTAAATGTTTTATACTGCAGTGAGTCACCACCATCCACACACTAAAAACAGACTTTTTAAAACTCAGAATGCCCTATATATGTGGATCTATACAAGTATTCATGCAGGATACAACTGGAGAAGACTTGACTGCTGTAGTGCTGAAGTCCAAAAAGGATGTGCATTACATTGATGGTAGTTTCAAACTCTACTGGAGGTCCACGGCTGTTTACCCCTTCATAATGTCACCCTTCCCATGGATTCTGGAAACAAGGGTCTCCTTCTCAAGAATCTGCAGGACAAACCCATCAAGTATAGCTCTAAAAAGACCTCAATTCCACATTGATTAAATCATGAATCATTTGTTACTAACATCCATGCATAGGAACATCCAAAACCTCACTTCCTGTCGCTCACACTTGACTGCTGACTGAATCTGCTGCCGAGTTCTTACAGGTATCACAGCATGAGGAGACGAGTCCACAGCATCCCATACCATGTCTGGAGACAGGAGTGTGGGGGGGATCTCAGATCATGGAAGAGGCACAAATAAGGTACTGACATAATTGGAGGTAGAGGACGCTAATGTTTTATACATCACCAAGGGCTGCACACTCCCAAGTGGAGAGACGAGATGCGAAAAATGACGGGGAAATGTGAAAAGGAATAAACAAAATGTATAGAATGTATAGAACAGGGTTGTATTTTACATAAACGCAGACCTATGGAAAAGCAGGTCACATCATCACATTCAACATCCATAAGCAAAAAAGAAAGCAATTAAGTTGCTGTTCGTTTGAAGTAGAGAGCCTTTGGTGAAAGCGATCTTGAAATAACAACAATAGCGGTACTAATGATGTGCACTTTTTATTGTTTGACAGCTTCAGACTACAACAAACAAATCAGCACAGCCGAGTGTTTTTATTTAAGGATGTGTAAACTTGCAATTACAATGTACAACAACGCTATGAATCAATAGCATCTCCATGCAAAGAGAAGGAGCTGACGGCCCGCAGCGATGGCGTCCTGACATACGTAGAATTGGGCTTAGAGATGCAGAGGCTATTTAACATCCTAAAATGCAAACAGACTCCTCAGTAAACATTACAGGGTAGGGCAAGTGACAATGAAGCGGAGAAAATCAAAGAACGAACACTACTTTGATGTCCTCTTTATGTTCAAATCTTAAGCTTCAGCAAGAGTACAGGTCTGCAGATTATTAGGCTGATTGACAGTACAGTTAAAATGTATTTGAGACTCAATAAAACAAATCACAAGTTTGCATTTCCCTTTGCACAGGTTATACAAGGCATCCGACTGCACTAACGTGTTGTGTTATCATTTATTTGCCACTAAACACTTGTTGACACCTTGATAGCATAACAACTGAACGTACTGTATTCCTTTCTCACACTGGAAACAAAACTTGATTTAATTATTTGCTCAGCTTTTAGGACTAAGTATTGGTCTTCAAGGCATTCAAGACCGAAAACAGGAGACACTTCTTCACACAGAGAGGCGTCACAATCTGAACAAACTCCCCAGCGATGTGGCTGAAGAGACAATTTGGGAACATTCAAAAACAGACTGGATAGGATCCTTGGATCACTTAGTTATTAATGGACACCAAACGAGCACGATGGGGCGAATGGCCTCCTCTCGATTGTAAACTTATGTTTCTTAAGTATGATTTGATATAACCACAAGAGTGCAGCAAACACAGGATACAGACAAATAATCAATATGCAACATTGATCCTGTCAAACGGTGTCTCTACACTTGCATGACTGTGCTACTAAAACATTCAGATTATGTACATATTTGACTCCACGCATTGTAAGTTAATATCAGACCCAACTATATTAGAAAGATTCCTACAGGAAACAGCTTTGATTTCCATAAAATTGAGAGGGAGAGAAAAGTTATTAAACTAACAGCAGGCTCAAGTCTGAGGCACAATTTCATTCCTTTATATCTTCCTCACACTGAACACCCAGGGTATTTTCAAACAGCTTACATTGTAATAAATGAGGGATTCGGTATGAAGAATGGATTTGCACATCTTGGGTCTAGTGATGAAATCCACTTCCATTACCATAAACCCCCGTCCCCTCACGTCCACAGCAGATGTGATCATTTAAGACCGGTAACCATCATTTGGCAGAATCTTTTTATTTGCATACATATTTATTTTGCATTTTAAAAGGGTACTTTCTTTTATGTGGCGATCAATGAAAACAATTACATTCAATTGAAATATGTACTTTATGGTAATTGATGAGAACATAATACAGTATCTGATGAATAATTAGGACAGGATCACAAGTTCATTCTCCAGATAAATAGTCTCAGATTTCAGGGATATCTACTATGCATACTTGTCTCTTGATTTGGGTCTGGAGAAGACCATGCATGTAAATGTTTGTATAATACTGGTTTATATGAATTCATAGGACAGTTTAGCTCTTTTATTATTTTCAACTGCAGGCTTTAACACCTGATTATAGCAGTGCCAGTCTTTGGTTCCAAGGCCACAAGGTTGTGATTGAGGATGCACATATAATAAATCCTTACCTGAAAGCTTTAAATCAATTAAACACACCGCCTTTATGTAATTGTACTGATCCCACGTTGCACACAATGTCCAATACGGCATTTTAATGTGCACATTTAAATAATTGCTCTGACATTCATTGATTTGATCTCTCGCTGTGTAGCGATTTTCACACTCAAAGCTGGTAAATTACTGCTTTGAAGGGACAGTTATCTCGGCTTTAAAAATCTAAACAAGATTAAAAACAGGAGCAGGAATGAATGGAAAAAACCAAACCAAACCCCTCAATCAGGTAATATAATCGGATAATGCAGAACATTTTGGGACGTAATGAGATTCATTCTAAGCTGAACATGCACCAAATTTGGAAAAACATTGTTGTAAAGTGAAGGTGAAACATACTGCAAATATTCCTATCAAGGTGTTGTGGGATTTTTAAAAATTATTTCTGCAGACAATTCTCATTATTTAAATATAAAAAATACATCCATTTTAATTGATTAGATAAAAACAGGGCCACAAATGGATTAGTTCAAGGAGGAGAGTTTTATTTATTTATTATTTAATTCAAAATTGATACAGTCGAGTTGTCCTCAGTTTGCTTGTCAGAATGATTTTTCACTCAATGCGTTGAAGCACAGTACCAAATTCACACCCAGATGAATCTGATGCATTTGCTTTTAAGAACGTGTGAACAACAAGAACATGTTTTCAGTACAGCGATCTCCAGGACAGAATGGTGCTGAAGCGGCCAGCGATGGCGCCAAGACACTGCAAAGTTCACACACTTCTGACATGCTGAACAGTGCTACTTTTTATCTTTCTCAAGAAAACACAATCTGTCATTTCCTGATACCAGGAAAACTTTGAATATGATGGGATCATAAAAGTCAACCCTGAGAGCTACAGCTGAGATACCTGAATCAAAGCTACGAAGCCACCAATAAGTCAAAATTACTTGTGTGGACCAATCAGACTACCTCTGTATCAGTGCAGCGTTTGAGGTCACACCCGCGACAAACCCACTACGCCAAATGCCCGGTCCCCTGATGTTGGTGCTTTGATTACTCTACCACGTCTAGAGGGAATAACGTCATTGTAACAGGTTCATTTCACAGACTGTGAGACTCGTTAAATAAACAAGGATATCGTTACATAAAATGTTGATCATCCTCATGGTGCCAGATTCACAAAGTCTCCAGACGTTTCTGCATCACTTTCTTCCACACAGAGCTAAAACCTGGTTTCTAACAGATCATTTGCAGCTCCACCAGTAAGCTCATGAAAACAATGAGACACGGTGGACTAACACTGGAAAAAACAGCTCAGAGTATTCATATTCTTAGATCTTATAATGATTCCATTGTGGGGGCTAAATGTTCTGTACAATGCAAGAAAACGTTTTTAGTCCGGTGGGTTTTTTTCTGGAAACTTTTTCTGAAATCCTATGCCAGCCCCTGCCTTGAGCCAGCACAGGATTTGTGTTTTGTAAGCGCTACATCTAATGCTGAACCTGGATGAATTAGCGTGATTTAAGATACAACACAAGCCAACTATGATGTATGCAATAGATTTGCTGTCAGCTCGAAATAAATAACTCTTTAAAGCACAGCAAGGTTCTAGCAAGAAGAAAATGAAGATGTACTCGTGGTTTGATTTTGAGATTAACAAGACAATCAGCCTTAATTTGCTCCGGCAATTAATAAGTTAGGCGTGTTGTCTCAGTGCCAAAATATATCTGAGTGACGTTTCTAGATGATGTTCTTTCCTGGTAACTACAAAAGCGATTGAGTCATTTATTTTCTGAACAAAGTAACACTACTAATAATACAGGAGAAATTTGTTGCTTAAAGCGCTATTTTAAAGAAATTGCAGTGTTAGTGTCGGGTTAATGTGACCAGTTGCTGATAAGAAACCTAGGGGGTCATAAAGAGGCTAACGGTGGATTGCATCCTTATCTAATAACCAAACAGATACACCTCTTACACTTTCCCCAGAGCAAGGTTGTCACTGCCTCCTCTGGTGCCTCATTTTCCCAGCAACACTAACAGGGAAACTTGGCAACTGAGCGTAATTGTTTTCAAATTCTCTCATTAATTCCAGCTCTAACCCTAACTTAATTGCAGATTCAGCTGGCTATCTGTTCGCTGAGCCGAGACACGCCATCTCAGGGCCGGCCAAAGGCACCGGTCTGAACAGAGGTGTCAGCGAAAAAAATAAATACCTGGACCACTGGGACAACAGCACAAAGACACAGAATAAACTACGGTGCATGTGTGCACTGCAGAGAGACTGTACCCAGGCACGGCGTTCAGAGACAGGCCGCCACAGAGAGAGCTGCAAGGCCAGGGAGACAAGGCAGTGTAGGTGGTCTGAGCCCAAAATACTCCTCATTCAGGGATGCAAAGCTCCAGGAACTGTCAGCTATGATCGAGAAACACAAAGTCTCAATCTTACTTGGCTGCTTAATACATCCCTACCTGCTACAGACTAGAGAGAGAGTCGAAATACTACATTACAGGTCCATGTATTATTATTATTATTATTATTATTATTATTATTATTATTATTATTATAAAGTACAGTTTACCCAAAGGTAGGTATATACTGTTTTACATACAACAAACCCTTGCAACCAGACTTATTCCAGGTCTGAAGGGAATGTCCTACTGAGAGACTGAGGAACTGAACCTTTTCACCCTGGAACAGAGGAGACTACGTGGGGACTTGATTCAAGTCTTCAAAATCATGAAAGGCATCGACCACATCAAACCAGAGGAGCTTTTCCAGATCAGCAGGGACACACGCACCCGGGGACACAAATGGAAATTGGGCTTCAAGGCATTCAAGACAGAAAACAGGAGACACTTCTTCACACAGAGAGGCGTCACAATGTGAACAAACTCCCCAGCGATGTGGCTGAAGAGACAATTTGGGAACATTCAAAAACAGACAGGATAGGATCCTTGAAACAAAGCTATGCAGTTTACATTCCTTGCAATCTTAACACTTACAAATAAATTATATCCTCCCATTGCATTTTATCTTTACTGGTTATTAACCTTAAAGATATTTGATTAAGCCAACCATGCAGAGCTGTACTGTTGTACAAAATCTTTTTCGCTCTTGGCAGTGGATGAAGAAAGTCACACTCTAAATTAATGTGAGTGTGTTGTTTTTTTTTTCTTTCTGAGATTGGACAAGTACCAACTCAACTCAACTCAAATGAAACACAGTATAACATCTGTGTAAAAACTCTATACTGTTGAACTTGAGTGGCACCTACTGTTTCTTATATGGTTGGCAAATGAAATATAAAAACAGTAGTGTAAATGTCATCAAATTAAAACTTAACTTTATACAAGCAGTTTATCTCAGACGTATAATCCCCAAATTTCAGAGAAACGGAGGTATAGTTTGTACCGTGTAATTTAGAAACACTGTCAAGGTCTTTGAATCGAGAATGCAATGTTGAACAGGCAGTTTATGAAATTGTACAAAATGATACAACATGCCTGTGGAAATGGAGAACAATGTAATCCACAGTGAGAAAAGTGTATTTATATATCCTCTGTATTATGGTTTATGCATTCACTAGTACATTCAAAGTAACAACTGTGAAGAAGTTTTTATACAATCCTCACATTGTACAGACAGATAGGATGAGTGGGAGACCTGGAAATTGCACTGATATACAAGAACAACAAAATAAGAATAAAATAATGTGTGATTTCTTCAGTGAAATTGTCTATAGAATTTTGTTTTTTCTAACCACTTGGATAAGAATATGCAGCTCATATTCAGTGAACTAAAAAACATGTATATTTATGAAGAGGTCCAAGTTTATATTTATAAATGTCATTTAATTAGCACTACTGTTATTAAAAGCAAAGCTCTAATTATGTCACAGAGCATGTTTATAAATTAGGAAACGGTGAATCACAACTACAGTAATTTTGTAAATCTCTCGTTTCTCATGCAGGGTTAAATGGCCCGAGTGACAATTAAAAAACGTTATGATGAGAAAACTGACATCAAGAACACTTCACATCAAATCCTTCTGAACAATTCCCGGTTTTACCAGCCTGCAACATTTTATCAAGGTTATTTCCATACACAAATGAGTCTGATTCAACTGTGGGTAATTATCAACACAACCTTAACCAGCGCCTAGATTGGTCAGCTAATAAACTACCCACAGTACTTTAGAAGCCAATTTCAATTTCAAAGAACATGAAAGCAGGGTTTAAATACATAACTGTTGCACTGCTCCCATTTGGCTGCATGCATTAAAAGTGTACAAACTGGGAATAGAATTTTACAGACTAAATCCACAACACATCCCATTTGATGCCGCCACACAAATGGTGGCCTCTTTGGACAGATGGCCACTGGCATTCATTGGAAGTACATGAGGCAGCACACATTGCTCTGTTTCAGTCTACTAGCTGTGACCCTCCAGTGATGGCAGCAGAGTCGGGGCATCACAACTGTGGTGGGCTGGCCAGTCACCAGAGAACAGCCTAATTAGGCATGTGTGGGCTACCCTTGACTGATCGCTGTGAATCCACTTCCCAGGATTCCCTCTCGGGGATTGTGTGCCAGGCATGTGCAGCCATCCCACACACCAGGGCTGCTGGTATCGTCCACACGATGCACACGCGTGTCGCTGCCTGGCTTTAAGGGATAGAGTGACGCCACGGATACAAATGATTAACTGTAATTAATATGTCTGGCTCCACAATGAACAGGTTCTCCTTCGAACATGAGTGGCTGTTTACTAAGGTACCATTTTTGTACACATACATTTTCAATGGAAAGAATTTAAAATAACAAGAATATCTGCTACTGTTCCATTTAAGAACTTATGGAAGGATTTGAATATTCTGACGGTTACTATACCAGGTTTCTACTATATTTGCCTAAAAAAATGCACAAAACCAGATTTTCCAGCAACAGCCTTTATCTAGGTCATCGAGTATTGATATAGATCTGTGGTTTTCATTTGTTTTGGTGCTTTGTTTCACGGCAAAATGCTTTCCTTCGATAGATTTGCTCGTATGTTGCTAGGTAGGACTCTATAGAATGGCTGTGAGGAAAACCGCAAAGAAAGTCAATGTTCTGTACAGACCATAACCAATTTAGAGAGAAAATACTGAAAGCTGCCAAGGCAGGAAGATGAGAAAAATCTAAAAGAGCAGCTTATTCAAAAGGGCCGAGCTAAACATCCCTAACCAGCATTCGACTTGCTGCAGATTTCAATTCCACGTCAAATCTCACAACCTCAAAGGAAACCGTCGAGATAAATCGCAGAATCTCAGAGAAGCCATAGAGCGCAAACGCTTGGAAATATTAATTTACTTAACTGAGAAAATGGATGTCTGGAATGGAGCATAAAAAAACTACACAAGATGATTGGATAACAGTATTTTCCACACATGAAACAATGAACTTTACAGCAGAGTCAGAATAAAACTAAAACAACCACATACAATATAGAAGGAAGTGTGTAGGTAGTGTAAATCACAATATTTTCAGTGGTACTTAACTTGTAATGTCAGATGTCATCCTGTTTCGGCTACATTGCTGTCTGTCTGCTCTTTCCAATACCAATTTGTGAATTAAACTTATTAGGAACACAAACGCCGCGTGGGACCTGGCTGTAGGAATCAGTGGCTCTCCGAGTTTGTCATCCTGATACTGAGTGTAGATTACGAGCAAATCTGATTACAGAGAGATTTGAAATGGCTTACCCAAATACACAAATATTATTACAGAAGATCTGATTACTGCAAATAATCATATTGGTAAATCTGCTTATGTGTATGAAAGTGGATTTTCCAGTGGGACTCTGCTTCTAACTTGGAGGATTTGCGGAGCGGGTTTCTGAATGATATACAGTGCGCTGCTGAGCGCTGTCAACTGGGCCACAATGACAGGAATGATTCAAAGTGATTTGTTATCTCATAGAAAATTAGAGCTGTGAAGCCAAGACATTTTGGCTGCAGGGCACCCTCTAAAAAGACTTCAGAATTAGACTGGGACAATGCTGAAGCTCACATCCGAAGCGGAGATGGATTTAAAATACTCCACTTTCACTATATAAAGTTCAGAACATTTAAAGATACAATACTTTACAAATTGCCAACACTAAGATAATGTTACTTTTGAAAAATAGGTGTTTAAAATTTTAAATAATAGTTATTAAATTATGTTCTCCATTAAGAGGAGACTTGATCCAAGTAAAACAAGTAAAACAGGAGACACTTCTTCACACAGAGTGTTGTCACAATCTGAACAAACTCCCCAGCGATGTGGCTGAAGAGACAATTTGGGAACATTTAAAAACAGACTGGATAGGATCCTTGATCACTTAGTTATTAATGGACACCAAACGAGCACAATGGGGCGAATGGCCTCCTCTCATTTGGACACTTTCTTATGCTCTTATGTTCTTAAGTCCTGTCCATTCACACATCGCTCTGATGAATGAGGGGGCACCGTCAGCCGATGTCTGCAGCACACACGGTGGCTTTCTTAAATCTACCTCTTGTGCCTCTGACAGGCAATTAAGACATAGCGCATACGACTGCATACTGAAAGAGCGGCAGTGGAATAGTTTTGCACTCTGATTAAATGCAATTTTCCTGTAAGATCTTGATTTTAGTCCCACATAGAGGACTCACATTTCACACATGACTACACTGACTGCAGGGGTGGTCTGTATGAGTTGTCTGTGGTTGTGGCTAGTCTCTCCCTGACTTCTAAAAGAGTTCATGTAGTTAATCAGGCATAAGTCACTTACCCTAGTCTAAACTGTTCCTAGCTGGTATTCAAAGAAGAGAAAAACATAATAATAACTTAATTTTACAGCTTCTGGGTACAATTCTGTCTTTCTATAAAACTCGGGCTCTTGATGCTTGTGTTACTCCAGATGAGGAAAAACTGTATTTCCTACAATGTGTTGCCCATCCTCAGTAAATGCAGATGACAGTGATGGTGCTGCACTAATCATTATTTCATTAAGCTAACGACTATATTTATTTAACTCATACCAGCTTGTTGTTTATACACAGGCAGTGATTTAACGCGTAAACAAAATAAGTACAAGGGGCTTTGCTAAATATGCAAATACACCCCGTAAGCAGGAGAAACCAAGCAATTAAACTTATGAATGACTACCAAAACAGTAATCTGGATGGAAATTGTATTTAACAGCGACATTAATTCAGTGCATTCCTTGAAACATATTGTAGAAACCTCAGGGTCACAGAATTATACTCTCCCAGAGAAATAACGAAGGCATGTGTCTCATCTCACAAATTCTTAATGGCGGAGGCTTTTATTAGCATGTGTCAGCCTTACAAGTCACACTGTGACATTTACATGGACTATTAACTGCAATTAAACACAGCTAGACTGATGCGCACAATGTTCTCAGGAAACGCAGGGCAAAGACATTTACCAATCTGTGCACAACTCAACGTGCAACTTCTATCAGGGGTTATATTGTTGCTGCCCCTCTAGGTGAACGAGACATTGGGGAAGTCAGTAACACATGGATATTAAAGACGACGGCTGAATCTAGGGCTGGGCGATATGACTTAAAAATAATATCTCGATATCTCGATCAAGTGAGGTGCCCAGAATTGTGCTTAAGCCGGTCACAGCAGTCTCGAGGCTCTGCTAGACACATGACATGGGAAAGCGACACAACGGCTAAGAGAGAACTATAACATTTTCCTTCACCCCCCCGCCTGACATTCTGAAAAATCAATGAGCGCCGACAAAGATCCTGGCCTTTCTAAGCCACAGAAAATAAATCCTCGAAGATCTGACACGGCCGAGGGACGGGGCACCATTGCGCTGTTCTTCAGCCATGCCCAGTGTTTTATGTGGAAAGGGCACAGTTTGATGGTAACATAATAAAAGAGGCCTTAACAAAAGGAAATAAACTTGCTTTGGGTGTACGGCTGTCTAGAGTTTAACATTTACACGGATTGATATCGTCCTGGGAATGTAACGAAGACATGAAAGCATTCGACTGTGTGCGGTTAGATGCCCACAGATTAAAAATAAAAGTTTATTTTTAAGATGCCGAACAGAGTAACCTGAAAAATGTAAGAACCAGGATTGATTTGTCTTCTTCCAGAAGTATAATGTTTTCTGAATTGTGGAAACGGTAAACAATGAAATATGTATCGCAATGTCAATATTAGCTCTCAATGCGATGTAAATGTTGCATGAAGTTGCACAAGTGTTTCTCTGCCTTGTGAATGCTTCTCCCCCTTTATTAGGCACCTCCACGTCTAAATAGACCTTTAAAAGCTCCAAGAAAAGTGCACCTCCTTCTCTAGAAAACGCTGCGACTCCGGTTGTCATCTGCAGACGTGTTGTGACTCTACACTCGAGCACTCTAATGAAGCTGATGGCATCTCGTCATCAGACTGTTGTCTTTAGGGAACCCTCTCGCATGAATATTTCAGCACACAAACGACTTGACATTTTAAGAGACCTTTATCCGAACAGTTCTGTTGGTGAAAGAGCCTGATCGCCAACACCGAATAGACAAGGAAGAAAAGGAAAACTAATATTCTCCGTATTAAAAAACGAAGCCAGCTGAGCACCCATATAAATGATTGAACGCTTAGTGAGATACCTTAAATCAGCTATCCTCAATCACCCTTCTTTGTGGCTTCTGGAATATTAATAACCGAAATAAAGAGTGCGGCACATTTTTATTGAAGGACTCCTGTGTCCGGCTACAGCTCCTACCTTAATGACGTTATACATATGCAGCAGCCATTGTCAATTTATGATAAATCAAGCCATCGCCAGTCGATAAATAAACATACAGATGAAGGGATATTCATGTGAATTGCTCTTGTGTTTAATTCACCTCCCTGCAGTGAATACAGACATCAGGCAGCAATCCTCAGAAAAGGAAAGCTCTGACTAACAGCCCCCAAGGTTGCTTTCAACCATTATAAAGTTGACTGTTTCTCCTCGTTAGATTTCTTCAGAAACTGATGGTGAAGATGGTTTGCTCTAGCACCAAACTATCAGCGGGCTTTTATTTAATGCACTTCCATTAAAGACTCCAAGGGCTGGTACAAAATAAATACATTTGAGACTTTGACCGCCTGGGCTGCTGGTCGTAAATAAATGTTACTTTTTCAACACTGCCTGATTCTGGTTCTCCAAGAGCTCCATTAGGTGTTTTTTTTTTACAAAGAAAAGGCATTTTGTGATTACAGTAGAAAGTGTTTGGGTTACGTTTCCCTGCATTTGCTGTAATGCCTCACTTCCAAAAAGCCCCGAAAACTGGGGGGTTCGACATGCCTCATTGTTGATGAAAAACTCCCAGCCTCCTTGGTCCACCTGCAAGAGCTTCTCATAAAGAGGAGCCGGCGAAAGCATCTGTCAGTCAGATACGGCCTATTGTGGCGGCTGGAGAGAAAATCTGAGATCCTTGCGCATCCCGGCAGCTGAAGTACACCAGGTGCATTCACCGCATCTAAATTAATTACAGCTGATTTGGCAATTTCAACGATGCTTCGGGAGATGCATACGGAGCGACTGATAACGAAAACCCTCTTCTCCGATTTAGCGGTTTAATTTTCATCCTTGGACTAATTGAATGATCTTGTCTCGCAAGTGGCACACGCCGTGTTGAAAACATTTGGGGATCCGCAAACGGTCTTAGTCAGAGCTCATGAGAAATGCACATACACACACACACACACAGACACACGCACACACACACACACACACTCACACACACAGACACACACTCACACAGACACAGACACACACACACACACACAGACACGCACACACAGACACACACACACACACACACTCACACACACAGACACGCACACACAGACACACACACAGACACACACTCACACACACACTCACACACACAGACACACACAGACACACTCACACACACAGACACACACACACACGCACACACATACACATACACACACTCACACACACAGACACACACACACACACAGATACATACACACACAGACACATACACACACAGACACACACACACAGACACACAGACACACAGACACACTCACACACACACACACACACACACACACACACACAGACACAGACACACACACACTCACACACACAGACACGCACACACAGACACACACTCACACACACACTCACAGACACACACACACACACACACACACACACACACACAGACACACACACACACACACAGATACATACACACACAGACACATACACACACAGACACATACACACACTCACAGACACAGACACGCACACGCACACACACACACATACACACTCTCACACACGCACACACTGCTGAGACACGATTCAACATTGGTCTTCTCTTGTGGGACTCACAGCCTGTTTCATAGCCCACTATCCCTGGTCTCAGGAACAGTGGAGTAATCTGTGCACTCAATGGCGTTTGACTGACAGCCCTGCCTTCACTTGAAGACACACCTGTGTGGCCACTGATCTCCTGGGTACTGCCTACCTCAACGCTGGCTTGCAGGATGCCTGAGCTGAGTTACATAATCCACTCAGAGGACATCAGCACTGCGATAGACCTCAATTGCTGCCCTGGGAGCGAAGCTTTGACTAAGTGGTTCTCCTGTAAAAGATTAAATTGCTTGCCATCTCTAAATCATTAAATATAGATCTCCGGGATGTGAGAATAAATAAATAAAGGGCGTTGAATGATCATACGTTGTATTAAATTAAGAATATAGTGATATTTTGGTTACATTTCTCCAGATGGGTACTTTTATATGTGCAAATGTGGAGTCTGCCCCTAACATAATTATTTCAAATACACATCTAAAGCCATTCCTGATGTAGATTTCTCTGGATGTTTAAAAATAGACTTGGTATTTTCAGGTGAAATGGAAACAAAAAACCCACACATGGGAAGCAAACAATAAAGGATACAAAGGCCCCCGAAACGGTGTTGGAAAAGAACGAGCGAACAATTCACATCTGCAGGTTTTTTCTTATACTGCTTAATTCAGAGAATGACTCTCTGAATAAGAGCACTGCCTGTCTATATGTTTGACCATTTTAAAAATGAAACAAATGTGGGTGTGTGTTACATTAGGATTTAACTGAGTGTGAGTCCTATGGGATATATATATATATATATATACATACATGTATATACGTTATAATACCAAGTGAAAGGTTTAAACATAGTGCATGATTAAGGAATGCAAATGGTATTTTTTCTTCCTGTTTTTAATGCACAAACTAAAGAATCAGAGCCATCACTGCCCGTTACCCCCTGCTTAAGTGGTTCTTGGCAACAAATCTAAAACTCACTTTTTAAATTTTTTTCTCTGTTACAAACCCCAAAGGCTTTAACAAATTCAGCCCCAGGCTTCCATTACACTGACTCAAAGTTATTGCTCTGTTGTTTAAACCGCCTCTGAGGGTTTGAAGCAGTGCTGATTAATCTACTAGTGAATTTTTTGGCAAATATTCCTATCAGTCATCGACTTTCTTCGTTGTGGGTGTCTACTAAATGTTACTTGATGATTACTTAAGAAAGTGGCCAAATATATATATATTTTAAATGAATATATCAATCTTGCCTGCAATCATATACTTAATTATGCAGTTCATAGTAAACTAAAGTACTAAAGAAGGTTTCAAACTGTCTGTCTGTAAATCTATCGGTCTGTCCTTCATTTCAATATAGGTAGATGCAAAATAGCAATGTTTTCATCATGACAGTTACTTGCAATTTTGCTGCAATTTTAATTAATTAGAGAAGTGCTACATTTCTGGAAATATCTTTACATTGTACATTATCTTATTAAAATCCCTTCAAGGTCACCTCCAAACAGCTCATTATTTTGGCATGAGATGTAATTATTGTCTATATTAAGGCTGCTTTATTAAGAGCAGGGAAAGTTATTAGATTGACACTCCAAACATACGTGTGTGCATTTATTTAGGTTAGTTATGGAAATTGTCATGTTGTTCTTTTAATCCAATAATTCACAACAGATTTTCCAAATGATCTGGAGGATTAATTTATTAAAGAGAATTAAGATGGAATTTTATTTCCAAGAGTTGTTGGTTTCCTACAGGAAATGAAAGGGAAAAAATTAAGAACAGCAAAAATTAACAGGAATGTGTAGAAACATATAGCATGGTCTAATATGGACTGGGAATCATGTTAAACCAACCTCACTATCATTTCTGTGCTTGATTAGTCTGGCACATAAACCGAAGTATTGCAACAGAAATTCCTTTCAGGTACACTTCATTAACACCAGGATAACTTAATTTCTATTTGGCAAATATATATCTGCTGCAGGCACAAAAACAAACAGAAAATAACCTAAAAATTGATGAGACATCAAAAATATACCAGTGCCATAACGAGAACTGTCAGGAACTTCAGGTTTCTTTCTTATTCAACAGCTACATCTGTTTAAAACAGTTCAATGTAACCGGATTTAATCTAACTTGATGACACTAACTGAGACATTGTTTCCATTTTCTGACCATTTAACCCTAAAGACAAGTGTATCTTTAGAGTTAAACAGTCAGAAAGTGGAAACAATGTCTCATCATTTACATATATATTTCTTAGGCGAGTGCAAATCCATAACTGTAAAAATAATTCCTTCTGCTTAAGGAGAAAGGTAAATAAATAAATGCATATAAAAACATATTTTCATTTATATGTGGCTTTAAATGACCGTTAATAATACATTATATATATATATATATATATATATTTGACGGAGGAAAATAGAGTGCGGTTCTATAACAGTGAGATCCAATCACATTTCTCCGACTTAACAGCTTTTTTTTCTGAAGATGTCAGATAAGATTGAAACAATTTCATTTCACAAGGTTGAAAATGATTACATTTCATCCCACACTTCCTAAACCATTAGCATTGCTTCACATGGATAATAAAGGACCGAGGAACCCAAACCAAACTCTCAGCACGGAGAGTGGACAATGAAGGCTTGGGCCACAAATAAATGACCAATACTTTACAGCCGATTGTTTTTCTAATCATGTTAATGTTATACCTCAGCCAGTGGAAAGCACAATCATTCGCAGATGCACTGGTACCTGGAATTACAGATAGACAAAGATAAAAATATAGGACTGAAGCAGAACTGTCAGAAAATCAAAGATGTGACCTAGAACAGTGCAATATAAATTATTGATCTGCGAAATATGTTCAAAGCAGTTACATAACAGGAAGGCAATTTAGGCATGTCAATTCTCCTGTGAAATATCTTTCCAAATACATACTGTTCCTGCTGTTGTTATTGTTATATATTGCCTTGTAATTTGGGTATAATAACTAAGGAATGTACACTATGCATCCTCAAAGCATGTCAGCTGTAACGCTATAGTCTATTCTAATACAACATCACTCTAGAGGAGAACACCATTATGTCAACATTGCTGCTAACAACAACAACAACAAAATGTAACTCGCGTCTAGTATTGGAAACGATCCGAAGGCACGGAAGACATGTACCTCGGAGTCTTTATATACTGTTTCAGATGACAGTTCCTACTTATACATTAAGTAATTAGTCGCAACCTCGCATGCTGCATTAGTTTTCCATCTCATTTAATAGCACAGCATTCAAAGCTATATGTAATGGAAAACAAAGAGGCAATTTAATCTCAAAGCTAACAGATAGATTTGTGTGAAGTTGTGCTGGCTCAGTAATGAAAGCCTCTCTCCTACAAGATATTTTTCTTCAACCTATAAATTGTACATTGATTGAAAAAAACACTAGAGAGAGAGAGAGAGAGAGAGAGAGAGAGAGAGGAGAGAGAGAAACACAGCCTTCTTCAGTGATTGAGCTCCCCATTAGGCATTTCAGGAAAGCATAGAAGCTTCTGTCTTAATTACTAGAACAACCATTTGCTTTGCTTGCCGGGTCCATGTTTTATTGCCACTGTAATCTTACATGTCAAACACTGCACTTTCACTTGAAGAACAATTGTTTTAGCAAGCAAAATAAACAGTGGGAGGCAAACTTTTGTGAAACCCCTCCAAATAATAATTAAATACTTTGCACGAGATGTATGTACTTTTATCCGTTTACTGACGGTCTGTCTTTACATTCCTGTATATCATTTTGAAATGATAAGAAGGGGAAATGTAGCTTGTCATCAATTAATTCTCTCTCTCCCTCTCTCTACATATACACACACTGTATATACACTCACCTAAAGGATTATTAGGAACACCTGTTCAATTTCTCATTAATGCAATTATCTAACCAACCAATCACATGGCAGTTGCTTCAATGTATTTAGGGGTGTGGTCCTGGTCAAGACAATCTCCTGAACTCCAAACTGAATGTCTGAATGGGAAAGAAAGGTGATTTAAGCAATTTTGAGCGTGGCATGGTTGTTGGTGCCAGACGGGCCGGTCTGAGTATTTCACAATCTGCTCAGTTACTGGGATTTTCACACACAAGCATGTCTAGGGTTTACAAAGAATGGTGTGAAAAGGGAAAAACATCCAGTATGCGGCAGTCCTGTGGGCGAAAATCCCTTGTTGATGCTAGAGGTCAGAGGAGAATGGGCCGACTGATTCAAGCTTATAGAAGAGCAACTTTGACTGAAATAACCACTCGTTACAACCGAGGTATGCAGCAAAGTATTTGTGAAGCCACAACACGTACAACCTTGAGGCGGATGGGCTACAACAGCAGAAGACCCCACCGGGTACCACTCATCTCCACTACAAATAGGAAAAAGAGGCTACAATTTGCACAAGCTCATCAAAATTGGACAGTTGAAGACTGGAAAAATGTTGCCTGGTCTGATGAGTCTCGATTTCTGTTGAGACATTCAGATGGTAGAGTCAGAATTTGGCGTAAACAGAATGAGAACATGGATCCATCATGCCTTGTTACCACTGTGCAGGCTGGTGGTGGTGGTGTAATGGTGTGGGGGATGTTTTCTTGGCACACTTTAGGCCCCTTAGTGCCAACTGGGCATCGTTTAAATGCCACGGCCTACCTGAGCATTGTTTCTGACCATGTCCATCCCTTTATGACCACCATGTACCCATCCTCTGATGGCTACTTCCAGCAGGATAATGCACCATGTCACAAAGGTCGAATCATTTCAAATTGGTTTCTTGAACATGACAATGAGTTCATTGTACTAAACTGGCCCCCACAGTCACCAGATCTCAACCCAATAGAGCATCTTTGGGATGTGGTGGAACGGGAGCTTTGTGCCCTGGATGTGCATCCCACAAATCTCCATCAACTGCAAGATGCTATCCTATCAATATGGGCCAACATTTCTAAAGAATGCTTTCAGCACCTTGTGGAATCAATGCCACGTAGAATTAAGGCAGTTCTGAAGGCGAAAGGGGGTCAAACACAGTATTAGTATGGTGTTCCTAATAATCCTTTAGGTGAGTGTATAATGTTATATTCAAGGACTTGAACCATGAATTTACTGAAGACGGTTTCCCATTGTGAGTATAACCCTGTCAAATGCAATCCAGAGTCTAATGCATTTAACTCAGTGCCATTTCTGCATGTGCGAAGTGTCATTTAATTTTAACAGTATTAATCTTCTCTTGTCTCCATTGAGAATACATTTCCGCCGTTATTAATTTATAGGTATTTCGATTTGCACTGCCGAGTGGGTCTCCACAGATTGGCGGGCTGGGCGCATACCAATGGCAGAATTAGAGCTGTGTAAGACACCAGAGCAGGCCGAGACAAAAGCGAGAGATCTGAATAGGCCCGTATGCAGGTGAGTGTGTTTCCCCACCTCCTTATTGCAGCACGCCACGGGGTTCCACACAGCCTAGAGCGCACAATGCCGAACACAACACAATTTAGTTTATGCCATACAAGATGGGATTTGAAAATCAGTGAATGGTAGCACATTGGGAAGAAACCGCTTAACAGTGTTGCAATGTTAAAGCACGCTTACAAAAGGAGGGGGGCTACAATGGACCGTGATGTTAGCTGAACAGAAACTCTTCCTTGCATAAGGCTTGCATTTATCTCTATTTACTCTTCCATTTTGATTCGTAATACAGTGTGATCCTTAATCTACTGCTTCCACTTCTAATCGTGTCAAACATGTAGGCGTCCGGCGAAGCCATATGAATTATGTGGAATGCAAATCGGCCTATCTCGGCGCGCAGGCGGCCGGGCGCTGACGGCTCCCCATCACCGCCCCGTTGATCGGCTCGGACACCATCCCGCGATCCCGGCATCCTTTTAGCGACGTGGAAAGCAGCTTTGTAGATATAATGCTACCATGCAAAAAGGGGACGGGCAACGATACACTCTCTCTCTAGCATCTAAAATCACAATACTGTGCTGTTATTTCATCCAACTATCCTCAGTGAGAGTGAAATCGGGGAGAGGAAGGACTAAAAGTAGAGTTCCCTTGTCTGTTTACACATCCCATTTAGTTAGTGCTGATAAACAGAGATTTGAATGATATTAAAAGCATGTAAATGATCATGTATTAAGAAAACACTATTAGTGTTTATTCTCAATAACAGTGTCAATATTTTACCTGAGGCACTGAGCTTTGACCATTTGGTTCAGTGCTACAACTATAAAGCAAGTAGTCTTGAACAGTATGCAACATCATTATCATCTATTTTAAAGACATGATTAGTCCAAATAAAGTGAGTTAAATAGAGAAACTGTTCTTTTCAGAAATATATTCAAGTGATTTCTTCGTGTTAGTCTGTATAACCTCTCTATAGATGTTCCGTGTGTATACAGAGCCATTTCTCCTTACAACTTTACTTTGACTTCACAGGAAAACCAACAGACGCTCATTAAATATGAAGTTTAAATAGTATTTAATGCATTGGGGTCATCAAAGAAAAGAGGAAAAAAGGTAATTATCACACAGAATCGTGGAGGACCTGTCACCAGAGATTACTGTTCCCTTCCAAGCAAGCTGCATGCCATTAATTGATTATGGTTGTCTGTTTCTTATTGCAACTTTGCGACAAAACGTCTCCTGATGATTCTGAATATGAGAGGAGCGTGAGCCGCGGGCAGCAACTTGTTGATCCTCCGCGGCGCTCTCCGGTGTCTCGGGTGCGAGTGAACCGTACAGCCGGCAGAGCTTCCAATGCTGAAATACACAAGAGCTCCAGTGCTGTACGGCATCGGCAGCGACAACAAAAAACCCGGTTGATTTAATTGCGGTGAGCGGGACAATTATTCTAGCTCAAACAGGCAGAAATAAAAATATACACATATCATATTTATAACATGAGGTACATGGCGAAGACACAAACCAGGGACAGAAGAAATCTTTTGTTGGGAAGTTGCAGGGATGGTGCTTTCAGACCTGTCACCCCTGTGAAGGGCAGATGGCCCATAATCAGTGATCTATCAGCTTCACAGTCTTTGTCTGCTGCCTAAGTACAGTCCATGTGATATGTGTCCCCTCTCTTTGGCATACAGCAATATCATTAATTACTGGATATTATCATTCAAAGTGACTGCTCTTTCCCACTGATTACTCCTCCACTCCTTCAATAAGGAGTCACGATGGACAAGGGATCTGACTGGTCAAAAGAGACGCACTTCTCTGTGATGTAAAGCGAGACACTATTAAACACCGAAGTTTAATTGTTAGGGTGAGTGTCCCTGTCATTACTCTTCTGTTTGCAGGACAAGTCAATCAAAAAAACGTTGAGCACAGAGCAGGGATACTCTTTTCAAAGGCCGCGATGTAACAAGCAAGCCCTCTGGCCTAAGGAACAGCAGCCCGAGACAGACAGCCAACAAGCAATTGTACATTTCTGATGCTTCATGCTGGTTGCACACAATCTACAGCTTTAAGAAATGGTCCATATCAAACGGTCAAATCAAACAACAAAATATCTCTCCACTACAGAAGGAGCACCTTGTGCACCCCAACAATCCTCTCGACAAAGCCTGTATACTAGATTTGCTTTTTAACAAAGCGATAAAAAACAAATATAGGTTTATATGTATGCATTATATTAAGTAATGCAAACATTCAGTGATAAAATCTCAAGACATCCAAACAATGTAGTAGTTTTTAAATGTTCCCTAATAACTAGTAAAATCTAAACAAAACATAATATTCTTTCTAGAGAAATAAAAAATCCATGTTTTGAAAACCCATAATAATTTGTCATTAGAATATGCTATTAAGAAACAGCAGCTGCTGGAAATGCTGCTTAAACATATGTCAAATGCTTTACATCTCAGAAGCAGTGAAATGGGAGGAAGACACAGAATATCTAATGAAAAAGTGAAAACAAGCCTCTGTGAGAACGAATATCGAAGTCTAAAATCACCCTTCACCCACTGTTGCTAGTCTCAGCCAAGAATGGAGGGGAAAAAAGTAAATCGCAGAAACTTTGGGGCTGATGTATCAAGTCTGACTTGAAGAAGTCGAAAGGGGAGATATCAGCATAGTAGATATTGAATAGGAATGAGAGAAAGGGAAATTTGGTAACTGTACTTTTCAGGCGCTTGGGGATTTGGCGCTTTGCCTGTTTGCTCTCATTAAGTGTTCTTTTGTGGTATATATTGAAACTAATATAAGAAAGTAAGAGAACATAATCCTTTCAGGCTTTTATAGGGACTATAATACAGTAACTGCCTTTGCTTTCTCTGGCCGGGCACTCAGCGTCAGTTATCAAGAGTGGTCCCGAGCAGGAGACAGGAGATGGACATCCAACAGAGGCTTAACACGTTAATGGCTCGGGGAGAAGGAACTGCCGCAGGAATTCCATAAATTAACCCCGGGGCCCACAGATCATAAATCACCTGCCAGTTTATCATCTCATAAAACGAATGCAGGCAATTTAGATGAAGAATGAAGGAAGTGGCTTCAAAGCTACCGTGTAAGAGACAGAGAGTATCGCCGGATTCGCTGTGTATTGAGACATTTTTGCACCGAGAGGTTAACATCCTCCAATCAGCACTCAATTGTGTTCTGTTAGTGCAGATCAGTCAAGATGTCCACACAACAACAACACAGCAAACAAGCACACGGCAAATAGAAAAAGGAAGCAATCTCTCCCCGTAAATGGAAAGCACTTGACTTCAGTGTCTCTGCAGTGTCATGTCGAGGATGTGAGAGGTTTTTCAGCACCAGTAGTTCATGAACAGCTCTAGAGCATGCAGATTTCTTTTATATTGTATTACTATTATGATTATTTTATCAAGATGAGACAATTCTGATACCCCACCATGCATACATCTACATTTTTACATTAGGGAGCCAAGCAATCAATTATGCAGAATGAGGGATACAGATGAGAATGACAAATTTAAATTGAAGGATAGATTAAATTGTAGATATTAGGGACATTACACATAATGATGTGAACTGATTAAAATGCCCTTCAGTTTATCTAAGCAAAAACATTAAAAGCACTGTAATTTAACAGTTACTGTTGCTGCTTGTTTATATGCTTCACTTTTCTCATGTGGAACGATTAAGGGATTGCCTTCAGGGGGATCGCACTGGAAAAAAAGTAAAGATCCTTCACTACAGCACATCATTCTGCTTGAACAGTACATTAAATTGGCAGGTTTGGTCACAACAGAGCTGTAAGCTAGCTCATCGCTCTCAAACACACTCAAAACAAACAGCTTCGAAAGGCCGGACCTCGGAATTATTCACTTCTGTTTTATGGGCTGTATTCACAACAATTAGCTTGATGCAAAAAATGCCTCTGTGAAGATTGGTTATCCCTAAATCACTTAATCACTTTAATAGGTGCTTGAGCTATTACACACAAGAAGGCTGACTTGTCATTGAAAATAAATCTTGAGAAAGTCATCCTGGGAACCTTCAGTCCTTTGGGAAGATCTTAAAGAACCGCCCAGCAGAAACGTTTGAGTCATCGCAGCGATACATCGATAAAATCCACTTTCGGAAGGGGTGCACTATAAAACGAATAGGGTCGCTAGCATATTGCATCTTGTGTGGCATTAACTCCGAGGGTTGTCTATAGGGTGGACTTGTCCTGAACAATATCTGACTCATTTTGCAGATGGTAAACAAGCACTGACGGTTATTCAATATGTAGCAGCTCCTCCCAGGTCCAGATAAACTCCAGAGGCACTTGGCAACAGGAGAAATCACTGACCACAAAATGCTGCCACTGCCCCTCACTGCACACGGAAATCCCAAACACGATTCTAGTCCAACTATATATATAACGATTGTAATTGGGACAGAAAAAGACTAAAAAAGTCCCCAGTTTGAGAGATTAACAAAGCTTCCTCTGTGTGTCTCGCTCTTATTTGTTGCGATCCCACCGTATTGTGTGTCGGGGTATTTTTAGTATGGAGAGCTTTTCAACAGTAACAGCTTGCCTGTCACTTGCTTCAAAGTCATTCTTGTTCATGTGTAATATGTTTTTCCCCCTTCTTTTCTAGAGGAAGACGATTTTTTTCCACCGTAATTCTCTCTCTTAGTAATCTGAAAACGGGTTTATGTTTCATTATCACAGAAGGAGGCTTTCAGAAGCCAATGCAGAACTTCAAAGCCAACGATCTGTTTGTGTGTGTTTGCATTTTCCTCAATGGGAGCAGGAGTGTTGCACTTGCATTCCTTTCATTTAAAATATATTAAAAAACACATTTAGGCGATTCAGATTTTATATCATAGCTATAAAACTGTATAATACTCCTCATTTTGCCGGTTAGAATGTTCTGTCTTTCGTACGATGATTGAGTCCTGAATAATAAGAGAGCATTATCATCTTTTAATGATAGTCTCTCTCGAAGAACTCGATAGCATGTGGACGGACATTAAGCAAATCAAGTGTTAAATTGCCAAACAGTCCTGCAGTGCTGAGCCGCTTATTATAGGATGACTTTCTGTGACAACAATTATATTGGACTTAATGTAGGCAGTCCAGTGAACACATCAGATCTTCTCTCGACACGATGACAACACACAGCAGCGGAGTTAGCAATGTAGAAAGGCCAGGAGTGGTAAAATTTCGATTTTTTTAAATCTATCCGAGCTAACATCGCAGTGAAACGTATACTGTATGTGACTGCTGAATTACATGGGAATATATACATAAAAATGCTCTGTGTTTATCGTTTGCCCATGCTACTTTATTTACTTCATAAAAGTCCAGGAGGTATGGCATTTCAACCCAAACTGACACAGTAGATGAGGTATATAAGAACGATCTGGTGTTTCATTTTGTTCTGTACAAATATGTATCTATTTATAGTATTCATTCCAGTTATAAAGCAGAAAATATAAGGTATAAGGGAATTATATTAAATAATAGTCAGGAAAAGTGTGACTTTTGAAGCCTTTAGGAATCATCTTGGCAGAACAGCCAGAGTTAAACTGTTTAAGACACGGCTACAAAGACCTGCTAGGTTTCTCTTCTCCTCCTCCAAATCAAACGGTTCCTGGGATCCCATGTCTTTACCTTCCTTGTCTCCTGCTGTAATTGGACTCCTTGCCCTGTCTCTGTGTGTCTAAATCTCTCAGTGCCCGGAGATTTGGAGAATTGTGTCTTTATGGAGTCAGTTAATTCAAAGCTCTGCAATGAATAACGCAAACCTGCAACTGAGAAAAAAAAACTACAACCAACACATGTCAGAAAATAAACTGAACTGCTCTCTCTGAATTGGATCTACACAATAGTATCAGATATTTTGACAAGGGTTTTAAAGAATAAGGTTATACATGGCCACATGCTCTGCTTTGTGTAACACCAAAACTAAACACAGGTTATATAACAGCTCTGAGAGCCCAAATGTCATGGGGAGATAATTAGATGAAAATCCTACAAACGTCGATTATGGATAGTACAGAACAATACACACTTGTCACACACAGGTTCCACTAATGATGCAAATCTTTCTTAATCATGGAATACCACAGTACAATGCAGGTAAAATGTTTACTAGGTAATTATAAAACACCTAACTGACTACAGTACTGCACAGGCGCTGTTGGCTTTCAAAACGTTCCTTTCAAGCTTTCGGACAACACAAAAGAAAGAAAATGGAGATGAAAAAGCAATAACACAAACAGCTAGTGGCTCTGGGTAAATCGGAGCTTTTTAATAATGCATGAGTAATTTTCAAAAACACAATGGCTTTCTAAAAGTGAACTACGGGAATGCGGAGCGCGGATGACACAGCAAACCCAAGTTAACGTCTATAATCTCGGCAGAAGAGAATGATTTCACTTGTGGTGTTTTTTTTTTTTTTTTTTATAAGAGTCATTCATCAAAATCACCAAGTATGTCTAATCAGATATCTCTCCCTGCCCATGAGATGTCAGGTTTATAATGGCTGCTTTAAAGTTGTCATTGAGATGCCCTATTCAGTCTACTTTGCAGTGCTCTGCCGAAGACTCGCTTTTTTTATATATATATCTAGCTCATGGGACCCCCCCCTCCCACGCTCCTGTCAATCAAATCTGCGTTAAGCTACACAGACAGCTGAAATCCACATCACATCAAAACAATCAGCCCTTCTGAAAAACCATAAAGAAAATTGAAAATCACGGTGATGGTTATTGTTTTACCGCCGTTTCATAATGATATAAACAAACACAATGATCAATCATACGTTACTGCGAATGTAGTTTTACTAAGCTGCCCATAATACAACAACCCCATCATATATAAGCCTGCGTATTTATTCATGAGGTCGTTTGCATTCGGGAGGCACGTTTCTCTCTCGGAAACATAAACCCACCAGTACATGGGGGTGCAGAACTGTCATGACTGAAAAAAGCATGAGAGATCCGGTGCCAGGCTTTTCACATTTTGCATCTAAAGTTGAGTGGAAAATCAATTTAGATAAACCCAGCCCCACACACCACCCACACAGATTCCTGTCTTTGTATCTTAGGTAGGACAGCATGTACACAAATTATAATTGAACTTGCTATGCTATGTTATGTATGATATAGACCTTTAGTGGGTATAACCCCAACGCCTGACATCTGCCTGAGTTCTGAGCAGATGTTGGGTAGATTCATCCCCGTAAAACAACACAGTGACCGAAAGATGAGCTGTAAGGAAGCACACTATCTTGTTCAATTGCTCTGTAATGCCCACTGTGAACACCGCCATAAAACCGACTTGTAAAAGTGACCAGATCGTAGGTCTGGGAAGAACATAAATACAAGCTTTTACCGCAGACAAATCCGTACATGATAAAATCAATGTTACACTCTCCAGGAGAACAATAAAGTACTTTGAAAGGGAAAGATAAACTTTTATATCTGTAGTACTTTTTGACATGATGAACACAGCCTTCTCGTACAAAAGTACACAACACGGTCCTCTCAAATTATTGGTGGGATTCCCTTCTAAGCCAATCGTATCACATTGCTTGTAGCATAAACACGTCCTGGTGCATACAGATACACTAAACGCTGTTATGGGCATCTGCCAAGTTGGTTTTATTTTTACAATCTGTGGACTTATATAATTTTGAACATATGATATAAACAACTATCATGAGCAGACATATCATCTCGTTAACTGCTGCTGCTCCTTAAAAAATTCGAATTCTTCTAATCATAAATGTAACCGCTATGATGTACAGCTTTGTAGTTTTCTATTAGCGGGTGGGTCAAAGTTTTGATTTAATCCGGCCCTAGGTTTAGGTTTCCAACATTCGTTCAGTCTTGAATGTATCTAGCTTCCATTCATGTTTGTGGGCTGGTGTGGTCTACAGAAACACCCTGCTCATCCAATGTACCAGAAGAGGATTAACCCTTGTGGTTATTAGGGTGCGGGGGACACTGTGACACTGTGGACCCTTACGCCTCTTCTTCCCAAGAAGTTGCTACATTATAAGAACATAAAGTTTACAATCGAGAGGAGGCCATTCGACCCATGGTGCTCGTTTGGTGTCCATTAATAACTAAGTGATCCGAGGATACTATCCAGTCTATTTTAATCCCAAATTATGGACCATCGTAGACCTAATCATTAAGATGACAATATGAGAAAATAATCTTCTTGACTAAATATATAAATATGTCAATCATGTTTCCAAGCAGATCACAAGTGAATGCCTAAAACTCAGCGGAGATGTGGGCCAGAATAACACAAAGCGCTCACTTTTCCGCTCAAGGCCAAGCCGCCCGCCCTGTCAGGTTCCCAGCAGGGGAAATCCGCAGCCTGATCTCTGGTGCTGAAAATGGCCTGCGCTGAATATTAACTACATTTGAAATCTCTATACAGTCAAGCTGCTTCTTCAGCCCTTTGCTCCCCGTGTTGTCAGAGTTTCATCTGTTACGAAATGCCAGAATCAACAGCGGGATGTTTTCGAGCTCAAATGTCACGGCATTCGATGGCCGTTACACTGGAGGGTTTGACCCTGGCGGAATTTTTTTTTCCAACCTAATGCATATTGTATTACCTGACCTGAATCAATTGTATTCTTGTAATGTCACCGCATCTTTAAACAGCTACCATAATTAATACAGGCTCAGGTTTAGAATGGGACGTGCTTCGGATAAGGGTGGTCTGTGGAGCATGTTTGGTGTTATTTCTATCGCAAAACAAGGAGAATATAATTCAACACATGCGATATTGATACTGCCAGACTGTCTGTCAACTCCCAACAACATTTTTGTGATTGTGTTACCGCAGTGCAGAGTTTCATTACTGTGTACAGCTTAGTTATTTACACATAGTACACCTATGAGAGTGTCTGTGTGTTATTTGGTATGCAGTTTAAACAGCTGCCGTCGATGGGGCTCAATCAAAGCTCTGTCGAAAGCATTTAAAGGTCTCGTTCTCCTACTTGTTTACAGCTAATTGCAGATGGAGAAACGCAGCTCTTAGCTTTCTCATACGACACCCTTCAGCCAAGGCGGCGAGAGTCCAGAACGTTGACTCAATGTTGATATGTGAGCGTTGAAGTAGTGTCGCAATCAGGTCTTCCCTTTAAGGAAGAAAATGTTCATTGGCTTCACTGTGCCACGAGTCAACGAGCACAGATTGGATATATTCTTCTAATAAATAAATAATAATATACCAGCATTCATGAATGATAGAGTTCTGGGGACAGAATGTCACGGTATATGGGGATGAGAATTACATCAGATTCTCCAAATATTATGCTACAAAAGCAGAGACAGAAAATAAATACATCTCGCTATGTATATGTATGCAGTGAACACACTGTAAAAAGGAAGACATGATCCTGAATTTGAGATGGTATGGCTCTTTAATTGTTTTACCCTATTTAAAAAATATATATAATATGTAATGTATTCATATTCTAAGGTGAATGCTGGGATAGCTGCTAAAATCGTTCAGTTTAAATGCAGAAATTACATTTACCTTTTCAGGGGAAAGAAGGGGTAAAAATAACTAAATGTTCTTTTTAAAAAGTGCACATTGTTTAATCCTGCTCTTGCAATGACATGCTGAGCAAAACCAAGTACCTACAGCTCGACGAAAGACTAACAACAGTGCGTGAGTATTGGAGTCCCGAGGTACAGAGATCAAATCCCACATCGGACTCAGCAGTTACCATCACACCCCTCATCGGATATGTTCGACTCGGTAAACATCAGAACACCTTCGATTAGGTTATCCATGGATTTCTTCAGCTGAAAGCCTCTGAAAACCTAATGAATGGGATTAAACATTTGACATACCTTTTGCCAAACTTGTGCAGCACACACAAAAAAGACACACAAGCTAACTCTGTTTCTGAGCCTTTCATGCTCTATTCCTTCTACACTAAAAAACACTTCAAACCAGTCAATACTGGGACTGTTATGAAACACACGAGTCTACCAGAGTGTTTCTAATTCTACTTTACCAGGCCGTTTGGAGGTAGAGAGGCGTTGAAGAAAACAACAAGGTAGAACCGCGATTCATTACTGCCACGTAGATTAGCCCCATAAATCAGTAACGGGAGTCGCAGCTGCACACAAATCACGGCTGATTCCTGCCATACCTGGTAAGTAATGCATCCCAAAGCGTGAAGGTCACAATGTTACAGTGCAAGCATGTTTTAAAGTCAGGCACGTTTCGCTGAAGACTGTAGTCAATATCGCCTGCATAATCACAAAAGTGCCAAAGAAGCGTAATAGTCCAAGACGGACTTCGAATTTCCGGCAATTTTTTGGGCTTACTGATATGATGTATTTATATTTTTGTTATTTATTAATTTTAGATGGTCTTGCTGATTGTTTGGATGGCTGCCCAGTAGAGAGGTGGACTTCATTTCTGAGACACCCATCCATATTCAGTGTAATCTTACACTTCTGTTCTTAAATGTGTGGTAGCAACCCTTCCACTGGACTATGAGCATTCAGGTATAAGTTCGTAGAATATAAGTCCACATTATTCCTGTTTTGCATAGGCCAATGACAGCAGTGAGGGAAGTGAACATATTCATCCCAATTACTGTTTAGATGTGTACACAAGTCAGCCAAGCCAAAGAGATTCTTCTACAGCACCTACTGCTGGGAAAATACTCGCCGTCTCCAGTTTTGGCGGAGCAAGAACACACTGCGGTTAATGCTGGACCGATGTGCCCCTGAAGATGTGATTACTTTAGCTCAACAGGGCAAATCATCTCAAAAACACTGCTTTCATTTGAATTAAGATTACGTAAGTCCAATAGATTTAAACCAGAAAGTTTTAACTCGTAGGATTTATACTCTTATCCAGGTATGGCATGTATAAGTCATAGCATTGCTTCACATAGAATTGCCATTGTCTTTCCTCCGACTTTGGCAAATTTAAAGGAGATTTTTGAAAGCTTTTTTCTACAGTGAAATATGTTCTCTTAATGTAATTCCAGAAGCTTTAAGATGGAAATCTCAAGAGACAAACTTGTGATGATACAGAGGAATTTCTTTAAAAGCCATGTTGTGTTTTGCGTACTGAACCAATGTATGTATCAATGCTTAAAATTAAACCTTACTCGTGGGCTTTTGGGAATTGCGTTTTAAGACATTTGCAAATATGTTTTGAGAACACATTACTTGGATGATGCCATGAACTCTGGTGACATCGAACAAAACACAAACTCAAGTTGTGTTTTAGAAGAGGAGCAAATGTTACAATTAAAATTAAAAATCAGTTTTCACAGGCAAGTAAAAGCAGACTCGAGCTCTCAAAATGTTTTGGGGATGAAATGTTTTCTCGTGAATAAAGCATCTGGAAGCCACTCAAGTTAACAGATGACTGCAGATCTTACTAAGGTAGACGGGGAGCACAATTCAAGGTATTTCTTTGTAAGATATAGTTTTAAGAAGAAATAAAACAGTAAATTATTTATCGAGAAGTCCATGTTGCAGTGCTAAGTGAGTAAGAATATTCAGGCCATGGGCTGTGAAATTGAAAATAAAAAGCAATCCTGCTGAAGGTGTGTTTTACCAGTCCTCAATGGAAAACACTCCTTACCTCAGAAAAAGCGTTTATTTTATCATTTTTTGTGCATCTCCAAGCATGGATTTCACCATTAACGCTGAGCAATGGTGCTAATTTATTGTTAGGAAAACTATATCAACAGCTGAAATTAATACTACATTTATGTTCCAGTTTATGATTCGATAACAACACACCTCAGCAGTCAGAGCATCTTTGACGGTTGTAGTGCTTTGTGTAGGTAGTGATATATATTGTAAGTGTATAAAAATGTATACTCTGGCCAAATTAAAATGAGCACCAAAAATAGTTTGCTAGTAGTTTGAACTTTGCTTGTAAATATTCCAGCTTCTGCATGAATGGTTAATAAAGCCAGGCAACAAAAATACAAATGTGTTTGAGCTTCTTCCATTAGTTTTATATTTTCAGCTGAATTTCCTTTTTAATCTTCATTGTTGTCATCAATTCCTCAGAATATCTCCAAAAATGTTGCCTCGTCTTCAACAGTATGGTATCTTGACAAGGAAAGGAGACAAAATATACCATGATGGCATATCCAGTGTCCTCTATAAAGGCAGTCACATATAAAATACACACATTTTGCCGCCAGAAAGGACTAGGACAACATAAGAGAGAAGAAAATTCAGCGAGGCTCAGTGTGTTTCATAGCGTGCAGGGCAACTCTTAGCCTTGATGACTGCTGCAATCCTAGAAGGGAAACTTTGCACTACTTTTTGATCAATGGCCAGGGGAAGTTCTGAGTCACTGCCTCCCCGGCGCGCCCTGTGCCAGTGTGGCGAGAAAAGTCGGTCCCTGCGGTAGTTCCTGGATGCATCATTCCCGTCCGTCCTAGAAGTGTTCTACGGGACTGATACCAGGACTGTTTTCTAGGGCAGTTTTCCATGAACCACGGTGTTGCAGTCTCATCTCGTTAACACATCTCCTCTGTGACGTGTTAGGTACGTACACTGAACCTCAATGTTGGCATGAAATAAACGATATGTGTGTGTGTGTCTCTATAGATGTATCATTTATTTATACACATGCATATATGTATAATGTTGGTGTGAATGTATCTATTTTTTTACACGTTTTCCTCTCCTCTTCCGGGCAGACGGCAGCTCTGTCTGTACTGTGTGCACGCGAGCCGTTCGTGACTCGCAAATGTCAAGCATTCCACTTTGAAATTTAGAAATTTGTGACACAACGATCTCACTTAAGTCAGGCGACAGCTATCACAAACGATTAGCCGTCTCCTTACCTGACAGGCTGGAGAACAAAACAGCCACAGTGTATTTTATTAAGAGCACGATGTATCAATGATTCATGTGCCTTTAAGCAGTCCATTAATCTACACTGGGCCCTGGAAATGGGGATATTAATTCACCACATTAATACACAAATAAAATAAAACTAATGTAATTCTATAACGCGTGGAAAAGGTGAAAATCATACTGTGGTTGATTTAACAGCCAACATGCCTATAAGGGTTTGGAGACTGTATAATATATTATTGGGGTTATAGTATTTTATATTAAACTACAGACCATTTTGCGATTCCTTGTATTGTGTTTGAATCCATTGTGCTGTTAAACATGACCCCTGCTCACACACGTAGTAGTATACACACATCGTCAGAATCTACTCCAATTAGGCACTTTCCACATGTGTGTGAATGTACATGCTCTGTAATTATCATTCTTTTTGTGTAGATCATTTACCTTGGTGGAGAAGAAATCTTAGAAACCCCTGCAGTTTTGCAATTAATCTAACTGGTCTTGATTATTAGGTTTCTCCAACATTTCATGACTTGGAGCACGGAGATAGCATGGTGAACAACATGCTAAGCCTCTAATGCATATTTCTTTTCACAGACAGTGATTACACTTGTAAATTGCCTCTGTCGTTACGTGTCATTTATCCAGAGATCTTTTATAGGCAGTAAAATGACAGCAGAGATGATGTAATCATGTAAACCTTTTCTGGTCTAGCACATTTCAAACAAAAAACATTGCTTTTCAATTCAGATTATTTGTACGCGATGTACTTACTACGTATAGAGGTCTTTGCAGTTTTGCATACATTTAAAAGTTTGCTAAAAAAACATATAACAGAATCATAAGCATGTGCTGTATTTTTAATGTGGATAAAGCACGTTTGGGTAAAACACATATTAAAACTTCAGGACTGACTGTTCTGTAATCCGCACACACAATCCGGGATTACGTAACACCAGTGCCTTCTCACAGATGGATTCATTTTCATTAAGGATATGTTTTGGGCACGTCCTCTTCCCCACATCACATCAAACAATGCCCCATTTTTCACTTTGTTTCATTTCCCCGCTTTACACGGAGATGGATTGACATCGCCTCGATCGCGGTTCAAGTACATCAGTATCCTCGTTGCTGGCTGCAAACAAATAAATGCTTCTCCTAATTAAACACAGTGGAGCTTTAAATCCATACAAACACAGCTTCCAAAACAAAGGACACGGCCTGCCAAGAGACTCCAGCTGCAAGGATTTAATAAGCTTGTGTGGAAAACTGTGCATTTGGGTTATCGCACTCATACATGCATTTAGATCGATGCGAAAAATCGCTGCAGATACGCCGCCGATTCCAGAAAAACATAAATAAATAAAGGAAGTGAACTGTACAGATATATGCAAAATAAACAACCCCAGCAAATGTGAATCATGTTTCTTTACCCTTACGCTTGCCCCACTTCCTCTGCATGTTAAGGACATGAATGAGCTTTCACTGCAAAATGAGGTAAGCATGAAGGTCATTTGTGCTCCCAGCGTCCGTGGAGAGTTCGTCACAGAGGCTGCCTGTTGTGTTACATGGCTTACACAACGGTGTGCAGGATCACATGGAAATCAAATGCACAGCCGCTGACAAACAGTGCAAAACCGTCTGAGATGTGTCTGTTGCACACCTCCAACCTGCCCCAGCTGTTTCCTAACGCAACAACTAATACTGGGCATTTACACAATCTAGAGCCAATTTCTGCACAAGCCAACATTAATAAAACACAGGCCTAAGCACGAGGATCTTCGGATAACTCTTGAGAAGTGTGGAACAGATATCCTTTGTTTGCTAAAGCATTCGGTCATGCATGTTAGCCAGTGAATGCAACATTATGTCCGACACTATTTTGCTATATGGGTTTAAGTCAAATTAGTGCAAATTCTGCAGAGCCTTACTCATAAAAAGTGAATCCCCAAAATAAGCCACTCATGTAATGTAAAAGGGAATGCAATTTCTGAATGAGGCATTAACACAATAACAAATATAAAGCGACACGAATATACAAGTCGGAAATGCCCACTGTGTCAACTACATTATAGCAAGGGGACGCGCTTTCACATGAGGTGCGTTTTGTCATGCTAAACTACGACATTTTAAAATAAATAAAGGCATGTTCAAACTTTCCCCTCCTTGTAGAGAACGCAGTGACAATCTGTTGTAATGCAAGTTGACACCTTCAAATCGCATCGAGTGCGACACGCTGCACACTGTGACAGTTCTGGGAAACTACAGTGTACACAAAGCCTCTTTACATTTTCAACAATTACCATGTGTCCATTCATTATGGAGGTATGGTATTTCTGAGAAAGTAAATACCACTAAATCGGTCAGAGCAAATAGATATTTAGGTCGGTTTTAATACTATTTTTCAGATGGATCCCCACATTTTATTTCAAGAAGAACAGAAATTCAGTCAAGTCCTTCTATTCTTTACCTTCTATTTCTTGCAACAGTAAAGAACAAACAGACAAGCAAGCAACAAATATATAAATAGGTCTTATTTAAAACATGTTATGTAAATGCAGTTTTTAAAAACAACAAACAGTTCTGCCCTGTGTAAAAAAGATTCTGCTGTCTCCCGAGAAGTAGCTAGTGCTGTGACTTTAAGGAACTGTGTTCTAAATTTAGCCGAGGTCAAACTATCTGAGAGATTCATAGAAGGCTAGAAAATATTGCCAATGATTAAAGCATGGGTTTATCCTGCTGCCCCGTCTCTGATCACTTTCCTTTCGACTTCTGCTGATTCCATCTTGAATATTGTTACTCACTGAAGCAAGTTCAAAAACTGTTATTTTTCTCAGCGCTCTATATGTATGTATTCTGGTGTGATTTAAAAGCAGGTATTCTCATATCAGGGAGGATAAGCCAACGCAGTGACAGAAAAAGGGAGAACAGAACGACGATACCATCTTCATTTTCCGGCTCCATTTTAAATCAAGACAGTGAGAATCCCGGATTACCTTTTTTATATATTTTAAATTATTTGTAAGTGCATGCGATGTTCGCAGAAGAGGAATGTCTGTAATCCACGAAACTAGGAAACCTTTTAAAGAATGAAACAAAGTGATACATGTAACAAATCCTTATCAGCACCCTCGATGCAAAACCCGTCAGAATAATCAGATAAATCACGTCGTGTAAGATAGGACAAATCAGATTTGCTTACATGGCCTTAATGCAAACTACAGATACTTTAATCCAATTTATTTCCACTGATATATTTTATGATTATTCAGAACTGTTCCTTCATCACCATCTGCTTGTGTCCAAAGGCAATTCGAGCTGTAGTGCTCAGACGATGACAATAAAGTCAGAGTGCTTTTCAAAATACAAAACCTGAAAATACTTTGAGAGGCCTGCATCGCGTACCTATGTGTATAGCTTTCATGAGCTACTCCACACGAGTGCAGGAACTTTTCCCCATGTGGAAATCAACCTGTCCTTCCATTATCAAATGCTTTGGGCATCTGGGACACTAAATCTGTATTTTATTGAATCTTGTTTTCCTTGATGCCTGCGTTTCCCCTAGCTTTCACTAGTCCGTGCTCTAGAGGACAGCTCAGAGACACATGAAAACACCAAGCTGTCCGCCTGTTGATCCACAACTGCTTCCAGAGACATGTGCTGGAGGTAGAGCAGAGCTGTGCCGAAGATGCTTTTTGGCTCTGAGTCAGAAGCGAAGGCCACATGGAAGCATACAATAGGATACATACAATTCATCAAAACATCGAGAGAGCTAATACTGTGGCTCATTAGATGACTGACGCAGGGCAAACCAGGGTAACCAATAGTGAGCAACTTCTCTCTAGAGGTTTTCTTGCATTGCGCTTGCGTTGGGAGTTTCAGATTTCCACTGCGCTTCTCTTTCAGGCTGCTGAATCGGAAAGACATTGTTTACTTGGAGATGATACTGTTTTTGTCTCTGTTTTGGTTTCGTCACATTGTAATCTGTTATTGACTTTTGTTCAGGGGAAAACGGGTAGCTAGGTGAGATACCCATGGGTTTACACGTTTACACGTAGGGATATATGTTGTCTTAGGTATTTATGTAGGGGCGGTTTTTACCCCTTTTTATTAGTTGTTAGGGTTATATAGTTTAGTTAGTGTAGATAGTCAGGGTCTGTTCCAGAAATACATGTTAGGTAGTGGATTCCCTTGTAAACTAGCTTAGGTTTTGTTTTGTTTCAGTATTAGGCAACACCGTCCAGGTAGTTTTCCTCTGTGTGTTTGTTTATTATTTGTATTATTATTATTGTTGTCACGTCCGTTTGACTATTGTACATAGTTGTATATACTCCCCTCCCCTTTGTAAATAAACCCTTTTGTATATATAGTTGACTCTTAGTGTTGGCTTTTGCACTCACCTCACTCTCCCACTACTGCATTTGTGTGCTCTATGTTATCCCCCTCATTCCCTTACATCAGCCACTTGGGCTCGTAACATAATTGGCGATCTCTCGGCTCTCTCGAAATGGAGAAATGACAGGCATTTAAACAGTGGTCGGAGACATCGGATTGGACAGGAACACGGGACATCGGAGTTTGAGTGACGGGGGTGTGAACCAATCACAGCCGGACACCTGCGTACAATAGGGATAGGGAGGACAACAGAACACAGAGTACAACGCCAGTGTTACATGCACGTAACACTCAGAGAGATGACTGACCACACCATAGCCTTTATAATGCACACATTGATTCAAATATCACTTTCACCAGAGTGGAGGAGGTTTAAAACATTTTGCCTGAGATTGTCTTTGCCAAAAAACCCAAGATAATGAGAATAATTGAACTGAGTATGCAATGGCAATCAAGGTGACTGAAAATTGATATTGTAGTGGTTTTGTGAAACTGCCAGGTGATCAAAAAGCATATTTACTGGGGTCTAAAATACTGCACCAACACACAGGGCTGTTTCTGCTTGGAAAAGCCATTGTAACTGTAAAAGCATCCGATGCATAAAATATGAAATTCGTGAAGACTAGAGGTTGACATGTCAAGCCATTTTGCACCAAGGAAAATCAGTCAGGGATTCTTTCATTTCAAAACTCCTTCTATGCCACTTATTTACTGAAAATACACATTAAAACCCCCAGGAAGCAGAAACCAAGCAAATCAAGTAATTCTGCTCTAGAGTATCTGCATTGCAGGGGCTGTGCGAACCATGGCTGCCTGCCCCAGTCAGGGCCTTCCTGGACTGTGAACTGTCCCGTGGGTGAGATTTCATTAAACCTATTAAGCCCAGGCTTTAGCAATTAACGCAACTCCTATCTCAAGAAACTGGGATGTAGAAATAATAGGAATCCTCCAGCGATTCACACACTTCTCATAATTATATAAAAGGGACACCTCTGGGATTAGCAGAAAAAAACTAAAATCCCACTTTCTCCTTCTACCAAAAGAAGTTCATGATCAGAAATTGTAACACAGTGTGAGTACAGTCTGTACACAGACACACACAGACACGTGTGTTTCGAATTCTGCAACACCTGATGACGAAGGTGACTTTTCACATTGGCCTTTAAAGAGAAAGTAGCCGATATAAGAAACGGTGTTCAACATCTCAAACCCAATTCCTGCCGGGACACGGCGCCTTCTGGGTTTTGTTCCGACTGGAGATCTCAATTAATTCATTAACCCAGTTATTTTATCAACCAGATGTTATATAACATTATTTAAAGGTCTTTCACAGGTCATGGCTTAAACAGTCTTTTGATTCACGGCACTCCACTTGTAAGATAATTGGCAGCTTTAAGAAACTGATTTATTTCCTCCAGTTATTCCATTTATCAGACCAATTAAGTTACTGGGACCAAAAACCAGAAACACATCGTTACCCTCTATTGAGACCCTTGTTATACAATGCCTGACACAGGAACAGGGGGTCTGGAGGGGTTGTGAGTTTAGAGCAGTTAGTTTATATGTTAGTTATGGATCTGATAAGCCAAAGGGTTTGGACCAGAACCAAATAAACTATCAATCAATTTCCTGACACTGCTGGGATTGCACACGAACGGCGAAATGAGCTCAACGTGATTCTTTCGAGTCAGATTTTGAAGACGCATTTCTCTGAGGGTCCAGACTGGTTTCATCCCTTGTGAACCTGCCTCTTTCTTACACCTGCTTTCCACTGCCGGGAAAACCGAGTCCTTCCGTTCAGTGAGGCTATGCACATCGATGTCCTCGAGCAATGTGTTTTATTTCATACCTGATTCCCGTTCCCCTTCCACAGAGACTGCCCCTGCTTCGCTGAGTATATCAGACACTTCCAAGACCAACAAAGTGTTTGCAGTTCAGTTTATTCATCCATATAGGACTGTATCAATATTCCACACAAACTTAAGCGCCAAGGATTTTTGTATACAAGAGAAAGGCAGGTTGCGAGGCCAGATCCTTCAATAGATATACGTTCTGGCAGAGATACGAAACAAGGCAAAAACACGTCAAGTTGATAAAAGTCTTCCGTTGTGTAATGGCCTTTACAGACAGTTTAAGTCAAACTGAAAGCAAATACAAAACAAAAACACAACATCAAAGCACTGCCGTCAAGCGCAGGATTCCTCATCAGGATGCATCAGCATTCCTTGCACAGGGTTCCAGATAAACACGCTTAATTGTGCATCACTTCAAATTACTGGAATATCCTTTGGGAGGTATAGAAACCATTTTGCCGCCATTACAAATGTCAAAACAAAGAGGAAGCAACACAATGTAATCTGTCCGACACTACCACTAGACTCCGCACTCAGATTTTCAGTTGTTTTGGGTTCAACAGTTTGAAGCTTCTCATTGTCACATCCATGTACTTGTATTATATCCAGTACAGAAACTAGGTGTTGATATTGGAAATCGTCTGGTTGGAGGTTATTACATGTCTCAGTAAGGGTACATGCCTGGGACGGAACAATTCAAATATTTAAAAAGCTGGTGAATTCAAAAGAGGACAATTAGCTCATGCATATTAATGTTACAAAGAAGCTGAGTACATTTTAATTGGTCAGGGTTAGAGTTTAATTAACACATCTTCATATGGGTTTAATATTGTTTTTTTCCTCCAACCGTACGGATGGAGCTTGATATATAACAGCATTTACAGATACAGTCACTGGATTGTGGGTTTTTGCAATGTTTTTGTCACACTTCCAGAATATAATTCCTTCACAATTATATTTCGTTGTTAATGATGCGGCCTTATAACATTTCTTCTTTACTCAGCAGATCCGGGTCACAGATGCCTGTGTGACTTGTGGCCATATTAACGCTCACTAAATATGTTCCCAACATCTGCGCATCTCAGAGCGAGGCTGGGCTCGGCGTGAACATCACAGGAATGATTTCCTCAATTCAGGAAGATTAAAGGAGGAAATCTGCGTTAAATGTTTCCGAGATCGTGCATTATTGCACTCCCACGGAAAGAGAGGGAAAAAAAGCAATTCAAAAGGCACATGCAAAAAAAAAAAAGAGGAAATGAATATTGACATGGAATATTTGAAAGTTTTCTTTCCTTTTTTTGAAGGAATCCATCGTGCTTTGTGACAAAGGCAGGAGCTCGCCTCTTTGTTGTCATGGAAACAAACAGCTGCGGATGCTCTCTGGGACGGCAGGTCTGCGGCTCCCGGCATCCTGGGGCTTATCTGAGTGTCTGGGAGAATACCAGCGTGGCAGGCAGATAGGAGCCAGAGATCAGCATAGGAAACAACTGATGAATAGCTGGAAGAAGCGCCCGGCTCACCTTTACTGAGCGGCGGAAATTCGGCAGGTGTGATGAGACCGAACGCGCAATGCACCGGGAAAGGCAAAGGGGATCTTAGGTGGCGGAGAGGATGATGTCATGATGTCAAAGCCATCCTTCTCGGCTCAGGTACCCTTTTGGTTTATCCAGGTCGATTTATGGACGACTCTGAATGGAAATGGTCTGAAAGAATATCATTTAAAAGCCATGGGATAGGGATTTAAATGCTTACTATGCTTGTATTTATTTATTTTATGTATTTTATTTTGTTACAAAGCTGTAATAAATCACAATGCAGCAATACACACTCCGTTCAACTATTATAGCATGGAAGTGGAGTATTAAATGGTGAAAATCAATCCAAAATTAATATTAAAACGAGCACAGAGAAAGCACAATAGGCAGCGAAAGGCCTCACTTGGGAACGGATAGTGTGTATGAATTTCATGCACAACTGGGATTCTCCAGATAAGAGGCAAAAGGAGATTAATAGGCTTGAACACAAGATAATATCTGTAGTTGTCAAGATCTGTATTACATGGATCTTCAGTACTGTTAATGACTGGAAAAGGTCCCGGTCCGGTCCCTTCATTGTGCTTTTAGTGCATATGGTTTCACTGCTATTACCATCCTTTCTTACATCTACTTTCTATTAAACTCAGATCTCTGTGTGCGGGCGCCGTGGGAATTGTTACACAAGATCAAAGTTACTGACACAGAAGTACACGACTACATCTGGATAATAAATTGCCTCATAATCTATTCCTGCTTTTCTCTAAATACACAAAATGCATTCCGAGTATGTGTATATGAATCCCAAATGATTGTGAATGTAAAAACATGTAATATTAATAGCCACAATAGTGCTGTGACTGATTGCTATAGGTAGACTTTTGATCATGACCGATTACAGAGCGGCACCTGCTAAATAGGTACAGTTGCCTCCAGATGTGTTCATACTCTTGATTAATGTGTGTTTATAAATATCACATATTCTATGTCTATATATGTATAACTGAGAGTCTTACATTTGTTTCGTGTTTTGATTTATTCAGTCAACTTCATGCTACCGATATGAATGTGTTTCCTCATGAATCCAGTCGGACAAAGAGATAAAAATGCCCTGCAAGGTAACCTGTTATTTGCCAGGTTGGTTGCTATAACCCAAGCTGAACCCCATCCTAGACTCAGGAGCTCAGAGTAATCGCATGTGTCATCGGGAGAGAAACAGCTGGTTGAAGAGGAGAGATGTCACTCTGATGGAGTGAAAACGAAATCTGTTCGCAGGGAATCCTATAGAGAAACCACTTAAGAATCCAGTCAACAGTTTTGCTTGCGGATGTCTGCGATGGTTCACTGATAACCTGTGGAGCCATTTTGTAGCGGTGGTTGATTAAAGATGAACTATGAAGGATGGACCGCATCCCGGTGTTAAATTGAAACTGTCACGTTCATCTTCCTACGGTATTTATCCAATAATCTATCATCTCACACATGCTACTCCCACACCGTTACAGCAGTTCCAAACACCCGTGTACAGCTCCTCCATCGGAATAGGAAAAACACCCAAGAAAATCCCCAAAATAAAATTAGAACTGTCTTATAATTTACATGCCGTGATCAACATCGCCGTTATGCATGTACGTCATAGGTTTGGATTTGTGTCTTGTGCTAAATTAGTATGCATAGCTTTAAGTTTGGTTAAATTATTCAGAACATCCTTAATTATTAAAAACGAAACAGAAGGAGCTCTAATGTTTGTAAAACTACAGTGTTTTTTTCCCTTTGGTTTCTGACCTTAGTAAGAGACACACTAATCACCAGTGATGGTAGTCTAAAATACTTAAATGAGAGGTTAAGTAGCTCTTATAGAATTAACCACTATTTAAAATAATTGCATGCCTTAGCCTTTCTACAATTTCTGTTTCCTGGCAAATCTAGTATAATTTAGTGTTTAAAAAAAAAAACTTGAAGCTCGAAGTAATGAAGATTAGTGGTCGACCGTATTCTAGCTGCCACATCCAGTTAGACAGCGGTGAACTTATTGGCTTGTGCTAATCAGTGTAAAGATAAGAAAATTAAAATGGCCTTTTCATTTTGTTTTTGGTTAACATGTTTTAATGAAATGTAAATCCTGACACAGTTTTAAGTCCAGATTTTCTTAGCTTAACGCCTGTAAAAACATCTCCCGGGTGACTGGAGTAAATACTGTACGACTACAACTACAACGACCTTGTAATACAATGAATAAACGCAATATGGATCAAGTATAGTGTGTTTTGTCTTTCATTTGTGTCCCATACGAGATTGTGTTTTTCTTAACTCTTGTCACAAATACACAATGTGGGTGGAGGTGGGACAATAGCCACTATGATTCGCTGTAAGCAAAGTTAGCTCAGACACACATCAAGGCCACAGTGGGTTAGGAGGGGAAAGGCTCATGTCAACCAATCAGCTTTTCCCAATGCCTGCTACACTGACCAATCACATGCATGCATTACGTTCCTGATAAGAGTTGTCCATGGTGCTGGATATGTTGTGAAATGTACATCTATCCACAATATGTTTATTGCAACTTCCCTAAGTATTGAGAACTGGATAATACAACATGCAGTCATCGAGAGAATCAGTCGCACATTCTTAGGATATCTGTGACAGAATTCATATTTGTTAAGGCAGTGAAAAGACTTCTCACATTCCACGATATATTGAAATGATCCTATTTCTGTTTTCTCCCGAGAGACTGGAATCGAGTCAGCTGCACGGATGGTACCACGTGTCACTCGCACATAAGAACAAAGACGGTTTTGTCAAGGACCAAAACATACATTCGTTTTTTACTCTTTTTACTCTGTAGAAACTTCAATCGATTCTCAAACTTAGGACAAAAGTCAAAACAGACACCAGCTGTGAAAAGGGATTCTGTTACTTTTCCTCGTATTAAAAATGTAAATTTTAACATGCCTTTGAGCCTTTGATCATCCCATTTTCTAAATCTTGGGCCCTGTGGGCTACTAAAATGCTAGTGTGGACATCAGTAACCGTTAAAAGGAGCTCTGGCAGGACTGCTGACTCACACAGGGGTCTGCTGTAGCTTGGCCCTGTTATTTAACATGCTCGTTCTTGACCAGAGGGAAAAAGGCTTCATGACTCAATTCTGTAGAAATGTTCCTTATATGAACACAATTAGTGTGTGTGTGTAGGTGGGTTGGGTGGGGGGGTGGGAGTGATTGTGCCATTAAAAATATGCTTTGCTGTTGCCAAGCAAGATGTGCTTATGAGACAATGACCCACCAAACCTCTTTCATTCCTCCTGTGATCTAGAGGTAGTGCTTATATGTGCGCTTGGACAATAATGAGATGCAATAATGAGAGCTTGTTATGTTGTTTTCTATTCATAATCACATTTTCTTCTTTTAATTAAATTGCATATCCCATACTATATACATTGGTATAATAATTGACCTTATCCAGGTGAGGGCACGTGATAGATTTGTTATATGGTTTTTAATAACAGAACACAGATAATGCCCTGATAAAGCCTTTTGTCTTCAATGCGGTTATAAACAAATGGTTCATATCCAGGCCTCTTAATACACCAATACCCATTTCCCAATGCAAATCTGTGTAATTGCACATTATGCTTTTGTCTAAGTATGTCACAATGTAGGTAGCCTACAAATGGTTGCAAACAATGTTAGCTTCTTCAGACGTTATATGCCCAGAAATGCAGTTGCATTTAATGCAATGGAAATGAATTCTTCCCTCCCTGCTTTTGCCAGGACTACACTCAAATCAGATGGCATCGGTTTTAACGTAAAAGCTTGAAAAGGTGTTCCTGTTGGCATCCTATGCAGCGTTGAGCTTCTAAGGTTATTATTTGCTGGTCAAATGAAATGATGTTCTGTTGTTTTTTTTCCTCTAAGTGAAAAACACAATGAATGCGTTGATTTAATTATGTGGAATTTCCACTGCGATGTTCGAGCACGGATATAATCAAGCTTTGATTAGTAACTTAAATCAGGCCGAGATTATCATCATTATTTTTGCATTAATATCACTCCTCTTAGAGGTTTAACATATGCCTTATTATAGAGAAATGGGAGAGATACTTCAATTACACTGATTTTACAAGTTCTTAAGGACCATTGAAAGTCTCCAGAACTTTTCTCTTTCACAGCCGCGTTGCCCTGACTGGTGTGGTCTATGGATGGCACTATGAAAAAGTCACGTCTGGGGGTCCGACAAATTTTGCAGACCCCCGGTCGTGAATTTTTAGTAGTGCCATTCATAGAAGAACCATTCGTTTATTACTGCATTGAAGACAAAAGGCATTATATATTAGACATGTTTTGTTTTGGTCATGGTTGTTGTTATTCTTGTATTAACTGATCATTTTATTCCATTGTATTTGTACAGATCATAAGAGAAGCATTGTTTTGCGACGGCTTATTGAATGCTGGCCATCTATAGCGTTTGCCATGCATAACCGTGCTTTGCAGCAGAGGAAAGATCCAGATTTAGATCTAGTTTAGGTTTTACATCAAAATGCAAATGTATTTCCAAACATATCTTGTTTTCACTTTTAAATGTATGTTTATCTAGCCTCGTTCAGCGCGGCATTGTGTGGAAGCTGCCGTGTACACTTTTGCTTTGATAGTTTCATTTTACACTGCCTTTTAAATTGATGATATCTCCTGCATCGCTATCATTTTTTCTTGCAGATGGAGAAGGGGGAAAAAAAAAAAGTGTATTTAAATTCAGCTAGTCCTACATCTCCTGATTATAAAGTGGAGTCAGGCTGACATTCAAAAGTCTCCTCAGTTGGCTTTTATAAGGACAGGAACATCAGTCTGCCTTTATGGATTCAAATGAAATTATCAATATCGCAGATCTGGAGTTTCTAACGGAAGAGCACTGTGACGTCTCAGATTGTTGTTTTTTTAACAATGATTTTACATTCGCTTCAGGTGCCCAAAGAAGTAATCAAGCTTTGATGGTCAGAGTCTCTTTTACACTCTCAGCTCGGAGAAACAGATCAGTATGCAATCCCTCAACAAGTGAAATGCAATCATGCAGCTCTTTGGAGAACTGAAATGCAAGCATGTGTACTAAAAATATACCCACATCAATATATCTTTATTACTGGCAGAGACAAATTCAGATTCAGTTTATTTTATCCCAATGACCTTTACATAAAAATGAGGGATTTTATCAGCAACCCTACCAGTCGGATGGAGCCGTTGCTCGCTTAATTCCTCACAATGGGGTTCTTTAATTCTGAGCTCTGTGCAAGTGTTTTTCATGCCTCTCCTCCTTTGATAACATTTAAATGGAATCAATATACAACAATAGTAATATACGATAATTCTCCATTTTAGAAAGCAGCCAAGGCCAATATAACACTTAGACAGATCATTATTTCCTATGCTAAGGACTTTTTTTTCCCTCACAATCTTCAAAACCTGCTTGAACTTATCACACACAACACGGAGCCTCTTGTAAAGAGTTTTCTTTATCTTTTATTCCCTCTGTATACAGTGCACCAGGAATAGCATGCCAAGGAAATAATATTTGTATTGCTGTGGAGAACGCATTTCCATAATGTATTCGCGCATCAAGCAACAGAATTAGACCCCTCTAGCATTAGCTGCTAGTATCGGGGAAAAAATAAAAGTAGAGGCAAAACACATGCAACAAAACTTCTGTGGTGTTAATACTTTGAACATGTGTAGCGCAAAGCAAATATATTTAGGACATGCTGCATAGGAAGTGATTTTATATTAGTTATATCAAGTACTTCTGCTTTCAGTGTACATTATACAAAAATAAGCCAAGGGCATCGGAATTCAGAAATATATATCCTTTTGGGACTAAGAGACTTTGCAAGGGAAAATAACAGGAAGGGCAAGGAATAGTATAGTACCAAAGAGCTGTGGAAAAAGAAACAGCTCAGTTCAGAAAGAATCTGACGGTTAAACATGTGTTACAAAGCCAAACATATATGAAAGCTTCACACCAGGATCAAAAGCAAACCTGCGTTACGAAATAAAGGAAACAGGACTGAAACCCCAGATGTACTCACATGGCACTGTGCGGAGGTAGAGGTTATCCCGAATGATCTGCTGAAGCTCGTGGTCGACTGACCCCTTCTGGAACCGTAAATTGAGGTAGTGGCGAAGGTCTTTATCAACTATGCCCCCTGCACAGACAATACAAAATAGATCCAATTGAGAACTGCAGGTAAGAGGAAAACTATTTGTTACACTTAACAAAACTAGAAACAAATGCATTTTGTAACCATGAGGATAAACATATTATTATTAGTAGTAGAACTGCATGCCCAGAGTGAGATTTAACCCTACATTTTATAAATTAAATATGCACATTAACATAAAGCAAAATCTAATGAGCTAACTCACAGCAAATGAAACAAAAAAGGAAATGTTTGCCTATGTAGATGTTGACAAGCTTGCTTCCTTGCTGCTGTTTGAAGGTTGTGGCTGAAGCACTGACAGAAAAGACCCTCTGTATAAACATATCCTTAGTTGTGCCGAAGTTTTGAGAGTTCTGACTTTTTACCTGCATCACTTTATTACCAGGAGTGTCTTAGTTTCCTACACACTCAGCAAGATCCATGCTAACTGAATGACTTATAAATCTTGCTGACACTGGTGCGATGGCAAGGTTTCGTAACTTAATTGCACGCATCACAAAAGGGGTGATGTGCTGATGACAGATCTTTTGAACTGAAACATGTTTCTGTTTTGTCTCCCTCACCCATTTTTTAATGAACGCAAGAAAGAAAAATGCAAGCAAGTCCAGTAGTGCTGTTCCCCTTTTGTAACGTGTCCTGCCACAACCCCAAATCCGTAGTCATTAGATACAAATCCTCTTCACTGCACACAATCGCGCCACTGCTATTATTCCAGTGCTAAACAAATGATGCCCACCAACAGGACCTTAATACAAGGACATGGCTCTATGCCACTCTTGGGTCACCACCCTGATACGACTGCTGCCCAACTGGACACAGTTGAGTTGGCAAACTCTGAGTGTAATGACTACTGTTCCATAAGTGTCAACACTAGCTTACTGTCCTCCATCAGGAGACCAGGGACAACCCAAAACTCAAGCTAGATTAAGACAAGTTGGACATCAGAATATAACAGGACCTCCGAGTCTGGGAGCCACAACAATTGCCAGTGGAAAATCGGGAAGGTGTAGGTTTTGCAGATGTCAGCATAGGGAGCTCCACAGAAGTGGGTCAACAGCACGGAGACACTCCTGGTTGAGCAACTTGTGCTTTTCAAGCCACTGTCTGATCTGCTGATGTGTGGGGCCTCTCTGACCACCCCAATAATCAATCTGGAGGTCCTATCTTTATATTTAAAAAAATCGCTGATGAACAGCTGTCAATGTGTCTGCCAGTCCATAGTGTGGCTAATGTTCAAGGTCAACGCCAAGGTGCCGTTAGCTGCTTCCATTATGTTTTGGTGAAGCCAAATGAAAGCTAGCATGCCCAGTTATGGAGGTTCAAGATGGCATTACCATCTACCTACCTACCATTGTACCTCTCAATGGCAAACTGCATTATTGCAGGTTTGCTAAACTTGGTTTGCCAATCACTCATCCTGCATCTGGGCAGTGTAGGAGCTGCCAGGACTTGTGTGTCCAGTGACCTCTATGATCCAGTGTCTCTTAGCCTCTTCGGAGAAGCACCTCCACTCTCTCCTACCCAAACTTCTGCAAGCGTCTGGGTGGGACACTGACTGTTGAATGGGGAAACTTGGTTGTTTTAAAGTAGGAGTAATCAAATTTGGACATGTTTTGACCTATAGACATACCTTCTTTCCACTAAAATAACATGCTGTTCAGAGGAAGGGCAACAAGATAATTGGTAATAAATAAGCCACTTGCAATTGTTTCTTCTTCTGTTCTCTGAAGTCTGCTGCCCCAATTCTCCAGTGTATCAACATGCTCGCTCACATAACAGAGCTACTGATGGTGAACATGGCAGTTTCACTTCAAAGAATGACTTCTATCTGGGATTTTCTTACATAATAGCCCTCCAAAAGGTGATCTGTTAGTTACTGCAGTGTGTTTTCAATGTATTTAACGAAGCACTGACACTGAACTCCAGGACACGATCACGTATGGATGGGTTATCTTTCGAAGCGCAGGCATGGCATTCACGGGCAGATTCAATGTGTCACGCAACAGCCTCTACAATTCACCGCCCATTTTCAGCCATGACACCTGAAACACCTGGGCTGGGCTGGGTTAAGGTTTTGTTTTGTAATTAACTAAATTAAATAAAGAAGGTGAATGGTTATTAATGGATAACTACACAACTAGACAATTACACTATTCAAAACTATTGAGCAGCAATAGGATCAATTTAAGACTTTACGTTTAAGAATATAAATCTAAAAGGAGAGTCTCTTCTGCAATGACTTCCTGTGAACATACACAGACCTTCCCACAATGCTTTGCCTTTTCCCCCTTCACACGGCTGAATGACATGTCAAGCCCTACGATCTCCTTAGTTTGGATGATGCTGTAAAACATATTTTTTCCCCTGTCTTTTCATGGAAACAGAACAGAGTATAGGGCATGAATTGTGACACGATAAATGCATTAAAAACACAAGGAATGTATCAAGCTGCAGCCAGACACATGACTACCCAAAGCCAATGACTCTTGGAGGAATACCAACAAGGATTGCATTCAAATTGTAAAAAAAACCTAATAATAATCCCAATAATGGCCTTGTACCAAACAGCTTCAAGGCAGAATTCAAGGGAAACATTTCAATGGACTCTAAAAGTAGCAAGCAGCAAACTGTAGATTACCGCCAAGTTTTTTCTATCTTTTGTTTCTTGCTATTGTTGTATTTTTGTGGAAAGCTGAGTTAAAACACAAAGAAAACAAAAAACAAAAAAACACCTTCACAAGTTTTGCAGAAATAAAAATAAGCAGAACACTGCCAGGCACTTGTTATACTGCAAACAGGGAGGTAAACAGGACCGCCAAGCCACCTCTGCTTCAGACAGAGATAAAAGAAGTGGGACCCTGTCTTTTCAAAGGGAAATGTAACATCCTTTCTTCCCTCCTTTTTAATTGTAGGGGAAACGCAATAACAACCGAGAAAACATGAATAACAGCGAGAGAGGTGATAGTTCCTCCCATTGTACTTCATTCCTGACAAATATATACACAGTGGAGATGGTACAAAAAAAAATTGCATTCTTAGAGTCACCCTGACAAAGGCATAGTGTTATAATGAAAGCTTGCAGTTTGTTTCCAGCACTTTAAACAATTGGCTCTGATGGAATGACAGCGTTTCCTTATTTTAAATATAATTGATTTTTCTCTACTCAATGTGTAAAGACTAAATTCCTCAGTTTTATAGTTAAATAATAATAATTTAGTTTCTAGCACTAGAATTGATCATGTATGTAATCTCTACAGCTATACAGAGAGTCCCTTCTCTTGTGCTCTGTTTATTAAAGAAGGCGTTTCTTATATTAATTAATTGTCTCTTTTGGATCATAAAAGTACTATTTAAGACCGAAGATACTTTCCCTCGCTGCTGTCTCTTGCTCTCAAAGAATGTCAACATCAAATATTTAAATGTTGCCCAGCTGATACTGTTTACAGGAGACCACATGCAAAAGCCACGAGTCCCTCGTTCCCTGGAGGACTGCGCTTTACGCTGCTCTCCAATCAAACCCTCTGCCCTTCAGAGCTGATCGATGTACAGAGCGATCACTTCTATATTGGAAAATGTGTTACCCTTGAATAGGAAGGAGGCACGGCCGTCTCCTGAACATTTGGGGATCAGTGGCGGCTGCTGCACTTCCTGCACGGCAGCAGAACCTTTGTACTATGGCATTAACAACCCCCCCCTTACAATTCAGCAGGTCACAGTATATGTTGAATGGTTTCAAGGCAATTTGCTGTAAATATGTAGTCTCAGCAAAAACGGGGTATTTGGTAGGAAAAAAGCAAAACACTAGTGAAATAAAAAACATTTTTAGATAAAACAGTGGATAAAAACAAATAAAAATAAATGCAGGTACAAGTACTTCATTATTTTCAATGTTTTTTGGAACACACAAATATTTGTAAAACCTTTTTTTTTTTTTTTTGCCATTGATAATAAGCCTTTATGAATAAAACATATTTGTTTTCTGGATTTCTAAAAGATCTCCCATCCTTTCCACTTTCTCCACTGCAAATATATTCCAGCTAAGGGATTTTAAAAGTAAAATAACTGAAATTCTCTGGTTATCTGTCTATTGTCTCATTTTACAACGTTTTTTTTTTCTCCCAATATAAAGATAATTCCTTTTTGCCTTTTTGGATTAAAATGTCCTCATTTTAGCAGGCATAACATATTCGATTTTCATTTTCTGTGAAGTCTGGCAATATCCAAACGCTCTACAAGATTTTAATTTCAAACTGCACACTCGAGAGACCCAGCAGCTCATATCTATTTAATTAGCAGCATTTAAAACATCTTGAATTCAACGCAATGGAAAAAAAAAAAACATTATTAAAACATAGCACATTTGTAACTCCTTTTGCTTTGATTCTCCTTAATGACACACATGCATCTTTCACAAAAAAGCTCCACTGTTTCCAATTGTCAGCCTGAGGATGCACAAGTCACAACATGCAACGTGAAAAGAGCAAGACAAAGTCAGACAATGGAGAGGTAGTACAATAGCCTTCACATGCATTCATGCATCCCAAGTCTGAAGCACAAATCACATAATCTTTCTACTCTCATTTCATTATTATTAATTTACCAGGAAAAAACACACAAACAAACAATGAAAACCCTTATTCTGCAACTAAGCCTATTTAGCTCTCGCCACCAAAAAAAAAAAAGACACACACACACAGACAGGCACCCACTAGAGACTGAGCTCTGCTGCTAAAACAGCTATCACAAAAGCTGTAACAGCACCTCTTTGGCAGTTCTCACAGATGTTCTGGAAGGCGAGATAGGTCTTTGCTCGGCAGGTATCCCCCAACTGAGCTGCTCACTCTGTTTTCTCCAGCCCTACAAATAACCCGGCTCTTTTTCTCCTCTGTCTATCTACGGATTAACAATGGATGGTGGCAGCATCCCCTTTGCTGCTTATTTAATACGAGACTGAAGAGAGACAAGAGAGAGGAGACCGTTGGGAGGCAACAGAAGAAGAAGAAGGCTCAGCCAGCGGGGGCCTATCAGAACGAGCTGCCGATTCTGATTGGCTCGGCCGGATGAGAGGTCTCGCAGCTCCCCCTATCTGCCTCTCACACCCCTGCACTCCCACTCTCGCTGAGTGTGATATAGATGCTTTCTGGCGTACTGCAGAAACGCCAGCTTTCCAGCAACAGATGCACTCTGTTAACTGGCATAATCTGAAATCATTCACTTTATGGAAACAGAATTGACATGTGAAAACGTGGGAAGGCACAAGTATACCCAGACAGTGTGTGTGCAGGCCTGTTTGATGGGATTTGAGTTGTTATTTATTTTTTAAACGGAGAAGAAAAAAACAACAACACAAGCCTTTAGGCGGTTTTGCCTATTTTTAACTTCTGATATGTAAAGGCCATGCATCATTACATCAAGTCATGGCTGAGTTACATAATGATGCCGTGGGTTCCTGGTAATCCTGACCATGCAAATTATAAAGCACCAGAGGTGTAATGATTCAGATATCAGATACCAGCAGCCATTCTTTGACGTGAAGGGATCAGACATTATAAACCCACATCTTGATATCCCTCTGATATTATTTCAGTATATTAAGTCCGAGTCCGAATTTTACTTCGGTGACTAAAAAATAAAAGTAAAGACACACACATGCACACACACACTGCTGAAACTTCTTTAGCTTAGAAGAAATGTTTGTTTGTGTTGTTGTCGTCATTTGACAAACCGCCTATAAAACAATGCTTTTTAAATGGCACTGTTCTCGAGCCGAAACCAAGCTCAGCGTGAGAACCTGTGCTCTCATAAAGATAAGCTCCTCTTAGACCATTCTGGATGTCTTCGATGCCACATGCTTTGTGGGGCAGATTGTCTCGGAGACCTGAGCTCTGAAACCCTGCTCCCGAAGAGACACAGGGTCTTCTGGGTTTCATTCCAGCTGAGCTCCGAGTTATTTAATTGGCCGCGTGATTTGCTTAATTAGCGCAGATTAACACGTTTTACACGTCTCATAACACTACGCTTGTGAGGTTCTCGGTATAATCTGCAGGACTGGGATTTTCCAAGCCCCTTGCTACAGACCCTTATGCCATAATGACCAGAGGCAGTGAACCAATACCTCCTTAAAGCACCATCGTGGTGGAACGAGCTGCCCACGGGCATTAGACCAGCATGGAGTGATACCACCTTTCCACCGTTCCTCAAAATGCACCTGTTTAAATCCCACCTGGGAACCTTTCTAATTATATCTGAAATGCTTTGCCTTACTGAAATGCACAGATTAATTTTTATAGTGACAATATGACCCTGGTAATGTTGTGTATGAAGACATCTGTTTTTTGGGGGAAAGATATAGCACTCTAACATTCATTAACTCTATGACTGATTGTATGGGCGATGCAGTCACATGTGACATCTTACGAGTCCCACACAGAAGCCTGACGTAAGATACTGTTTGTGAAAGCACCGCTGCAACCCATATTGCACTTTCCCTCGACCTCTACAAATACACTGCTAGATTAACAGCCTACCCAAGTCCAACTACAGTTTCTGCTGTAAATTAATCCAAATCGGTGTTTTATGGAGAGAGACGGAGGCACTAAAGATCCATTTTGCATTTAAATGTTGCTTTAACTTTACACTTATTCTTGGACGTTAGTCACCAGAATTCAGGCTTATATCCAGTTTTTACGACATTAAAGAATATGTGCGAAGAGGGAGGCCAAAAGTGCCTTGAGCGCCACGCAGTTTCTTGCCATTGAAAGGTACATTTTGATCCAATTAAATTGTAGCACCAGCTGTGACATTTTTTTTTAATGTATTTATGTTTTTCACGGAAGGATGTTCTCCTGTTTCCAACAGCAATTAAGATAATAAATGTTACAAATGATATAACAGATGTATCAAATCTCCAGTAACGTCTTTTATTCAAGGATAGGGTAAATTATCGGTGGGGAAATTGAGACATATACACATACACATGCACATTGGTTTATGCCTTTTTTATCTGAATTCAATGAAACTTGAATTTTTTTTTTTTTAAATGTCTAGTTTTTTACCTGAAGGCAAGAGCACTACAAAGCAGGCTTTGTGCCAAAATATCTAACATGAAAGAAGTGCATAATAAAACGCAATAACAGTGCCACACATTTGTAACAAAGGATAAGAGTGGGAATAGCAACATGGCAGCAGGAAATTTGAAATTCTGGATTATTTGAAATAAATCTACGTGCACTGAAATGATAACCACACACAATGTGCTGAAGACATCCAGTGATTTCCCAAGACAAATGTATAGAAAGTATATAATCCCATCACCTTTAAACATGCCGCTTCAGTTCATATTTTTAGTTAACAACATCCAATACAAAGATCTATTTATATTACAGTTTATTACATACATAAAAATATGTATACCCACAGAATTTACATTCTACATTTAAAAGACTCATCTGTTACATGATGAGAGCTGGTGGGTCTTTGTAAGCTGGCAGATGTTCCTCCTCCAAAAGTCAATGAAGACTCAATCCAATGTTAGATGTTAGTTTTAATTTAGAAGTACGAACAGCCGCCTTTGACAAATAGTGAATCCTGCCGTGTAATAACAAAAGAGACGTTCTTTTGTAATGACATACACCACTGGTGGCATCATATCAGCTCATATTTCACTTGTGGGGTTGTGATGGGAATGGCTTCCAATGGCAGTCCTTCTGTGACTGATGTTATATGGGATAGACATTACAAAGTTCAGTACCCCTGTAGAGCCCAGAAATGCAGCTGTCAGAAAAGAGCAGTATTATTGATGACTCAGTCACCACCTGCAGCAGCAGCAGCACGACGGGCCTGCATATGCGCTTTGAAAAATAGGTTCTACATTGAGAATGGAAAAAAAAAAGTTAAATAAATCATAACCAATGTCATTTTGACAATGACGATCACTTTACAGGCAGTTAGAGGTATGTATGTAGTTGCAGGGCATTCGTATATGGTTTATAAAGTACAGCTTACTAGTAAAAAAACAAAACTCAACAAACAAAAAATGGAGTAGACATCCCATTCAAAGGGATGAAGGTCTCAATTTCCATTTATTTCTCGGTCCTTTCAGTCTCCAATATCATGTACGCACTCTGACATTGGAGTTGGCTGCGGAGAATGTCAGATTTAAGTACTATTCACTGTAACACTACAGTAAAATCACAAATATCAATCATGAGAAACGTAGAGGTTGTTGAGGTAAATGTAAGGCACATAAAAAGGGTTATTGCTCCAATTTTTCAGATTTTATTATTTAACTCAAAACTTCTGTCTTCAGATAAACAAAGAAAGAAAATATCTGTCTTCCTGCTGTTGTATTGTTCCTAGCAGGTTCAACACCGTTTTTTGGCACCTTCGGCTCACCTTCATCAAAACCATCTGTTAGTTTCACCTACAATCCACCCTTATTGGATTGAAATGATACATCACATGGGCTCGTCTTTGTCATGAAATCACCACACACACACACACACACACACACAAAAAGGTTTGTTAAATGACAATTTGGAGAATTTCAACACGTCGGATGATGCAATAAATTTAGACTGCAAAGATATGTGTATTATGAACCTGGGTCAATATCACAAACAAGAACATTACTGCTCTGGACAGAGTTGACAGGAGCGCAATCACAATAATTCCCAGATTTAAAAGGCACACATGGATGCATTATATTAATTCAAGGCCAACCCAAAATCTGTAGAATATATATATATATATTTACATATATATATATATATATATATACATACATACAGTGTGTGTGTGTGTGTGTGTGTGTGTGTGTATGTGTGTATGAAAAAAAACACGCATACCAAAAACAGTAAAACCATTGTGAATAATATAACTGTGCATATAAGAGGGCTTATTGTGGAAAAACTTAACAGTGCCTAAAACATGTTATTAGAATTAGAAAAATTATTAAGTTCGTCATCTGAGGAGAACGAATATCGCACCTGATCCGAGTGCCACTACTATTTCATATTACAATGGTCTCCGCGATTAAGTCCGCAGCATTGTTCAACATGTTTAAAGCACACACAATGACATTACATTGTCCTGAAAATAAATTATTTCATTCTCATTAATTTAGTATTCATGTAGAGATAAACATCGCCAGACTGTGGGTCCAGTTAAATTAATTAGCCTGTAGATTTGAATAATGTAATTTCTTTAATGTAGGAGACAAATTCAGCTTTTTTTGGTCCAATTTAATAATTCATGAAAGTGTAATTAAAATAAACAGTGCGCTGCATCCGTCCTGTTTACCAGAGGGTTTGACATCTTTCATAGACATCTCAACCACATGGCGGAGAAGGTGTGTTACCAGTGTTTATTACCTGTATATAAGTAACAAGTACAAAACTTACACAGCTTCCGTTCTCTTTGGCTGAGAAAACCATGGCTACTCTGACATTTGACTCTTCTTGGCTTACTGACTTCCCTGATGAAAGGAGATAGGAGATAAAGCTGTTGACAGTGAGTTATTAAAGCGAGTACTTTTACAGAGAGCCGGGCGCATGAATCATCACAGCACGAACACCAGGACGAATTCCAACAGCAGACAATAAAATGCAATGAGAAAGGACCAATTATGGGTACACTTTATAACCATCAAGATCCATCCCCTCTGACAGCTCTACGTTGAAGTCCAAAACCAATTACCGCAAAAATGAAAACCATCTTTAAAAGGTACAATAGTCATATCCTACTTAATTATGGAGCCAGAGCAAATATGAGGTCCCTCGCTTGAAGTAGCTCAAAACCCCAATGAAATATCGCACTGAACATATTGAAGATGGCAGAAATTAGTGTTCCACTCTCGGGAATCAAAGACGATGAAAAATCCCAATAGCAATTGAGTCCTGAACGCTTTTCAGAGTGTTTAGGCAACTATATGCAGATTTAGTGAGCAGATACTGTGTCTGACATCGCGCAATTTGTTTCTGTACAATTAACCAGTGCAATTAATAAAACAGCACATTAATACTCAGGAGAAAGACTCCACACTCCACATGCTGGGTTGGCTGGTTATTAGTCAACCTACTGTACTTCTGAGCAGGCACTTATGACTAATAGAAGCAAAGGAAACCATTTCAGAATCCCCGTCTTACACATTCCAGAACATCCAAACTCAGGCACACCGACTGCCACTTCACCCACACACCCTGCCAGCCCAGTGCCAGATGGAGTGGATGAACATTCCCAGCAGATTGGGCTCCGGTGTTCAGCATCCTTCCCTTTCCTTTTGACTCAGCACTAAGTGTACAGCTCTTAATTAAAAGCACAAGAACCAAGAAAACTTCAATAACCAAGGACTCGTTTCTGACCTTTTCTTCCACTCTTTCTGAAGATGTTGGTTTGAAACGTTTGGATACCAGTCAGATCCTCTGTTTCGCTTTGCACCAGGTATGACCAAGAACCTGGAGCCTGGAACCTGGAACCTGGAGCCTTGTCATGTCTTCACTAAGAATATAATACCCAATTAAAGAAAGACAGTGACAGCACATTGGGTGTGTGAGTTCATCTGCCTTTTCTGTTTCGGTACACTGTACTCTATGAATGACACACAGCCTAAAGAGAAACCTATTAGTATTTTAATGATGACTCCGAACTCAGCTGTATGATACTAAAAGGGATAAACACAGCATGTTTTTATGATGCCCATTGTGCCTATTTGTTCACTGTAATTGTTATGCATAACTAATTTATGTCACATTCCTTCATTTCAATCAAGTACAATGATGCCCATTGTTGTATAGGCTGGTGGTTTAAATATGTTGTGGAACTGAATCAATTAATGCATGATTGCATTTTGATCTATATCTCACCATCAACATCAGCCCATATCGATCCACTGCTGGATGAAGGCTCCCCAAGATATTTCCAATTGCTTCGATCTACATCTTCCCATCTTTTATGTGGTCTTCTCTTGGGATCTATTCAATAGCTTCCTTTGTCCATCTTTGATCTGTTCTTGTCTGTCCACTGCCATCATGACCTCAACAACACATTTTTGTTTGTTCATTCATATATATATAAAAAAATACAATTTGCTGATCAAACATTACCTAGTATAAGGTTAACAAATCTTGATGCTATATTACAGAGATATCTATCTAACACAGACAAGGAATAATTCTTGTTTATGTGGCTTCAGGTAATCACATCCCTCTGCAGTCAAATCCCACATTTATGGGACATGACAGCAGCATGCGGAGTTCATCTGGCAATTGGATTTCCACATCTGATAGTCAGTACAGAGACTCTTCTGCCAACATATTCCTCTGCATTTACTTAACATGTCGCTCCCAAGTCTCCGAGGCTCGTCTCTTAAGTAGTGGAAGAATATAAATCCTCTTTTCTCCGTAGGTGCAGGCAGCATCTCCTGACAAGTCTGGGAAATCAAATGTGCGAAGGCTTGGCAATTATGTAAAGAAACCACTAAGCTGTTCCAAACTACCTACAAGTGTCATCAGTGGTAGTTGTTTGTGTGGAGATGCCACAACAATCCCCTCAGTAGACGTTCCCCGCTGCCACACTTACATGTCTTGTTTATTCTTGTATCTAGAGGATAACAGAAGTGCTTTAAATGAATCTGAATAGGAAGATTATAAACACACTAATCCCACTGCCCTGTCCGCTCTCTTCGTCCTGTCCCACTCTCCTCATTGGTGTGGGTGGGGAATATGGACAGGGCCGTTGCTCTCCCCTTCTCTGTCCCCTCGTTCTCTCCTCTATCTCCACTCACAGCTTTGAACTCCATGCAGTGGAACTCACTTCTCCCTCTCGCCTCTTCAACTGGTTCTCTGCTGTCATCCTGGTCCACTCACCACCTTCCTGGACGAACTGGGCTTTCTTCAATCCTCCCTCGCTCTGCTCCCCTTACCACCCCCCTGGGAGACTTCAACATCCATCTCCTCACTCTCCCTCCAGACCTCTCCGGTCCTCCTGCACCAGAAGACTCGCTGTAACCGCTCTCCCTCTTTACCTCCTCTTCCTCAAGAGCCTACTCCTTCTCCACTCTCGCCCATAGGTGGCGGAACGACCTTCCCACTGCGGTCAGGACAGCAGGACATCCACCTTCCAGCAATTACTCAACACACATCTGTTCAGACTGTACTTGTAATACGGCAGCCTGATCTCCTGAGCTGTTCGACACTCTTGTAATTTTCCACTTTATATAAATATGTTTCCTTAAGATCCTGCTGACTTATACATTGTAATAATAATAATAAAAATCTTGTTTTTATTTTAAGAATCTTATGCTTACCGCTTTAATGGACGGTTTTGCATACGCACGTACTTTTCAGATTTTGGCCAGATATATTTTTAAATATGTATTTCACACATCACTGTTTAACTTCACACTTTTGAAAATGCAGCAGAAAGCCGAGCCAACCACCGCGTGCAGCCAATTTTCCCTCCTTAGGAATTACACAGTTTGTGCAGAGTGCCCTGAATTTTTTATGGCCAAATGTTTTGAAGGCCACGGAGAGCTGATTGCTAGCAGGTCCCACTGAAGTACAGCTACTCAGAATTCAGAACAGCTGTCACCTCCCAGGCCTATAAATAGTTAACACCTTAGAGAAAATCTGAGCAGACTAGACACTATACATATTCAGAATATACCGATTCAATTTAGATTCTTGCATTTGAGAAAGAAGATAGTAAGTGATCTAAAGAAATAATACATTCAATGTTTGGGCTATTTTCCATTTAAAATTCTGTCACATCTTACACTGGTAATCAAATACAATGTGAGAAATAACTTTACTGGAAACCATGAGCTTCCTTGACTTCCCAGAATCATCTAAACAACCACAACAAAAATAGTACCACAGTCTTGGAATTCCATTGAAATGTAGATAAACGAAGATAACATTCAATGAGACATTCTTCCCACACGGACTGTTTTATAAATGGAATAGTTTGCAGTGCATTTTGAGATAAAGCTCCTTTTCAAAACAAATCGGTATCAATGTTTTTTTAGAAATGTGCTCGGTGTGGACATCAAAGCGTAGGGGAATATTATGGGTTTACAAACCACTCTTTCATTCCTTGCCAACATGCCCCTGGTTATTTAAGTCACTATATCTTTACAATACATAGAAAAGGTATCCGTGTTTTCTGAATTTTGACTACCACATTGAGATTGTATATAACAGATTTGAAGGTTTGCTCAAATTATGGGTGCTATACATTTATTTTGATTGGTATTGGGGCAGTCTGTTTCCAATTATGTATTGATTAAAGTGGAATAAGCATAATATCAAATAGGAAAAGAGTATATAAGTCTCACTGTACACAAAGTTTATAACCACAAGCACAGTAATAATCAATGCTATTAACTTCAAAGCATCAGCTGATCGCTTAATTAGTGCTAAAAACGATCTCATAAGGCTTAAAGGAAAATGAACAGCAAATGTGTGAATGTATTTTTTCCTGTCAATCCTTCGTGTGTCACTATAATAATAAAGATTAAAAACCTCCCAGCGCAAACTGGCAGCGAAATAACTCCAGCGCACACGGAGGTAAACCTCAGCCGCGCCGATCATTATTTAAATCGAGTCTGTATCCTAACTGCTTGAAAGTCAATCACATCGATCACTGTTAAAAACATGTGTGAAATGATTCATGATGCTCGTCCTGCTGGAACGGAGCAGCCAATCACATTAGGGAAGCCAAATCTAACGTGCTATATCCCAGAGGATAGTATGGCACTGAACTTCGGAGCCCTGGTGAAGTTTGATCCACCTTCTCCAAGGGAAAGTCCTCAGTTTAATGTTCAATGCAATTAAACCACAACTCTGCAAGTTTTACAAACACCTGCCTGAACAACCCATTTGCAGCCATCAGCCCCACATTAAACACAGTCTGAATGACAAAGCCAATAACGACTTGATTAAAAGACTGTATTCAAATGTGAGATGTGTCCATCAGCTGTGATCCACTTGTATTGTAGACCTGTATGGAGGGAGAATGATTGAACCGGTCTGCCCTGTAGCAAATCACGGAACGAGAGTGCTATTAAATACCCAGTCTGCCTCGTGAGCGATTCTCTGAAAGCGATGATGGTTTTGATGATGTTTCTAACCTTTGTTCACAGCTCTTTATGGGTGTATATTAAATCATCCCATGCCACATGTTTATAAGGCTGCGGGTGTAAATCAGAAAAGATTAAATTATCAACAAGTACTTTTAAACACATTTTATCTGCTCAGCTCTGATATTTACAGAGCGTCTGAGATCTTGCAGTGTCAGAAGACTGTAAATGTTGGAGCCGGCTTTACAAATGCCATTTAAGGTTCAACCGAGGGCACAGTTTTAATACAGAGATCCATTAGTTCTAACAATTATGTTTTTTGTGTTTTTTTTAATATATGCAAAAGGTTGTTAAATCGAATACATTATAGTGTGTCTTGTATGTATTCTATGTGGTATATCACTAATGGAGTTCAGTTTGTCACACAATGCATGCATTTAAAAGCCTGATTCCAAAAAGACAACAAGGATTGGGAAAACAAACTTCTGTAACACTACACATGTTCATATTTAAGGATTTTAGTTGCCATTAGTACAAAACAGTCTTGCAGATACAAGCTGAGATATATGTTTCAGAATTAGGAAATCATTCAGCACTGTTAGCCTTTAGGTGAATTTCTATCATGGGTAATTAATCGTTTTAAGATGTTATCAGTTTCAAGAGGCAGTGTGCTGCGAATGCAATGAATCATTCAGCTTTATCAATGCGCTGTCGCTCTGAGGAAACTTTGAGGAGTCATTTCGAATACTGCTTATCTGTGAGCAGTTTGGGCTCGAAACAGAATCTACATCCTGGCAACAATGGGGTCTAGGGAAGCAATCTCCCATTAGTGCACACAACTGAAATGATTGTTTTTTGGTTTTCGGACACAGTCTGTGTGTGAGGCAGAAAGCTCAGTGCCCTATACAGCCCATCCTCGTGTGCTGGGCACTGGCTAGAAGACCCCCGCCAATGCATGTTAAGATATGCCTTTGCATGAGCGATGAAACACAGTTAATATGTGCACACCGGCCAGAGAAACGTTTACTCTCGAATCCCTGTCAGGAAATACAACATACCACTTTCCGGGACACTGCCACAAAGAAAAACACCTTTTAAGCAGAGCTGCAAACAGTACATCCATGAACTGATTCTGCTATAGTTTAAGTTTCTTATTTGTGTATCTTGTTATACTAAACCTCCAATCTCTATGCACGAACAAGCTGAGAACAAATCAGACTTTGCATAAAAGTCACTGTTGATACAATTCAAACTTCACATCATGAATCAAAACAATACGACCTTTCTTATTATTTCACCAGCATTTTTAGTTACACATGAATACATCCATCTACATCAACAGCATTTGCGATAAGAAAATCTGTAATTGTCATTGTCAATGAAGGTCATATGTACATAACTTTCACCCACTGCCCTATATGTAAAAAAAAAGCTGTGTTATGCTAGGAAAAGGAAACAAGTATTCTGAATTTGAGCACTTCTGAGTATGAATTGAATGACATGCTACTTTTGTCAGACTCTACCGTAAAGTTATGCTTTCTGCTTCCAAATTTGCTCTACAAAAAATTAATTGAAGCTCCATTAATAGTGCTTCCTGTAATTGACTGAAAAACTACTTCTGTCAGGCTGGGCGATTTAGATGACAGTCCTTAGCTAATGCACAATGGGGTCCATGACTGTCAGTTTTTTTATAAAGATGTTTTAAAGTTATATACACACACATACATATGGTCTGACAATGATAGGACAGGAAGCTGCTTTACAATAAAATTGTATAGATATTCTTGGGTTTAAGACTCCAGTAACAATATCATTCATATGGACAGTTTCAATAGCAAGGTTTTATTCTTCAAAACAACATTCATTAGACAACAACTGAAATCTGCACCAAGTGGAAAAAAAAGCAATGAAGTCTATTTTGTTCTGTTGTCAGCTGTTTTTATGTTTTATGTGTAATTAATCACTTTGGCAAAGATTTTTGTATGAATTATCCCAGTAAGTGCAATGACAGTAGGGGATCTTGAGAATAGGTCTGATGTTTAATGTAGCATTGCACAGTCACTGTCAAACTTACTGACACCTTTAATTCCAAACAATGTGATTAGTTAATAGTTTAATAAATACCGTTGAGCTGCACTCATTTACCAGTTATTCTTTGAAGCATATTTAAAATGGAGTATGTACTTTTAATGTAATACAAAAATTGTTATTCAGGATCTAGATCATATTCTAGTAATTATTGTGTGTATTCTATATACGTCTGTCTGCAGACTGCGGCGGTGTCTCAGTCACATATGTCTCAGGTCGCAGGGCAGATTTGGTTCTGTGGGAACTCATTTAGAGCAATGCAATGAAACGGGCCACCGGGATTACAGGCTTTTCTGAGGCTGCAGGTGATTTACAATTACAAACCTCTGAAGGTATGACGGTGGGAGCACATTTCAAGTGCCAAATAAACAAACAGACACATAAATAACTGCAGAGATAAATCAAAGCCACCGTGCATCAAGAAATGCAAGATTGAAAGAGGGCTACGAATAAAAAAAACGAGACTACAATGAGATTGAACGGAGAGATCGATTGGCAAAATGGCCCCGGTGAAAATCAAAGACGGCTAACAAGTAGACAAGCTCGTGTGGGAATCCAGAGGTTTCCTGTACATGCTGCCGATTTCCTTTTTATCCATCTGGCAGTGGGATCCTTTCCATTCTCCCTCCCTTCCCTTCAACAGCAGGGACCCATGAGCCCCTTTGTAGTGAAGCTGGTGTTCAGTGAGCGGAGAGGGGACTTGTGTGTATCTCTCCACGAAAACCGCAGTGTGGGAGGGAGAGCACAAATGGAAAAAAAGGCATTTGGCAGCAGTGGTTTTAATGATGCATATCAGAAAAATAAAAAACAATCAGTGTCAGCAGCATGTGCCAGGTATAATGAAGACGTACTTAAAAACAGCACACACACACTACAATATGCCTTAAGTCTCACCCAGCAGATACATATGACTGCAAAATAGCAAGAGCCAACCGAAAATCCAATTCAAGTCAAACCACAGAGCAAAGGGGACAAACAGCTCACATGGGACACATCTCAGAGCAAACCAAGCGACGCAGAGACCCCGAGACAACTGTTAATGGACTGTGGAATCACAAACACCAACAGCAAGAAACACAATATCGCCTGCCTTGCGTGTACAACAGCTACATCATTACACACTGATTTATTTCATCAGGTAAAACCTTCCATTCATAAACATAATATGCATATTTTGGTGACTGGGTTTTAATGATGCCGTGTTGCCTTGTAAGTCATGCTATGAGTACAGCGTTAATAATTCACCCAGGCCCATTAAACAAATGTTAATACCACGCTGTGATTTGTCACTTGCCTCTGCTGGGGACTGCGGCTAAGAAACCTGTGAAGAAGGGTCTTCATTAAACCATTTAGGAATATATTACTGGCCAGGGTGCCTCTCAGTAGGTTCCTACCGTTAAGTAGTATTTGTTTAAAAAAAAAAGATTGAATTGATTATCCCTAGGGGAAACACAAGTATAAATATTAAAGCTGTACCGTACTCTTTTCAGCTTTCGTTATAATTCCAACTATTTCCTAATCCGTTCATCTTTCTTTCATGTATGTTTGTGCAAAGTGTGTTACTCTTGTTTCACACAACAATGTCTGGTAATGGTCAGATTTTCACAGTTTTAAGACAAGCTAGAAGAAGGACTTGTGCGAAACAACCTGCTTATAATTTAGCGGCTCCTCTTCTTATTAAGACTTCAAAGCTGTCTGAAACCCTTTCCATATATTGCGATACACTTAAATATGCCCCCTGTCTCACATGAGTACCAAAAGCATGTGAGTGTGATACCTGAGAAATCGTTTAAAAGCTGCACGGCTCAGCTTTCCATTTCCGCAAAACTGCAAATTTTAAAAGAGCAAATATCGTGTTTGCCATAATTTAAATCTGAATATGAAACCGGGACATGCAGAAAGTGTTCCGGCAATTAAAATATTTTTGAATTAAAAGGAAGCAATCTGGTGGGTTATTTTTTGTTTTGTTTTTAATGGTCAGGTTTCTTTTTATGCGCTTATTTTACGATGCCATAATTATACTCGCCTGCCACAGCACTCTATTTAGGATATCGAAGTCTAGAAGTGTATACAGAGCCAGACCACCCTGACATTTATAAATTCTTTCCCCACTCGTTAAGCCTGGATTTATGCATCACATATACTATAGAGAAAGCATTCCCATCGAGCAACCTGAAAATATATTATAAATTCCAGTAATTTTATTGCCCACAATTGTCCTATTCAGAAACCCACAGGAGCACTAAATGTTTAATCAGCAAGAATGATGTGTACTGCTCATAATTACATTTGCTGTTGAGAAGTCAGTATAACCCATACACAACTAAATAAGTCAATTATTATTGTATATTTACTGTACAGCTAATCAATCCAACCTAGGTCTGATCCTAAACATTTTGTAGTACACATACATATATTAACAAGCCTTGGCCAAAACTAGAAGTCCTTTATAAGGTAGCTGTGGATTGAAAGTTGTTTAACTACTTTCATGCATTGATTCATGCTCATAGGGGTACCCCAGCATTCTCAAAATAATAAGCAAAGTGACTCATTGCTTTTCTGTTTCAACTGTTACACATTAGAGGAAGCACCTTTATTTAACGCTGGTTATATTATTCTACAATTTAATAATTTCTAAAGAAAGTAGCAGTGTGTTGCAACTGGTTACCAGCCAACCAGACAAAATTAAATACACATTTACTGTGTGGTTCAGGTTATTGTGTGCAAGATCACATGTTCAACTGCTCGCTTGAATGCAGTTCAGTCAGGTCAGGTGACCCCGGGCCGATCCACCTCGCCCTGTGGACCTCAGCTTGAACCGTAGGTTTACCCTCCCCTGTGGTGGAAGGTGACTAGATTCTCTATCCACTAATATTTAGCTCAGCATTGCCAATTAGGATGCAAGATCAAAATAAATGGGTGAAAGAGTATGCTTTACTAGGCAGTTTTAACCCTATTAATCTTTATTAAATGTGAAATGAAAGCTTAATCTTGACATTGAAGGACAGAGCGTCTACAAACTGACCGACTGAGTCAAGAAACTCCTTTTCAAATTCAAATCCACGGGGGGGAAAGGAGAATAATTAAATCATGTATTATTTTCACTTAAAGTGGAATGTTTTATAATACAGAATGAAAGGTAGGACCAGGAGTGAGAATCTATCAACTGGACTTCATTGCAAGAGACACACATTGTTTTCTGAACCGTAAAGGAGCATCACAATGAGTGTGTATGTGTCAGAGAGGTGAGTAATGCTCAACTATGTCTCACATTGATGCCTCGTTTAGTTCATTCACCTAGCAGGCTGGGGAGAAGAATAAAATGATAATAACCTCAATGTACCCTTCTTTCAGGCTGGTGGGATTGTTGATGATCAGCTTCCTCTTTAAGGTCAGTCTCTCATTAAGATGAATCAATGCTTTGTCACTGTACATTTAGTGCATTGAACATCACACACACACACACAAAACAGAAATCCGCTACACATATATTCATGCCTTTAAGTATTGTCTGACTAAACTGCCGACAGAGCGCATGGGAGCCATTCATAATTGCCATCGTTACAATTATGAGACGGGTCGATGGGTCTGAGATATTAGGTATCTGAAAATGATTACAAAACCGAAATAAGTGACTGTGAGTAGCCTGTAGCTGCTCTCTCAGGAGAATGAGTGTTGATTGCAGATTGCTAAATTACTCAGGGGTTACCATTGGTTCTCCTAGTTTGTTTGTTTTATCTTTTCAAGTGGATGCTACAGTGTACAGTGAGGGAATTTCAGATGCAGACAGTCGTTGAGGAAACCGGTTTTGTTTGCGTGCATCTCTTGCGGTGTGGAATGACTTTCTAACCCTATACATTCAGTGCCAAAGTAAAATGAATTAATTATTGGCATACCCCCAGATGTCAAAAAGATCAGTACCATTGACTGAATTACACCATTTCCCGTGACTCGTAAAAGAGACACAAATTTCTGTCCTGACCCATAATATGCTGTAGTTATTAGTATAGATTTCAGTTTAGCGATTCCTGTTGATAAAACGTTAGCTGAATCAATATTTATTTTCATTTTCTTCTGCTTAGCAAAGAATTAGGTCTTTTCTGCAGCAGAGCCCCCTTGTCATCTCACATCGCCATTAACGACAATGTAAAAGTTCAACTCGCCACGGGCAAGAGCGGAAACAGATTGTAGAAGACAGCTTTAAATGTTAGCCAAGTAAGAGAAATCGCTGATTTACTTCAGGAAGTTTTTGCTTGTTTGTTTGGTTGGTTGGTTGGTTGGTTGGTTGGTTTGCATCTTCATTAAAAACTAAACAGTCGAACCAATAAAGAAATTAGACATTATAGTTTTGGATAAATACATACATACATACATACATCTGTCTTTTGGAGGTGGAATGGAAACTCTAACGAAAGGCCGCATGTAATTCATTCTCTTGGCAGCCATCAGCAATCACAACATGCTCTGTCTTAATTAACATCAATTCTACTGCCGGTGCCTTGGTCAGGCACAAAACAATAAGCTTAATTTTTCATGGTGCCTCACTAATTACAAAAATTAATGGCACTGATTCGCACATTGGTAACAAGGTAATGTGTGCCAATAAAACTGCAAGTTAAGGAAGCTGTCACTTCAAGACAATTTTGAAGTACCCATTTAAAGTGGAGTGAGAGGATAAATAAATAAAACAGCTCATCAAACGTTTGAAACCAAGGTTATATTCTGTCACATTCTTTTACGCAGACGAAATGCTCATCTTTTGTAATTTCACACTTATAAAAGGCGGTAAACGATGCTGAAAAACAAGGGGTAAATACATGAGTTGGTGAATATACTATTCAGATAAATCTGAGAGTCAACTGATGCCGTCCAAACAAAAAAGTAACTACTGTAAGTAAATCAGTGAGATCTGCAACTCATTTGGTCTTCAGCTACATTAGTAGTGTATTTTATTAGCAAAGATTATGGTTATATGTGCTCTTTTAATGTCCCTTTCCATCTTTATTTAATTTATAAAAATGTTTAATTTATGATCTCGAATAGCTGTTAAAGCCGGGACAGAAACGTTAGACATTAATACCGCGCTGATGAAGACATACGACCCGGCACGACAGTCGTATTCTGAGAGGCACGACTCCTGTACGTTTCAATCAATCGCACAGCATTAGATTTCCCTACACAAGAGCCAGACTGGTCACGTGCAGGAAAATCAATACGCAGGGCTTTCATAACTGATCTTGCCATTAACTTTTCATAATGAGGGTGCAGTGAGGTGCAGGAATGTGTGCGGATGAAAAATACCACACACAGGCCGTGGATATAGAAAAGCAAATATAAAAAAGTTATTTCTAACGGAACATATTTCACTGATCTGACGCACAGGCTGAATTAATATTGAAGCAAGGCATGGCAGCCCTCTCTTTCCTCTGGGTTTTCTATGTTAATAACCTTCTGTTAATTCTTCTTGTATGACATAAGCAGGGTATAATTTATTTGTAATGTGTTGCATGGTTCAGAATGCATGTCAAATATAGTAGAATATTATCTTAAATAGAAAATATGTAATGTAACTCAGACATCCCAGTATAAAACATTGATTTTTCATATACTTTGATTCTGGTTTCGCCTAATAACACTCCCTTTTCACATAGATACTCAGGTAACACTTTATAATAAGGTGCTGCTTATGAATGTGTTATTCATGATTTGTTAATGTTTAATATATGTATTTAAGTAATGTATTATACAATAGTTATACTATTAGTTATAACAATACATGGATTGGTCACAAAGTCGAACAGGAAGCTAAAAAGTGTCCCTCTTTCAAATTTATGAACAGGTTATAAAGCAAACTTCACTATTGCTTTGACACATTCTTAATACATTATTTTACAGTTTTTTATAATAAATTATGAGGGACATTTGTTTAGCTACTTGTTCGACTATGTGACCAATCCATGTATTGCTATAACTGAGTTTTAACTAATTTATAATACATTATTAATGCTTTATAATGTATATATTAATCATTTATTAAATATTTATACTTATTCAATAACACATTAGTAAGCAGTGCCTTATGTTAAAGTGTCTGCCTGGGACAGGAAGCGTTGCTTGCAAAAGAAACAAAAATTAAATCTAAAGTTTTTCCTTTACAGTCTATTTCAGGCTGTTGTCAAGACTTCTCTCTGCTCACGAGTATGCAAATCTCTCTCACGCAGATAACATCTCAATGTATGATTCCACAACACGATAACTTGTTTCACTTAAGAAATCTGTAAGATTGAACGGAGGATAAAAATAAAAACAAGATCAAAATGCTTTACCTTCAGTAGAACAGCATTGTCATTTTAACAAAGAGGCCTATTAGCTAATGTACTGGGGTTATTTAGATGTAAGTCACAGTTGCTGTCTTCAGCAGAGAGGAGCTTTGAAGTTACACTAGATATGCAACAGCAGTTCCATAACATAAGGGCGTAATTTGGTAAATCACTGATAAAGAGGACATTTTCACTGCATGAAATAGTTTGATGATGTGCCAAGACCCTCTGAAAAGGTACTCAAGTGGGCATCTTCATCCAAGAACATAATATACTTTCACCAGAGGGGTCAGGGATCAGGCAGAGCTACAGAAACGAGGGAAAATCATTTGGATGTGCACTAGGAAAATGATCAGTATTCTGTGGTCTGATTCTCCAAATGCCGTCAACAACAAGTCTTCATCTTGATGACATCATCATCATTGGCAGTACAGTGAGAGACGTACTGTACTGTACATGAAATGCATTTGTTCAATTTGAGGTCTGGACTCCTTTCCAGTCTGGGCCTATGCACAATTAAATCTGCAAATTGTTTTATTCTGAAGGGTCTAACTGTAAGATGATCTCACTCATTTAGGACCAATAATAGGAACACATCACTTAATGCTCATTGTGGATTGCACTACTTCCTACTAAGTAAATTAATAAATACACACAAGCATTTAATTCCATAAACACTGTGACCCAATATTAAGTGTAACCAATTTACTCTCCTACAATTTCTCAATGGAATATATTAGGAACATCAAACAGTGTTTTGAGGCTTATGTTTTATTTAAAAAGAAAATGAAGTGAAAGTGTGGCATTAAAGCTATAAATTTGTGCGGCGACACTGTAAATCAGGCAAAGTTCAGTCCTTGTTCTGCCGGGAACGCTAACCCATCCCCAGTCACTCAGAGATAAATGAAACATAATTTATTTGTGACCGTGTGTGATCTGACCGTCGCAGCCACAGCGGTACAAAAGAGAATGAATAATTCAGAATAGCTACTGTTAAAGCCACATCGTGACCTCATCACAGCGAGACAGACACCGCCTGATTATTCGCGAGATGCAAAATCTGGATCGGAATTTAAATATCAGAGAACAATATCCCAAAGTTATTTGCATTTCATGATATAAAAGATTCTTTTGAATACATCATTTATGCATCAAAATCAAGACTCCAGATAATACACACCTATGACTAAATCACCAGTGACAGAAAACACTTCCAAAGGCACCCATGATGCAATATGATAGTAAATACAATTAAAAAGTTGAGTGCTGTGCGGAAAAGTCGTATTGGAGAGTGGAAGAGTGTGTGCAGGATTGTTCAGCAGACTATGGACTCAATCCTTCCACGCCATGTGTTCCTGAAGGTATAATATAATGCAGACACTGTGGAGTTTACATTAAATCACTGGCAATTTCATACATTTTAAATGAGGTTCTCATAATAGCCTTAAGGTTACTATGGCACAGCGCTACAATATTTTAAAATGCACATATGCCAGCTTCCTCTGTGGTAATAACTAAAGGGGGTATTACACCGTAGTTTCAATGTTTAAGACATTAAAATTGTGAACTGTTTTGCCATTGCTGTAATTCCAGGTAGCGCTGCACTGTATTTATATCTGACATTTTGGGAAGCTTAGGGGTTTTGCTCTAATTTAAATATAGGTTCCAATTAAGACAAATTTGCCAGACATACTGTTTTCATCGATGGTACCAAATTACACTACTGAACACAATACTCTTAATCAGTGAGTTTAAAGTCTTGTGTTTCATGTTTCAAAGAGGATACAGAGATAAAAGAGGAGCATACATTGTGAAAGTGAAACCTGATTCTAAAATTAAAAAATCAGTTGTTGCGTTCTTGTTGTGGCCTTTATTCTCTCTTTTATTCATCAACAACACTTCAAATTTGACTAAATTCAGCTTGTAGATAATTAAAAACAGAGGAGGTTGCTTAACACAGTCTAATTGATTGCAGTATCATTTAATATAATGTTGTTGCAGCTGTTCAGCTAGCATTTCTCATGCTCAGTTAACATCCTGATAATTGTATTTCCTCTTCTTTTTTTCTTCCAGTGCAATGTGACAGCTGTAACTTCATTTCTACAAACTTCAGTCACAACCAAAGGTGAACGTAAGTCATTATGGGCTGGTAAGACGTGCCAATGAAATATCTAGCGCTGGTACGCCATACCGTTTAAAAACATTTTTGTGTGATATGATTAATCGAAAGCTTTGTTTAGACTAGCAATTCATTTTTTTAAGAAATAAAGTACCAGTCAGAAACTTGAGTTACTTTCAGTTATTGGCTTTACATTGAATTGGCAGATCAATGGTGTCATGAGGGGGGAGGGTATATACTCTTTATGCTAGCAGTTAATTTCTCATTGCAGTCCCAATAAATCTCTCTTGCATACCTATGCCTTCAGCACTTGATTAATCTGTTCAATTCCTTTATTTTAATCTGCTTAACACAACATAACAATTTGTTTTTTTGGTGTGAAGTGTTTTTCTGTGACAGTTCTTGACTTTCTGAAGTCTAAATACTCGATGACAAGCAGTGCGTGAAATAGACAATGACACTGAAGAGGTTTATTACACTTTAATGGAAAGTTAGATGTATTGCTTTTCGAGCTCTTTAGGCTGGGTCATTTCTCAAAGGATTTTGGGAGACTTACTGTACTTCTATCACCTTCACAGCAGTCACAGGAATAACATTAAAAAACAAACTAACTGTATTTTATTCAATAATTCCTTCTATATATTTTACTGTTGTCTGCTTCAAGTCAGTGTTATACGTGACGTCATACAGAAGGCGATTCTTACAAAAAAGGCTAATTTATAATTTGAATACTATCTGAATTATATATATATATACAGCTCTGGAAATAATTAAGAGACCACTCCATGTTCAGAAATCAATGTTAAGTGGTCTCTCAATTTTTTCCAGAGCTGTATATGAATGACTTAACAATTAAACCAATTATTTGAAAGTAGGACAGGTTAACTTCTTTAGATCTTTACCTGTGTCTACTTATATGTATATATCCATAAGACCTGCCTTTATCATTTATTACTTATTATAAATTAGCTTTTTGCTGTTAGCTTCTCGGACAAACCTTGGTGTGCTTGTATTAAAATATTCTGTCTCTATACTTCTGTCTCCTAATGTATTTTATGAGTGGAGTGTACTGTCAGACCCACGCAGATCCAAACCGCCATCTCCAGCACACGTCCATTCGCCGGCTTTTTACCGTCACAAGACAGGTTCCCCGACGCGGCGGGTTTGAACTCCCTACCTGGTCCGGAGGGAATGACGTCACCGTAAGAGGCTCATTTCACACACTTTTGATATTTTTTTATGCAGCATCCTTTTTATAGCCCCTATAAAGTCCCTTTCCCCCCCTTTTTAAATCAATGTTTTGCCTGATTAAGTAACCACTTCGATTACTACTTTAAATATATCCGTTTGGTGATTCGATACCTATTATACCGCAATGTGCTTCTTTTCAGCTTGGACTGCGATTGTAAACCAATTACATTTAGACTAGTAGATTGTGGTTCAAATACATGATGCCCCTGTCCTCTTACTCTTAACTGTCTTAATTGTTCAAGAAGATCTATTCAATTCAGATCAATTCTCGATCAATTCAAGCACTTGCCCTTGAGGGTGGTTTGACAAATTGAGTTAGAATGCAGTCCTTAACCCTTTTGACCATTTTAATTCCAGCTGCTGTGCTCTTAATTGGACATCCCCAAGCCTATAAAAAGTTGCCTGTAATTAGTGCCTTTCCTTTACATTTGATTTGATTTTGAGAATGCATTTTACATATCTGGAGAGTCCGAATGAATATTTGAACGTGAATGTGGTCGTAAACAACCCTAGTGCATTCCCTCTTCAATCAGACGGCCACAGACAGCTCTCGCAAGCAGGACGATCTGAGAGAAGGGAGCACAGCAGTGCTTTTAAATGGGGCAAATGAAAAAGAGAGTCGAGGAGGAGTGGACACTAAACGAACAGCTGTAAAGAATGAGAAAACATAACTACTGTTTATCCATACGTATCCTTGCAGAGAAAATTTAAATTTAAAGACAGGTCAATGTTTTTTTCATAAGAGTGTGAAGGCCACAAATCAACAAACACCCACAAACAAAAGTACAAAATATCCAGAAAAGATTTCAAGTTTACCCCCTAATTTGGCAGCACATATATAATATAAATGTGACTGTCCCTAATTATCTGACATGTAGGGTAATGAGGAGAGGAACTGCAGCAGTAGATAGAGATGCAAGCCCAACACACAGCCGGTAGTTTATTTCTGTGCCACGGACATTGTGGAGCCACACCAGATCCTTTCCTATTTTCAGGTTCAGTGGACAGTATCAAACTCCTAAATAGATGCCAGCTGAAAGTATAATGGCTGTTTTTAACCTTGCAGACGCACAGCTCGCTGATCCATGCACATGGCAGCCATAGAGATCAAAGAAACTTTATTCTGGTGCCGTTTAACACAAAATGGTAATGAATTGCACTTAGCCTTACAAAACCAAACACAAACTATATATATATATATATATATTTCGATATCTCCGCACCTGACGATTTATATCAAGTCGTGGCTTTGGAAAATACATCAAACTGCAACACTGGTGGAATTTAGTTTAGACTATTCGATTACTTTCATAACGTGTTTCAAATAGATTTACAGGTGATGTGGAATCGAATCTCAACCCAGTAACGCTGAGAAGAAATGTTTTCAGAGCTGCAGGATGAAGTAGAGGAAAAGTACTACTATGATGAGTGAAATGGCTCTGTTGTTAATGTAATACATGTAAACACTTGAACATCAAAGGCCAAGCTGCAGAAAGTATAAATATAAATATAAAAGGGAGAAAAATAGACCACCATGCATGTTAGTCATCTGATACTTCAGTTCCCGATTCCAGCAAACCACACGCATCACTGACTTATCCCAAAGTCCAGGACCCGCTCCCCACTGCTGGGACTGGCTGCTGGTCACTGCATGACAGATTGCACAACTCAATCCATTAGAGACAGCAAGTCACGGGGGTTCAGCGTCTCCACATAAATCATGAGAAATTGCCTGGACACTAGAAACTGAGAGCCCATCGAGCAGAGACCGTGCCCGGCGCCTCCAAGCGTGCCTAGACTTGTGCAGATGACATCTATGACCAGCGGTCACACATTATACTCTAAAATGAGTCCAGGTGTGTGTTCGAGTTCTCCGGTGACTGTGTTGTTGTATAATGTGGCGGCACTTTGTCAGGAGGGAGTGCAATGGAGATGGATGTGGTGTTCCACTATCTCTGGTAACTTTCTTATGTCTTAATGGACAGGTCTAACTTATTGTCTTTTTAGCTGGGATTATGGAGCTGTATTTCTGTGCAGCTCCCAACATGGCATCACACATGTTCTGAGGATTGGCGTGCGGACAAACTCGCAAAGCCAGGAAATCTTGGTGCCAGTCTGGACACCAAACAGTGGCAGGGGTAAATCACTTTTGGACGCAGAATCTTTTTCAGAGGGAGCTTTTGTTTTTCTATTCCAGGAGAGTAATAGGTAATCCCAGGTATCCAAATAGGGTCTAATTCAACCAAAAGCAACAGGGCATGGCCTGGCTGTCTTGAAAATCTTTACTGTTGAGGTGAAAATCAGCAATCTCACATCACTCTTGATTAACTGCCTTCAATTACAAGCCATCACAATCATGTAAGATACAGTGTGACTTTCAAAAGGGGACCAAAAAAAAAGGTTGGTTCCAAAGTGATTTGAAAAAATGTATTTCATATCTGTAAAGGTGCAGAGGTTTGATACACTACACAGTTTATATAACGCCTTTGAAAGGTGTTTATTAAGTTAGCCATACTACTTATTTATAAATCTCACTATTAATGCCACCCTAACAAAACATGTGGTGAGTTATTAAAGCTGGTAAGTATAGCATTCCTGCTGTGACATTTTGCTAATCTCGTAATTTCCCAGCGCTGCTATCTGATCGGTATAAATCTCACTGGCATGAGCCACAGACGGATTCTGTCAGAGTGTTTTACAAGGGACAGGGAGTCCGACCGGATTATACAAAGCCCAGACTGTAATCCCACAGTAACCACAGCAGAGACTTGGTACAGTCCAGGAGATTCCTCGGTACAGTAGGATATTCCAGTGGAATATAGCTGTGGTTCGTCCTGGCAGGAGAGACGCTGAGCATCTCCAAAACCCATGAACGGACGGCCTTTAGACCACAATTTAAGCCATATGAAATAGCTTTTAAAGCAATTATAGGTTAGGCTATTGGATAAATCCTTCCCCCGAATGAATTCCGCCCTGGAGTTATGCTGTATGTTAGGGAATAAGATGTAACTGCCTAAACAAGAATGAGAACATTATATTATATTGACTTGTGTGCGTGAAATTAAACCAACAAGACTGAAAATCATTCAGTGCTGCCAAACTAGAAACATGAATTGATTGTTTCAATACGGCAGACTTGCAGCTAAAGTTTTTTTAAGTTATAACATTAAGCGTTGACCATCTTCAACAAAATATGAATCTGTGCATATTATAAACACTTTTAAATACTGAAGTATTCTGCATAAATCTGACATGCAAATACACATCTTATAACATTGAACACAATGAAGATTCTCTCTAGAATTATTGAAACATAATTTGTATATATATATATATATATATATATATATATATATATATATATATATGTGGGTATATGTATTAATAAATGGCATAAGTACTTATAAGTTCAATGTAATAAGTTATAAAAAAACTCATGCTAAATAATATATGATATTCAGTTTATTCCAGTTCATTCTTTGATGGCTCAGTACTGCCCTCTATGGAAAAACATATTTCCATTCACAAGCCAAAAAGACAGACATAAATACTAACTGTATCTATATCGTTTTGACCAAATACTGACATATTGTATTTTTTGTATACTTTTATCAAACCTGCTTTTTATTTTTACACTCATTAAAGGGTAAGTGTGAACTCATTTAATGGTCTGGCAACAATAAGCAACAATCATCAGAAGAGAATGGATACAAATGAGTGGTTCTGTTCACTGATAAAAAACAAACAAACTATTAAACAGAACACTTCCTTAAAAAAAAATGTAATAGCAATTTTAGCATTGGCTTCTTCTTACTTTATTGATGCTCTTTTATTATGTATGTGTATTATAATAAAATACATAAAATTACAGTGTTCACTTTACATACCATGTAACTTAAAGGTGGCTAAGATTAAATGCTCTCATAAAAGCCAACTCCTTTTCATCACAACAACATTATCCAGGAGATAATGAGATATAATGAGATAAAAGTAATCCCGTATCTCTTTAAACACAGTGCAGATCTGTAAAACCCTTTATCAGTCATGCAGGTTTATCAGCAGGGGATGCTGTTTGCATTGCTGAAGTGTAGAGAAGAGTTAAACTGCAACATTTCCATTCGCATCTGAGCACTGATTCCAGCAGCTCGTCTAAATCAATCCTGGGAGCACTTTGACTGCAGAACCTAGTATATTACTCCTGAGTCTAGCAATTAAGAATTTGGGGGGAAGGGGTCAACTTGTTTTAACTGTGTGAATTAAGTTTATATCCCAAGATGATTCCAATAATCGATTTCCAAACATACTTACAGAATTAGCTCAGAAAAGACTTACATTTCTATCAAGTTTCGTTTCCTATTCCCACCCTACCATCTGATACATTTTCCTCTTTAAAAAAACTTTTAAAAGACAATCCAATGCGCACAGGCCAAAATAAATGTTTACTGCATGATTCAGTACCAAATTAGCCAGTGGAATTGAAACCAGAAAATGCTGGCTCTGGTATTAACGTCATTCTTCAGGACAATTGCTGCAGTAGATATGTGCTGAAGTTGCAGGGGCAGACACGGCAAACCACTTTCAAAATCAATCCATGGCAGATGGAATTACCTACAGTGGGGGAAAAAAGTATTTGATCCCCTGCTGATTTTGTATGTTTGCCCACTGACAAAGAAATGATCAGTCTATAATTTTAATGGTAGGTGTATTTTAACAGTGAGAGACAGAATAACAACAAAATCCAGAAAAACGCATTTCAAAAAAGTTATACATTGATTTGCATGTTAATGAGGGAAATAAGTATTTGATCCCCTATCAATCAGCAAGATTTCTGGCTCCCAGGTGTCTTTTATACAGGTAACGAGCTGAGATTAGGAGCACTCTCTTAAAGGGAGTGCTCCTAATCTCAGCTCGTTACCTGTATAAAAGACACCAGTCCACAGAAGCAATCAATCAATCAGATTCCAAACTCTCCACCATGGCCAAGACCAAAGAGCTCTCCAAGGATGTCAGGGACAAGATTGTAGACCTACACAAGGCTGGAATGGGCTACAAGACCATCGCCAAGCAGCTTGGTGAGAAGGTGACAACAGTTGTTGCGATTATTCGCAAATGGAAGAAACACAAAATAACTGTCAGTCTGCCTCGGTCTGGGGCTCCATGCAAGATCTCACCTCGTGGAGTTTCAATGATCATGAGAACGGTGCGGAATCAGCCCAGAACTACACGGGAGGATCTTGTTAATGATCTCAAGGCAGCTGGGACCATAGTCACCAAGAAAACAATTGGTAACACACTACGCCGTGAAGGACTGAAATCCTGCAGCGCCCGCAAGGTCCCCCTGCTCAAGAAAGCACATGTACACGCCCGTCTGAAGTTTGCCAATGAACATCTGAATGATTCAGAGGAGAACTGGGTGAAAGTGTTGTGGTCAGATGAGACCAAAATAGAGCTCAACTCGCCGTGTTTGGAGGAGGAGGAATGACCCCAAGAACACCATCCCCACCGTCAAACATGGAGGTGGAAACATTATGCTTTGGGGGTGTTTTTCTGCTAAGGGGACAGGACAACTGCACCGCATCAAAGGGACGATGGACGGGGCCATGTACCATCAACCTCTGTGATGACTGTGCTCAGTAGATGTTCCTTGCTACACTCTCAGTGGGAGGAACACTAATGTGTGAATGGCTGGCTTCCAGGATCTCAATCAGCCTAACAATACGCACATTGAGCATGGGGGATATGCAAGGTGAATGGGGTGGTGCAGCCTGGACAGGGAAGGCTTAGCAGGAAGTAGATCTGGGGTTTAATTTACAGGAAGTGGACTCCCTTGATTAAAGTTGGGAGGTTTTGAGGGTTACAAGACAGAGAAAAGTGGGGTGGGTTTTGATACTGTGCGCCTAGAAAGCTGCCCAAGGATTTGGATGCTTGTTCCCACTGAAGCTGCAGCGATGATTTATGGGCACTCTGCATTGTGGTTTGTCTTTCTGTATTTGTGTGTTTATTTTGGTCTTTCACAGCCCTCTCCTGAGAGTCCCAGAGCGGGGTGATCCACTTTAGTGTAAGTGTGCGTTCGGTTACTAAGAGAGCAGTCTTTGGCACGTTACTCAGTCGTATTTCATCCATAGCTATAGTACACTGGCTTTGCGATGCAGTTCAGCTGTAGGCGTAACGGTTAACAATTCGAGGCAGCAAGCACACAATGTCTGGGATGGAGTTACCTATACACAATTAGCATCAAACTTATGACTTGGGGATTTGAACATCTGAATGATTCAGAGGAGAACTGGGTGAAAGTGTTGTGGTCAGATGAGACCAAAATAGAGCTCAACTCGCCGTGTTTGGAGGAGGAGGAATGACCCCAAGAACACCATCCCCACCGTCAAACATGGAGGTGGAAACATTATGCTTTGGGGGTGTTTTTCTGCTAAGGGGACAGGACAACTGCACCGCATCAAAGGGACGATGGACGGGGCCATGTACCATCAAATCTTGGGTGAGAACCTCCTTCCCTCAGCCAGGGCATTGAAAATGGGTCGTGGATGGGTATTCCAGCATGACAATGACCCACAACACACAGCCAAGGCAACAAAGGAGTGGCTCAAGAAGAAGCACATTAAGGTCCTGGAGTGGCCTAGCCAGTCTCCAGACCTTAATCCCATAGAAAATCTGTGGAGGGAGCTGAAGGTTCGAGTTGCCAAATGTCAGCCTCGAAACCTTAATGACTTGGAGAGGATCTGCAAAGAGGAGTGGGACAAAATCCCTCCTGAGATGTGTGCAAACCTGGTGGCCAACTACAAGAAACGTCTGACCTCTGTGATTGCCAACAAGGGTTTTGCCACCAAGTACTAAGTCGAGGGGGTCAAATACTTATTTCCCTCATTAACATGCAAATCAATTTATAACTTTTTTGAAATGCGTTTTTCTGGATTTTTTTTTTGTTATTCTGTCTCTCACTGTTAAAATACACCTACCATTAAAATTATAGACTGATCATTTCTTTGTCAGTGGGCAAACGTACAAAATCAGCAGGGGATCAAATACTTTTTTCCCCCACTGTACATTACTGGTGTCAGCGCTGAAACAAAAGATCACACCGAGTTTCTGCTTCACTCTCCACACCTGACGCTTACAAAGTTTGAAAGTTATATGCATCTGAAAGCATGTTGCCTGAGGAAACATAGATCTCGTGCCTGTGGCTATGCATAACGAGGTCTGTGCCGGTATTTCCCAGCCTAGCCTGTAAAATACTAACGATGACATCAACAACATAAAATGAAAGTGCTCCATCAGTCCTTTAATGTCTCTTTTATACACCTGACTATAAATCAGTGAACACCGGAGTTTTTTTTTTTTTTTTTGTGCTGATCTTTGTAAGTACATCACAATGGTTTCAGGCAAGGCAATTGGAGACTGTAAACACGATGTTCGGAAAATGCCTAATACTACACAAGCACCGTGCAGCCATATCCGCAGACCTGACACGAACATAAGAAAAACATAAGAGGAGGAGGCCATTCGCCCCATCGTGCTCGTTTGGTGTCCATTAATAACTAAGTGATCCAAGGATCCTATCCAGTCTGTTTTTAAATGTTCCCAAATTGTCTCTTCAGCCACATCGCTGGGGAGTTTGTTCAGATTGTGACGCCTCTCTGTGTGAAGAAGTGTCTCCTTTTTTCTGTCTTGAATTCCTTGAAGCCCGATTTCCATTTGTGTCCCCGGGTGCGTGTGTCCCTGCTGATCTGGAAAAGCTCCTCTGGTTTGATGTGGTCGATGCCTTTCATAATTCTGAAGACTTGAATCAAGTCCCCACGTAGTCTCCTCTCTTCCAGGGTGAAAAGATTCAGGTCCCTCAGTCTCTCAGTAGGACTTTCCCTTCAGACCTGGAATAAGTCTGGTTGCTCTCCTCTGCACTGCCTCTAGAGCAGCGATATCTTTCTTGAAGTGTGGAGCCCAGAACTGTACACTTTTGATAAAAACCCCAGCATTTTGTTTTCCTTTTTTATTGCTATGAAGAAGGTGTGAGGTGTATACTGATTATACACCCTATATACTGTTTATAAGTTTAAATACCACTAAGAATCTAATGTGTTTATTCTAGGACAGTAACCCAATGATGTAAATATGGTTCCTAAAGATGACCAATTCCTTGCAGAAGATTCCTCGTGGCCCAATCGGTTCCTCTAAATGTCCGTCTTCAGCACATGACTGTGCTCAGTAGATGTTCCTTGCTACACTCTCAGTGGGAGGAACACTAATGTGTGAATGGCTGGCTTCCAGGATCTCAATCAGCCTAACAATACGCACATTGAGCATGGGGGATATGCAAGGTGAATGGGGTGGTGCAGCCTGGACAGGGAAGGCTTAGCAGGAAGTAGATCTGGGGTTTAATTTACAGGAAGTGGACTCCCTTGATTAAAGTTGGGAGGTTTTGAGGGTTACAGGACAGAGAAAAGTGGGGTGGGTTTTGATACTGTGCGCCTAGAAAGCTGCCCAAGGATTTGGATGCTTGTTCCCACTGAAGCTGCAGCGATGATTTATGGGCACTCTGCATTGTGGTTTGTCTTTCTGTATTTGTGTGTTTATTTTGGTCTTTCACAGCCCTCTCCTGAGAGTCCCAGAGCGGGGTGATCCACTTTAGTGTAAGTGTGCGTTCGGTTACTAAGAGAGCAGTCTTTGGCACGTTACTCAGTCGTATTTCATCCATAGCTATAGTACACTGGCTTTGCGATGCAGTTCAGCTGTAGGCGTAACGGTTAACAATTCGAGGCAGCAAGCACACAATGTCTGGGATGGAGTTACCTATACACAATTAGCATCAAACTTATGACTTGGGGATTTAAGTAACTAGACTCATTATAAAGGCACTGCTTTTGTGAAATGTCATTAAGGATTAATTGCATGTTTTATTAATGAATTAAGTGTTTATTCCTATTATATTATATACATATATGCATATATACACCGATCAGCCATAACATTATGACCACCTGCCTAATATTGTGTAGGTCCCCCTTTTGCCGCCAAAACAGCCCTGACCCGTCGAGGCATGGACTCCACTAGACCTCTGAAGGTGTGCTGTGGTATCTGGCACCAAGACGTTAGCAGCAGATCCTTAAAGTCCTATAAGTTGCGAGGTGGGGCATCCATGGATCGGACTCGTTTGTCCAGCACATCCCACAGATGCTCGATTGGATTGAGATCTGGCAAATTTGGAGGCCAAGTCAACACCTTGAACTCGTGATTCATCAGACCAGGCCACCTTCTTCCATTCCAGTTCTGATGCTCACGTGCCCATTGTAGGCGCTTTCGGCAGTGGACGGGTCAGCATGGGCACCCTGACTACTCTGTGGCTACGCAGCCCCATATGCAACAAACTGCGATAGAAAGGTGTCAGAACACACAGTGTATCAGAACCAGCATTCACTTTTTCAGCAATTTGATCTACAGTAGCTCGTCTGTTGGATCGGACCACACGGGCCAGCCTTCGCTCCCTACGTGCATCAATGAGCCTTGGCCGCCCATGACCCTGTCACTGTTCACCGCTTTTCCTTCCTTGGACCACTTTTGATAGGTACTGACCACTGCAGACCGGGAACACCCCACAAGAGCTGCAGTTTTGGAGATGCTCTGACCCAGTCTTCTAGCCATCACAATGTGGCCCTTTTCAAAGTTGCTCAGATCCTTACGCTTGCCCATTTTTCCTGCTTCTAACACATCAACTTTGAGTACAGAATGTTCACTTGCTGTCTAATATATCCCACCCACTGACAGGTGCCATGATAACGAGATTATCAGTGTTATTCACTTCACCTGTCACTGGTCATAATGTTATGGCTGATCGGTGTATGATGCAGACTTTGATTTAGGATTGCGATGTTCAATGGCTCCGTGTGTAGTGTTGTAGAAGTAGAAGTGAAGGCTTTGTGTTCTTTCGATCAACTCGACACTGCACATAATAAATCCTAGTCCTTCGTACCACATCCCTGCTTATGCGTGTCTGTTCCCTAGACCCTGCCTATTTCAAGAGTCAGGCGCCGTGGCACCCCCCACAGTGTTACAATATGCTAAGAAAGTGAGACATTTGCAATATTGCAACTCAGCTTCATGGCCCATACACTTCCTCAGGTGCGAGCGCTGAAAGTTCTCCCATCTCTCTCTCACTCATTCAGATCTCAGACATCTCTGAATGTTCGACGGGAGATATGAGAGAAACGCGCTGCAAGCACAATAATGAAAACAGCAGGACACAGAAAAACTAATATGCCACTAGCAGGGGGAAACAAAACTACAAACTACAAACTAAACATGACTGAGATGTCTTCTGATAGATAATACAGTAGAAGTAGAACACAAATAATGAGAGTGTATGAATTTAATGCTGTACTGTGTGCTACTGCTCAGTCATAGTTTAAACTGCAGCATAAACCCTGTGATGTCTGGCAGAGAGACACCGCAGCCAGCTGGACACGCTTGGCTTCTCCGTCCACGTAGCTGGTAAATGTAAGGAGCCCTTTTCTTTGTATCTGCCTGCAGTGTGCAGACCACATTGAAATTAGGGTTATGGAATGGAATAGCACTCTGCCAAATGGAATTAGCTGCGAGTCATTAGATATAGTCTCCTTAATTGAAGCAATGACCTAGTAGTCATCTATACTCAGGGTGAGTAAAAGAGCAAGTTGAATAGAGGAAATCAGGTCATAGCAGAGCTTTAGTCTTACAGTTTAGGCCTACAATATGTGGACCTCAGTCTTAGGAATATCTCCTTTTTCTATAAGATGTGAACCTTTTAGAATAGTCGCTGTAGTCTCTGTGCTGTAGCATGTATTGTCCTTGTTCAGTATATAGGCTACATGTAGAATAAGGACGTGGGCTGCTTTATAATTTCAAACATCTGATTTACTAAGCTGTCAGTGGTGGAAATACAAAACAATAATTAATTTTAGTGTGGGGGATAAACTCAACATATGGAACAGTGTATTCATGAGTGCTCCTTCGACAACGTGTCGCAACAGGAAGGACAGGTTGCAAATGCAGTTTATGCCGATTCTTACTTGCTGAGAAATGTAACTGATGAGATATAATAATAATAATAATGTGAGACACATCGTTCATTCACAGTGCGTTATCCTGGGAAGCCGTCTTTGTAATGCGAGCTGAGCCCTCGTTCTAAAAGGATGGGTTCAAACTCGTAAACATTGTAATGTAACACAACAGTAAAACAGGACGTCTTCCAGTAGCCTCTGTTAATCAAGACCATAAGAACATAACAAAGTGTCCAATCGAGAGGAGGCCATTCGACCCATCGTGCCCGTTTGGTGTCCATTAATAACTAAGTGATCCAAGGATCCTATCCAGTCTATTTTTAAATTGCCTGGTAGTTTATACTGTGTAAAATAATTACTACAACAAGAAGGACACATCTTAAGCTTAGTATGGTTACTGATTAAGACCTATTCTCCTAAAACAATTACCAAGATACTAAAAGAAACAGACAAACAAGCGAACAAAAGAGATTTTCTGCTTCACGTTTCTCAGCAGCATTTTAATGATTTAACCAAATTCCGAAAATATGTATTTGTATCGTTCTTTAAAAAAATAGTTTAGCTCCATCATTAAAAATGTGATCTGACTGGGACAACACATGCCTCGGGATGATCTGCTATAATAAATAAGCCATATACCATTTGAACGAGCACCGTGAGCCGAAGCCGAGCCGTGCCAGGTCCGCGCACAAGCCCTCATCCCATCGGTTCGGGAAGTTTGGTTCATTTCCGACCCCTAAAGCTAAAATCAGTCACATTTTATATGTGTGCAGTCTTTGTTCATCATGTTCTCTTGTCCGTATGGCAACTGGGTGGCAATGTAAGATTAGCCTGGGTATCCTGACATCGTGGTGCCAAAGGACAGCCCTGACGCACAGATCTGTCCCTCTGAAGGTGTGTGTAGATGCTGAGATACCATCTTTTCTCTGCAGCGTCTAAGGATGAGGGGCTTTGCACATCCTTAGCAAAAGGCTCTACCTCTACAGTAAATATTCAACACATTACGCTAATCTGTGTGGGTAATCTTGTCATCACACACAAGCAAACCTGTTTTAAATTAGGCCTTGGCTGGTCATCAGATCAAATAAAGCATATTAAGCATTTCATATTAGCGAGAATAAATTATCGAGATGACCATGGCTACAAATCTGTGAAGAACGGAGATTAAATTTCACCTGTGCATCTGATAATTATATCTCTGTGCCTCTGCAGACCTGTTTTATTATAATGACGCCGGGCTGCTGGCTGTTTGTTCAGAGAGACAATTTGCACAAACTCATTAGGTAGCGGTATGGAGGGGGGAGGTACAAACAAAGAAACTGACAGCACTACACATTTTAAACCCCTCATTAAAAGGCAGTAACTCAGGACATCTTTTAATTAACAAAGTAGTGCCGCACAGAGTTTTTCTTTTGTAGTATTAGCCTGTGCCTGGAAAGATTACCTAGAATGTGTTTATTGTATTCTTATCCTTCTGATTACATTATGTACATTATCATAAACATTTTCAGTCTGAATAGTTAGGAAAAGAAAGGAAGACAGAGAAAAAGAAGAAAGAATAAGAACGCTGATATAAACACATGTTTTGGTTCCAGGGCAGGTTAGTAACTTGGCAGTAAATTGAAAGGTGACAAATATATTGTATTGGTTTAATCTCATTTGGGTGCTGCCATTTTTCTTCTGTGAAAACACTATTTATTTTAATTACAGCAGACATTCCTCTTCTAAATATTTCATCAGGATAATCCCTAAGCATTTTCTAATAATCTAAATCCATAATTGCTAATCACACGGCCTAGGAAAAGACTGGGCCAGAATGACTTCCTATTTCAACCATAATCATACATTTTTTAATCGCCTAATGAAGCTCTACACCACGCCGTATAAGAAAAAAACATTATTTTCATGTTTTCATTGCTGTCGGTACTGTTGTCTGGGTCTGTTTGTTTTTAATCATATCAAAATCTTATGCAGCTGTCTGTATAAACAAAAAAGTGAACTCAGACAAATGTAACATTTATTAATAATGATTTAACTAAGTTACATTTTTATCTTATTAAATTCTAACTGACTAAGAGATAAGGAACCCTTACCCTCAGGCTTTATGTTTCATAAGAAAGTGTCCAATTGAGAGGAGGCCATTCGCCCCATCGTGCTCGTTTGATGTCCATTAATAACTAAGTGATCCAAGGATCCTATCCAGTCTGTTTTTAAATGTTCCCACATTGTCTCTTCAGCCACATCGCTGGGGAGTTTGTTCAGATTGTGACGCCTCTCTGTGTGAAGAAGTGTCTCCTGTTTTCTGTCTTGAATGCCTTGAAGCCCAATTTCCATTTGTGTCCCCGGGTGCGTGTGTCCCTGCTGATCTGGAAAAGCTCCTCTGGTTTCAGCCTTGTTTTCTTCCTCACATAAGACCATATCCCTATCTCTGTCCCTCTCCTGTACTTAAACAAATATAACCAGAATGGGTGAAATATTATGTTGATTAACAAAGCTGAATGAAGTATACAGACAACAGCAACTGGATTGTTTAATTTGCTGCCTGGCAATCAACAGTTCTAGCATTGTTCTGCCAGCAATACACACCGTAAGTGTAAAGTGGCCCCTGCTTTGACCCTATGGGGCACCTAAGTGTTTATTTCAGGGGCCAACACACATTTGAGATCTTATTTTAAAGCATGCATCTTCATTCTAATCTGTCATTAAAAGTAAATGAATCAGCTAAGTAATTATAAAGAATTTACTGAATTGTTGATCTGTTGATTTCTTTCTTTATGTACATACTTAATTCATTTATTTATTGCAATCAAGCATGAATTTGAATGTGAAATTAACCCCGCGATTTGATTTGTGAATCTGTGTATTAAATATATGACAGAATTATATGATTTTATTGCTGTTATTATCAATTCAATTATGTATTGGTCTCTCTCACTATAATCCATAAATATCTGTTTAAAAGAGGTTATGTGCATCAAGTTTAACTGTTGAGAGCAGGATGGTTAGAGAACAGTGACCCGAGACTCCGGGTCTACAGTCTAATTGCCAAACGCTATACAACTCCACTCAGTTGTTACTACACAACCCTCCAGGCATGCCTTATTGTTCAGGAATTAACTCATTTTTGAATTAAACATAATCAGATAGAGCTTCACATACCATTAAATTAGGATGTACGAAGTTCTGCAATGAAATTTCAATTAAATGCACTTTAAAAAAAGGAAAACAATCTCTTCCTTCTAAAGGTTACATTTACACACAAAGTTCAAATGAATGAGATATCAGTCTGACAGTTTAATAGATGGCATCATCTATCACATTCTCTTAAAAAATAATCATCTCTACATTTAATGAAATCGAAATGTGAAAGCATTAAAACCCCATAAACCACTTCATAGTATGATATACAAAGCAGCTTCCCTGATGTTGTTATTAAGCATGTAAATTACTTATTAATGCTGTTGGATTGCTGCCACATGTTTTTCAGTATTAGTCTTTGAGCTGCCAGCCTGTTAACAATTGCTTGATAGCAAGGATTGATAAAGTAGTAATTGGCTGAATGCATTGGACAATTGATAGCAAAAGGAGAAAATCATTGGATCTGATAAGCTATAACTTGCTGCCAGTCCGCGGCCTTGGATAACCTCAGACAAATTGGAAGACGGAGGTCTGAAGTCTGAGGTCATTTACATAACTAACGGTAAGGAGCTCCACACCTAGAAGAGTTTTGTACTTAAGTGCTTGGACCTCAATCCATACGAGTCTAATATCTAGCTGCAAATATTACAGTTGGGAAAATGACAGACCCATCTGTTGCCCACTGGCTTTCCATGTATAACAAACAAGCAAACTAAACTAATATAGGTCACTCTAGAAGAGTGCTCTGCAGGGGGGTCTTTCACTTTATACTTCAGTACAACACAAGATAATAATGCTGCCACCAATGTATTATTAAGAACATAAGAAAGTGTCCAATCGAGAGGAGGCCATTTGACCCATCGTGCTTGTTTGGTGTCCATTAATAACTGAGTGATCAAGGATCCTATCCAGTCTGTTTTTGAATGTTCCCAAATTGTCTCTTCAGCCACATCGCTGGGGAGTTTGTTCAGATTGTGACGCCTCTCTGTGTGAAGAAGTGTCTCCTGTTTTCTGTCTTGAATGCCTTGAAGCCCAATTTCCATTTGTGTCCCCGGGTGCGTGTGTCCCTGCTGATCTGGAAAAGCTCCTCTGGTTTGATGTGGTCGATGCCTTTCATGATTTTTAAGACTTGGATCAAGTCCCCATGTAGCCTCCTCTGTTCCAGGGGGAAAAGGTTCAGTTCCTCAGTCTCTCAGTAGGACATTCCCTTCAGACCTTTAGTCTTTCTTTTAGGAAATATAATAAACAGAAGAAAGAGTGACAGTTCATTTTCTGTCTGGTATTACCAAGCCAATATCTCAATTCACCCTGCGTCACTTTTCATGGATGGAGTAATTATTATTCAGATACAATAACTTGTGAGCTTCCACATAATTGACGTGAGATTCCCGGTGTCTATGCAGTAGGTCAGCTCTCCTCAGTGTCACTTCTGAAACCGCCGTGACACCGGTACACCCTTGGCTATTCCATCATACCCGCCCCGCTTGGAAAACAGGGCTGAGAAGTTATCCGTCTAATTAAGCCACTTCACCTGGAATGTAAAATGCTGTCGCCCACTCAGCACAGTAAAGAAACATGGTACCGAATCTCTATCCATTTACTGGTAAACATGCTCTAAATGCTAAGTATAAAGTGAGTATATTTTAAGTGTTCTTAGATTATCTTCGAGGCTTTCTGTGTTGAATCCAGGATGACATTTTCTCAGGTACCGATACAGAAAGAGTCAATCACGTGTAGAAAGAGCAAGTACCGATCGAAAGGACGTTGCTATGAGCTCTTATTAAAGATAGTGTGTTCATCTCCGTGTCACCGCGACATTGCACAGACTGCCACGTCTCCCGGCATGCTCCCTGCCTTTCACTCAGTTCTGACCTTGCCTTTGAGCAGAATAATGGCACCCTCCAGCACGAGCTCAGTCCCCATAATTGATTTGTCAGACAGATGTGTTAGTTAGAAGTTCGGGATTTTTAAGCTCCCGCTGCCCACATCATTCATGGCCTTCTATTAACGGCAGAAACGGAAGCGGTTGTGTATTATGTTGATGATGACACACTTCGGATCTCTTTGAATTACATTTTAATTGAATCTGACATGTGGCATGGAGTGTCACTAAAAGCTTGACAGATGAACACCTGGTATGAAGTATAAAGTGAAGCACATTTCTGACATAAAATTTTTAAACAATTCAGAGGTAAACACACAATACTGTCACTTTAATTTCCTTGCCTGTGCAACACTGGCACACTGCTGTAGCTGCAACAAAACCCCAGTATTAATATGCTTATTGTTATGCCTAAAAACTATGCATAATCTCCGTTCTGTGACGTTGCGTCGAATAATGCATTCTGCTCCACGCAGCGAGGATATTGCAGGAGTGCTGCTAAGATCCTCCACGGTTATTACTGTGAGGACATGCAGAGCACTGTTCCCTGGCAGGGTCTGTGTTATGATCGGGGCTGTTGTTAATGTTATTCCGCTATGACAATCACCAACTCCTCCTGGAAGCTCCTGCGTCAGATGAGCCGCGCTTTGCACGCAGATTATACTTGATTTCCCATCGGAGTCCTAAAGCCCTGAATATACTTATTTAATTTGACATTTATTGGTATTGTTATCAAAATACTATAATATAATGTAATTTAATATCATATAATATATACACTAATAAGTTACAACTTTGTACACCTGCAGATGAATAGCTTTTTGGTACACGTGATACAAAATACCGCTTAATCTACATGTTGCAACTTTGAGAAGGCCTTCAGGGTGCTTTTATACATATAAACTATGGAGTCATGAAAAATACTATTCCTTTTATAGCCAAGGTGTTACCGTAGAGATTTTACCTGTCTTGACAGAAATGAAGCTTCTTGCATTTATAAATTATTCATAGTCTCAAAATAGATCCTTTTTTAATAATAAAATACACCAAATGTGATTAGTAAATTCCTCTCCACCACGGAGCACTTTGATGCTTTTCTCTTCCAGACATTTAACCGAAATGGAATTTCAAAAAAGTCCAGAAAAGGATGATAATGATTAAAGCAGTTTTATGGGCACTGGTTTTAAAGGGTTGTCTCCCCAGTTATGTAGGAGGTCATTTCAGATATATGTTTTATAAATCCGTGTCAGAATCATGTTTTCCATTAAAGGCTCGTTCTGATGTATTTTGTCCATCTGGAAGCTGCCTTCTTCGAACAAAAAGTCCCGCTGTACTATTGCAGGTTTTGTAGATATTAAATGAGAAAAAGTAAGCGTTTTAACTCCTTTATAGAAAAGTACTCATCTAATACTTCAAATTGGTAAGTGTGGGGAAAGAAGTGATTTCAAAAATTGAAAGCATGATGCTGAAAGGAAAATTACACAACCTTAAAATAAGAAAGAGCGCCTGATTAATTACTAAGGCTGAGGAGCACAGGTAAAGACTTTTGCAATCATTGAAACTTGTCTTGTGTATCAGATCTGTTTCTGGCCACTTCATTACTTTGTAAATCCTTTCTAAATACAATACAAATAAGCAAGCGATACAATATTACACAAATCAAAAATACATCCCTGTGGATGCATTCCTCTTAAAGACGATCAATAACAGTTTACTTTTGCCTGCACATAGTTTCTGTCTACTAGGTAAAGCCTGTCTAACTTTATCAGGAGATTTAGATAAAAATACACAAACTAAACAGATGTAGGATAAGAAGAAATGTGGCAGACTCTTAAAATCAGAAACATAACGAGAGATGTACAGTAAAGAGAGAGACAACCGTCTAGTTGTGTGTGTAAGTCCACTGGATACGACTCAACCATTCTCATTTAATCACTAATGACTTGAAGCACTTCATTGTACTACATTCAGATGCTGCACAGGGAATAGGCTGCAGTCATAACCTTGGCTCCCTTTTGAACAACGATAGTCATAACCTATGGTTCTCCCTGAGGTGAAACTGTGTAGTGAAGCGTCACTGAGTGTGCGCCCCCCGTGACACCGCCTTATCTCCGCCTCGAGGCGACAGGTCGGTGCCAGAGCTCAATATGGCGCCCAATTTCAGCAGCATGTCTGAAGTCGAGTGGGGGAAGCCACTGATAACGGTTATTGTTTCAAACCTTCCAGGAAGCTGGCAGAACATACTAATGTGTTCGCTTTCATCTACAGTCCTTTACAAGACCAGTGAAAAGTTGAATTTCTCATTTGGAATGGAAATGCGGAGTTAAGAACAAGAACCAACTAATTATTTCTAAAGAGTGTTGAGAGAAGCACTGCTTAATTAATTAATTAATTCAATAAATCACCCCCAGGGGTTACACGCGGCTGTTTGAGGACTAAAACTTCAGATTTGTGCATGCAGTGAGTGTTTCCATGGAAATTCTCCAAGAAAAAGTCTCTTTGTTCCAATATTTTATCAACAGCAAATTAGGCCTGAGCAACATGTCGAGGGGTATTGAATTCTGCGAACGATGAGCCCGATCGTTCGACAGTTCTCATCCTTAACCCTGTCCTCACTGTCACTCACCCGCAGTTACAGAGTATCTGCAATTATGGACAGTGAAAAGGTGCCAGAGATAAATAGATATTGCTCTTTGTTTTTATCAATAGGTTGGTATGAGGTTTCTGAAAAGTGAACATATCTCTCACAGCACGTGTAAGAACATTGTACGCAAACCTTCACTTTTAGTGCAATAATCTTTGGCACGATATGAATATATTTTTTAGTACTGCCACTTAATGTTGACAGCTGTATTTCTAGGACTAGAACTGCAGTGTATAACCATCTTAGGTAACATCAGTAATATGATAGACATCTTACACATCGATAGGATCTTTTAAGACCATGTACGAACCTGTTTTGATTAACCTGATTATAAATTTTGTACCTTACACAATAATGTACACAATCCTGTCAAGTCTTGCCAGGATTGTGTATGACATCTACAGAATCTCTACAAGACCTTTCAAGATCTCATGGGATTTTATCACAGCTTTCAGATTTTGTCAACAGAGTGTCATTTATTACCCATAATCCTTGTTACCCACATATTTTCTTCGTCTAAAACAATGTACTTTATGACCATCCCAAAGATGGTGTAGGTTAAATCCAGAAATGCAAAAGCCTATATAGAATTACTGTATCCCAAATCACTGTCTCCTTATAATGGAATGAGAGGGCTAAAGCTTCTGACATATCTATCATCTACATGCAAAATTAGACCAGTACCAGCAAGAGAAAGGCTTGAAACTCACTATTTAGTGGCCTCATCTGGTTCACTCTGCAAGCTAGATGGAAGCACTCCAGTTGAAATGCGTAAATGTGCAAATCGTTGAATTGCCAAAACCTGATCTTCCACATGTCAAAAAGTCTACAAATAATTCAGTGTTTGACATTTTACTAAATGACTGATGCATTGCTCATGTTATTACAATGTATTACAACACCTTTAAGAGGCACAGTCCAAACATTCAGAGCACATTCTGAAACAAAGCACTTCTTCCACAGTCCGAACATCGATTGACTTTAAATGTATCCAAGCTGTATTGAATTGGAATAAAATAATTCAATTAATAACATTCTAACAACATTCCGCCCCAGCCATTTTAGTCCCTTTCAATCTTAAACGCCCAACCTGATAACCCAGCCTGTGAAAGTGGGCACAAATGTTTGACAACATAATACCAGGAATATTTAACCTTATTCCCAACAAAACAATGTAGGGCTCTACATGTCCAAAGAGAGAGTCGCAAACAAAGGTTTATAATTCCAATCAAGAGATATTCATTAAGATGAATTATTCCTCTTAACAGTCGTTAGCCATTTCATTTTGTATTTAAGCCTCCGAATTCTAACATAATGACATGTTATCAGATCTACCTTTGTTAATGACAAATTATTCAGCGTTTAAATAACGTTTCCCTCCCCCATCTCCCAGAGCTCTGACCCTGCAGAAGTCGACTGAGGATTCTGTTATTAGGTTATAATACAATCACTGTTCAATTCACTCAACGTTCAGCTCCTTTTCTTACAATCTGCAAATTATGTCATTTTTCCAGACAGGTTAGATGCCCGGTTGAATAATTGTCCATCACTGGCGGACACGATCATTGTTTCATGTCACCTTGGTGTGTAGAGAAGCTGGGCTCATTCTGAAGCTGGCAGACAGTGGTGAGAAGGGTTTGCCAGAGATGAAAAGCAAAGACTGACGGAGAGCAGCTGTAAAGCCTGGCTTCTGTTTCCATCCCGGCTCATGCTTTTTCAAACTGAGGGGGGAATCAAAATACTCAAATGGGAAATTATTAATTATCATTATTATTTTGCTTCACAAGCCGAGACCACCTAAAGGCAGTTAATGTGGGTTACTGCTCAAAGAGACCTTCACAGCAAGCAGATCTTTCCTGAAAAGTGAAACAGGGTTGTCCTCTGAGACACAGAGCTGTTTAATAGGATGCCATGTCCTGCTTTGAAAAGATGGCAGTTTATTCAGCATTTTAAAAATAACCAAGGATGGCAAGCTCAATTTTATCTTTATTAAACTGCATTATATGAGAGTTTAATTGAAAGGGAGAATTTGTGGGATGCACTTGTAAGTCGCTCTGGATAAGGGGAGTCTGCCAAGAAATACAAATAATAATAATAATAATAATAATAATAATAATAATAATAATAATAATAATAATGAAGACGTCACAGTTCTTGTACAAAATAGGAAAAGCACAAAGTATTTGATTAAGAAATAGTCTGTGCCTGCATAAAGTGACCCCCTCCATGCATAACTTCTGTTTCTACATCCATCCATCAATCCATCCATATCCCCTCTCCCCCCCCCAATATTCACAAAAGTAGTTGGCTGGCTGCATTGTCCGAGGATGACCAGTTTTCCACGAGCCTAACTAAACTATGCCTTTACTGCAACGTAACATTCTTTTGGGCAGAATTTCCCATCCAGAAAGTTTTCACATGAGTGGACCTGGGAGGAAAAACAACAACAACAACAACTTGATAATCAGTTTAATAACATTATGTTGGCTCTTCAGCGCTTCTTTTTGAGAAGGACGGATGTACCAGGTCTGCTCTTTGTGGTGCACTAAGCGCTGCTCAGCGGGATTAACTGGACTCTGTGGAACTCATTCCAGGTGCAGATAATGGCTTTCCTTTTCAGCACTGCTCTATTTTTGAGATACATGTTATTACTTGTATGGATTGAAGCAAAAGTTGATTCTTACTTCATTTTCCCCCAGAAAAACTACAATAATCTTCACAGGGGCCATGAGTGACATTTAAGTGTTAGGTAACAACACCTCTATATTATATTAAAATTATTTGTTTAACAAGTCTTATTACAGGTGGGAAACACACTTGTTTCCCCCGTGAACAACATGTGCTTGGAGTAAAAGTACAGAATAACAAAATAACCTTTTAATTTTTAATCTGCATTGAAATGAAAACCACACACAGCTGACAATACCCTGCATACCCTACAATGACACACAATAACAAAAATAGGACAGCATTTCAGAGAAGCTGTGAAAGCCCACATGTGCCTGGAAAGTGGTCCAAGAGGAAATGCAAAACTAAAGCGGCAACAAATATCCCCAGCGCTGTGTTAAATGGCGTCATTCCGCAACCTTTCCATGAGCAATACTTCGAATGCCTCGTCATGAATCTTGACATTTGCTGAACACTTCATCCGAACCTGCAAATTTATGAGAAACTAATATTTATTTAAATCTAATGGACCAATGGTGTGCAGTGTCAAGAGAGCACAAATACACACAAGCTGTCATATTATAACATGTACAGATGTCTGGAAGGCTGAACGCAATATTTCAAAGCCCACAACTACAGGAGCTCATAATACACTCTGTATATTTGACAGTAGTTTGGCAGGTATCTGTGCAGGACAGAGATTGTGTTAAAACAGAACATTCAGCCTCTGGGAGAAACAAACAAACAAAACGTCTTATAACTATCGTTGACTGATTGAGAATGGAAATGGCAGAGGGCATATTACGTGCAACAGATGTGAGATATCAAGATGCTTCAGTTGAGCAATTCGTCAATCATGCGGAGATAGCGTCACATTGAGTATTTTATGCAGTAAACATTCTTTATATCTGATACTAGTTAGGGAGTAACTGTACAGCAGTGCTATTAGCGTCTAACCTGGGCTTTCAATTTCAATATCCAATCACCAATCAGAGACCCAAAGCATCATACAATATATTTTCATACCGTGCAATTTATCCCTGAATCATTTCTATTAAAAAAAACATTTTCCCAATGCCTGTGCTTTTATCCTTTAAGATCTGCTTCATCTAGCCTCCCTGCATCCACATTGTCTGCCAAAAACATTTCCCCAGAACATCCCCTGCACTGCCAGGACATAATGTGTGTCAACGGGGAAATCATCCCAACTTGAATAGAACATCTGAAGAAAATTTCCAATTGTAAAACTTGTCAGCTGTTTCAGGCTTACAATAAAACACACGTCCAAAGCTACATTCAAGGTTGCACACAAAGATTTGGGGATTTTGCCTGCTAAAGAAAGATGCTCTGTGTCACCAGATCTGTGACCAGTCATTTGGGTGCAGTCTCACCCCTCTATTATAGTTTGTATACTCCGCCATATTAGAGAAACCCTGCAGTAGAACAACAGTGGAAGTTTTTACCATCTGGAGTCAAAGCTGCTGCTATTTTTAAGGTGTTCAACCTGCTGTGTGACTTGATCTGCCTCCTCTGTGCCTCCTCTGTGCTGTCTTAGAAGTTTCAACAGAAGTTTCAGAACTTTACACAGAAAAATAAGTTTAAACTTTCAAACAAAATTGTGTCCGTTTACTCATGTTTCTAACCAATTTAGTTGCACTCTGGATTCCAAGAGATATTCATCTTTCTCTCTGCCGGCATTAACATATGCATTTTTTGTGGGTTTTCTCTTTAAAATATTTACTAAATAATCATACCACCAAAAAAACACTTTGACATCCGATGGCCAACTCAAGTGAAGCACTGGGGAAGCAAGTTATTGCCACTGTCCCCTTTAAGACTTAATCCTGTGAAACTCGTCTCTAAATTCAGCCCTTGCACCCGGCTTTAAGAAATCTTTCTTCAAACGAGATTTGATTAAATGGAAGTGGAAATTAAATGAAAGACCCCCCCCCCCCCAGTCAAACTTAAAACATAATATGAAACAAATAGGAAATGAAATACAGTAAGTGGGAAATCTAACCACCCACTTCACATAAGATTGAAAAAAGTCACAGGCCCTGAGAACACGTTTGCTTCCAACACTTCAGTGCCATTCAGTAAGAAAGGGCACCTCTCATCAAAACACTTTCCAAAACAAGAACATGTACACATTGATATGCAGGTGAAGAACAGAAGTGGTGTGTGATTATCCATGCTTCTGCTTTACTGTGCACGCTGTGATATTTATCACAGATGCCCAGGAGCAAGGGAACATAGCTGCTGTGGGGTTTAGGTTCCTCTCAAGGTCAGTGGTGTTGTGTGTGCTTTCAAATCAGGACTTTTTCATGTTATTCTCTATCGTTTGAAGACCAGGTTTAAATGGGCAGGAATGAGATCACCTCAACTTCAATATATTACATCTGTGTGCAGCGGTAGTGCTCACTCCAGTCGCTTTCCTAGCTTTCGTTGATGTGGCATAAGGAATTGAGCACTATTATGGAAGCTTTGTACATTTGAATCTGTCTGTCACATCAAACATCAATAATATTATATAACATGTAGACAGTGTTCAGCTAATGGCACCCGATTGCTCACGCAGAACCGTATTTGAACAGGAACTCACGCTCATAGAGCACGCTCTTCACAAACAAACGTGTTTAATGACAATCTGTAAAAGGTCACCCCGATCTGGAACAAGTCGCCGATGAAGGGGTGCAAAGACGAAGCAGCAGGAAATAAGAAAAATAAAAGGCGACCGCTACAATGCTCCCATACAGTTGTCTACCTTTCCCCCGTCACTGACACGATTAGGAATCTTGTGAAATAATTAACAAACCCCAATCCCTATCCCAACCTGCCCGAACCGATTCTGTCATTCTACACCCGAGGCCAGTACAATGGCAACTGTGGAAACCATACGTGGGGGGCTCCGTCTGCCTCGAGACCCTCTGTTGGTTTTATGCGATCATTTGTACTGTATTAGGGATAAGAGACCATAGTAAAGCGCAGACAGAGAAATGCGATCACGTGACGGTCTGTGACTCAATATCTGTGTGTTATAAAGTGACAGGGAGTCAATGTTGTTCAAGAGGGTCTCTGATGCCATTAGCTCTGTACAACCGGCAGCTTACATCACAATGGTAAAATCAAAGACGTATCACGCCTCTAATTCTAAACTAATGTCTCCTGTTGTCGTATTTGAGACACAAAAGGCTGGAGGGGCCAGGTTTCAGATTTCAACATCGATGTTTCACTTGCCACAGATGTCAACATTCACTAGTTCCAGACATGTTCAAATATTTATGTTCTTGGCATTAGATTTGTTTTAAAAAGAAAGATGAATGATGCTCATGCATTCACAAGCAGCCTGCTTGAATGTTGCAAACAGAGCATCAGAAAATGTGTGTCTGTAAGGTATGGTGTGCTTTTTAAACACTCTGGTGAGTTAAACGGTGAATTGATATTAAAACATCTTACTCACTGAGATTAAATATATCCCGGGCACAGAGAAGTAGTACAGGATGTTGCTCTCAATTGCGATGTAAGGTAACACAGCTACTGTATAAACGGCTGGATTAGACGGAGCTGGCAGCTGTAACTGAAACTCAGGGAAGAGAAACATTTACATAAACAACACACAAAGCATATGTATCCCAGCTACTAGTAACTGATGCTTTCATGTCTCAATTGTATCTCCATCCATCCCTGTGAGCTCTTCTAGAATATGCTTGCACAAGTTATTCTAGAAAGTATCTTGTAAAATAAGCAGGAGAAGAAAATCACTGAGCTTGTTTTTAAACTTGGATGTGGCATCAAACACCTAATCAATTAGTTTTACTATTGAATACACAGGATAAACATACACAGTTGAACTCTGCTGTGCTACAGAGGTCTGACAGGGCTCTGCAGTAAATCTCCCCAAACTGAGCTGTGCTTTTCAGTGTCGTGGCAGTGGAGAAGCTACCGAACTGCTCCGAATGCTGGGAGTGCAGCCACAGTCAAGTGAGAGACTTGCTTAGGTCTGTACCATCGAAGCCAACTCTATTGTTTCATGTCTTGTGTGTTTATTCCTACTGTCCTCATACAAAACAGCCCATGCCAATGGCTTTCTGAGCCAAAGCTGCCAAAGCTACAGTACATAAATGGTTACGAATCTAATTTACTGAAGCATTAATGCCAAATGCAGCTTCAACTGACTGTGGCAAAAGCTGAGCGTCTCTTCCTGAAGGTGGGGACACTAAACAATAGACAATGTCAATTATCAGCCATTTAAGCCAGTTACAGGGGCTTTTTTAGCAATTATAACTCCATCCTTTTGAAAGGACGTTTGATACTACTGCTCTGTAAAGCTAGAAACTATGCATACCAAGAACACATTCAACTGGTTACTGAGCTGTCTTCCACTGTCAAAATAGTCAGATGAATTTTCAAATCATGAACACATTTAATGTGTAGTGATTTTTGGACAGGTGGCACTAAATCATTGCAATTATTTTATTCCTTGGCAATTTTGGTAGTTTTCAAATTTCCTGTTTTCCGTTTTCTTCAAAAGCGTAGGTGGAGCAACAATACATGTCACGTACAACAATATAATAAAACAGTGGGGAATTGTAACCATGAATTATAAGCAAGGCACTGCAGAAACAAGTTTTGTTTGGAGACAAAACTCTCTTGCACTTCATATTAAAAGGAGAACGTCGACCTTCCTTGTTGCTATATAACTATGAACACACCACGCCTGCACAGATGCATGAATGGGTGATTTACTGTCTGCAGATAAAATCAGGAAGACATATTTACTTATGCTTAAGAGACGTGCTTATAGTGTGTGTAATAATGAGGACTCGTGGGTCTCCCCATTCATACTCTGGCTTTTTTGTCGTATAGAAACAATGAGCTAGACTCTGACCAATGTATTTATACCCTTTCACTACCATGCATATTAAGGGCTGGATCAGATCAAAAAGCTTGTTTAATCAGGCCCTTGGAACTCAAATGTTTCTTCTACTTTGTTCTGGGGCTCCTGGCCATGCAACCGATTCCCATGGCTTATACTGCTTGTTTACTTGAGCATGTATTTTAAAATTCAGGAAAGAGAATATGCTTTAGGGAATTGTTATGGGATCTCTTGTGGTGCCCATATTCTATAAAATTGATGACCCTAATGTCTGTCTCTGCCTATCCCTATTTGGAGGGACAAAACCAAAAAGCTTCTTTAGTACCGAGATCAATATAATAGTTAAACACATAGTTAACAGGTGTGGTCAGAACAGCATGTCTGTGGGTTACAGCGGTTCTGACCATTTTCGTTTCCTGTTTAACCGCTTTCAAACTGGGCTCATTGAAACAACTATATACAAGGGATTCTTAGAAACATTTGGATTTTCATTTTGTGCCTCATTTTAGACAGTTTGATTTTGAGATCTTGCAGATATACTGACACCACTGTCTGCACATTTACGGTATCTGCAGATTCCTGTGTATTGTTGCTAATGCTAACAAATACAGAATACAGGTAGCTTTTGAGAAAATATATAGCTTAGTATTTGTATATATCTGTCTCTTTCTTTTAGGTGTCTCTGGTTGGCGTCGTGGTGTTTTTGGCCAAGGATTTCAAGTGTGCCAATATTCCAGCTTCACTGTCACTGTGCTTTATTGATCTTAAACACCTTCTCACTCTGGTTAATTGAGTTGATATTTTCCCTCCCAGATGAACTCACATCAAGTTTAAATTGATTCACCACATCTCCAGGGTTTTCAATTCAAGTCTCACAGATAAGAATCCATGTAGTTAAAATGTGTGTACAGGTAAAATTGCCCCATTATTTTGCACTGCTTGTTTTCCATTATCCAGCATCAAGATTGTCATTGAGCCATGTGCTGTTTTTCACATTTTGCATAAAGGAAACCCTGGTAGGAAACAAATATCAACATGAAGCATCTGACCAGTTTAGAAATAGTTTTGTAAGAGCTCAACTCCAGCAAATTTCAAGTGGTGTGGATTTTGTCATTTATTTACAGCAAAGAACACCGTTTAATGGAAAGATAATATTTAATATATTTATTTATTTATTATATTTAATTTAATTAAATATAATATCATATACAATATAATAAAATGTAAAGTATACTATTTGGCATCATCACCAAATAAGTTAATGATCAGACTCAGTAACATTTTTAAATAATCAGCCTCCAAAAACTTCAAATTAGCATTCCAATCCAAAGTAATTTGGCTAAAAGCTTATGAACTGCAATCTGAAAATGCTACCGATTACAAAGACTCCACCACAAAAATGAGGCCTGAATGAAATGGCAAAATCCACATGCTTGCAGTACTTGTCTCAATACGTTTCATTATACACTCTTGAAATAAACGCACTCGCTGCCACTTTGAAATAGTACATTTCAGTCGGCGGTTGAGATTTTCATTTAGTGGCTCAGTTATGTGTAGCCGTGGCTCCAAAAGGTTACTAAATTGTTTAAAATGAATGACTTTTCTCTCACGCTTCGACGAAAACACTGCAAATTGTAATGAACAGAAGAAAAAGTATCAACTTCCCAAGTAAATACACGAGTGGTACATCTGTGAGCCCACGATTACTCAATTATTTCTGGAATTGGAGTTAAGAAATCATATACCAATTATTTCTTATAGAATATAAACTGTTCTTAAAAAGTCTGATGATTTGATTCTGGGCTTCCCAGTAAGGCCACCAGCTCACACATCCTTCTTGTGACTGTTTGTGTAGCTTCAAAACTGGGGGACTTTACATTAGACTGAAGAAATGAGAGATATCATTTATAGAGCATTTATAGGCCATTAACTGGGATATTTCTACAGACACTTAAGGCAGGGGTGGTTTCAACTGATTGGAAGATCGGCTCAATACCTCAGCTTAAAAAGCAATTCTCCAAGTAATGAGTTTCATTATACACACTTGAAATAAAAAAGGGAACCAAATCCAACCAGGTAATTACAGAACAATCAGTCCAACTCCTTTCATACATAATCTTATGGAGATATTAGTATGAGCTCAAACAGAAGAGCTATGATACTTTAAATGGAAGGTGACGGACAGCATTGATTTAGAAAAGGTAGATCTTGTCATACCACCTCTTTAGACTTTTATTATTTTTACTACATTCCAGTGCGATTACAATTGTTACAATACGAACTTGTTTGAAGGAGCAACAGCAACAATTCATGGCAGTAAATATCATATTATCTGTTTAGATTTACAGAGGGCTGGAGTTCCTCATGAAAGATTGTTTCTTAAACTGATAGTGATACAGGGAAGTTTTGAGTCAGATTGAGAAATCAGTGGAGAATGGTGGGAATCTTTTTTCTGATTGACAGCGATGATTACGATTGTGATGTAATTAGTAAATCGTTCAATTTGTAGACAGAACAGTTTTAAAGGGAGTAGCAAACACTGTAGAAATCGCAATTAAAGAAACGTAAAACAGTACGTACGACACAAATTTGTAGATACAAGAAATTAAATAACTACGCATTCCTTCACTAATAAGGGAAGGATTTATCTGATTTTAAATTGGAAACCACAACAGTCATAAATTGGTTGATTAGTTAATTTAAAATATATATGTTCAGTTTCATATTTCATATTTAAAAATCATCGCTGAAGGACAGCGTAAAAATAAAAAAAGACTGGGCGGCACTGAAGATATATAACCGGTTTCGTAGTCCCTTATTTTTCCTGATATCGTTGGAGCCGGTATTGATTGCTGCCCGTGCTGATGGCCTGTCACCTGCTCTTCTTTGACACTCCTCGACACCAGCTGACAGTCTCAAACCTGGGAGTGCTGGGTGGTCAGCAGCGTCCAAACCCATTCAGCAGCGGCTCACAAAGAGCTTCCTTGTGTCTGCCAGACACTACAATACCATCAGCACACCACCAGCAACCAAAACTGGTGGCTAAAATGACAAATTGGCAGGTACAACACCTTGGCTGCTAGCTCAGATTGGGAAGAACGTGTTAAAAACCACTCTAGATTATTCTGGAATGAATATTGGGCTGTGTTTCATCACAAGACGTGTGTGATGTTTGTTTTGGGCAACAGTGAGGAAATATCAATTAAAATATGTGTTAGTCTATCAATCTGCATATATATTTATAGAATAGAGAGAGATATATAGATATATTTTCCTTAACTGGAGTCTTTCCTAGCCAAGAATTGAACGTATCTCATTGAAATCGTTTACTTTTCTCTAGAGTAAAATGCCAAACTGTTTGTGGATTAACAAAGATGATAAATGTGCTAATTATATTCAACATTATTTAATTAAAAATCAAAGCTCTAACATGTGTGATGAATTGCCAGAAATAAAATAGAATATTTATGCAATATTTCTTTATCTTGACGATAGCCAATTGTGTACCTGCAGGGGTTTGTAAATCTCTGATCCTGAGCACCCAATTTGTATGAAACGGAGGCACCAACGCTAATTAAAAACAAGGCAGGGATCAATCTAACAGCAGAATTAATTGATTTGAAAATGGGCTTCTTCTTCAAATAAAAAAAAGAAATTTTTTCCAGTTTTATAATAACACAATTAATGCAGGATAATATATTATACAGTCTCTCGCCACTTGGATCAATGTAAGGCAATTTGCACAGTGTTTGCTTAAAATTAAGGATGCTTAACTAGTATTAGCAGCCAATGTATTTATGCAATTACTTTAATTATTTAAAGCTGTTTATAATACTATGGGTCGAACACAATAAAGCATGACTTAAAGATATTAGTCACTGAATGACTAGCGATATCTAGGAATCGATACGGCCCTGCAATAGAGCCACTTTAAGTTGTGCCTTTGGTTTATTTAATAATAATAATAATAATAATGGGCACACAAAATGAATATGCATCACAGTACCAATATAAAACCATTCTTTAGCTATTGTATACTGTTGATTTTCTGTATGAAGACTGTGCAGAGACCCGAGATCTGTCTAATAGAGATATTGTGCTGTTACTTTCTTCAGCAAAAAGTAAATAAATCAGACGCTTGACAGTAGACAGTTCTCTAATTTGAAGTTTGTTCTATTCTTGTGTCTACCATGAATTGCTGCCTTGGGATTAATGTACCTTAATAAACAGGTAAATTTATTGAGTCCTCAGACATTGAGTCTTCGGGAATCTTTAGGCATGTTGCATCCACCGAAGATGATGTCAGAGACAGCCTTATGGTGTCACAAAAGGTTTCTGCGAATAAGACATTGTCACATGCACACCTCATTTATATCAACTCCTCACTTTGAGAGAGTCAAACACTGTGAATACCTTAGTAATGACGAGAAAGCATGTGTACAATACTGATACAAGGAATATTATAAAGGATCTTGGGACAAATGTCACTTGCCCAAGACATCAGAACCAAGATCCATTCATTTATTCTGCACTGGAAACCGAATTGGAATATTATGACCTGTTTTTCAGAATATAGTTCACGACCCACGTTAGTTAATCACGACGAGCCTGCCAAAAAACAACCATCAAGGAGACAACTAACCAGAGTCGACATAAAAGAATGTTTTAATTCAAGAGCCAAGCATTTCATTGGCCAATAAAGTAAGATAGAATGCATATAATACAGTTGGCCAAGAATGATGAATATGGTTTAATAGCTTGGTTTTGGAAAAGTGCCAAGATAAATAAAATTGAGTTAAGTAACACATAATTAAATCTGTTCTACTGACAAATGCACACATAGGTTCTTAAATTCCCCTGACACCTATATTAGTTATGAAATCCAATATGTTGCATTTAAATTATTATCTGCGAAAGCACAGGGAAATCCTTCTCCAGTATTTATTTTGCTGTACAGGTCAAATGCAGACGATGTGTGATATATAAAGGTCGGTCATGGAAGCGAATAGATGACATAATTAGGAAATAAATGAGTGTGGGTCCAGAGACAGATAAATATAAAATATGATACGAGAAACTTACCAGTAAAAGACACAAATTTAAAACGTACCATAAATATTTTCTGTATATCAATAAAAAAGCAACTTAATACGCAAAAATCCCTCCAGCACATACAAACAACCTACTTTAATGTTTTCTCTTTTCAATACCAAAAGAAAAACAACAGACCAGTTCTCTCCTTCATCTATGACTCCAGAGACTCTTGAAAACATTGCACACCTCAAAACTCAACTCTCAGTTTCCCCCTCAAAGTAATTGTTGAGGTTTGAGGAGATATATTATTGTAAATTGTGTTTAGTTTTTCATACGAGACTCCAACTAGCATCAGGATACTACTTTGAGTCTTAACTACTCCTCACTGGATTAGAAAAAAGTGCTTCTGGACAGGATACTATCTATAAATAGTGTCGGGGAAAGTCTTCAGTTTCACATGAAAATACGGGATCATGGTGCCATGCTCTGAACTTACCAGGGCAGCTTTTTCCACAATCCCACTTTAAAGAAACAAAAACAATCCATTGCAAATGAAATCTGAAACTTCACACACAACGAAGAATGGAGATCTTCTCAAACCAGGGTTATGACAGCGTAGCAAAGCCATCACATCGAGAAGTAATCCATTGATTTAACCTCATTCCAACAGGTGAATCCCATTCTAGATTGGGTTTTAGGTCCAGTTTGAAAAGTGCATTGCATAACCAGTACCCATTATAGTTCAACAGCAAAGATTAATGAAGGTATGGTGAAACAGACCCACTGAAAGCAAAGGAGTACGTATTTGTTGAATAATCAGAGCAGAGTCAAGTCTCTCTGTCAAAGACCCAACGTTCAAACCCTTTCTGACCTCACACTTACTAGTAACTTTACAAAGACAATTATTTTTATTTAATCTCCAGATATTTACTTGATCTTGTACTGACCCACAGTGTGATAGACAGATCCCTAGATAGTAAAAACTTTGAGGTCTAGATCTGGGGAGGTTCGCTAAACAAGAGGGTCCCTCCTCACATACTTGGAGAGACTGAGGGAACTGAACCTTCTCACCCTGGAACAGAGGAGACTATGTGGGGACTTGATTCAAGTCTTCAAAATCATGAAAGGCATCGACCACATCAAACCAGAGGAGCTTTTCCAGATCAGCAGGGACACACGGACCCGGGGACACAAATGGAAATTGGGCTTCAAGGCATTCAAGACAGAAAACAGGAGACACTTCTTCACACAGAGAGGCGTCACAATCTGAACAAACTCCCCAGCGATGTGGCTGAAGAGACAATTTGGGAACATTTAAAAACAGACTGGATAGGATCCTTGGATCACTTAGTTATTAATGGACACTAAACGAGCACGATGGGGCAAATGGGCTGCTCTCGATTGGACACTTTCTTATGATCTTATGTTGACTTTGTCTCGAAGTACCAAAGACCACCTTCCACCAGCCATGTCTGAAAAATGTATATAAAATAATTCATCATTATTATTAGTCTGGACATCTTAACAAGCTGCATAGACAATTATATAAAATTGGATAAACAGGTGAAATTTAACATTCCCTATTATTTAAAATGCTGTCAGGAGCCCATCGCTGTCTTTACAGCACTGTTGGATATTATTAACTGAGTGATTTGTGATGAAGTTGAGTCTAATAAACTGTGTGTATTTTTTCCCCACATGGTAGTTTCGATTTCATTAGTTTAAACAGAGTAGGGGATGCACTCATAAAGTCGCACAATCGCCCTGAGGGTGAGGCCACACTTTTTCACACTACACCAGCCCTATCACTATGCCGGGGTAACAGAATTTACTCTGAGAAAAATTACACGTTTTACATTAGCACTCTAATAACTGTAACACAGTTAAATCTTGCCCTTTTAATGTGTGTGATGTCAACCGAAAGGACCAGGCAGTCTTCTGCAATCTCCGTTTTTCAAGTGTGCAGTTAACCCCTGACACAGGTACTTCACACGTGTTCGGTCAAACGAGTTGAGTTTGGCGTCTCCGACATGCAGCTTCTGAAATGCAACAATCCAACAAACTTATAAGATTGGTACAGGACAATAAACCTTTTTTAAGGTTATTAATATGATTAGTAGCTGTTGCCATTGCTGTTAAGTGTGTCATTATTAAAACCACAACAGTACACTCTTGCTTGAGTATATAATTCATCCATCCGGTTGGTTGTGAGCTCGGGTTTGTGCCAGTAGCTCTCCACGCTAGACTCGCCCACAGTGAATGTGTTTGACATCCCTGTGCTGTGCTTGTGCCATCACTCCCGTTTACAATTCTAATGAATGGCGGCTTATGTAATTGTGTAATGTATGAATGTATTAAGAAACTGCATGTAAAACATCAACGGCAAGACAGGGCAGTCAAAACAAGCTGGTGCTGCTTTGGTTTCGAACGCTGGCCCCTCATTGGAATAATGTCTTATCGCGATTCTGATTAGCACAGAGCCCAGATGGAAGGCATGGGACTGGGATTTTAAAGCATTTAATGGCAATAGCAGATTGGAGGAATAAAAGAGCAATAAATCCTGACAGGGGTTCATTCTGTGCCTTATGGAACAGCTCAGCAATGCAAAGCAGCAATGCGTTTTATGTATTTGTTTTAAAATGGCTGCACTGTCATCTGGGAGCAGCTATTAGCTGATATGTAATATATTCATCTGTGCAAAGGCATAGTAATCCATCTGCTTCTCATTAAAAGTGCCAAGCCGTTAATAAATCAAACACACTGCTATACTATTGATATACATGTTGTTTAACTGGCGTGCCCCTGTCGAATACTTGTAAATACATTGATAAGATGTGGATTTGAATGAGGAACAGCAATCATCAGTTTTAACATACTGTTGCGATGACAAGTCAAATTCAAAAACAGGAATATGCAGATAAGTATTTATTTTATATTATGATGCTATACACTCAGCTAAAGGATTATTAGGAACACCTGTTCAATTTCTCATTAATGCAATTATCTAACCAACCAATCACATGGAAGTTGCTTCAATGCATTTAGGGGTGTGGTCCTGGTCAAGACAATCTCCTGAACTCCAAACTGAATGTCTGAATGGGAAAGAAAGGTGATTTAAGCAATTTTGAGCGTGGCATGGTTGTTGGTGCCAGACGGGCCGCTCTGAGTATTTTACAATCTGCTCAGTTACTGGGATTTTCACGCACAACCATTTCTAGGGTTTACAAAGAATGGTGTGAAAAGGGAAAAACATCCAGTATGCGGCAGTCCTGTGGGCGAAAATGCCTTGTTGATCCTAGAGGTCAGAGGAGAATGGGCCAACTGATTCAAGCTGATAGAAGAGCAACTTTGACTGAAATAACCACTCGTTACAACCGAGGTATGCAGCAAAGCATTTGTGAAGCCACAACACGTACAACCTTGAGGAGGATGGGCTACAACAGCAGAAGACCCCACCGGGTACCACTCATCTCCACTACAAATAGGAAAAAGAGGCTACAATTTGCACAAGCTCACCAAAATTGGACAGTTGAAGACTGGAAAAATGTTGCCTGGTCTGATGAGTCTCGATTTCTGTTGAGACATTCAGATGGTAGAGTCAGAATTTGGCGTAAACAGAATGAGAACATGGATCCATCATGCCTTGTTACCACTGTGCAGGCTGGTGGTGGTGGTGTAATGGTGTGGGGGATGTTTTCTTGGCACACTTTAGGCCCCTTAGTGCCAATTGGGCATCGTTTAAATGCCACGGCCTACCTGAGCATTGTTTCTGACCATGTCCATCCCTTTATGACCACCATGTACCCATCCTCTGATGGCTACTTCCAGCAGGATAATGCACCATGTCACAAAGGTCGAATAATTTCAAATTGGTTTCTTGAACATGACAATGAGTTCACTGTACTAAACTGGCCCCCACAGTCACCAGATCTCGACCCAATAGAGCATCTTTGGGATGTGGTGGAACGGGAGCTTCGTGTCCTGGATGTGCATCCCACAAATCTCCATCAACTGCAAGATGCTATCCTATCAATATGGGCCAACATTTCTAAAGAATGCTTTCAGCACCTTGTTGAATCAATGCCACGTAGAATTAAGGCAGTTCTGAAGGCGAAAGGGGGTCAAACACAGTATTAGTATGGTGTTCCTAATAATCCTTTAGGTGAGTGTATATAAGCAACAGGTTAAAGTAGCAGAAACACAGTCCCCAATGGAAGGAATTTAAACTCTTAACCTAACTATAACCCTTCACCCAATCCTAGGAAACACGTCTTTGAAGCATGGTAATTTAGCTCAAGTTCAGCAAAAACGAATATTTAAATTAGAAAGATAGCTTGATTCACGGTCCATTAATTCCTCTAAGCCACATAACGCCTACTATCAAGTTTTTATTTTATTTTTACGGCATACAATTTGTTTCACACATTTCAGAATCCCACTTTCTGTCTGCACTTCAGACAAACCGGGAAGGAAAATCCACGTCCCTCCCTGTATCCTCCACCTGCCAAACGGCTGAAGCAGTGGCTCACAAAGAGCTTGGTTATCTAGTCAGAGGGAGAGAGAAAAGCACAGGGCAGGAGAAAGAGAGGACGACAGCTATGGAAGTAAACTGATAGGTATCACAGAATGACTGCGGACGAGCTGGGATTTTCAGGTACACAAACATCGGCTTTACACGCCATGGGGATTCAAGCTGCCCAGTTACATAGAGTGCCATGACTGTGCAGAAATGACAACAGAGCTAAACGTGACATTGATTGATCATTCTTTTCAAAATTCGGATTAATTGATTGTTATTATTAGTTGTAGTATAAACATTCACGCTAAAATTACAACACGCCTAGTTGCTTTGGCCAGTGGGCAACATTGGTGCTCTAATCAATCATATTACAGGTGCCGTCATGATTTCTGTGCAATAGTGTGAGGAACGTCATCTTTTGAGGTGAATTCATAACAATTCTACGTTCCTTTGCATTTCTAAAAGGTTCCTGGTTCTCTTTCACGGGCCACTATTCAGGGCAAAAGCAGTAAACCTTTGCTTAAAATGGCTCGAAGGCATTAGAGTGCTGTATTACGAATGCAATGCACAGCGTGTAAGAGATAGGCAAGGGAGTATTGAAATTGAAATCATTAAATAAATATCAATTTCAGTGGACATCCCACACAACTCATGCATTTTCCTTTGCTATAACCACTAGAGCTGGAAACGGCTGATATTTCTTGTGCTGCAAACAGAAACACTTCAGTTGCAGCTGCAATAATGTTTGTACTGTAGGGCAGTTCATTTGCTGTTCAGGACATCTCCCGTATGACATCCAATATATTAAAGCCATCTATTGTCTGTGTAAAGAATGTATCAAGACAACAGACAGTTCTAATATCTGACTGCAGAAGAAATTAATAATAGCAATATGGGCTTGTGTTTAACTTTATTTTGTAGGAATTAAAACTTATATTTGATTAAACATGAGGGGGGAAATATAATACTCAACCATATGAATCTTTTTTTCCTTGCCAAAGGGATGATTCTGTGCTTTTTAAATGTTTTGTATCACAAGCCAAATGTAAGTGATTTCATGTCTCAGTCCTGTATGACACTATGTCTGTCCTTTCCTTATTTGGGTAGTATTTCTAATTTATAATCAATATTTACAAATTATTAAATATTTTTATTTTTCCAGGAAGAAAGCTTTGAAGCCATCCTTTTAGGTTTTTTCGATTTTTTAACTTCCAAAAATATGATATGATGAATTTGGGAAACTAGGTTACAGGAATTAAATCATCTTCCATACTTCACAGTTACATCTCAGCAGTTTTTTTTTTCTTAAAAAGTCAAGATATGCGCTTTAGTCAGTTAACAGGCACTTTGACGGCAAATCGTCTTCAGATCCACTGAAAGAGAAATGTATCAAACGTTTCATTATTATACCCTGTGTTTTAATATCCTGTGCGTGAGATGCTTGGGTTTTTGATTAACTATTCCTCTAGATGTGTTTTGGGGGAGAATATAAACAAACAAACAAATAAATAAATACATGCTGAACAGAAAAATTACAAATAACAAAATTAAAGGACCGTTATATGAGTTCCATTACAAACAAAACTCAAATTTGCCTCTTATTTATTTAGTATAGTACCCTTACATTCACAGTGTGTAAAATCAAACAAATCATATTGTATTACCATATATTTCCACATAATTCATTTTACGGCACCAGTTCATTATATTGAATAAGAGTATCAGATATGAAAGCGAATGCATTAGCGCTAGATTTTCATTTTCTAATGTTAAACAACTCTGTAATAACTTCCATCACACGCTCAGGATTTCGTGCTCCAGCAATGCAAACGTATGAGCTATTCATCAATCTAACAACCATGGTTGGAAGACACTGTATTTTCTTTCCTCCGAGTTGCAGCAGACTAAATGTGAGAAAATAACAGCACCAATTTAAACCATATGTATTTCTCAGCTGTCATGAGAAGTATCTTATGAATTCAGGGCACTGTGGGCATTTATCAGTGCCAGAGTATTGCTTAGCAGTCCGTTCTGTATTTCCATGAAGCTGGACTATATAAATACAGCATTTTTCTTTACCCTTCAGATTAGACATGCCGTTAAGAGGAAAATCCCAGATAGTGATATAAAACTGGATTTCCATTCTCCCCTGACACTTGCACACACTTTTCAGGAGAAAACGGCTATTCAGAATATATTGACTCCTCGACTAGCGTGTCCTTGCAATGTATTTTCTTACTCATTCATGTAGGTTGGCTCTCAGTGCTTTTTTCACACTGCGCTGAGAAGCCAGCAGTGAATGGGAGGAGGGGTGCTCTGACAGAAATTAGTAGATTATTCAAAACTGGGTCTTGAGACATCTGTTGCAAATGGACATTCAAAGAAAGAAAACATCGTCATACTTTTTGACAATGCCGAGATTACAATGAACAGTTAAAGTTTAAAATAAACTGTACAATGCACTAGTTAGAGCTCATCTGGATACTGTGGACAGTTCTGGGCTCCACACTTCAAGAAAGATATCGCTGCTCTAGAGGCAGTTCAGAGGAGAGCAACCAGACTTATTCCAGGTCTGAAGGGAATGTCCTACTGAGAGACTGAGGAACTGAACCTTTTCACCCTGGAACAGAGGAGACTACGTGGGGACTTGATCCAAGTCTTCAAAATCATGAAAGGCATCGACCACATCAAACCAGAGGAGCTTTTCCAGATCAGCAGGGACACACGCACCCGGGGACACAAATGGAAATTGGGCTTCAAGGCATTCAGGACAGAAAACAGGAGACACTTCTTCACACAGAGAGGCGTCACAATCTGAACAAACTCCCCAGCGATGTGGCTGAAGAGACAATTTGGGAACATTAAAAAATAGACTGGATAGGATCCTTGGATCACTTAGTTATTAATGGACACCAAACGAGAGGAGATGGGTCAAATGGCCTCCTCTCGATTGTACACTTTCTGATGTTTATGTTTCTAAAGTCTTTAAACAGCTCCCGACTCTTTGCAATGAGGAACTTCTACGTGCGCTGCAGTTGTGTTTGAGCAACTGTACAGAGCTATGACAAAACCATGAACAAAATATGACATAATATTGATATAGACTCCTTTTCAAACAGGATTCTGATTCACTCTGCGAAAACAACAAAACAGAGATAAACACAAAGAAAAGAAAAAGCCCTTTCAGGAACCACATCATTGCCAATAATCAAAAGAAACCTTAAGACATATTTTTTCTCCCAGCCAAATAACACACAACTCCATGCTCCATGGCAGAGCAGGAGTGAATAGATTCCTTTTCAGACAGTACTGTGATGCACGGAAACAGCCCACCTGAGAGGCACACAATGCACAGAATAAGAGCACTCAAAAAAGCATGTTGCCGTCATTTTCTAGTAATCAGAATGGACTTTTTCTACCACATGAATGCACAGATTAAACACAATTCAATGTACAAAACCATCCCATCTATTAGATCTATCTTTTAGTACACATTATGTACTTCGAATGAGACATAAAACCTCAATGCTATTGGAAGTGGCTCTACTGCACACCATTCTTCATGCATTATTTACCTCCTAACGTATGTCAGTCACTTTTGCTTACAGATTTGTACATTTCACTACATTAAACCCTGTGTTTGTTCTCCTTACTCTCCTTTTGTTTTTTTCCTCTAGAGGTTTGGGGATTTTACCATTGTAAGCCCCACTGACAGCTGAATTATTTAAAGGAATGTATTTAAGCACTATGAATGGGAAAGCAAACTAGGTTCAAATTCCGCCACTTTCTTCAATTTTGAAATCTCCACGATGCATTTACCATGACCTGTTACTCAGTGTTTCGTTTAATAAATAAATACATAAATAAAGGTGATGAATCAACCTTTTTACGTACTCAAAACATATATAACACACTGTGAATAATACTAAGCATATTCTGCTGTTTCTAAACTCTGATTTATTGCTACTTTCCCAACACTAGGCAGCTTTTAGTTGTCTGTGTACTAAACGGGCACAAATTCGATTTTGGAGATAAAGACTCATTGAATTCCCTTTGTCGTGCGCTCCTGGACCCTGATAACATTACAGAGCTGGATCGTCTCACTCTGCAGCAAAGATAATCAATAAACATGAAATCTATCAATACACGATTTCATTGGCAATTCAAGAGACCTGGAGAGTGCAGGAATGAATGCAAAAGTAATCTGGAGATTGTGTTACACTCTCCATGGTACTGATATGTATTGTTCCCTTCCATTCATATTAGTAGGAGTTGCATTAGTAGTAATAGAGCAACATTGCACACCGTCTGCATACTTATCTGTCTGTATGTTGAGGTAATTACGTACAGCTTGGCATTCACAGAGATACATCTTTTACACCACTTTGCAGTTTCCTCGTGTTTGCAAAATAAACTGCTTTGGTCCAAAGTTGTGAATGATTTAGCATATGGAGATGAGTCTTTGAGTCGAGAGTTACATGCAGAGCTACATTGAGAGTCTGCTCCGCTCTGGCCTTGAATACGGACTGTTCCTAGCAGTCAAACACACAATCTCTACATTTTCATTTCAAGGTCAAGGAATTATAAATTCAGCAGCCCCCACATGCGAGTCACAGGTTTCATACACCAATTATATAGGATTACTTCACAGCAGGTCTATGAAGATATGAGTTAGACAATAACACGTTGGTTAAAAGAAAAGCTCCTTGGGTCAATTCAGAGAAGTTATATATAAATAATGCAGGAAGTCAGTGATTACTATGAGGGTCATTCCGCCTCAGTTCCTAAGTTTGCGCTCGCATCAGCTTCTCCATTTTTATCTCGTTTTGTCTGGGCTTTCAGTAACTTAACTAGATAGTATGCATTTATTTAGTTTTGCAGGCCAATTATTTCTGTTGGCATGACCATTTGGGGGTCAAATGGATAAATGTGCAAATGTGTTTCGCCAGCATCTTCACACTGAGATATTAAAATAAAAATAAAAAACACTAATGAAGCAATGTTCCTGACATTTGTAGCACTGACATACTTTCAAATAATTGCCTTTCTGGACACACGATTTGTGAGTGCAGAAAAAAAAAAGCATAATTCTGTTTATTACAGCATCAATTCACTTGAGATTAATTTTCATCCACCGTGGTTAAGAAATATATTTACAGGAAATAACATTTGTTAAAATCATGGAGAAAAATCGGGCAAAGATAGAGACACCTAAAGTTGGGTACATTTGAAAGAGAAATTTAAGTCAATTAAATATTCATATCTGATATATAATTGGCTGAAAGGAGCATAATCTTCCACCATTTATATTATGTCCAAATTTCCTCCATAATGCCTGCAATGATTTGAATTAGAGCCCGACCGATCCAGGTTTCTTGGGTCCAATACCAATACCAATAATTGGGAATCAAAATGTCCCGATAACCAATATATCTGCCGATATTTACTTTTTTCTTAGCATGCAAAACAGAAATTTTCAAGCATGGATCCCTCCAAATCTCTCAAATTGTGTCAAATATGCACTAAAGGCGGGATTGTTATATTTTTACATTTTACATAATACATTTTACATACATTTACAAAAACCACAAAATCAAACACTGTAAAAATAAATAAGAATAAGCGAGAATAAAGGATAAATATATAAAAAACTTGCATGTTCTATACATTAAACAAAGAATAAGAGTGTTAATTGCTGGTCTATCTTATATTAGCATTTTACACGCGTCAGGTTCAAAAGTCCTCCTCAGTGCTCAATACTTCCGATCCAACAGGACAGTTTATAGTGCAGGACGCACAACACAATGTATTTAAAAATGCCCTCAAAAGTGTAACTTATTTAATACGTATGTTAAACGTATTGCAATATGAATCATAGCATAATTTGAAATAGTTTTGTCAATATCATGTATAGTTTCAGTTTTATCCAACTTGTCTGAGGTGTGTTTTTTCACTTTATTTTCTTTAGATTGTTCACTGTGATCTCAGTTTTCGTTTGCTGATATCCAATCAACATCTTCAACAAACATTTACTGTTTTTCTATATTTTAATTGCTATTGTGAATCGATTTAATTAACTTTTCAGTAAAAACGCGCTTCAATACCATAGTATATGGTAATCTTCAGTCATGACCTCAGTCAAGCACCACAACTATGTGAAAAAATAATAGTAAATACAATAACGACTGTCTGAGGTCTGAAAAAGGATTTTATGGTCATTTGAAAAAGTAAAAGGTGCATTCATATTGGTGCATTATTGGTGGAAAATGTGCCGATACAGATATTTCTGTAGAAGGCCAGTATCGGTCGATAATATCAGTGCTCTGATATATCTGTCAGGCCCTGATTTGAATTCATACATCTTTTTCTCTTAATATATTGATTTATTCTTATACACATATAAATTAGTGTTATAATTATGTATGTGTGTGTGTATATTTATTTGTGTATTTTGAATTGTTTAGTTCCAGTTAGTTATGCCTACTATCTATAGGAAATCAGTCATTTTTATTTTAATAGTTTATAGTTTAATAGTTCCACTTCAGGCAAAAAACATTAATTTAGATAAATTATTGCCTACATGTAGTGCAAAGAAAGAATGTGAGGCTGAGAGATTAAAGTAGGTTATAGTACAATAAGCTGGCAAGGACAGGTTGTTCAAATCATAAAACACTCTCATGTTGTTATAGTCCACTTAGAACTCTTAATTAATCAATTATCTCAAAGAGAAAGATGACCTGAATATACCCCACTTGCCAAAATGTCTTAAATACACTTTTTCAAAAATGTAAGTTAAATATTTACTGTACATGTTTCTTTCCCCTCCTCTTTGTACAGAATTCAACACATGACAATAAAATATGCATGAATGAAACACTGCAAGCCCATCCAACACTCAATATTTAATGAGGAATAAATAAAGTTTTGAGTTTCAAAGCCTTTGCTGTATCAAGTGATCTTGGAACGGGGACTGACTTTTAAAGATAACTCACCATCTAGCTTAAATATAAAATATAGGTTATTCGAAAGTCTGACAAATCAAAAGAGGAAGAAATATATAACCTGCGCCATTTTTAACACGAATTTCACCCAGGTGAAGCGCTGCCTGTGAGAGGATAAAGATTTATCAATACAGCTAGTCTGAGAATTACTTGTTTTTATACAAGGATGTGCCTTAATTGAAGAAATTCCTGTTTTAACCACAATCATCCAGAAATTACATTTTTTATATAAATTCATATCATACATACTTTTATTCAATTACTCCCTCCTCCTTTTTTTCATTTATCGCCATGCAGTCCCTGTAATTGGAATGCAACTGGAATGTTTGCTAAAACCAACAACAACAAAACAGCCTATTTATATATTTATTTACTTGCCTTACATATTTAAATAATGTATTTCAGATTTGCATGATTACAGTAATCAGATTGGAAGGACACATTAGCTGAATTAAGCTTTTAAATAAGGAAGACACAACCAAACAGAGTAAAAAGTAAATAAATAAATAAAGTAGAATAGAACTAAATTGGTTTTAAAAGGTAGAGGAGGGCAGTGATTGCAGATAATTTCCATCCCTCAGTAACAATCAATGTAAGACGTCTTAAATGGTTTAACATTATGAAGCCAAAGCCAATTTCAAGCGAATATTAAAAATCAAGGTACACAATAAATAAAGAAAACACTCCCTTGTCATTTTCCACCTCATCTCAGCTGGGTATTTAATGAGTTTATGGCACATTACTCCCAGCCGTAAAAAGGGGGGGAAAAAAAGCAATAAATCTTATCCATGAGGGACAAAAGGATAATGTATTATCAGCAAGCAGCAGCTCTAGCACACAGGATTAGATTTGAAACTCCAACATAGCTAAACTGGAGGATATATATCTTCTGACACTCAGTCCATTCCCAAAAGGTTTGCTTCATATTTCTGTTTACTGTAAAAAAGAAAACAAAAATCTGTCGATCAACAGACGTCGAGGCTGGTACAGTACAGAACAGTGCAGCGACTCAGGCCTGACGATTCGGAAATTAATTGCAGAGACTGAAATATCGAAACGACTTCGGATTCATTTGCCGTCGCTTCCAAACTGGAAATGCTACTGAAGAGGTTTGACGGGAAGGAAGGGAGTGCGGTGGCTTCGGGGATATTGTTAGAGGGGGTGCGCTTCGAGCTATTGTGATTCATCTCAGACAATAGGAAGACATTAAAAAAAGTCTCTGCTGTCTAACTTCATTGTCAGCCATGGCTACGTGAAACAAAGTCAGCTAAACTCTTCATTTTGTCTGAGTCATAGCAAAAGGGAAAGTATATGTTGATCCTTTATATGAAACACATCTCTGTAATTCAAATAAAACAGGAGTCACAAATCATGTATTCCTACCACACGGTTATTATGACAAGACAAATAGGTGTTATGACACGTCGGCAGACCCGTCTGTGACGTCATCGCCGTTTCCTGATAAATTCTATTAATCATAAACGTGAGGTGGGTTTAATCGTTCATAAGTTTGGATTTAAAGTCTTTTGATATTGCTTTGATTGTAGTTATATGCAATTGATTGTAGTTTATGAAAAGTTTAGCCTCTCACATGATACCTCATCACTTATCCTTTTGTCTAAATAGATCCCCGGAGAATTGCGGCTGCCCCGGATTTATCTTTTTCTTTTAAATAACCATTCTTCCTTGTCTTTGGTGTCGTCTCCTCCCGGCACACGCACAACACAGCAACTATGTCGAAGTAAAAGACAAAAGTTGAGGGGGAGTATTTGGATTTAAGAGCAACATGACTTCCCTACTGTGGAAGGTAGAGTGTGTATTGCACATTAAGGTAGATGCTTCATACTTTTTTCTGTAGTCTCCTGCAGACAACGGGTGATTTGGAAGTCATTACTGGTCCACTTCAGACACAGAATTGTACAAAAGCCACTGCATTATGTCACCCCAGAAAATGAAGATTAGCCTTCTTCCTCAAGCCAAAAGGATAATGGATTAAAATGTATTTGCAAAGCTCCTGATAACATCTACAACTCTCAGATGAGACGCAGAACTGAGCTTTTCTCGACTCACCAGCGTAATACACTGCTGGCTGCAGACAGACCCAGATGAGCCACTTTTGGGTTCTTCTCTCTCACACAAATGCTCTCTGAATCACACATTCACAGCTTATCAGGGCCAAAGCACTTCTTGCCACATGTTTGCTAAATCTGTTTCTCTACCAGAGAGATAGGATTTCTACCGGGTTGCACCATATTAGTCCTACTTTAATTACATTTCTCAAAAATAAGCAAAAAAAGTGCAATTTGCTCTCTTCTAGGATCAGGGAGCTGTTTTTTCCGAGATGGGCCTCAATTTTATGTCAGTGCCAAAGTTGCTGGATGGCATCCATCTGTGTAAATCAGTTTTAAAGGGTGAGTGGATTAAAAGCTCTTGCAGACTTATTCTACTTATTCCAAGTTCTGCTGATGTGAAACCAATATTGAATCAATAATATTCTAATAAAAACGCATTCAGGTAGAGCAATATAATTATTTATCTTGCATGCACATAGACGTCACCCGAAGGTCTTTTAGACTTGTATATATTATTTAACCACTTTTGCATGAGGAAATTGCCATTTGCTAGAAGTAACTTCATTTGTTTTATTCTTTGTGTTCCTTTTGTACCGTTTTGAGCTGAGAAAATACAATTAAGACGCATTCAAAAATGCTGACATTTAAACCGTAGAGATAGATGATGGCATTTCGCACAGTCAGCAGCCGCATATGAGAAATCTCGCCCGAGCCAACCGCGTCTCGAGTCTGAAATTCTGATTTTCCGAGTTTGTTTCCTGTAATTAATAACCATGTACAAATAATGCCTGCGGGCAAATCTCCCAGCGTTGTGGTGATTGTTTCAAGACGACAGTGGCCATTTAGAGGAAATGCTTATTGTTACCAGCTTTAGAGAACAAACAGAACAGAACAATGATGTTCTGATGGCATTTCTTTAATGAAAGAATGCACGTTAAGCAGGCTGTTATAGATCAAACATACTCCAGGACATGACAACATTTGGGCATACAAACAATAAAAGGTATTCAAAAGGTTGTCCAAAAAATTAACTTACCAAGAACACAGTTATTATAACATATGTTTTCCTCTGTTTGACTATTGAAGTCGTTATATTTTTTTAATAAAAAATACATTTTATGAACCCATAATTCTGTAATTGTAACTGTTTCTCCTTTGTAGTCTTTACAGTAACATGCATTACAAGCTTGTCTAACAAGGGAAGAGTTACTTTTATATTTCTACCTCTTTTGTACTCTCCTTCCGGTGTATTTCCTGAAGGAAACTGAGATGTTTCTTGGGTTGACTGGACTGACGAGACAGATATCTCTAGAATAGTGAAATGACCTTGCTGGTGAGGACAGAAACTGCAACTGCAATTCGTTATTTTGACAAGTGTGCTATATTCAAATGTAAATGAATACAGTCTAGACATCCAATTTGGCATATTTAAGATAATAATAATACACTTTTCAGATAAGTAAGCACTGCCTACTCTACCTGCCCTTGGATCAGACAATCTGACCAATCTTAAGGTGTGAATGGCTTCCACTAATTCAGAAAGACCCGTCTGACCAGTCGGTACACAAGCCATTAGTATTATAAAATAAGTCAATTTAGCAATTGCAGCTGTTTTAGCTTTAGTCCTACAGAACATGAACCTCAAACTGAAACTGAATCAAGGAATATAATATTGAGACAAAGTAAAATCGACCCCGCAGTGTACAGTAAACAGTGTCAAGGTGGACAGACAAGGTGTTCTGCAATGTCGTAGTGTTGCCCTGAAATGCATCGCGTCAAAATAGCTCTGGTTGTGTGCCTTTTCAATTAAACAATTGGGTCTGTCTGTACACCAGCACACAGAGTGCCTCAGAAATTAGTGTAATAACTGCAAAGGCTATTTCTGGAAGCTCCATTAAAGTCTGTATAACAGCAACGGGAAGGAGAAAAATTGATTCATAAGAACAAATCAAATTCAACAAAAACCTTTGCTTTTCTTACTCACAGTTTCCTTGACATGATCTTTTATTACATGAGTTATCTGATCCGAACACCCTTATATTTATTCTGTGTTGCTATGCACTCTTGAGTCCTGTTTAGCATATTCCAGAAATCTCATTAAACTTACACTGATTACTTAAATATATTAAACCGGCTCTGCTATCTTAGCACGTAACAATACGCATCAAACTTATTCTTGGCAGGGAGCATAATCAAAGTTTCTTTTTAAAGGAAATTCAAGAGCCCTTCCAACTGTCAAAGTTTAGTCCGTGTGGTTTGCCGTTTGTAATTCTATAATTATCTCCCCCAACCCCACTAAATTAAAAGTCCTAAACGTAGGGAAAGCACTTAAAACACAATAGTCTTTCTTCACTGTATCTAATTATATCTTAAATATAATTAAAATTCTCTATTACACCCTTGTTTCTCACAATCAAATCATAAATAAGGCACGGGTAACTCCAAACTTGCCCAAATGGTGTCCTTGACTTCCAAAACCTGGGTGACAGAACTGGAAAGGTGTGATGATAAGAGAAGTTGCTAAATTTAACAACTTAACCTGTAAGCTAGTTTTAGCCAATCAAACAGTCAGCTCTCCTGTTTCTTTAGTTCTGAAGTGGGAATGGAAATATATTGCTAACATCACTTAATATGAAAGAATACCTACAGGGTCTGGCCAGACACATTTCCACGGTTTATTTTCATGCTCTGTGAATTACCATTTAACAGATCAAGTGTTGCCACGCGATCGTTTGTGTAATAAGCAGTGGTTGCGCCTTTTTCTCAAAGGCCTTTTATTTGAAATCATACACAAGTTTGCTAATATGCAAATTAAACACTGACACTGTTACTAGAGCTGGTTGCAAACATCACTGCTACCAAGCACAAAAGCATTCAGTTTGATCAGCTTCACATTTCACAGAAAGTCAATAACCTGGTGCATCAGTGATAGATGCAGAATCTCTGCTGATGTCCTGAGGTGTGTGGGACCAATATTATTGCTGTTTTGAAGTCAGGAGCTGCTGCACAGACTCACTGTCCGGGTAAATCCTGAGTTATTCAGCCACAACAGAATTACTCTGCCCAGAAGGTTCCCAGGGCGTTTTTGGGAACTGAATGTCTTTACATTAATTTTATGTATGGAATAGGATAAACATCGATTTTCTTGTTTATAACTCTTTAAACCTTATTATGAAGTGTGCTGGCATTGCACCGACTGTCAGGCCATTGTAATACTTCAGCAACACGGAGGTAAATAATTGTGCTATATGAAAAAAGAAGAGAGAGAGAGAGCTAGTGGAATCTGATATAGAATTAACGCCCATAAACCTAAAATATTCATGAATTTAAATGGCAACAACAATGATTATGATGATGCAATTTTCCTTTCTTTTTGAGACGCATACAGACAATTATAATAAGTATTATCAATCAGACCAGTCTACTGCTGCTGTAAACCCCCCATTTCAGCCCTGGTGTCGCGCCTGCTGTCACATGTTCGGCGATGAACACTTTCGCAAAACACGGGCAGACGTCAGCGGTCAGACTGTTCTCCCTGGGGACGTATCGGCTCGCATAAATAGATCGATAATATGTAAACCTAGAGCTCGTGTGATACAAGATGTCAGAAAGAATAAACCTGGCGTTTACAGAGTGTACGTTTACAAGAGACGCCTTAAAAAGAAAACATTCCCTTTGCTGGCAGGGATTGAGGTTAAAGGTTCTGTTGAACTGTGCGCTGTTCAATTAAAATGTGTGTGTGTGTGTGTGTGTGTGTGTGTGTGTGTGTGTGTGTGTTTTTCCAAAGAGATTCAAGAGATTCAAACCACCATACAATTCTGAAACATATCAATTTTTAATCCGAGGCACACCAGCACAGAAAGCATCACTAAGTATTCAATATTCGGCCTCAGGGTCAGTCCTATCTTCCATGGTCTTCTTCAAGAATTCTGAATTTGACGAACAGGCCTGTTTAACAATTCAAGCTGATATAACCACCCAGGAGCGCTGACTCCTTAGGATTAATAAAGAATATCCTGAGGGTACGGCCATAAAAAAAAACTGTGATTGAATTAGTAAAGCCCATCAGACAATGACACAGACTCCTTGGAGAATGTGTTTCACACATGCACACTGAGAGGCATGCCGATTAACTCACCGTAACGCTGTTTTGTTTGTGGTATTGTTTTTGGTTTATTTACTGCCAGCATTCAAGGACGATCGATCCAGTAAAAACAAACACAAAATTACACAATTAAAATCCAGGTATATGGCACTAAACTTTCTTAAATAAGCAACGATTCTATTCCTGTACTGCTCAGGGGTAAGAACTGCTGGCAGGTGTCCCGCTGTAATTGCAGGTATCACTCATGTTATCATACCAGAGTGTGATAGCAGTATTTACCCATCCTGAAACCTGGAAATTAAACTGAATTCAAGATTAAACTATACACAAATCACTATAAATTATATTTTTATTATTCTTAAGAAAACACCCACAACTCTCATCTTAAGTCTGCCATGAAAAGTCTCCGAAGCAAATGACAGCAATCACACTGGGGACGGACAGCGAGAGTGAAACCTCTAATTTGAGCGACTAAACATGTTCTCAGCCAGCTGATCTTGTTGTTGTTGTCGAAAGCGTGTTTAAAGAAATATTACATTCATATACATTTCTATACATTTAAACACGTGTACACTTCACACAAAACACTATCCGTTGTCATAAAAACCTACTTGATCGTGAGAAGGTCAGGGCATTACTAGGGTTTTCAGCAAATACAAGCTCTCACAATATATAGGAAGAAGACTAATATATATCCGAGATGGGGTCGCCAACTAAAATAAATGTGGCTGCTGAGAGCGTAGACCCTCTTGTTCAGAAATGCTTTGTACTTGAGGATGAGATGTTCTGCTTGATGTTGAGTTTTTGTTGTGTTTTAAAAAAAGGTCAGAAAGAGGAATAGTGAATCCTGATGTTATACAATTTCTATAGTGTTTCACAGTTGGTTATAATCAACACAGTCGAGTTACAAAGAGTGTCTAGTGTACAGTGGGAAGCATGTCTCTTCTATTTCATTTTATAAAGGTAACTGAAGTATGCAAGGGAAGACAGTCCCAGATGAACAAGAGTAAACGCACAATCTTTATGTTACAGCACTGTTGTACAATCCAATTTGATGTTTTATACCTCTTTATATAAGACACTGGGACCACCAATCAGAATCAGAGGTATTTATTTATATTTTTATTTTGCAAACAAGATAGGCTAAATTGTTTAACTGTTCCAACTTTCCCTAAATAAGTTTTTTGTACTCTTCGTATTACAACGCACGTCATTTAATATCGTATGTCAATCAGTCTGACCTCGTTAGGAGACGCCAAATCATTTTCTACTCTCACTCTTTGAGCACTCAAGTTCACTGAAAGGCATCCTACTTTTCAGACTTTACTGAAGCGCTGTCCTACTTTCAAGAATTGCTATTGATCATGCATGTCACCTTGCCATCATTTCATGTCCAAAAGAAAATCTCCAATTGGAAATCTGGAAATGCTTATTGCCATTGCTGTTAAAACTACCAAATTACTGTGGATCGCGCTCCTTTCATAAAAGGCTTTAGCAACGAACTTGGGCTTCAGTAATAATAAGGTTACGTACTCCTGTAATGGAAGATCAGAGCTTTTCAGAGTCAATATTAGCAGTTAACCAGATCAAGTTGTCAAAAGGCAGACACCGCGATGGCCGCTGCCAAACGAAAAGCCACGTCCCTTCACCGCCGAAGGACATGGTATTTTATTATCTATGTGATCATTAAATTATAATTTCAATTCTTTTTTAGTAAGAATTCACCGATCTGAGAGAGTCCTCACCTCAATAGGGCCCTTATTACTAATGTCACTAATGGGCCTCCATCCTATAATATGAAACTCAAGGGCATATGAGGATTGAATAAGTATGAGATAAGAATAATTATGTGAAACTACAGGGTCCGTAATAAACCGGAGAAGAGAAGCGCGCCGTCGATGTCACACTGACTTGTCACACTCTATTAACACCTCCAATTTGCATATGATGATGTCAGCTTTCAGCGCATCTTAACAAGGATTGTGATTTTCAGGAACCAAAGCCTTTTCTCCACTTAATTATATCATCAGCAGGTAGGCATGTGCTGTGAACTTGGCGTGTAGTGATTAAGCGTGCTATACTGACGTGTGATCATACAACAGTTGCTGCGGAAGAGGACGGGTTTTCATTTCATGAGAAAAACACATTAAAAACACGGACCTGTAATTAATGAAGAGCAGAAGAAGTGGTAAAGGTCAGAAGGCGCAGGTGCATATTTTATGCCGCAGCTGACAAGACGCATGTTAAAAGTGCCAGTACTTCCCCAGTGCACACCGGTTATTTTACTGCAAAGTGCGAGGGGGGGAAGCACAATAAATCACTGAGCTGCAGTTAAAGTGGAGGGCATGACCACTAGCGAAGTAAAAGCATCTCTAAGCGAGTCTCTCATCATAGAGGAAAACCATAAAACACACATACACACACACATAAATTTGGGTTACATGATGTAGGACAAACTTAGGGAAAATAAATCACAAGGTAAGATTGGCTATGAATCTGAATTCCTGTTCCAAACCTCTCCGATTAGTGTTAGTGATTTTCGCTGGAAATATGAGGCGAGCCTCACACTGGTCACACCCGTACCATTGATTAGGGCAAAAGGAAGCCTGCCAGCTCTCGTTTGCCTCGACACTGCCGAGACTGCTACCGAACGGCTGTCTGGCACTGGAAGCACAAAATGCTGTAACTTGACTCTCCCTTCTGATGTAAGAAAAATGCACAGAGTTGGTTATGAACACTGAACTGTGGAAGAAAGAAAAAATGTCTCTTCGGTTCTTCTACAAAGAGTGAAACGATGACTTGGGTGAGAGTAAATGCTCTACTTATTCATTTATTTGTTTGTTTACGTCAGTTTTCAACTGAAGTCTTTCCCACCACCGGAGACAGCAGACGACTCTCTCAGAGGGCATTCACATCCTCATAATACAGATCGCATGCTTGTATACTGTCCATCAAAAAACATAACACTTCAGCTGAAGCAAAATGTCAGCTCCCTCAAATAAATATGGAACAGCTCTCAAGGCAAGCCGAGGATAGAAGTTCCTCTGAGCCTCAAGCAACAAAAGTCCCCAAAGTCTCATTATTTCCAGTAACGCAAACTGCACTCTTGCAAACGCAATCGTTGTCAATCCAGTGTGAGGTTGCGCTAATGCAAGACTGTCATACACTCAGATGTCCAGATGTCAAATGTAAATGCTAATGTTCTCGATTTGTCAAGTTCTCTAATGCGCTTCATCACGTCCTTGTACGTATATGGTATCTTTCTGTTATTATTAAAGAAATGACAAGATGGGATTTTGTACCTTGGTTCCATCAGTTGTATTAATCCGATATCGTCCACGATAGAGTAAGTCTGCCGATCCGTTACCACTTGCCCGTTGTTGTGCGAATCATGTGGCATTTCCCTGGCAGGATCAGAGAAATTACTGCCACTGCTATCGATCATTTTTGTGGGCCTTGCAGTACATAAGTTACACTCCTCTGAATGCCTCAGACATTATTTTCACTGCGGCAATGTTGTGCACTGTTTCACTTAGCTTCCTCCACGGGAATACACTGTATAATCCTGCAGTGTTTGGAGTGCATGTTGCTTTACTAGAATCACACTCTTTCACTGAGAACTGTTTCCCCACTAGACTTGTTTTAGGTTTTTCTCCTTTCCGCAACAACAAAATGCACTGCTGCAGACAACAGCCGAAATGAACCGCAACTTGACCTTGCATTGTGTAAGTGTGTGTCCCTGTGAAGACACGTTAGTATTCGGCAGAATCCCAATACCTAAAAAAATGGAATCCGAAACCGAATCTTGGATCTGGTGTATCCCTAATCTATGTGTTTACTTTACAGTACAGTAGTTAATATGTCTTATAAATTTTATATTGGATGTTAGAAAGTGGTGTGTTGACAGAAGCATGGCGTCTGCTTATATGAAAAGAGATAGGTGTTTCAAATGTCATAACGTCTACAAACCCCTTGGTTTTGACGGTAAAATAATCCATCATGGGAGAATGCAATTTAAATGCTCAATTCACTCTCATCATGGCGGATATTAATCCAAAACCCGGCCCCAATTTAACAGAAACTGATGCTCTATGCTTTCAAAGTCTTGCTGGAGTTGTTTTGTAACAGTAACTGCAGTTTTAAACGAATGCACGGTAGATTTTCCGTTGACTATTTTGAGTCATAAGACCGTTATCTGTCCCTCTGCAGTGTAGTTCATATCACCCGGCTTGGCTTCTTCCTGCCATTTTGCTACTGTACAATAGATATATTTCACAGTGAGGCCAATGCATCTTATTTTCCAGTAGCAGGAAGGAATGCAGACAAACTACTCTCATTTAAAGCCTGTGACTTATCTAGGTCACAAGGTTTAATTGGGTCCTGATTTATCAAGAAGTAGTGTCACACAAAAGTAAAAGCGGTACAAATTGGAGAAGCTATCAAACTACAATTTTTGAAAGAGCAGATCAAATCAGACTCAAGCCGGTGACACAAAAGTGCTCCACAGAGCTTAAAAATAATGGTCTAAGAGACTATGAAGGGGTGTCACAGGGCTACAATTGTGCCTTCAAGATTGTCAATTCCCTTTCTAAGATAATTGATGTAATTATTTTACCCTGCTGTTTTACTCAGATTTAAACCCAAGCAAATATTTCAGACACTCACTCTTTTAAATGAAGATTTCCAGGAACAATACATTTCTGTTTAATGTTATTCTGCAATAATAATATTAATAATAATAATAAATGGCCTGCTTGCATTTACAGATAACTGTTAACATGAAGCCATGGTAACTTCTGTATTTTATGATTGTATGTATTTATTTAGTTATTTGCACAAACAACTTCTCGTGGCCTTTGGGAATATGCAAAACATTGTAGTATAAAGCTATTTTTGTTTCCTTTTACACTCTAGGGTTGAATCACAAGGAGCTCTGCTGACTGAAGTAAATTAATTATTTTTCTTGTAAGTAATCTAAATCACACCACATTTATTTTAAATTAGGTTGCGCTATGCTATGTTTTAATAACTGTTAGGTCTGACGTCAAAGTATATACATGAAATTATTCGCAACATATGGCAGAGAAAGAGGTTGAATAGCTATTCAAGTTTTCTGTATAGGAACAAATTATGCCGATATCAGAGTAAGTTAAGTATTTCCTTTCTACAACCACAATTCAGTCAAGTTGCAAAACTGAATATGGGGAATAATCATCTACTGAGAGTTGCATTTACTGTCATTACTGCCATGAACAACTGTTACATATGTGTTAAGCCATTATCATTGAAAGAGATGACTTCTTATATTGACTTGAGATGTTACTCAAATACAAGAAGGAATGTCATACTCTATAAATAAATATAAATAGCATTTTTCATCTTAGCATTTTTCATCTTAGCTCTGACTAGAAAGTAATGTGGTTTCACTTGTCGGATATCCATGTCGGATATCCATGTCTGTCACTTTATTTTTTCCCCACATAAGAGACTTGTTACAAAATGTACAGCATCATTTATGCAGAGACAATTCTTTAATCAATTTCAAAACCTGAAAATTAATGAAGAAATCATCTTAAACAACACTGTGTGGATTTCTAATGAAATGGAAACATTGTTGCTTAGTTCTTGAAGTTCACTGTTACACTTTTTCAAAAAAGAAAATCACAGCCGCAGGCTGCTGGCAGTGAATAAAAATAAATGGAAATTGTTCTATCTAATTGCCTTTTTTAATTAACATATTTTATTTAAGAGTTGTTTGAAAGATTATATCTTAAAATATTTAACAATTAAACAGAGGACAATTCGTCGAGATTTTTGCAGGGCATGTAAAACACGTTGCATGGAAAAGTTACTTTGCTGCAGCGACCAATAAAATTAAATATGTCATTCATCATAGTTTTTCATAATACATTTTATCCCCCGAGGCTCAAATCTGAGAACAATGTTTTGGCGTTGTTTTCTCTTAACAAATTGTTTGATTAACACATGAACTCAATGGACTTCAACTATTAAAAGCACGTTTTTGGTTTACATTTGGTTTACAAGTGCTGTATCCATCCATCAAAGTACAAATGTGGAATTTCTGGCCAACTACAGCAAAGCAACACTTGGTTGTTCATGGATGGATGCACAGGGGTTTTAATGCTAAACTGAAAGCATTCAATACCTTTATGTTACATTTTTATATCACTGGAATAATGAGACTAAATGAAATGATGACGTAAAAAACAGCTGGTCATCGGGGTTTCCTGGAATGGGTATAAAAAACGACACTGACTGAGGGGATTAACACTTAAATGTACAGAGCAGCTGCAACAGAGGAACTGATAACTCAGCACCGACTGAGGGGAAATGAGAAAAACTGATTCACCTGGTGAGAGAGAGAGAGAGATGAACCTGGAAACTGTGGCCATGTGAGGGATTCCTTTCTTTTTGTGCCAGGTGAATCTGTTTTTCCCCCCACAGTGCTGATTAATCAACACAAACTCTTGCAGCTGTAGGTCAATATTTTATGTAAATCACCTTGGCGAGTGTCATTGTATACCTGTCCCAGAAAGCACCCTCCACAAAGCCGAAAAACTGTTTGATGCAGCACTGATAGAGATTAAAATTGATCACTAGTATTATTACCAATCATTAATTTGCAATATACATTATTTATGAGCATTCTATAATTCTAGAACCTTTGAGAACATATCTTATTTAAATTACTCAATTGCATTTACACACACACACATATACACTCACCTAAAGGATTATTAGGAACACCTGTTCAATTTCTCATTAATGCAATGATCTAACCAACCAATCACATGGCAGTTGCTTCAATGCATTTAGGGGTGTGGTCCTGGTCAAGACAATCTCCTGAACTCCAAACTGAATGTCTGAATGGGAAAGAAAGGTGATTTAAGCAATTTTGAGCGTGGCATGGTTGTTGGTGCCAGACGGGCCGGTCTGAGTATTTCACAATCTGCTCAGTTACTGGGATTTTCACGCACAACCATTTCTAGGGTTTACAAAGAATGGTGTGAAAAGGGAAAAACATCCAGTATGCGGCAGTCCTGTGGGCGAAAATGCCTTGTTGATGCTAGAGGTCAGAGGAGAATGGGCCGACTGATTCAAGCTGATAGAAGAGCAACTTTGACTGAAATAACCACTCGTTACAACCGAGGTATGCAGCAAAGCATTTGTGAAGCCACAACACGTACAACCTTGAAGTGGATGGGCTACTACAGCAGAAGACCCCACCGGGTACCACTCATCTCCACTACAAATAGGAAAAAGAGGCTACAATTTGCACAAGCTCACCAAAATTGGACAGTTGAAGACTGGAAAAATGTTGCCTGGTCTGATGAGTCTCGATTTCTGTTGAGACATTCAGATGGTAGAGTCAGAATTTGGCGTAAACAGAATGAGAACATGGATCCATCATGCCTTGTTACCACTGTGCAGGCTGCTGGTGGTGGTGTAATGGTGTGGGGGATGTTTTCTTGGCACACTTTAGGCCCCTTAGTGCCAATTGGGCATGGTTTAAATGCCACGGCCTACCTGAGCATTGTTTCTGACCATGTCCATCCCTTTATGACCACCATGTACCCATCCTCTGATGGCTACTTCCAGCAGGATAATGCACCATGTCACAAAGGTCGAATCATTTCAAATTGGTTTCTTGAACATGACAATGAGTTCACTGTACTAAACTGGCCCCCACAGTCACCAGATCTCAACCCAATAGAGCATCTTTGGGATGTGGTGGAACGGGAGCTTCATGCCCTGGATGTGCATCCCACAAATCTCCATCAACTGCAAGATGCTATCCTATCAATATGGGCCAACATTTCTAAAGAATGCTTTCAGCACCTTGTTGAATCAATGCCATGTAGAATTAAGGCAGTTCTGAAGGCGAAAGGGGTCAAACACAGTATTAGTATGGTGTTCCTAATAATCCTTTAGGTGAGTGTATATTCATACATTTAGGCTACTATAAATAATGTTTTCATAAAAACAAACTTGCCAGTGTTGCTTATAGGTATTTCTGTATGCAAAAGATAAATTGCTTCTGTTTTTGAAGGATGTATTCAAATCCTAACAAGAAGCACCCAACCAAAACAAAATCAACAGTCATCGCCTTCCAGTGGGGCCAGCAGTTCCAGAGACACACATGATTATAATCAAAACTTTCCTTTTGTACTCGACACAATTTGCTGTCAAGTGGATAAGGAAGTACCTGAATTATCCTCCATCCAACTATGCAACTCCCAGCCTGGGCTTAGATGGTATGTAGTTCAGGGTGGCAAGTTTGTTATTGGCGTTGAATGGCAATACTGTTCCTAAAATCTGTCCAGGACAATGCGGCCTCGTTCGGGACTCTGTGCCCGGTCCAATTAAAGCTCTCTCAGCTGCTCAATTCAGCTCTTATCGTATGGAATGCACTATAAACTGTTTGTCTGTGTAAAGCAACGATCAGGGATTATATCACTTCAACATCGAGTATAAAAAGGATTCATAGAGGGTTTGGTGGAATGCAATGTTCCCACGGTTTGCAGATTGTAGTCGGTGATTCATTATAATAACTATTTGTCATGTTCAAGTCAGAACAATGGATTCCCTTTCGTTCTTATTAATATATGCAAAACAATCTTGGGGGGTGGGGGCAATTGGGGAAGAAGCGAAAGCCTGTCAAAACAGATTGTTCATGTTGTAGCACCTAATATATAGTGGAATATTTTCAAGTTGATGTTTAATTTGATTTCAATCACTTACTATTTCTAATAGGTGCTTTCTAACTCGAGGTCTGGAGCTTGCTGATCTGACAAACACTTGATTGTCTATTTTATGTGATTTCTATTTAAGGTACTCTCTTCTTATAGAAATTATTTATTTACTTTGCAGAAAACATCACTGCTTCCCATGTGCTTAAATAACTGCTCCTTTGTGTAATTGCTCATTTTGTTCAAGGCGTGTTCAAGACTCGAGCAAGTTATAAATTAATTCAACTGACTGAGATGCTTTAAGAGTGTAGGACCATACATATCTCAAGACAAGACACAAGAGAAGCATCACTACTTCACTGAACACTGTTTAGATGCACTGTAGTGTTATACAGTACTTTTAGGGGTTGCTGAGCAAATATTTGGTCATGAATAATCCTTGAGGAAAAATATGAAGATTAACGTCTCATTCAGCATGTCTAGTTTCTATATTGTTTTTGGGAATATCGTTTAATAAAATGTAGAAAGAGGAAAGAGGAAAGCTGTAACTCTGGCTGACACACCTTCTTGTTTGACAAGTATATGCCAGGTATTTGCCACAACTGTGTCACACTCAGAGTTGAAATGATCTTTATTATTGAACTGTGTTGGTTTTACATTTTAGTTTAACACTACCTGCAAATAAATAATTCAAGAGTACTATAGAAATACATATCCCTAATGGCAATGCCATAAATTATTTAAAAGCTCTTCTTCTATCATTTGTTTTACCATATTCACTATCAAAGCACACGCACTAGAATAACAATGTATTGTCAAGTGGCTGTGTACACAAAACAAACACAGAGTTAAAATGTGTTAAAATGTTTGATTTCACAAGAAATAACACACATCAACGGCTGTGGCACAGTTTAATACGGCATGAAGAAATAGTTCATTTTTCTTTCCAATGTAATTCAACCAGAACAAAAAGGGTCACATTCCAGCGTCCCAAAAGAACGACAGCTTCTCCATCAAACTGCACAGGGAGTGAAAGGGGAAGGGAGGGGAGCTTTTAACAGCAGGAAACAAGTGTCAACAAATGCTTTCTTGAAGTTTGTAACTGCCTCCTGGAAGAAGCATTTGTTCTGGAATGGGAACAGCACCTTCACAGAACCTCCTATAATTACAATGTAACTTCCATTTAATTAAATAAACCCCTTTCGTCAAAAACACATCTTAATAGACCACTCTTTTAAGACTACTATCTTACAAACTAAGTGAAAGCAAGTGTTTTGTTTAAAGTATCAAAGGACAAAAGCACACATTACCTTGTTTAAAAAAAACATTACAAGCAGTTAAACACAGTTGCATGTAGAGATAATTGAATAGGTTTGTTTTGGCATTAATGTTTAATGCACAATGTTTAGTTTTTTACAGAGCGGCTGATTATTCTCTAAATGTTAGTATTGTAAGGTATTGTTTCACTGGCCAAAGGATAAATTGTAAATCACGAACTGAAATGACTCCCTGGAATGTTGTCTTTATGTAAATCAAACGTTCGAAAGCTTAAAAATGTGAGTTTAAGCGATTTGTATGCCGTAAGGACTCCAGGGGAGGGATCGACAATTTTTCAGAAAGACACATTGTTACGTGACACCGGAACTCCTTCCTTCTGCAGATACAAACCTGAACCAATCTTCCTACACAACACTGGAGGAATTGTGTTTGGGGTGAGATGTGAACTCGAGGTGCTGGAAGATGGTAATCATAAAAGATTTCATGGTACAATCAGGAAGAATAGGGTCACTAACCGCTAAGTTCTCAATCAGCCTCTCTCACTCTGGCCCACCTACACGTGCCATGTCTTCTCTAAACTAAAAGATAAAAATAGTTTGTACAGCCACTTAACAGTGTCCTTAATTACTTCATGCTTCACCGAACACAATCACATTAGATGAACATTAATTTCAATGCAGACGTAAGACTTGTATAGACTTACATAGACATCCAAATCATACATATATGCATGCTGTTTGCTTTAAAAAACACAATACCCTTGATATGCAAATCGTGAGAAGCCACTGGGAAGTCAGCTTTTTAAGGCCTAAAGATTGTACATTTCCCATGAGGGAATCACAAAAAAAACGCACAAGGCTGCAAAGTTATACTGATCAATGTGGTTGTGTTTCACTGAAAAACACTAGACTAATAAACTTTATTTATGCAGAGGGCCAGCTGGGAGTCCTTCTGGCGTTTCTACAGCTCCGACCAGCACAATCTTGCCATCGCACATTCAAAGTTTTGTTCTAAATTGCAACTCATTCATATTTATGTTGACTTTTCTAACCTGCGACGGGCAGCAGGAAACTCCAGGGTTCATTATAAAGTGTGTTTACTGCTGCTTTGATTTCTCATTTGTTATGTAGTGACTCGTTAGTCTCACCAGCCTGCTCTCTAGCACAGCTCCTACCTGTACTGAGAGAAACAAATCCCATATAGTCTGATGCCATTGTCTTCATAGCTTTGTTGCCAGACCCTTGGGCTTGTCGTTGGCTCATTGTGTGTGCAAACTTGATCAGGGTAATGTAAAAGAAGTTCATTAAATACTTAGTGGGTGTTTGAGGTTTAGCCTGGCAGTGCTTTTCCACCATTCTTCCTCAGCTGAGCTTTGCATCTGTGTCCAAGTCATCTTACTAAACAACATCCAATCCTTCTCCCCAGCTGAGAGTTTCAAAATCCCGTCCGTAAGCACCTGAGCTCAGACAACAAGCATTTTGAATTGTATTCTTCGGCAGAGGTGTTCTATGTGAGCTGAATTACACGCCACTAATCATGTCAAGTTCTCAACAGTAGAAAATGAAATTCCCTTTACATCAGCAGAATTGGTGGCTCTTCTAGTTATAAAAGAGGAAGGTCTGTTAAGCAATATCACAACAAGTTTCATAAAAGAGCACCAGACATTAAAACCATTTACGAACAAAACCTCTGCCTTCCTCCTGGCGATGCAGACAATTTCAGAAACAAACAAACAAACAGGCAGAGAATGAATGCGTGCCTTATTGTAATCCCAGGAACAGGGAATTCATATTTCAAGTGTCTCTCGGTTTCTTGGAAACCATGAATACCAAATTCAAGAAAAGTACAATTCACCCGCCCACTGATTTGATTTAAAACAAGATGTGTTGATATTTGTAGAACATATAACACGATTAAATATAAAAGAGAATAAAATAAACTGAATGGCCTGTATATCAATACATATAACTTTCAAATAATAGTGATAATAATCATATAACTATTTAATGAAATGGCAAACAAGCCTATAATAATCAAAACTCCATGAATGTCAACGGCATCCATTAAAATATATTATTAGTGGAGGGAATTGGGTGGGGATAAACTACACAGCAGGACACACCTTTGGATCGACCATGAATAATTGAACTTGTATAAACAGATTTCTTTTTAAATACACGCAATAGTTTAGAGTACACCTCCGATCCTGTCAATGCTTTGAACACAGATACATTGCTTAGTGCTGCCATTGTTAATGAATGGTCCACATGTAACTCAGTGATTCTGTACAGACAGTGCACGAGATCCAGAACTCAATTAAACCCATTCAGCCCCTCCAAGGTGTAAACGCTGCATTTTCTGCAGTGAATAATTTGCGAGCTCTGAAACACAAACCAAAGACTGGTTACATGCAAGAAGAGGCGACACAGACCTTAGATCGTACACAGTGTTTATAAACCTACTGATGCAAGAAGCAAGTCAAGTGAACCAAGAACCAAGTCATTTCTTTATATATCCTGGTGAGACATCTACACAGGATGGCGATTGTTTTATTCTTGGTTCAGATTAAAACAAATTGGGTCTTAGTTTTGCTGTGCTGTTTTACCTCATTATCCACATGCCGTATTCCTCCTGCACGATTCTGTATATCTTTATTTCCAATGAATGATATGATTATTAATAAATCTGCCTGTTGAAGTAGTGTCTGTCTAGGAACTCATTACACTTTCATTAAAAGCCCAATACTGCCATTCTGTTACAGTAATAAATAAATAAATTCCTGCCAGAAATTATGAAAATACTTCTGTCTGTAATACTAAAGGATTGCTATTAATATATCACATTTCTGTACATGTCAGTGGGGTACGATAGTTATAAAGTGCTTACACTGAAGAGAGAGATCAAGCTCAAAGCTATGCTGCTACTAACCCACACAGCTTTGATCCCTTTTGATACTACACACCTCAACACCGAGCATTAGCTTGCATGTTTACCGACTGCATCCCCAGGTAGCTTTGATTTATGCTGATATTATGTACCTTTCCACCCAGTACACGAGTGCACGTGTTTTCTTACGAGATGACAAACTTCAAACGGAGCCGCGGTGCAAAAGCAACATGACAGACCTCGATTCCTTACTCATTCATTAAGCATGAACTCAAGGAAAGGAGGAAAGGAACTTCGTTTTCTGTAGACATATGTTCTCAAACTAGCAGTATTATTATTTTACTTTTTTATGTCAACAATATAAAACGTATTAAAGATATAAAACATGACAGAAACACAGAGTCACTGCATTTTCGCTGTGTTGCTTTGTCTGCTTACTACACTAGATGTTTTCCTCAATGGAATTCCATGCATCTAGTCCTGTTTGACATTGTTAATTAATTGTGAGGCACTAACAGTAATCACAATACTACACTGGATAAACAGATGTCATTATACTGTACTGTATTGTACTATTCAATCCCTGAACTGAAATCACTCATGCAATATATATAGCTTATAGTTCATATTGAACCGATGGCAATTAAATGGCTTCTTTTCAGCTGAAGAATAAAAAGAAAACATGCATTTTAATAACCCCAGACTCTCTACTGCACATTTCCAGAGAACTGCCTTATTAAACACTAGATTGGAGTGGCAAAGAGGGGGTGACAGTCCAGTTAGATCACTGTTCCTGGGAGGAAATGTGAAATGTCAAGTATTTTTTCTTCTTCTGGTTTAGGTATTCAATCCCAGGTTTCTAACTGGACTTCTGTGTGCACCAGCAATCTGGCACATTGTCAGTGACTGACAGTGAAGAGAAAAGCCCAACTAATAACTAAACTTCTGGCATCACTTCCCCCCAAAAAATGCAAGATCTTTATTTCGCATAGAGAGACAAAACATGCCAATAACACCCTTGCAAGCGTGAGTGCGAGCCGCTGTATTTCTCAGGTTTTCTGAACTGCCTGTCATGTTCGTAAAGATAATTTTTCATGCACGATCTGCCAAAGAAAGGAAAATCAACCTGTCTATACATGCAGTCCGAACTTAATGTAAACCCAGTATAACAATGCCTAAGAAAATAAGAAACACAAGCAGTAGTGTCAAATGCTTCCTATTGTCCCTTGAAGCATTTTCACTAGCTATATTAAATTACATCTCCCCTTCAATAACTACTTTCACTGGCAAAATAAAACAAAAGCAAAACAATCAAAAGTACTAGTTTTCATGGGAGGAACAGCGTGTCGTTCCTTATGAGAGGATTTTTGGATGGCAGACAACGGAGAGAACAAAACTCCAGTTTGCGGCCTCCTATAATAAGAGGACATGGAACCCATCCAATACAACGGTAGATCACATTCTGCGTAGTATGTTTAAATCTATAAGCACACATCTTAGGTTTGTTTACTGTGCAACTTCAATAGATGTGGATTTTAAAACTAGGCAAAACAATATAGCCCAAGACAATCTTAAATAATTTGCCCACAAGCTTAGACATAATGTTACTACTACAAACAATTTAGCAGGATTTTATTATCTTCAGAGCTGTTTGCGGAATCATTAAACAAAGACTTTCAAGTACAGAGGTTTAATTTGTGCGCACACACACAAGCATACTGTATATGATAGCTGGCCAGAAAATATATGTAACCTGAATTATGTTGAATTGACTTTAATCACAAACGTCTTGGGTCTAAAATGTTACAGTCTTTCCAGACAGACAAACACACGTTAGTATGAAAGTAGGCAGTAAACGAAATCACCTGGAACTTGGAAAAGAGACACAGTGGGCCGAACCCAGCGCTCTTAGGCAGGCGTGGATCGATAAAGGCTGATAATGATGCTGATGACATACATATATAATAGTGTAGTGGTAGCAGGGGGTAAAACGGAGGATCAGGCCTTCACTACATCCCCCCAGGATCCTGAATTAGTTGAATCGGCCAGTTTTTCTGCTGAGGCAAAGCCACACGACCCGAGCCTGCATTAAACTGCACGTGCCAACGCTATTTTGGGCTACCAAAGCGGCTACTTCACAGAGCTGTCTGTAACAGAGGATGGATTTTGAAGGCTTGTGCGTCACCCAGGTGTTTCTTGGAGTTTGCCCATCTCAAGGACTCCAGGAGACGGAAAGGCAAATACTGGTTGGGGGCCAGAGGGAATTAAATCCATGTTCTTCTGTTTGACTTATTGTGGGCCAAATTGGGATGACTGCAAGGCCAGATCTAGGGAGGACCGGTGGAGCAACTGATGTGGGAATCCAGTTTGTTCTCCTCTCCAGGGAGCACGAGGGACAGCCGCGTCCACACTGCAGAGCCACAGTCATAAGACGAAGCCGCAAAAGCCTTCAAGGTGAAGAATTTTTAGGGAAAGAACAAAGCCTTCTCTTTCTCTTTTTCATTTACCATTTATTGCTACCAGGGGGGGTTTTGATATCAGCAGAAAAAGAACCAGGCCAACCTCTGCGAAGAAAAACAAACATATTTGTTGCCGATTTTAAAAGCTATTTAATAGAACTCCCGAGTTTCACAGGCTATTTGAGTACAAGGCAGGCAGAATGGCTCGTAGGCTATATGCAAATGGAGACTGCACTGAATAAATGAATAAAGCACCGATTCTGCAAATTCTCAGCGAATTTACATGTGTGAGTTTATAAAATGTTTATCTTGTCACATAGTGATTTAAAGGGCATTTGGGTGCGCACATGCATTTAAATTAGAGCACTGATCACTCTGTACTGAATCGAGTTCCTTATTCCTAATTATAGACTCATCAAAAGTATTGGGACAGCAGGCATATATCTTCAAAGGGTGTATTTAATATGTTGCAGGAAACCCTCGGGGATATTGCACCATTCCTTCAACAGCACAAAGCCCTTGTGGTCTCCGGCAGATTCGCCACTACAGTTCATCCCAGAGGTGCTTTACGGACTTGAGGGCAGGACTCTGAACAGGCCGTGAAATGCTTTTAAAGCACTCTATGATTTCCATCAGCTTTACAGAGGTTTGTCCAATTATTTTTGGGAATATATGCATATGTCTAATGTTCCCTCAGTCATTTGAGAACATCAGCTGCACCATTAAACACTTTTATGGCACTTTCAAACATTTTAAACGCATCACAAATATAAGAACGTAAACGATGTCAGTTTCTACACAAACCATGAAACTGCAGCTGTGGTGCGAACGTTTGCTTTCGATAATAAACACATGATTCACTAATAAATCACTGTGATTTCTGTATGCAAATCATTTCTAATTATCCATCTCTTGTAAAAAGATTTATTTTGAAACACGCGCACACTTATGCATGAATGCACAAACAAGCAACTGGGTAGATTGTTTCGCTCACTTGCTAATTCAAGTCAGCGTTCAAACCGAGATAATCTGCTACGGTAGAGATGTTAAAACCTTATCTCAGTCCTAACCCTGATATCTCTCCTGATCAGGCGTCAGCATTAATGTGAGCTGGTTCAAATGTAGTTTTCCACAGGACACGCATTTACCATCCTAGCAATATACGCTGAGAGTGAAAACCATTTCAGCCAGCAGGAAAAACTGCACCCTTGCACTCTAGAGTTATCTCATGCAGCGTGTGTTTGTTTTGAAGGAAATGCTCGCTGTTGATGGGTGACATGTGGAGCTTGCCAGAACACAGGAATAAATTCAACCTCTGCCCTTCTCATACAGTATTTGCTCCAACAAAAGGAGGCAGCCTCTTACACACACCAGCTGTTTACATTTGTAAGCAGACTGAGGACTGTAAACGGCCTGAAACGCTGCATTTAGGAAGCTGACGGTTATCATATATGAAGCCTTGGATTTCTGGAGATGCATGAGAACCTTCTGGAATCCATACATTCTCAGAAGCACACACACACACAGTATCAATACACGGCCGCCAAGACACGAGGAAGTGCGTTTGCCCGTTTGTCTGCACCACACAGATGGGTTGGAAACACAAACGTTATTAAGTAATAAGTCTATAAAGGAACGTAAGTGGGTCTGAGCGGTTGTCCGTATCTGCAGACAACTACAACTCTTAGTTCAATCAGTATCTGAATGAAAAAACGAGGTCCACTAATAGGCCCTATGTGCGGATGTGACTAACTTATTTCAGATGCAAGATACGGAGGTGCGTTCGCAGCAAACTAGCTTCTTTCTCTCAGAACAGTTCAAATCTGTGACTCCCAAAAGCCATCGAAATATCACTACATCTGCTGTCACAGCCAGATCGCCATGACAACAGTCAAGCGATGCAAGAGCAGCAGAAACCGTGTCAGCGTGCCGAGAACAGCGCTAATATGTTCCCTGGAAAAGCATACTGGCTTATATATATGTGTGTGTGTGTGTGTGTGTTCAATGTGTTCAGGTTCACATGCTGTCATACTACCACCTGATACTCAAAAGCCATATTGCTAAACGACTGCTATTAAAAGGTACAAAATAAACGGTGTAAAAATATTACAGCGACGCTTTATAGCGCTGTGCTGTCCTAGTGACCCGATTTCAAGTGGATACACTTCATGAAAGCTACAAAATAACATAGAAACAACAAAACAAAGCAGACTTATTTACTCTTGTTCACTTGCCTAGTAGCTTAATATAGCATAGTATTATATTTTATCTATATCTTATTTATGCATAGTCCTGCAGAATCATGGGATGCCTAATGTGTACATATTACAAGTTATGATGATGATTATTATGTATATCATTATGAAGATTTGGTATTCTGAAATTAATATCTAATTAGGAAGAGAAGGATCTACTGTATGTTGGTAGAAGCCGTGCTTCTCCGTGGCTTGCAATCTGATAACATGCAGTATTTATTACATGTGGATCAGTTTCAGCTCCAATAAGCAGCTTATACAATCTGAACTGTCCTTATAGTGTGTCAGAGTGTTAACTCATCTATTAAGACCTTTTCTATATTTTTAACACAAATATAGAAGCACAGAACCCGAGTGATGATTAAGTACCTTTATAATATAATTGTTCATGCTCTAAAGATCAACCACAGCTCTGAATTTCTCACTTAATGAGCTTCTTCGGCCCGGATACTAAGCAGACGCAGTTATGGACTGCTTGCCTGATCTAACCTGAAAATGTCAGAGCGTACCTGAGTAACTGGTGTTTATTAAGACAATCTAATTACGAACAACCATCAAAGACTGAAGTGAAACCAACTACATCATCATTAGGGGCGGGGAATTACAAGCTACAACCCCTGATGTTGATTTAACTATTTATAGTAAGAAAAGGCAAGTACGTCATGCTGTAACACCTGGCCTCACTGTCATTCATGATGCTGCACAAACCTGCAGCAAGGCAGGCATAATAGACAGCCAAGAAGAACAGTTAAATGATTCATCAAGAACTTTAAATAAAATCAATCAATCAATCAATAAATATTCAAGCTTCCAAAAAGGTTTTAATTCAGACCAGGGTGTCGGATATTTTACCCATTTCCAGAAATCAGATAATATTCTCAGGGCTGAGCTTAGCTACTTAAGTAATTAGCGCTGTACTATAATACATCACCCACGCATGTCAAAATACTTTGCATTAGATTGAAATAAGACACAAAAAAGGTTTAACCCAAAGGAAAAAAGCTATGTGAACCTCAGCATTAACCATTATAATTATCTGAATGGTATTTAAGTCTATTACAAATCTTTATATATTATTTTTGAATAGTTTTGCCAAGCATTTCAAAGACTCTTTATTTGCCACACTTATCCTCAAATAGCTCTCAAGAATGCAGGTTTAATTTACAGGTGAGAAGCTGTAAAACATCGCCATGCTTCAAAAAGAAAGAGCGCATTACTTTGCATATATTTCCACATGAATAATTACATTTTAAAGAGGTGGCTATGTTTTTCCAAGTTGTTCTGACTTCCTTACAGAGCAACAAAAACGCAAGTCATATGTCTTTAGCCTTGTCGACGTCGCATGTTATGTGCGAAATCACACAAGCCCGCTTTGAAACCAAACAGACATTCCACAATCTGAGCAAACTCCCCAGCGATGTGGCTGAAGAGAAAATTTGGGAACATTTAAAAATAGACTGGATAGGATCCTTGGATCACTTAGTTATTAATGGACACCAAACGAGCACAATGGGGCCAATGGCCTCCTCTCGATTGGACACTTTCTTATGTTCATATGTTCCTGGAGTATTTTCCGACCCTACGCAGATGCTGTCAACATCTCAACCAGATAAGGCCAAAGGCAGGAAAGAGGGATGTCTTATCCATAGAAAAAGAAACACTGCATGATCAAATAGTAAGCAGGGTCTAACATACATCAGCAAGATTTAGATCAAAATAATTGATTAACTAATGACCAGAAATGTATTACATATGCTTTGGGATTAAGTATTCTGTTTACAGCGATATTAACAGCAACAACAACAAACCAAAGATGAAAGACTGAAGAAGCACCAGATAAACTTGGAAGCATGCTGTTAGACATCGTGATTATTGAAAATAATATATGTATTTCTTGTGGGGAAAAGATCAATGTTTCAATTTGCTGTGGAATTCAGCCACAGCATACCAGACCAATTGAAACACTGCGTAACCTATATATGCATCTACTCAGTAGCTATATGTATCTATATTCTGTTCACAATGTCTTATCCACTGCATAGTTGTTTCACACGATTCCATGTTATGCAATATGCTCTGAATACATATGATATTTAGTTTTGCCATCAAATAATAAGGATAAATAATAGCATAAGGTAAAGAAGAAAACACATTAAACCAAGACGGGAGAAGAAGGACAGAAATAACTGACTGTCTGATTAAGCCTTTAATAGGGTTTTGCCGTCTGTGTTAGATCTGGAGCAGGGCTTGCCATGGCGGAGGAGAAGAAAATAAACAATAGCAAAAAAAAAAAATGGAAGAGCTTGCAGCACAATAATTCATAATAGGCACAACATTTTGAATCAACACATCTGTCTCCCCTGATAAGCAGTCAAGGAATGAACTATTCAAGGTCAGCTTACATTGCCTGGTGATGTATTCATACCCTGGATAAAGTGTAACTAAAAGCTGGATTTAACAAAGCAAAAGCAGGTGTACAGTCAGCAAATATTAATGTGAATCAAAAATGTTATAAATCAATAAATAATATGGCTATCAGCTCTGTAATACATCAGAAAAGATTCATATATTACTAACTGCACATTATTCAGATTTCTAAACCTGTTAAGCAGTATTGTGTTGATCCTTATTTGGCTCTGATAACCTTTTAATATATTCAAATCTAAGGCAGTTCGACCACTCCTCTTCACAAAAACCGCTACAGCTCCCCCCAGGCTGTGTGACCTGCCCCTGTAAACCGCTTTCTTCGGGTCATACCATCCAACTGAGGTCTGGCGAGTGTAACGGCCCGTCAAGAATGTGGCTTTTATACTCGCTGAACTATCTCAAGACGCAGATGCGCATTTCACATCGTCGTCCTGTCGGAAAAGGGTCGTTTTGCAACCAGGCTGGAGCTTCTTGACAGAGGGAACCAGGTTTTGTTTACTGAAATATCCTGGTACACTTTGCAGATCCATCCATCCCTTAAGTCTGACAAGGGCAACAGGACCGGATGATGTACAACCGCCCCAAGGAAACAGCTCCGTCTCCGAGGGCACGACATTCTCCGTTGATCCATGCGTCCAAAAGCCTCAATTCTGAGTTCCATCGGACCACAAAGCATGCTGCAGATGAACAGCAACGGGCAGACTATTCAGATTATTCGTTTTACGTTTCCAGCTCAGGAGAGAGACCTTGCATGTCTGATTGCCCTCCTTCTCCACATGGACTCCACTGTGGTGGAGTGAGTTGCCTGCAAGCATTAGCTCCTCAGAGCTTCATACCAACTTCGGACGCCTTTCATAAGACACATCCGTTCCAATTACACCTAGACCGTTTGTATCTCTTATATCTTAAGTTTATAACTGTAATGTGTGCATTACTTATTCTTATTGTGATATTGGACACCTGATTCATTCAGCTGATATGGAACAGTAGTCAGATGATGCCAGATTCTAGAAGACAGAATAGCGTAGGTTGTATTTTAAAAACAGTAGGTGTTGCTACAAGTCCCTCAAAAATCTGTCATAGCTACTTGATGTTGTCTTCCTTCTTCATAATATTGTGAACTTACATTTGTACGTTTCCTTATCCATTTGAGCATCTGAGTTATCCCCTTGAAACATCCAGACTACATCCTTGCTTCAATAGTGTTGTGCATATAAAATGAAACCACCATAAGTCGACATGTGAAAATAGTCACATTATTCACTGCCTAATTGAATTAACAACTTAACATACAAGAAATTAATTCTAAATATGAATGAAAGAACAAGCAGCCACAAATTGAACTCAGGGCCATACAACTTTTGTTATCTTAAATTAGATCCCTGAAATATGTTTGCGACGTATCCCCACCCATTCCTCGTTAGGAGAAGCAAGTGTTTTTTTTTAGGCCTAGATCAAATCAAAACTTTGACACACCCGCTAATCATAAATTACAGACCTCCACCTAATCGTAACTTTCTTCTATCAATAAAAACGCGAGCCATAAAGTTCTGCTCTATAATTTGCTATTAGCGGGTGGGTCAAAGTTATGATTTGGTCTAAGGCTTTAGTGTGACTGTAAAAGATTTATTGATATGCACGACAGAATCATGGATCGGCTTAAGAACAGCAATATGTTCATCCTTCAGAAGAAACTATATCCTATATAAACCTTCAAGGTATACTAATCTATGCCACATACATTCCGTGCAAGATAGGTATTGAAAAGAAAAATAAGTGTCTTTTAAATTAGTATTTGATCGGGGTCTGAATGCCCAATATCAAAATGCTTGTCAATTATTTTTCTTCAGTCAAATTATTAATTTCACACCAACATCAGAATCTTTACTTGAGATTTCCACGTGTGACGGTATGAGTTTTTGGTAGCATTGTTAAGTCAGTTTCACAGAGAGAGAGATTGTATTTTATCATATTATAAAAAAGGAGTCGTGTGAGCAGCCAAGTATGATGTAAAGGCTCACACGTTAGATCTAACAATGCATAATCAAGCTTCACGGTCAGTAATGTCTGAGTTACTGTACACACTGGCTGACAGAAGTGGGTCACAATCGCTGCCCCCTCAAGTCTGGTTCAACATTTCGTGAAGCCGCTCTTTAGTCAGCGATGCTCCAGTGCCAGCTCGGATGTGCACTAAAGCTCAGACACCCGGGCACAAGATGGGTTTACCTGAAAAACCCAACGCAAAACCAAGTCGACTACTGGTTCAGGCGAGATGATCCCAGTTCTGCTCGGCATGCATCTGCCAGTTCAAATACCACTCTCTCTCTGAAGGAGATATTTAAAAGGTAAGGGGCAAGTATGTCAAATACATCCCTGCATCATATAGCACTTACTCTACCTTAGTCTGTTTAATATTTCATTATTTAATCCCATTCAAAGAGAGAAGAAAGGATTATTCTCATACCTTATGCTCACTACAGTGCTCAAACCCTGGAGGGGGGGGATGTCGTTTGCTCACCCAAATCATCAACAATTTCCATCTTTCTCTGTTGTTATTATTATTTCAACTTCAATCAACCATGAATAGAGCATCTGCAACATCATTAGTCTTTTTAAAGTAGAAATATGCACTCATTTGCCTGAGATGGTATAGGTTTTCTTTTTCTTTCTGACATCCAGATACAAACTTTGCTCCCAGAAAAAGCCAACGCCACGCCCACCTATTGCAAACGTGTGGCTGAAGGCTTTCCACTCTCCAGCTACCCACACTAACAGGCTGATGCATTAACCACACAGCACTGGACGAGAGAACAACACGTATAACATTAAAATACCATATACACTCTAACAGCTCTAGGACATCCTCCTGGCATCCGATTACAGTTATCCACACTGACAAGACTGGTCTCCGGATCTGTGCCATGGCAGATCCCCTTGCTGGACGTCAGTTTACTACGTGCAGTGTTACTGACTAAACAAACACACATGCACGGGTGACACCAAGAGAGGAAAACAACCCAACTTCCTTCTTGGACTTCTTGCACGGCTCCATCCCTGCCCTGCCTCTCAAAGTTTGTTTCGGGTCTCTAAGGCTGCGCATAACGGCCCGCTCGTCTCGTCTCGTCTCGTCTCGTCGGGTTTGAAACTTTGCTTGCTCTCGGTCTCGGCCCCGGCATCGCTTGGGGGGGTTGAGCACAGACACCCAAAGCGGCACTCACCTTGCCTGACACATTTCAGTCGGATGGGGTCTTTGCAGTGCTTGACAACGGCCAGCACATCCCTGATGGTGAGCCCAGCCACGGGGGTGTCGTTGACCTCCAGCAGCAGCTCATCCTGGGACAGTTTCCCACTCTGGCAGACCACTTTGCCCGGCTTCACCTCGCCCAGGTAGGGGAACTGGCCGTTCTCGGCGCCTCCTCTCAGGTCGAAGCCCAGCTCCCCGTCCTTATTCCTGCAAATGACAATCTCGTGGACTTTGTTGGTCCAGTGGCTTTTCTTTTTCAGGCTCTTGGACATGGTGGACGTCAGTCTGGCAGGAGTTCGCGGGACTCTCGGTGTTATTGGTGTCGGCCGCCCCGGTGGAGAGCACAGGGTTGTTTCAGTGTCGCTGGATGCCCGCGGTGAGAGCCATGCCAGCTCGCCTGCACAGCGGCGGTGTGGGGCTGCGCTACACTGTAGCGCTGGAGCTGCTACACAGAGTCGCAGGCGAGTGACCCGGATGTGACGTCGGCAGGAGAGAGGCAGAGCTCGCATCTCTGCACAGCAGCCAGGAGGAGAGAGAGAGAGAGAGAGAGAGAGAGAGAGAGAGAGAGAGAGAGGGAGGGAGAGAGAGAGAGAGAGAGAGAGAGAGAGAGAGAGAGGGAGGGAGAGAGAGAGAGAGAGAGAGAGGGAGGGAGAGAGAGGGAGGGAGGGAGAGAGAGAGAGAGAGAGAGGGGCGGCGCGCTCAGTAGCAAGACGGGGGGATTAGGCTGCTTCGCTGAGAAAGCAAAGATTTCACAGAGGAGAGATGCACGGCCACAGCATGCATACAGAGGAGCCCTTATCCGTGATATTTATTCCTCACATAGAAACGCGGATACAGCTGGCAGGTGATTTATGTATCTGCATGCAAAAAATAAAAACAAAAAAACAACAGCATTCTTTAATGACTGGGCAGGCCTAATTTATATATTAAAATAATAATAGTTCATTCCATGAAAACTGAATAACAGGGTACCAAGCATTGGGGATATATTGTTGAATCTCTTATTTTACACATAAAGACATCTACCCCGCCCTAAGTCCACCAATACATTTCGATCATTTTAATACTGCTTAGTATTGAATAGGATTGATTCTATATTAAATGTATACATCCTTGCCTGGAGGTTAATTATAGTTTGCAGACCAGTTTGACCTCAGCAATCAATAGAGACATGTACTGTACATCTGAAATGTAAATACACGGTTATGTTTGTAAGTGCATATATGTATAGTAAATGATGATTTATAGTACCCCCCCATCTGAACAAACTGTCAATGTACAGCTTTGTTACATTTTCTATATAGACAATGATTTGCATAACTTTGTCAGAGTGATTAATTGTGTGTGCTTATATGTATATGTATGTATGTATGTATGTGTGTGTGTGTTTATATATACACACCACAGGGTTTCGTAAGCATGCATACTGTCAGTGCTCACTTATGCCTCCGAAGCCTGGCCACTAAATGCAAGAATGCTAAGGAAACTACAAACAGCACAAAGATATGTGCTTGGAATAACCAGAAGCGATAGAAAAACGAATACATGGATCAGAGAATAAAACTAAAAAATGTGATATCATCGAAAGTGGGAATGTTAAAATGGCAATGGGCCGGACACATTGCATGAAGAAGAAAAGAAGCTAGAGAGATGAACAAGACCACATAAAACATGGGAACATAAGAAAGGTTACAAACGAGAGGAGGCAAATGCAACCCATCGTTTTGTTCCAGACCATCACATCTCTCTGTGTGAAGAAGGGCCTCCTGTTTTTTGTTCTGCAAGGCTTCCCTGTGTGTCTCCAGGTCCTTGTGTCTTTGTTGATCTGACAGAGGTCCTCTGGATTGACATAGTCGATACCACTCATCGTTTTGAATACCTAGATTAAATTCCCCTTGTCGTCTTTTTTTTTCCAGGCTGAAAAGATTAAATTCATCAAGTCTGTCTGAATATGACATTCCCTTTCCATATTTAAATGTATACATTTTGTGTAAGTCTTTCTCCAAACTGACGTAACATCCATAATGACCTGTTTACTAGATAGGCAACGGATTCTGGTAAACAAACAATAAATAAATATGTATGTGTGAATTTCAAGGGAAACCATGTCTGCTCTGGTAGAAAATATGTTGAAAGCACACAAGAAACTCAAACAAAGACATGTTTAGGGCTTTTGTTGTGGAATACAAATGTAAATATCTGCCAGTGATTGTTTTCAGTTCCTTATCCAGTTTTAGTGTTTGTACAGTACTGGAATCCTGGAAGCTAAGAAAGGGCTTTCATTCTAGATTATCATTAACTACGGAGAACATTAACCCCACAGTTACAGCCCTTAAAAAGTGCATATGTATAAAAAAATCACCATTAATCTCAAATTCAGACTGAAATAGTCGTATTTATAGTTTAGAAACTTGTATACATTTTGCCACGGTGTACATACAGATTTTGTTTTTCAATTTAATTCTTCCGTACTTGGTGGATTTCCTCATGGAACTGGAATACTTTGTTACGGTAAATTGCCTTGTGAAGCACTTGTGATTCACGTTTGATTGAAGGACACTTGATTCCAATGAAGACCGGGCTGAGACTACCCAAACCCCTTAAGAATATGATCTGAGAAAGATTGTTACCTAGGGGTTTAGGCATGACACTTGACAGTAATCCCACCCAGAAATATCCCAAGCGATGTTACTGTGCTATGCATCACCCCATCATGTTATCTCCCTTCATTTGTATTTCTGTCTTACTTATTTTCCATTGAACGATATTCTTTCTGATTTTCTGTTTATGTTCTGTACGGACCTGAAGCCCCACATGCTTGATAGGAAGTGACAATGCAGCATAAACTGTATGGACATCATTCAAAACGGGGGAAACAATCTGTTTCAAGGCAGTCTAACATTTGATGTATTTGTTTCAATAAAATAAATCATCGCTGCTGTTTTCCCTCCTGTACCCGAATAAAGCTGAATGTTGGTGCTTGGTGTAGCTTCTGCAGCCACACGGTATCTTCTAATAAAGTCCTGCTTCTTCTTTTCGCTTTTCTAAGCAGATATAATAATATATCAATTGTCCTTTGATATATAGGATCTGAAACATGAGCCCAATATCAATTCATACTTGAGGTTAACTGAAAAAACAATCTTGTTTGCACACATTTAAAAAAACTGTGAAGCCTTCAAAGAGATGTCGCGATTTCTTCTCTCACTTATCTTCTCTGGATGGCAATGTGTATATCATAAACTTGGCAGTAGCAACCGTTATCTGAGTTGTCTGTGTAGATTATCAGGATATTCCATGTAGAGAATACTGATAGAAGCCTGGATATGTGTTAATTCCTGTAATGCTGGATTATAGTATTCAAATCAGATGACGTGCCCCTTGAAGGCATGAGAGTCTAATATTCACAGCAGCTTTGGACCTGTGCATGAGCAAGATAGACAAATCAGATCATGCAATGCTGTAGTGTTGGTGGTATATTTGTATTGTTATGCAGCCCTGTTAGGTTTGCTAGTTTATTTCTAGACAAAGTTAAAATGATTTAAATGTATTTTAATAAATACATATATACTATAGCCTGTGTTCTAAGCATATGCACTATAATCCTCTGCAAGTGTTGCTGAACCACAGGTGAATGACATCGTGGGGGAGGTAGCCATGACTCAGCATGCTAGCCAGACAGATTGGCGAGAGTCTGGAACAAGACAGGTTTCTCACCCCCGGCACCCGTGCCATCATTACAACTCGCTAACCAGCAGGGCCACCCAGCATCCCAGATATACACAAACACTTGTCTCTATAATTTATTGATACACTGCTTATTAACTGAACGGTTTGAATGACATATGGGTCAATACATCATTGTTAAAGTACATTGTTACGTTGTTTTATAATGAAATTGTTGTTTTTCTTTCCACCCATGCAAAACAAAACAGTTTGAAGTATATCACTAACAGTTTCACTTGTCCTTCATGGATGGAAGTCAAAATAAATAAATAAATGAAACAAAATATGCATGGCCTCCCCAAAGTGGTTAGTTTTGCACATTTTCAACATTCCTGAAGGGGGAGTTATACTGACCGAAGCACAATGGTGATAGGAGTGTTTTTCGTAGGGATGGACATTTGCTTGGGACAACAGAATTAAGTTGACGGATCCTAGCTGTCATTTTGCGGGAGTTGTCTATCTCAACAGACAGGTCATGAGGAATAATTAGCTGGGAACGTTTGGTGTGAAGTCAGCACTGGCGCTGGTGTCCTTGCTACGCTGATAAACTATATAGTAAGTGACAGGATTAATAAAGTGTGTCCACCGACCACAAACATGCTACTGGCTGTCAAAACGCTGTTTTCCTCTCTGCCTGGAATGTAATTAAGTAGAGGAATCTATTGCATGGAAGGAGAGTCTTATGCTCTCATTCATAAAATAGGCAAGAAGACAGAGAGAGAGAGAGAAAACTGGATTCATATTAAGATGCTCAATTTTGGCATAGTTCCTTGAGCCAGATTCCATAGAATTTAATTTATTTTATTGCGAGGATCTTTAATAGTATAGACTCTCGTCCACAGTGATACAGTATTAGAAAAAGATAATGAAATCTGTCTAAGGTTTAACCCCCCCCCATGTCAAGACAGGGTTCATTGAAAGGTCATTAAGGAGAAATCCAAATAGTTCAATGTACCATAGACGGGAACTTCAAAACAGGTAAAGTGTGCAGATATTGTATTTGTATTCACTGCAGATTTTCACTTAATTAATTAATATTAACTATATATGTTGTTTTTTGGCGTTTGAAAACCAATGTATTGAATAAAAACCTCAACTAAATTACATTTTCACAAACAAAAATTTGGTATACTGGAGGACTGATAGGTATGATTTAATTTCTGTAAGTATGTGCTTAGGTTTCAGGTGGGTCTTGATCTTTCACATATCTGATTGCAACAAACCACTGAAACCAAGTCCCAAATACAGACAACAAAATCACCAACGCAATTTCCTGACCATGGTATTTTCTATCATGTGTTACTTATGTTACTGGGATGTAGTGTCTCAGTAATTAAATTAAAACCAATTACAAATGCTTACATAACAGAGGAAAAACAAACCTCTTAATCTTTACTGAATGTCTTCTCCCTTCCTTGGTGGACAAATTCCTACTATCCAATCATTCATTTCATAGAGCTTCCCAGACAACTGAGCTCTTGTTGTTACTGTCGTATGGAGAAAGATGATACAATCGCTGTGGTTCTTGTTCACAGTCCTCTCACACCCATGCACACCTACACTGAGATGATACTGATCACTGTCCAAAACAACACAAATTAGCATTTAAATGTATATATGCGGTTGTATATATTTCAAACACAGCGCCGTTGAAACAAGATACATTATAATGCTGTTCAGTGCTGACACGACGTTGTTTAGACAACGTTTGGAAGGCATGTAATAACAGGAAAATGATACAATTGCAAATTGTTTCATTGTTTGGGAATGGCGCAAACACTGCCAATTTTTTTCTCTTTAGCGAGAGATTGTGCACTGCAGCGCCTGACTGTTTTGTTTACTGTGTTTTTCTCTTGCTTATAGCAGCCACAGGGAGTTGAGCATTTTCTTTTCTTGGGCAAAACATGGGTTCATTTTTTCCCCGATCCTTAATTTTAATTTAAATTGTTACTCAATGTAAGGATTTTCATTTGTAAAAAGTAGATTGAGGTTTCTATTTAGATGCCTTTTTGTATGAGAGGGGTAGTAAAAACACAATATTTAGCCATCCTCTATAACCCTATCCTCATTTGTAGCAGATCCCCAATAGACAGTGGCCTATAATTCCATACAAAGCATATTCAGTCCCACAAGGACCTTACCTAGATAGTTGAACAGTTGCTCTCATTACTAAGCAGCATTTCATATCCCAATAATGCACTAGATAATGGCATGATGATGACACAGGTCATTTTGAGGGGATTTAATGCAGTTCTGAAATAAGTAAAGTTGCCGGAGAGCTGAGATTGTCCTGTAATGGAGGCTTGTGTAATTGGAGTTGACAGTTTCTGCTTTGAATCATTAAACCTGTTTGTGTTCACTGTAGCTTGAAAAAGTCTTCAATTAGATTGGTTAATGGTTTGGCAACTTAATTTTTGTACACTTAAACATTTGCTGTGAGATACAATTCACTAATTTCTGTCTATATCTGGGAAGTATCGGCCGTCTGGGATGACGATAATTTGACACTGCAAGTATGAATCTTGTATGCGATGATTATTTTACTGCCATCTGCTAGACCTGCAGAGTAAAGGTTTGCCTCATTCTGTAGTTTGCCTGGGGGGTTGTAATTGAAGAATGGTGGTGCCAAGGCCTGCCAAAAAATGGACATTAATAGTGAGTCATTATGACATGCTGCAATAACAGGAACAACCTAAGTGGATCTTTCCAGTGGCTGAGTGGAGACTGTTCTACTGCAGCTCAGATTAGATCGAGTCAAAGACACAAAAATGACTGTGCCAGGAAATAGGAATATACATTCTAACGGTCAAACTATATATTTTTCTTGTACCGCATTACATTTAAACACATATCAGCGTTAACAATGTACATGTGTTACCTGTGTTTCCTGGAACTCTGTAGTACAGATTGAACTCAAGGACCTTACTAATATTTATGGTTGAGCCATAAAGGCTTGAAAACCTTTGTTAAGAAGAGGAAGACACTTAAAACAACTTCTGGATTAGGAAATTAATGGTAAAGATGGGTCAAAGAAGCAATGTATACTGCAGGGAAGGGGTATTGACAGGTGAAAGTGTTTGAATGCTTCTGCTCCAAAATGAGAGAGGAGAAGAGAGCAACCAGACTTATTCCAGGTCTGAAGGGAATGTCCTACTGAGAGACTGAGGAACTGAACCTTTTCACCCTGGAACAGAGGAGACTACGTGGGGACTTGATCCAAGTCTTCAAAATCATGAAGGGCATCGACCACATCAAACCAGAGGAGCTTTTCCAGATCAGCAGGGACACACGCACCCGGGGACACAAATGGAAATTGGGCTTCAAGGCATTCAAGACAGAAAACAGGAGACACTTCTTCACACAGAGAGGCGTCACAATCTGAACAAACTCCCCAGCGATGTGGCTGAAGAGACAATTTGGGAACATTCAAAAATAGACTGGATAGGATCCTTGGATCACTTAGTTATTAATTACTGGACACCAAATGAGCACGATGGGGCGAATGGCTTCCTCTCGATTTGACACTTTCTTACGTTCTTATGTTCTAAGAGTAATCAGAATGGGTCACACTTTACAATAAGGTACCGTTATAATTCATGGATATGAATACCACAGGATGAACACATGAATTTGAAATGCACTTCATCTGAGTTCTGATGTTAATCACATTTATAATAGGGTTAGGGTTAGGGTAAGTGTGTTTAAATCCTATAGTATTCATATATTAATTCATGAGTTATACCGGCACCTTATTGTAAAGTGTTACTGATGAATGCAATAGAAAAAAATAAACATAATTAAGCAAATAAATGATATCCTTAATGGACATAAAATTCAGTCGTAGAGGAAGGGGGATATTCAGTTCACGGTGCATGATGGCAGAGTGAGAGACTTCACTGTTTTTCCTTGTTTATGATCGATGGTCCTCAGGATTGCCACGCACGTTGAGAAGAAAAAACAAAAAACTGAAAAACATCCCACTGAAGACATTGAACTACAGATGACCTCACCTCTCTGCATTACTTCAGCCTCTCCTTAAGTAACTAAAGGATATATTTAGGGCTTTTAGACTGAGTGATTGAGGTTGAATCACACGGTGGATGTTGTTTGCGCTTCTGATATTTACATACCTGGAGCATTAATATAAGGCTTCAGAATATGTTTAACCTTTTTAGTGTATGGCCATCGAATAAAAGTGATTTTAACAAACAGAAAGACTGAAATCTGCCCCACATACCTTGTTTATACATACCTTGTTATATACAGGGCATCACAGTTATAATTACACCTTTCAAGGTTGCAAAAAACTTGCAGCATTTTTATGCTTCCTTTCATATATCTTCCAAAACCCACGTCCTCCAATGTTGCTAATGAATATATTGTTTAATGACTTTGCTGGCTTTGAATTTGCATTACAGTTCAGTGCATAATTGTTTAAATAGAGCTATTTGCTATGATAAGACTGTTTTAACAATCAAGTCTACACCGAATAACCTTGAGAAGTCAAGGAGAAATTATAACTCCGAAAGGGGACTGAACATCGTCTGTGATTACGTTTGCTTTAGGATTTGTGGCTTGTCCACATATAAAATATATCAGACCGGGAAAAAAAATATGCACATAAAACACAGAGAGCTTAATGCCTGATTAGACGTTCTGCTAAAAATGAGCCCAATCCCGTCTCTCTGGGGTATTAAACCTTCTGTAGTCCTGAATGATTGATCGAGGATTGGGAATCACAAAACAAAGACCGAAACTTCATTGTAGTTAATAATGTGGGAAATATTACTAAATTAACACGTATTTATTTACTGATTTACTTTAAAAGGCCATTTAACTCTTTCCCTGGCACAAATGAATTCTTTAGAGACTGCTAATGAAGCTACGGGTGCCTAGATAATATGAAGCACTGACAGTTGTGCAGGAGGAACACCTTAACTAATGCCAACAGAAGGCTGGTTAAAACATCAGTCTCATTAAAAAAAAAGCTTTCAGAGTTGCTGTATAATAATTGTACAGAGATGAAAGGAAATTCAGCAGTTTACAGTTGCCAGACTAACCATATTGTGAAAACAAGCGAAAGCCTCAGAGAGAAGTTTTCAAGGTGTCTGCAGTTTTAAAGTGATACAAATTACCAGCCACTTCATCTTCCTCCTCCATCAAGAACAGGGACGCCAATACAATGAATGCCACCCACAGTGTGCAGCGCATGTCTACTCCTCCTCTGTGAGAGAAATGCATCGTGGTCCAGAGAACCGTCTTCAAGGAAAGTCTGGAAAAGTTACCTTGTACACGAGAAGTTGCAACAATAGTCTGCACTTTCTTCTTCTGACTCCTGTATCATGAAAACAAGAACAGCGTTTCCCAAAAGTTTTAATCAACAACAGCACCACAAAGCATCAATTAGGCTAAATTAGGTCCAGTGAGCGCTGCAGAATTTAAAAGTTTGTGTATAAGCAACATCTGTTCACCTGTAAGTTCTTCCTGGTCACAAACAGCGCAGCAGGTGGTGTTAGAGGACTACAGCCTTAACAAGTTGACGTATGTACAAATTCTAGGCTTATTTTATTAGCAAAATACAGCAGGAATGGAGAAAATCTGCATGCGTTTCTACTTTTCTGACAGTTTCACATTACGGTTCAGTTGACAGGTGCATAGCAACCACCTATCCACTGATGGGTTGCTATAGAAGCATCTTAGCAACACAAAATGTGAATGAGAGGAAAAAGAGGCCTTACGCAGCTCAATTATGCCCCTTGTAGTTCATTTATGCAACAATACATTTAGATTAACTTCATAATAGATGAAAATTTGCAGTTGGTGGCTATAGAAAGCAAGCAAGACTACGTGGGGACTTGATTCAAGTCTTCAAAATCATGAAGGGCATCGACCACATCAAACCAGAGGAGCTTTTCCAGATCAGCAGGGACACACGCACCCGGGGACACAAATGGAAATTGGGCTTCAAGACATTCAAGACAGAAAACAGGAGACACTTCTTCACACAGAGAGGCGTCACAATCTGAACAAACTCCCCAGCGATGTGGCTGAAGAGACAATTTGGGACAATTTGGGAACATTAAAAAATAGACTGGATGGGATCCTTGGATCACTTAGATATTAATGGACACCAAACAAGCATGATGGGGCGAATGGCCTCCTCTGGGTTGGACACTTTCTTATGACAAGACAAGTTCTTATGTTCTCAGCAAGCCTGTTTAATCTAATGAATGTGAAGAAAACATTGGGGGAAAAACATTAAAAGGTTGCGAATGATTTACAATATATACCGCCCTGTCTGTTCTTCCTTATTTCAGCCAAACTGCAGTCAATCACTGCCTTCTTAACAGTCAAGAAGTATATTACCAATCGCCACTGACTGAAGAAAAGGCCTGCTGCTCTCCGGGACCATGGTGGGAGGAAATTGCAGCAGGAATCTGCAGCCCTGGCTCTTGAGAGCTTCAGATTACTCTGGTGTTCTTTGCTGTGGAGCTGTGAATGATGTAATTGGGCTAATTGGGCTTTGCTGAAGTCGGACAGGTCTCTACTTGTTGACCATTTAATTTACACCTGCAAACCCTGTGGATTTGCCAGATCAGGCCCTCCAGTAGGGTGTACTTTCATCTCTCTTCCAGACACAATCCCTCCAGGTCTAGGTATTTGCAATCAGACTCGTTTGTATAGTACATCCACAGAAATGATTGCTGCACATTGATTCAAAATGCAGACTTCCACTTTTAAGAAGAAAGGCACAAAATGGAAAAAGATACAAAAAGACAAAGACATCATCAGGTGTGACTCTTAAACAAATATTTTAGCGTATTATCATATCGTATGTGTAAATAACTGATAGAAAAAATACTTTTAATTTACTTTTGTCCGTTCAGTGTTGAGTTAAAAACAGTTAATTTCCTTATTTTTCCATTTCCCTGAATAAGGATTACAGTTTCCTTTGCCATAAATATATTTATTATTTTTCTGGGAAGTTCGGTAGAAGCCCCTTCGGTATTCTGCTCACATGCATCTTTTTAAATGGCGGCATTGATCCACTGGGGTTTTCACACTGAAATACAGTTTTTATGAGCTGCTGCCTTTACATATTGTTCTGCAGTTAATTATGTGTGTGTGTGTTTCAATTTAGATCACCGGGGAATATTGTAACCATAAGCTACTTCATATGTTAACATTTTTGCATAAACTCTCTGGACTTTAAAAAAGAGAGAGAGAGAGATTATTCAAGATATAGTTACAGCATTTCTAATGAGAACTTCATCTGCAAATAATATACGTACATACAATGTTCTGTACTGTGTAGAATTAGCTAACCAGTGATGGAAATTTCCAGACGTTTGTTTAATGAACTGCTTTTCATTACAGTGTGTGATAACAGAACCTCCTTGCATATTCTTGGGCTTGGCCTACGTGATCCTCTTCATTGCAGTATTAGGTCAGGCTTTCTAGAATTGTTATGGGAGACTTTTCTCACAATGTCTTTATACGTCTGCATGTCGACTATTTAAAAAAGCATTTGCCAGGTCAGTGATTCAGATGTAGTCGAGAGTAAACACCTCTATAGAGACTCGGGAAAATAAACACATAAAAAAGTGAATTTTGTTTTCTATTACTTTCTAATTGTTATTTATTTTAATTGTGTAACCCTTTTAATGGAAAATGAACTTTTAAAGCACTTAATGAGCCTTACACTGTTTTCATTTTTTCATTATTTTGTATTATTTGACCAGGACTCTTCTGAATGATTGTCGGGATACATGACTACAGACTGGAACGCATGCAGAAAGTATTGGTATTCACAGATGAAAGCAAAAAATGATTGCATTGACCATCTTTTCAGTTACAACCACAAAATAATATGTTCAGAAAGGTGTGGATTTTGAAGCTTTGATATGACAAGCCTTGTACAGAGAAAAATGTCCTGTTCTGCTTCAAAAAACAGATATCAAACAGACCGTTTCAGGATATACAATGTTAAAATATATTTTACTCTGAAAGGTCATGCTGGTTAGTATTATTATTATTATTATTATTATTGAACTGAGCTAATAAAATACATTTTAAAGGTCAAAATTGGAGCCATAAATCTTCAGTATCTATAAATATATACTTATTAACTATTATTATTTATAAACGCATACCTTGGCTCTGAACATTATTTTATATCCATTGCTATATCCTTCTTATCTGTACTGTTTATACAGCTACCTACTTATATACAGTATTGACCCGATGTCTTCAAGGCTTAGACAAAGATGAAGTGCAAGAAATCAAATCTATTTCTCTTTCAGTGCAGGTTGCATAATAACACCAATGAGTAAAAGTATATATTGCTATAGTGTTAAATCAAAGGCGTAGGAGATATAACATCAATGTACTTTATGGAAATTAGGCTAAATAAAGAACACTTTATTTTTCTGGAGAACCAATGGTGTCTTTGCACAAGTGACCTGAACAAGTACACATATTTAAAAGTATTCCATTCATAGATGTAGGTGTTCCAGTACTTTTTTTCGCTTGTTCCTTTTATACATGGGTGGTGGGGATTTATTAGTGTCCAGCTGAAGTAATTGCAGTATAACTGAAAGGCATGCAAATCAAACGGGATCCAACAAAGGATCCAACAAAGGTTTTGCAGTAGCTAAATGGCAGTGGCATTAAATTGAGTTTCTCTGTTACGTTGTATACAGATATCTGAGGATTCTCTCCCAGTGATGCATTTTTCTTTTCCTGCTTCCAGTGCATCTTTTCAGTCTGGTGTTGTGATCACATGAGACTGGGCAGATAAGGAGTCGTCGTGACCCATGACAAAGGCATGGGTATCTCTTGAGATAGACAAGACAGTGCAATGTCACAGGAGGGAGAAGCAGCAGCTCGCAGCATTCACATGTTGGCCATTGTGTGTGTCCTCAGCACAACCGGGCCCAGACACCAAAATACGGTGCAGACTTGACTCAAATGCCAACGAAACCGAGAATGAGAACGAGTCAGTTTTGCAGCTCTATGAGTATGAACCCCCCCTGTGCGTCGACGTTCCCTTGTGCGCTCAACACTGGCTGGCATTTCCGCCTCTTTTCTCCTTCATTTATATATTCTGTTTTAATTGAACTTTCCCCTTTTCTTGGAGAGCCACAACCAATTAAGTCTGGTCAGGAGACACTATGGCTTCCCAGATCCAGAGCTCACCAACCCTGGTCTATGCTTTGATTTATTTATTTTCTCCACAAAAACTACCACTAGTGTTATTATTTATCTGAATCACTTGCCTTTGCACTGTAATGCGGCTTGGCCTATAGTTATAAGCCTTTACTGCTCAAGCATGGTTATAATTTCCTGTCCTAATACTGTCAGTCCCATTTATTCGTACGCCATAATAGGCCAGTATGATTCGACCACATCAGCAATATAATTCACATGACATTTTATTCTGGTTATATGTCTATGCTATACAATCCAACATCACACTATAATGTTCCTACTATCTTATTGAGACCATTATGGATCTTATTACTGCGAACAATAGTCTCTATTATTTTTTCAGTCTCTATTTTTTCCAGCGCTCGATGTGTGAACACCGGTCAGCGGACGGTCACTATTCTTTCACGAGGTATGCAGAAAGAAGACTCGTCTTCATGGGGCGCTGTTGACATTGATCTTGATACAGCAGATGAGCCATCTTCTCATTGGGTGGATTGTATGTCTCAGGTTCTCAGGCTCCTTGGCTGGTTTACAGGAGCAGTGAGTAAAGCCGGGAAGTGTAACTTTGTTTTTAATAAGCAGCGTTTGTTTTATTCCGAAGCTTTGAAAAGAAATAAGTGAGATTGCATTTGGTCTCCTTTCCTTGAGTTGGACAACACGCGATTCGTCTTTTATATCCTCGTGTACAAGAAGACGCATGATGCCGGTTTGATTGATAGATGAGACACACAAAAGAACATGTGGTGCAAGAGGGTTTCTGGGTAAACAGAGTGAAAGCTATACATTTCCATATGACTTATTATCATAGCCATATGTTAGTTAATTACCCAGTCGTGTTTTCTGCCACCCATCACACATTTGTGGCAGCTCTTACCAATACCTACAGTGATCCGAGGTTAGCTTAGTCCAAAACGCACTGATCTCTAGCAGCTATTAAGTAAGTATTTAAGAAGGTCTTGAACTGGCTGCCAAACAGGCTGCTGAAACACTGGTTCAGATACAAGTGACACTGAATGTTTTGAACACATTGTGCTCATCTGATTAACTCTGAGTAATAGGTCAAATGGGGGACTGAGTCATGGTCTGCTGTAAGGGAGACGGCGAGGCAGCTTTCTTAGCGCACTTGGGATAATATCTGAGCACGATATCTGTTTATTTGCGGTCTTGCAGTCCTGCCTCTTCATTGCACCACTAAAACTGCTGGCCATACTATCTGCCAATCCCATATCATGTTGTTGGAGTCTGGTATTTGACTTATCCACATTTACTGTGTGTCTGATTCCTGACAGCAACAAACTTTACATCAGAGGGGATTATACTAAGTGTTTCTTGTTCGATAACTTTGAGCCGAGCCTCCGTATTAAGTAAGGCAGTAGACCACTTCTCATTGACAGATTTTCAGGTCCTGTCTAGTCACCTACCCAGAGGAGATGTTGCCATTTTTCAGTTCAGCGAACAATTACAGTTTTGATAGCCCAAGGAAATAAAAGCTTTTAGAGATGTCCTCGAAGCATATAAAATGTTCTTTGACTACTTGTGTTCCTGTTTCACCAACCATTCAGCAGCCAGAAATAAATTCCTTATAGTAAGAGGCAAGGGCAAGAGCAGAACAGAACAACCACTGCAGTTTCTTTATATTAAATAATGTATGAAGAGAAAAACATGTAGAGACATTCAGAATGCAGAATACATTTGTAATAAATAAATAAAATACTACTGCTGTTTCACGAAAGCTCAATATTGCAGATGTAAAATAATATATAAATGCCATACAAGCCTGTTGTCTTTAGTGTATTTTATTTTACTTTTCCGTTTCATCACGGAGGGATCATTCATTACGGGATTAAATCTGATCCACTGTCTTTTTCGTTTATATTTGCACTCTGTCAAATAATTGTCATTTCTAATTTCCCATTCTGTCACTGACATGTCCACAGGACTAGCAGAGTAGATTTTACAAGTCAATTACCCTTCCAGTGCTTAATATGTATTTTCTTTCCAGGTTTCTGTTTCCCAAGATTGGATTAGTTTAAACGATCCACATTTATATATTTCACTTTTTTTTGTATATCCAATATATTCTCAGAGATCTTTCTGAAGGGCATGATTAGGTTCAACAGTGGCCCCTGCTGGAGAAGCGAGGGGACATATTCTGTGCCCAATTAGAGGACTGTCACTCTCCACAACTCCTACTTCATATTCATGAAAAATGCAGCCCTCTCTGGCTGAGCATATCAGTCACTCTGCATAGCCAGGCCGAGTCCGGCGCCGCCTGACAGGCAGCACATGCTTTCGGTCTCTTGAGCTGCAGATTAAACACCCTCGTTGTGTATGCGTGACACCGCCAGCTCAGTGATCCAGATGTTTGGACCCTGGAACGATTCTTCACACAGATAACACATCTGCAGTAAAGAGACGATGCTCCCCTGACAGGAACTTGCTGTTGTTTACTCACCCTGCTCAGATGCAAATACTTACTTTAACATATCATGATTTCAAAGCATGACACTGTGTGGTGCAATAGGTCGGGCTATGGAAAGATTTAAATAAAAGAGAAAATAGAAAATACAGTGGATGCTGTCAAAATGAGACAATTAACCTGCTAATTATGATTCCGGTCACTCACTGAGGCCGTAAGAGTTCCTATCAAACTGGCAACAAGTAGAGAGATAAAAATAACACATACCTTCCCACTTCGCAGTTGCATAGACATAGTCCTCCAATTAGTTAATTTATGAGATATTTATTTTATGTTGTTTGGTGTTAATAATTTAAATATTGTGCAACGAGGCCTGAAGGCCTATACGTTAGCTGGTAATAAACTGATCTCTGATGTTGCGGATTCTCACCCGTCATCACAGCATGCCTCGGCTCAGGACCCAGTTGTTAGCTGTCGGCCTCGCACAGTGTGATGTTTTAGTAAGGGGTTGCAGTATGAAGACTAAGTGATGTATCTGCAGACAAAAAGGAAGGTGGAGCAGCAGAGAAATAATGCTTTTTTAAGCTCCTGTAATGGCAACAGAAGTGTGTATTTGTGCACGATCATGCTGTTGGAGCACAGTTTCGAGTAAATGACACCTGTACTGGGGGCTAGTTGTCTCTTCATGTCCGTCTTCAGAACATGAACATTTGAATGATGTTGCATTCTCCGTAGAAAACCTCTTAAGACGTGTCCGCCTCCAGAAATAAGTTTTCTCCCAGCATGCTCAGCTTCACGTGCTCCCTGCAAACAACGAGGAATAGCTGATACAAAAGGGGGAAGAGAGCACTCATAATTTCAATTTTCTATGCTTTCCACAGCTCTAAACTGTCTCCTTACTTATGTGACTGTGCTGATCTCCACGGCTTTATTTTAAATTCATCTTCATCCCGGAATGATAACACCGGACCGAGAGAGAACATGATGTTTACCAATGAGTGGAACTGATGAGGCCGCCTGCCTGCGAATCGAAAGGGTTAGGTAATTCGGCAGCACCTTTATTGAGCACAACCACGGGGTTATCTCAGCTCTGGATCAATGTGTCTCGATGGGGCGCGTTTATTCCGCTGGAAAAGCAATGTGGAAATTCTCATTCTCGGTGGAAACTTATTGGGGTTTTAAGAAGTTTTAAAATGAATGCTTACAGATTGTAAAACACACACACCCATACACAACCTGAAACAACCCTGCATCAGTACGTAGAGATGTATACGTGGATATCATACTAATCATAAGTACATCAAAGGCAGTTTCTGTTCAAGGTTAATTTGAAAATGTCATTCCTTATAATCCAATATTGTTCTTTAATACCTGAACAAAACGGTCATGTTTTATTTTACAGAGTACACATCACTAGATGTCTGACACTCGTCCGAAGTGTTGTTAGACAGTTTGTTCAAGTAAACACACACACAACCTTCAGTTACTCTGAAAGACAGACCAGAAACCAAGCAGACGATTTCTTTTCCGTCTCTCATTACAAAGCTGAGAGATTAAAGCAGTGTAAATGCCTCGTGATCGTATCGATTTTTATTGTTTTGTCATGAGGTGTTATTCATGCCAACCACATCCTTGGCTGGCAGAAGACTGCCGAACACACTCTCCTCCTCCCTTTATTAATAAAACATCTGTCCCTGATACTTAACAGCTGGACTGTATTTCACTCAGCTGAACACGGCCTTCGAAGCCACACTTTTAATCCCCCAATCGAATTTGAAGACAGAGCAAAGTGATTGTATTTAAATTTATTGGATCTTATTCTTTACAACAAGTTGTGAAGTATAAACAAGATTAAGGAATGCAGTGAATCCTTTAAAAATGTGATCCATTAGACATATATAACTAGATCATATCTATTGAAAGAGGGAAGATGTCAGAATGGCAGTGGGCCCGACATTACAAGAAGAACAGGCCAAAGGTGGACAAGATGACCTTTGGAATAAATCCCAAGAGCTGGAGAAAGACCCAGAAAAAGACCACATAAAAGATGAGAACATTAAACAAGAAAATTTGCTTTTGTGACTGTGGAAAAACAAGACAAGTGGAAAGATTTTGGGGAGTCCTTCACCCAGCAGTGGATTGATAAAAGCTGCTGATGCTGATGATGACATTGTGTGTATTTTATATACAGTACTGTGCAAAAGTTTTAGGCAGGTATCAAAAAATGTTGTAAAGTAAGAATGCTTTCAAAAATAGACATGTTAAGATTATATTTATCAATTAACTAAATGCAAAGTGAGTGAACAGAAGGAACATCTAAATCAAATCCATATTTGGTGTGACCACCCTTTGCCTTCAAAACATCATCAATTCTGGGATTTTGTAGGCATATAGTCAGGTGTCTGATTAAACAATTATATCAAACAGGTGCTAATGATCATCAATTCAATATGCAGGTTGAAACACAATCATTAACTGAAACAGAAACAGCTGTGTAGGAGGAATAGAACTGGGTGAGGAACAGCCAAACTCGGCTAACAAGGTGAGGTTGCTGAAGACAGTTTACTGTCAAAAGTCAGACACCATGGCAAGACTGAGCACAGCAACAAGACACAAGGTAGTTATACTGCATCAGCAAGGGCTCTCCCAGGCAGACATTTCAAGGCACACAGGGGTTTCCAGATGTGCTGTCCAAGCTCTTTTGAAGAAGCACAAAGAAACGGGCAATGTTGAGGACCGTAGACGCAGTGGTCAGTCAGCAGTGCCATCAGCTCAGAATTGGCAGAAAACAGTGGGACCCTGGTACACCCATCAGAGAAGTCTGGTCAGAAGTGTCCTTCATGGAAACTTGTGGCCAAAAAGCCATACCTCCGACGTGGCAACAAGGCCAAGCGACTCGACTATGCACGAAAACACAGGACTGGGGTGCAGAAAAATGGCAGGAGGTGCTCTGGACTGATGAGTTAAACTTTGAAATATCTGGCTATAGCAGAAGGCAGTTTGTTCACTGAAGGGCTGGAGAGCAGTACACGAATGAGTGTCTGCTGGCAACAGTGAAGCATGGTGGAGGTTGCTTGCAAGTTTGGGGCTGCAATTCTGCAAATGGAGTTGGGGATTTGGTCAGAATTAATGGTCTCCTCAATGCTGAGAAGTACAGGCAGATACTTATCCATCATGCAATAGCATCAGGGAGGCATCTGATTGGCCCTCAATTTATTCTGCAGCTTGACAACGACCCCAAACATACAAGAACCAGGAGTCCTGGAAGTGATGGTATGGCCCCCACAGAGCCCTGATCTCAACATCATCGAGTCTGTCTGGGATTACATGAAGAGAGAGAAGCAACTGAGGCTGCCTAAATCCACAGAAGAACTGTGGTTAGTTCTCCAAGATGTTTGGGCCAACCTACCTGACAAGTTCCTTCAAAAACTGTGTGCAAGTGTACCTAGAAGAATTGATGCTGTTATGAAGACAAAGGGTGGTCACACCAAATATTGATTTGATGTAGATTAACTTTGCATTTAGTTAATTGATAAATATAATCTATTAACATGTCTATTTTTGAAATCATTCTTACTTTACAACATTTTTTGACACCTGCCTAAAACCTTTGCAGAGTACTGTATATGAATACACACACACACACACCATAGCAGTTCTTATGAACATTCAAATGAACCCATTGATAATTCAGATTTCTGCAGATTTCATTTAACCTCTTTAAATACATTTCTCCTTCTCTGCTCGAGCACAATAGTAATTATAAAACCATGAGGCACAAAATTATGACAATTTTGAATGCACAGGGGGAAAAGTAAACACTGCGCCGTTCTGCCAGTTTTAGAAACGCATGTGTGTGTCACGGCTAAGACCGCACTGTCCCATTGTCGACGAGCAGCCAGGACTCTGACAGCTAATAATAGCGACTCACTTTGCTTTTTACTAACTTATTTGAAGTGACCTACTTGGAATGAGAGGCTGTCAGGAGATTTGAAAAATATTTGCTATAAATGGTGCTGCGGACAGATGCATTTCTTTACCCTTTTTACCATTTAAATTTACTAGATTGACTGTGACAAAATGAAATATTAACAGACACAATCAAGTACTGATATTTATTTTCATTATTTATACATTAAACCCTTTCAATTATGCTGCTGACACCATGAAATTATGTTTATGCAGGGAAAAAAACATTCCCTTCAATGCTGTTTTATGGCTTTATTCACTTTATTGATTGTTTAAATACAAAAAACAAACATAAAAATAAACATTGTAGACCATTGCTACCGTTTAAAATACTGTAACAAGCAAGTCAGAATAATCCCCATTGCTATGTCCATTAGTCGAGCTGTATATTTCAAATTGTGGGTGCGACCGAGAGAAAGAAGGAATAAATCTCATTCATACGTGAATTTGAAGGGTAAACTGTGAAACCCATGTCTATTATGGAAACAGCCACTTGACACATCCAGTAACTAACATGACCTGTTTTGCGATGTAATGGTGTGATAAACGCAATAGGCCGTCACAGGTTTATTAGCTGTTGCTGCCATTTTGCTTAACGCAGAATAAGCCGATCCCGAGGTCACCAGACGGCCATGGATGTTCTGCGGAGATCCTCCTGTGCAAATGGTTTGTGGCATGAAATCCACACTTGCAGGGATACTGGGTAACTTGCGTTTTGCTCTCTGCATGGCTAATTGAAAGGTCAGCTTATAACTCACCCCTCAGAGGCATGCTATATTGAAAACAGCGCGCATTCCCTTAGAGGAGCAACCCTGTCCGTGACAACACGGCGAGGGCTGCGGTTTCTTTGTTTAGCTTGAGCTGAGCACCGTGATTACACATAAAACACGTGGGCAGTAAGGTCTATAGCAAATCACAACTTTGACATATCTGTGTATAAGTATTAAAAAGAGGCTTCTGACAATTAAGTTACAATTGGGATTTGTACTTCACTGAAATACATCAAATACACACATTTGTATTGTTCACATATCAGTAAACAACCTACGACTGCATTTAAATAGACCCATAACAGCACACACACAATTCAAGGCACAGGCTAGTCTGTTATTTCCATTCTGACCCACAGCTATATGTAACAGTTTTGATGGTTATATTTGTATGCAGGGAGGCGGTAAGGCTCAGACACACATCTGGACTAGTGGCTGGTTCTTTTCAAGTGTTTCTAATATGTACTACAATCAATTAAAATTAAATTACCGCTCGGCGAAATGCAACAGAGCTAACATCATGAGTACATGTTTCACTTGAGCACCACAGAAACACAGATGTGGCGGGAAGGTGGCCTTTGTTAAGCAGCTCATGGTGAGAGTTGCATACTGTAGATCACCGAGAAAAACAGCGTTTACTTGTTGTCTCACAGAAAGCCACAGGGAATCCAAACATTCATATTTAACTGCGAACATAAGGAACTGTGCTGTCTTGGACGTCTCAGACATTTAGTCGGGGCTGCCCATGCCTTTATCGGTATACATTCGGAATGAGGACTTTCTAATTGAACTTTAATATGGCTCTTTGTTCCTCTCCACTGTTCATGACTGTTATGATTTCTACATGAGGGATTCAAGGCAATGGCTTTCAAATGCATATATTTATTTATTTAGTATTGTCTAAACTTTAAAGGTAAATTAACAAAGGCTCCTTCATGTATTGCCAGGGAAACACACAGCAGGGGAAGTCAAATGCACCATTGTCCCCAGATAGTTATTTCATTTTGTTATTAAAATGACTAAACTGTGCAGAGAAAAGGTGAATGACTCCATGAATACACCATTAGCATATACTATTATCTGACTTGCAAAATTGGATCTCCTTCAACTGTGGATGATTAAAAGCCCTCCGTGTCACCGGTGCAGACTGAAGCTGGAACCAACGGTCTTGTTTCTGAAAGATGACGAGTCATTTTCAAGCAAATATTTCTCATTCCTTCCCCGCTATCTGTTAAATGCTTTACTTGCTAATCCTTTTTTAAATCCCCGTCCTGCATCACATCCCCATGTGATCCAAACTCTGTTTCTCCCAGATTCTATATATATATATAATTTAAATCAGTCATCGCTAAAAGGATACATTTCTCTTGTATCTAACACATGAGCAAATTGTAGTATAAGAGACATTTTAAACACTAACATATCTAATATTTCTTAAATATATGAATTAATAAAAGTGCATTTCTTTACAGGTTTGAGAGTTACAGTTTTGTTTCTCCCACATTTCATTGATTCTGAAGAGGAGAAGCTTAATGCCATTTTAATGCCAAATCTTGGCTCCATGAAAGTAGTAAATCGAAACTTCCACTTTTGATGAAGGTACTTAATGACTGCTAGTCACCTACAGAGACACCTTGTGGCTGAAGGACTAAGTAACAGGGAATCAAAAATCGCAGTTCTCTTATTTGCTGAAAACGTGTCAGACGCCGGTGCTGGCACCCCTGTTGACTGACTCATATATTAAACATTTTCTGTTTGCAATAAAAGTCTTTGATCACAGAATATTGGCTACCACTTCATTGCTGTCACTTCATATCTCATTTTCTTTCCATCGATGTTGATATTATGAAGCAGCTATTTGGTATCTTTTAATAGCCTTCACAACCCACGGACTTCCACACAATGCAGTGTTTAACCCTGGGTATATGTTAGGACCTTTCAGAGAACAAAGATGAACATGTTGCCATTTTGGCTTTGCACAAATGTTTTGCAGGGTTCTTGTCAGTAGTTAGTAATCTCCCAGATACGAGTCCTTCGAAAGTCAGTGGTTTCTGTTCTCAAAGGTGAAGCTTACTGGATTCTGTTGTCGAGAGGATGAATGATGTTTTAGTGCTTATTCAGTAAATCGGTGACATTGCTCTGCCCCATGTCTGCCTCTACTTTGACTTTCTTCACTGTTGCAATCATTGGCAGTGCTTGTTCTAAAAATCTCAGGTCAGCACAGCTAAATTATAACACATCGCCTTGACGGCTCAACGTAGAACCGTTTTTCTCTCCAGTTGTCGGGTTCAGATGCAGAACTTTAGCTTTTGATTATGAGTGCGAGCATTTTGTCTCATCACATGTTCAAAAGATCAATACATACATGTTATAATTACTTTGAAAATAAATACATTTAAGTAATAACAATGTTTAAGTATTATTTGATTCCCTCACTACATGTAACTAAATGTAAGACTATACATGAATCAATCAATACATAAAATAGTTCCTGTCGAATGATGGGTTGAATATTTATAGGGAACATATTTTTGGTAGATTGAAAGGATCTTAATGCGGCAGGAAACCACATTTTTTATGCATGTTCTCTGCATGCATTTGTATATTTCCTTTTATACAGTGGTTTCTGTCATTAGAAATATCATGACATGTATTATTTTGATTTTATTTAAAAAAATCCAGACCCAACACCAGAGAAACAGTATGCTCTCTTTGGCTTTTCGACCATAAACTCACAGCCTCTTCAATGTGAGTATTTGTGCGTAAACAGACTTGCACAGAAGAATAAATCTATTTCTTTAAGCATTTACAGAACCCGCGATGGTTTATTACTTTCAGTCAGAATGCTAAGTTGATGGATTTGAGCCAAGACAATTTATTAAATCTGATTTAAAGGGAGGCATCAGCAGAAGGCTTCATTACATTTATCTCATGCATATGGATCAATCAAAGGATTTGATGGCAGGCAAAAAAATAAATGCAGTAATCACCTTTCTATTATTCTAAATGATGTAAATCCAAATATTGCACCATGCTACGACTGTGATGCGCTTCAATACATCTCTGAGGGAACCTTGTGCAGCAGAAGAACTTTTTTTAAATCAATATTGCTGTATTAAGTTTGAACTGAAAATAATGTAAAACAACAAAAAACAAAACAATGTCTTATTTGTTATTTTAAAATAATTAGAATATATATACATTTTAAGGACTCTTAATGCAAAAGACAAAGAGCCAGTGAAACATTATAGCTCATGCATCATTATACATAAAAAATGATCAATTCAAAAACTTTATATTTTATTGAAGATACAGTACTGTATAAAAAGATGCAAAAGGCTTATACTTGACAATGATTATTGACTTAATTTATAATATTGTAGTACTTACCACAAATCAAGTGGTTTAATTTTCTCCAGATGAAGCAAAATCTGCCTCTGTGATATTGACATTACAAAACAAAAGCTCAATCAATGCAACACTTTATTTATTTATGTATTTATTTATGTATGTATGTATGTATTTATTTAAGCACAGTCTAATACATTTACTACAGGCAAAAATAAAATCGACCTAAAGAAATCTAAAAACTCAAATCCTGCCGTTTCAATATAAACATACATTTTCCAATCAAAGTAAACACTCACCGCACAAAGTGACCTCCAATCTGCTTCAGAAAACAGATGTGTTCAGGCAGAGGGTAGATAGTACATAAAATATTAGCACATATAAATAAATAAATACAAATCTAATTATTTAATGTTGGTGCAAATTGAATGGTAGAATGAAAGACGCAGTATAAAGTAGCTGACATATTAATTAATTTCATTAATGTCAGTCTCTGGTTCTGTTCTGATGCCTGAGTATAAAGTTGAAGAAGTCAAACAATACTTTAATCATGCAAGTCGTTTCTTATAATATGTTTTTCATTAAATCTGGTGCGAATGAGATGCATTTGAATACACTTATCAGTCAGGCTCTCTCCTCGCTGTCAGCCATCCATTGACGTGAGAATGCGAGGCCTGAATCGCGTTTGGAGAAATGGTTTTCTTTGGTTCCACCGGGCCTTTGCGAAAGATGAAGCTTGTGATCGTCCGGTATCAGAAGGTCAGAGAAACAATTTCAGGAGAACAGCAGGAAATGTCATGATACCTGAGGAAATTATCAGGGAACGCAAAGGCCATCAAAAGCTCCGCTGCAAACCTGACTTGAGAGTGTCTGAGCAGCTGAAAGGAAAACGTCTTGTGGAGTGGATTGGAAATAGATTTTTCATTTGAATTTCCCCTCCTTTATCTTTGCCAGCTGTAATTACTGGTCCTGGAGGCGTGTGAGGTCGCGAGTGCACCTTTTTAATTGTGACACGCCTGCTTGTGTTGCTCTCATCGCCTGATGGACGTTTACATGAGTCACCTTGGCATCGGCACAATAAATAAACCTATACCTGAATAAATCATCTGTAACCTAATCAGATCAACTGGTTATTAAACTTCATAAGGATCGATGTTAAAGCCACATTCTTGTCAGACATTTGTAGTAAGCTGAAATCAGAAACATTGACCTGTTCTTTCTAAATGTACAATATAGCTTGAATTGAAAGAGAAAAAAGGGAGGCAGGGAACAGGAAAGTAAATAGAAAACGTATTCTGGCGCACATCCAGAAATTGCACTTTTTATAGGGAGAACTCTTAGGTCTTAGACATTCAGTTCAGTACATAAAGGCACACCAACACATCGGCCTCACCCAGCATCCCAGCACACACACACACACACACACGCACACACGCACACGCACACAAGCACACAAGCACACAAATGTAAAACACAAATAAGTGAGGAAGCAATGAGCTGTGAAAATGAACTTATTTCTATAATGACCAGATGGCTTCAGATCCCATTACTGTCAGCAGAGCCCTACTGCTGAGACTGAGGTCTGGAAGTTGGGAAATGGAGATATCATGTGTCGGGGCACGCACAGTCCGTCAGAGCAGCGATCACGTACCTTTTGACAAACATGATTTGTTGTCATTTAGTGCACTGTTTACGTGCTTATTGTGTTGATGCTGCAAAGCTGACACACAAGTGCAAAGGTCCATGGCAGCAGATGACAGAATCACCCCATACCTGCGAATGACCGCCATTTTGTATTGGGGGAAATGAATACTCAAAACAATGAATGGAGCACAATGAGTTTAAAGTCAAATGTCATGTACTCATTCCTTTAATCTATACATTGGGTTTTGTTTTTAATTGAGCTATGCTTTCCTACCTTTACAACCACCAGAGCTAGATAGAAAACCCTCAGTCTAGCCTCTTCACTTCATATGTAATAGATTGGGAATGGGGGCTTGAGGGACATCTGGGACAACTTTAACAGTGTCTAAACGTGCAGCCAAAAAAATTGTTCCAGGTCTTTATTCTAACCTTCCCTGTGGGCTGCACAGTAGGTGTACTGCTTTCGAGAAATGCCTGCTGCTGGACTCCTGAACCGAGATGTTTTTCAACAAGTAGAAAATATGAACATAGAGGACCTTTGCTGCCATGATTGAAAAAAAGAAATACAATTACAAACACATTTAAACAGTATCTACACTGGTGCATTGGTCACCTGGCACTAGAATATGCTGCAGCATATTAGGGAATAAATGAGCATGAATATAAAATGAGTTGATAAAGTACATTTTTAAATGGGAGTTATCCAGTTTTTGCGTTTTACGTCTGTATTACCGTTTCTTTATCGCTTGCTGTCCCATACTTTATTGACAGTACTTTATCAGGCTTTATCATTTCTGCGGGTCCCGTGGGACTTTTGTGGAAGCGGAATCGCTGGAACCGTTGAAGAGGCAGCTGATTTGATTGAAACACTCGGATCAATACGCTGGCAGCAACATAACAAGCAACATGGGCAGAAAGGGCTCATACCTTTATGTAACCTTATGTTTTTATTGTATTGCAGGAAGGTTGTTTGAATCCCAGGAACTTAGTCATATCATGGCAGACAAAGGTACTCTTTATTTGACCCTTAGGCTTCACGTTAAGCTCTTTGGTGGGGAATAACTGAATACAGCAAAACCCCCACGTTCCAAGCTTTATATGAAATTAATTAAGAATTGGTGCCCATGATTCTAAAGTGTGGACTATTTCTCATTGTCTGCTTTTTTTAAGAGATTTTTTTTTATTGAATTCACTGCTGTCTGACTGGTAAATTGACTTCTCAGAAATTCAGGTCACATTTTGTACTATAATTATAATTGTAGTCCTATCTTGAAAATGTCTGATGGATTTTAGACTTTCACTTTCCATTTATTTTCTTTTTGTATGCTTTATTGTCAGGAAAAGTATTTATCCTCATTACAGTAATCACTTAAGGAATACACTGATATACGTTTGTATACTTTGGCATATTTCTTTCTATTCTGATATGTTTTTCTGTTGTAGACAAAGAGAATGAGATTGTATACATTTGAATTTTAATTAATCCGTGCATCCTTTTGTTTTTACTTGAAATGAAGATCAGTACAGTAAACCTATTTTTAAAATATTTTGTCACAGAAATGTTTTGTATCTTTAAGTTGAAATTCATACAGAGTTGTACTCTTATGTGATTGACTGAGAAGGAGTTTGTTACTTTTGTCTGTATTCCAGTCCAGCATTTATAACAAGGATATTTACAAGCAATGCAACCCCAGTGTTAAATACAAAAGCTAGTCAAACTGCACTGAATTCAATACTTCTGTATCCAGAGTATACAGGACTTTGTGATGCTGAAGACAGAGTTGGGGTGATGAAACTGACTGCAGAATAACATTTCTTAAACCGGCCTGACAACACAACACATCCCTACTTTAATGTTAGTATGCCGGTGGTTTAGGAGCAGTGTATGGAGATTGACTGTTACTAACACAGCGGGTATCTCTGCGAATCCAGGGGGAGCCATGTCTGAATGTTCTTAAAAGCTGTGAGAAAGGCTTCACAGAGCCCACAAATCTACTGAAGTTGCATTGAACCATTTCCCCTGGTGTTGATGATCAAAATATCCTGTTTTCCTCCCCATCTATTAATTAAGTCAGTAGACTGCAGAGCATTCGATATAATTGAGTTTGTTTTGATAGTAAAAAGCAAAATACTTAAGAAAATTACCACATATTTGTGTCAGCCGCCCTTGGCCTCAACCATTTACAGTCTCACTCGCCTGTGGTCATTGATTGGGGGATTTCATGTGTGCATGCTAAACTGGCTTTGTAAAAGGTGTACTTAACATACGGTCATTATGACCTTGATTCGCCGCTTTTGTCAATCGTCAAGAACTGGAATCTAAATCGACTGCTAGGATTTAACTAATAAGATGAGGGGAATCATTAATAGAAAGCGAATGTTGCCCTTGTGATGCAGACTCGGTAATGAAAGCGCTCCGGCGAAGACGAGGGTCAACAGGAAGAGCAACGTGTGCTTTGTTGTGTCAGTGACAATGGAAAAGTCTTAACACCTTGCTGACTACATGAATAGTCAGTGTGCCGCCATGGTATTGGATAGGACTGCCATGATGCTAATGCAGCTCTGTCTCCATTGTTCATCGAGTTCATCGAGTCCCAGGCAGACGCGACTTTCTGCCCATCACCATGGCCACGCGGTCAAGTCAACAGCGATGGATGAAGAGGCGGCTTAATTTCTCTCCTCTACAGTTGTGCATTGGCTAACTGGCAAAAAAATACTGAGACGCTTCCTAACACTTGCGGTTCCTCATCAGCTGGGTGTATGTATTGTCATTACTGCCATTTGAAACAGGTTTTGTACTCGTCTCTCACCTGTCCACACGGACGATCTTCCAGATTCCAAAGTCACATAAAAAGTGTGGCGTAGTGTATCAGATCGTGCCTGGTGTGCACAACCAATACAAACCCACTCCCAGCTCAGTCGACACCAAAAAAACGTTTTGACTAATTGATTGAGGACATTTCAATCTGAACACCGCTGATAGAAAGGATATTTTCACCACAAGAAGCCCGTCCTTGTGAACGATTGTCCTCAATTTGCTTGATATTTGCCCAAAGCTTACTATGATACAACTCTGCCAGCGATCTCGTGCCTTGCTTTGGGAATATGATTGAGATGTTTTTCTTTCTCTGCGACTCTTTAGTGTGGTTCATACATACTAATGAGTGAATTGCAATGAGTCTTGAAACAGTTGCTGCTGGCTTTCGTTCTTTTTTTAAATTGGAAATAAATATTCAGTAACAGGCATTGTGCTGAAAGGTGAATTTCCCATTCTTATCATGGTGAATACTTTATCCTATTAAATAAAAAAGCTATACAGCGTGGAAAATAAAATGACTTTGTGGTCATTTTTCTAAAGGAATACCAGCACTTTACAAACATTGTGTTTTCAATTAGCTTTATTTTATTTTTTTAACACCATGCATTACAGTTGAAATATAGAGAAAAGCTATTTCCATGAGGGATATATTATGATATTTATGAATACATTGAACATGTATTCGTTCAGTAAAAGCTGTGTTAACATTTTGATGGAGTCTGAATTATGGGGAAAAGGCACAAAGGACAAAAGGAGGACAACATATAACGGTCAATAAGAAATTGAAATACCCGATATGCATCTTTTCAACAGAATTTTCCAGCGTGGTAATTTCATTAGAAATTGCTCCAGTGAAACACACACTTGGAACATCCTTTCTAAGGTGACTTTGACCCTTAGGCGTTTTATTGAACAGTTGCAGGAATGATTCCCCTGACAGGACAAAAAAACTTGTCCCAGCTATCCTAGTCAACTCTGTCATTGTGGTAAAATAAAATACAAAATAATATCATCAGGCACTGAAGAACTAGATTAACCATCAACAACTGACCCGTAGATTTAAGTGATTTTCATGTAAATTTAATTTTCTAATTGTGTGAAGTCTTAAGACTCGGAGCGACACATAACAGTAGTAATGTGCTATAAATCAACAATTTTGCATGATAGTGTGCAAACGAAAAAAAGGCAAGCAATTTACTGTGCATGATTTAGAATAACTTGAAGAAGTTTGGTCTGTCTGTGTGCGTACTTGTGTTGCCATGTGGCATCATTTTGTGACAAACTGTGACAAATCCATTACCCGTGTACATGCGTCAGATTCCCCTTTGCTGTATAATGCCAAATTAAAACAAATATAACCCCAGTTTTGAACAACGGATCCAAAATTCAAAGCACACACATAGCTACACAACTGCGACGGTTCACGCAGATTGCTTTAAAACTGTAGACGAAACCGTTTAAAGAATCGGAGTAGATCAGAATCTACAACAAGAACCCAGACTTAATAAATATCTTTCCAGAGAACAAGACGCTGCATGTCCTCGCATGCAGACTAAAAACAAACAATGACTTCACAGTAATTGGATTTACTGTAGGCTTATTTATTGATAGGGATCCTGGAAGCCGTCCACTACGGTCTTGTGTAATCATGATGCCAACTGAGATTTACTGTCATGTTGTTTTAATGGCTAAAGGTCTTCCACAAAGCCTCATGCAAGAACAGTGTTGAGCAGGAGGGCATCTCTGAAGTATTCACTGGTACTTGGCTGTTTGACCATCAGTGCCAGCTCTCGCTAGAGTCCCCGACTGTGGTGTAATCTGCCATCAAGAACTGAACTGCAAAGCCAACGCACATTGCAGAACTCATGGCTTATACTCCCTCTTGGCTATCACTGCCACAGTCAGGTCTGGTCTCATAAGCAGGTGACTACAAATTTGTTAATCCTCTGTATTCTTCAGAATAGATTATTGTGTCTGCATTTTGTCTGTTGTGTTATGATTTCCTACATTTGGTTGACCGTGGTTTTACTTTGAACCATTTTGTTTCCTGTAATCTCGGTCATCTAGGAAGAAAAAATGTCCTATTATACATGTATTAGACATAGTTCAAGACAAATCTTGAATCCTGACAAGAAAACTACAACAGTTCTCATAAACGACACTTATTGATAGGTGGGGGTTCAGTCACTCAAGCGATAAACAAGTTTATATACACCACTCACACAACCACTCCCTCAAAATATTTGCTTAACGTTCATCTATCTATATAGCACTTCTTGCCTGCTTTAACGATTCACCTGCCATCTGTTCCAGCCTGCGGTTCTGGTTGTTCGTGCCAAGATAGCTGACGGTGGTGGAGAAAAACAAATAAACAAACACACAGACAAACACAATAAACCATCTCTGGTAAGACTGCAACAATTTGTCACTGCATGATGCTCTGTAGTTTCCCGGCCCTATTCTGTAGTGTTTGGCAAAGAGTGTGAATGTATATAGTGATAGACCATCGCCATTCGCCGGCATGTCAGAAACGCTGTGACCGCTCTAAAACTAAACATACAACAACAAAATGACTACTTGAACATCACATACTGTTACAATGACAACTAAGCTAAAGGATAAGTTTATAAAAAGATAATGCTGTCTTTAAATTACAGATATGTGTACGTCTTAGACTTCAAGTCTGTATTTTCTTATTTTGCAAGCTCCAGATCCAGTGTTTACCGACACAAAATCTTGCGCAAAAATATCCAATAATATCGTTCAACATTTTCTATTTTCTGTTCCTGTACCGTTGAACAAGAAAAATGAAATAAAACGGCTGAGATTCAGTCTGAAGCGGGAAAGCTCTTTACTGTTGATAAGAGGAGGATGAAAGTAATTCAGCTCATCCTCCTCTGGCAGTGGTGTGCTTCCAATTTAGACTACAAGACAACGTGTCACCAAGCCATGCAACCGAGACCATTCGAATGGCTTCAAGTCAATCTCTGCCTCCCCCTTAAAATATGCATTATCATCATCATCACCATCATCTCCCCATCACAGTGCCAGTCTGCTGATTCAGAATTAAAACTCTGAAAGATGGTGCCGGGTGTCAAATGATCCTCATTTCTGGGGCTACAAACAGTCAGGAAATCTAAAATGTAAAGGATGGGTTTAGTCACCAGCTCTTTAGATGGGCACCCAACCGGATATTGCGGAGATCAGAGCAGAGCAAAGGGTGCTACCAACAATAAAAGACATGTGGGCTCAGATACACTGATGGCACAAATGTTTCTACAATTAGTAACTGTTCTTAGCTCCAAATTTAAGAGAAATAAACTGCGCATTTCAGCATATACACCCATCAGCCATAACATTATGACCACCTGCCTAATATTGTGTAGGTCCCCATTTTGCCGCTAAAACAGCCCTGACCTGAAGGTGTGCTGTGGTATGGTGTGCTGTGGTATCTGGCACCAAGACGTTAGCAGCAGATCCTTTAAGTCCTGTATGTTGCGAGGTGGGGCCTCCATGGATCGGACTTGTTTGTCCAGCACATCCCACAGATGCTCGATTGGATTGAGATCTGGGGAATTTGGAGGCCAAGTCAACACCTGGAACTCATGATTCATCAGACCAGACCACCTTCTTCCATTGCTCCGTGGTCCAGTTCTGATGCTCACGGGCCCATTGTAGGTGCTTTCGGCAGTGAACAGGGGTCAGCATGGGCACCCTGACTGGTCTGTGTACGCAGTCCCATACGCAACAAACTGCGATGCACTGTGTGTTCTGACACCTTTCTATCAGAACCAGCATTCACTTTTTCAGCAATTTGAGCTACAGTAGCTCCTCTGTTGGATCAGACCACACGGTCCAGCCTTCGCTCCCCACGTGCATCAATGAGCCTTGGCCGCCCATGACCCTGTCGCCGGTTCACCGCTTTTCCTTCCTTGGACCACTTTTGATAGGTACTGACCACTGCAGACCGGGAACACCCCACTAGAGCTGCAGTTTTGGAGATGCTCTGACCCAGTCGTCTAGCCATCACAATTTGGCCCTTGTCAAAGTCGCTCAGATCCTTACGCTTGCCCATTTTTCCTGCTTCTAACACATCAACATCGAGATTATCAGTGTTATTCACTTCACCTGTCAGTGGTCATAATGTTATGGCTGATCGGTGTATGCTACAAACACCAAAGTCCATTGCAAATATCAAGATTTTGCTTCTTCATTAAGAACCTAAGAAGAACATAAGAAAGTGTCCAATCGAGAGGAGGCCATTCACCCCATCGTGCTCATTTGGTGTCCATTAATAACTAAGTGATCCAAGGATCCTATCCAGTCTGTTTTTAAATGTTCCCAAATTGTCTCTTCAGCCACATCGCTGGGGAGTTTGTTCAGATTGTGACGCCTCTCTGTGTAAAGAAGTGTCTCCTGTTTTCTGTCTTGAATGCCTTGAAGCCTAATTTCCATTTGTGTCCCCGGGTCCGTGTGTCCCTGCTGATCTGGAAAAGCTCCTCTGGTTTGATGTGGTCGATGCCTTTCATGATTTTGAAGACTTGAATCAAGTCCCCACGTAGTCTCCTCTGTTCCAGGGTGAAAAGGTTCAGGTCCTCAGTCTCTCAGTAGGACATTCCCTTCAGACCTGGAATAAGTCTGATATTATTAAATATCAGTGCAGTGGAGGCCAGTCGAGGACCTCATTGAAGACGCCATCAGTTCTATGAATTGCCAACTGCTGCTGTCTCATATCTGCAGGCAAAAATGCATCCTGAATAAAGGAAACAGAATGATGCACACACAGTGGGAGGCAATGGACTGTGAAAAAGATTACTTTCTTTCTCTTAAGTTGTATTGCACTGCTGCGAAAGCCTCGTGACGACCGCACAGAGGAGATCGAGGTGTCTCTTCAGAAACACTCATTGCCTTCGGGAGTCTGAGCACTAGTTTCAGGGGCAGTGGGAGAGCTTCCCAGTTCGGTCATGATTATTTACATATTTATGAAGCGCCCAGATTGGAGCTTCAGGAGGTCACAAGGTACATGAGGACTGCAAATATGTTTTGTACGAATACAAAGACAAAGCACATGTTATACAACAAAATTCAAGATAGTCCTTGAATTCTATTAATTAAAAGCCTCAATTAAAACAGTCTCTGAGATTTTTTCTCAAGATGTTTACACTCCGTTTACAAATATATCATCTGCTTCCATTGTTGTGCGGCGCATTGTTCAAGCGCTGTAGCTCACAGATCTGTGAAACCGATACGTGAAGTGAATAAATCATTCATCACGACTGAAACGTGCATGTCGAGAAAGCTGTTTAACAACGTGTACACAAAGTCGCAAAACAGCCTGAAAGCAAAGTCTGATTTGCAATGTTTGGAGAGGAGACGCCTTCCACCGATCATCATCACAGACACACAAATATGAAGCCCAGAAAATGACAATACCACACTCACAGGGTGGAGCAACTTGCAGGTTAACACACACACAAACACACACACACTCTGTATTTAAAATTGCCGAGAGTCACTTGTCATCTCCTGCTGTAAAAAGCCATAGGCCATGATGTCTCTGTGCTGCTTGGCCCAGTAACCCACAGTGAATCAAATTATAGTCTCACACTGTTTACATTTTGCTTCTGCTTCACAGCGAGCAGAAAAGCATTTAGGAATGTAAACAGCTTCCACACATAAAGATGCAATAAACCCTATTAATTAATTGAATGTCCTGTATTGTCCTGAGTCATACCGTCCACAAACAGCACCCCAGGCTTGGGCTACATCCTCTTTCTGACATCCTGCACCGTGTTGTTTGTGTTGAAATCAAAAGACCAAATCGACAAATAAATCTTCCGCATGATTTTTTGAAGGCTGTGTCTGTATTTAATATCTATATGGCTTAAGATTGCGAATATTGAACGGAAAGCGTCTCTCGGCGGCTGCTTAATCAAGACTTATTGGGGAGCCATTGGTTTTCCAGCTCAGGAGTCTGGAGAAATATTTTTAGTGCCGGCCGAGGCTGAAAACACACTGCCAGGGAAGAACGCACCTGGCATGCAAAGGTTTCCATCGCCTCCCTCCATGTGGGATAATCAGCACTAATTCAAACACCTGCTCTTCAATTGCTTCAGCTGAAATGGTAAATTAACTCAATTAATGCCAATTATACTCCAGTGGTCAGAGTTTTAATGTGCGGCATGCAAAAGAATCTGTTACACAAGTCGCTCACGGAATAAACAATATCTACACCCCCTCCCCTGCTCCCCGATCTTCACGCAGATATAACAATAACAAATCTGCTCCGATGGATGTGTTGCTTTGAATCCTGCAATGGTTATCTGAGCACAAAGCCACATTAACCATCTTCCTATTGCCTACCTGCTTAATGGGCCTTTCTGCGCAGTGTCTGGGCGTAGGCGTGCAGGGAGCAGGTCGATGGTTCAGGTCCCCCTCACAGCCAGGCGCTGTGGTTGAGGGCGGGACAGATCCTCCTGTTCACTCCAGGTCGCAGGAGGGGGGGATCATATGTGCTTGCTCTACCTCATTGGGCCGAGAAGACACCTGCTGATTGGACATCTGTCGTGTCCAGGTGGAAACGAGGCACCCTCAGATTCACAGACTTGGATTGAGACGAAAGGAGCCATGGGGGGTGGAGAAGTGGAGGAAGGAAGCTACACCCAGACATTGTTTCTTTTTATTGTATTCTTTATTATTGGTTTGTATTTCCCCGCCACCCCCATGCTATTATCTCTCCTGCAGACTGCCATTTTGTGGTTTTCTTCCTCAAGAGTACAGCCTTCATATAAATCTGGGCACCAGAAAGCTACTGTGCTCCCAAATCCTCCGATGTCAAGGGTAATGCACACACCTCAGCTGTAGCGCGGCTCCGACTCCCGAAAGTGTGAACCCATTCCTCACTGTCAGCAGGCTGCAGCGCAGAGGAGATGTTTTATTTTGCTACACTGCATTTTTGTAAGAAAAATGGTGACAAGTAATAATGTGAGGCCGAGCCACTGAGAAGCGTTCGTATCGTTGCACCGATCGCCGGCCCTAAAGAAATTGCCAAAGCAAGTTCTGCATCTAGTGCTTAAATATGTTTGAGACATTGACTCAACACTGATCTCAACAACTCGACTAATATTATATGATACTAAAAGCGTCAATTTTACTATATTGGAGGGTCGATTACACGTGTTCTTTGTGTGACTTTTTGGCATTTCAGCATGCTGTTGATGTTTGTCTCGGTTGAGTCAGTATTTGTGTTATTTGAAGGCCTCTTTAACTGGTGTTAGTACATGCTAGGGTTTGTGTATGTGCGTTTATTCATGAAACAGGTTGGTGTCTCTTTAAGTTGTTATAAAAAAGGTGGGTTTTTTCCCTATGAGTGCCATCTGTTTGCTTAAGAAGGGAGCTAATAAAAGAAGCTTTTAATGCCTCGGAAACAAAAGTATGAGAACTGAACTGAAAGCTACAGTTACACCGAAGGGGTGATTAAAGTATTCTTTGAACATGCTTAAAATAAAAACGCTGTCATTAAAAGCATGATGACAATGTGAATTTGCTAATGTTAAGTTCTTCAGCAGCATGATTTAGTTCAATTCAGTGTAAATTAAACATTGTGAAAGCGTTAATGACTTACATTATTGCTTTACTAGTTTGCATCGGCAGTGAGGAATTAACAGCCATGGTAGAAGTAAAATAAAAGTGTTTTGTGTTTGTGTGATGTCTTCAACAATAAGATGAGATCAGGATTTTGTATATGCACATAATGACAATGCAAACACAACCACTCTTGCAGTTGTGAGGTATTTGAAAGTGACTTCTGTAAATCTGTAATTAACAACAAAGGCCAGTTTAGATACACAGCGTTCAAAGCTACACTGTGCACAAATACATCAATCTATTGTAAACTTGCACATCGACAGAGAAATCTTAGAGCAAACTAACAAAAATTTGTTTTCCGTTGTTCTCGAAATTGGCCAGTTTGCTATTTTGTGTGCATGTTCAAACCCATTCACCTTGATATATTTGAAAAGCCTCAGCATTGTCTGGCCATGAAAGTTATTCACATTGTGATGTTATTGAATGTTACACTTCAAAGGAGACAGTCACCTTTCATCTAGATTTTAATCTTTCAAATGTATTCTACAAAACTTTCCAAAAGAGAAACACAAATCACGGTATTAATATTTATATGTCTCTTAATAGATACAATATTGCCGGGCCTCTTACGTGCAGAGTATACAGTGTGCTCGGCTAATTAGTAAATAAGAAAGCGGCTCCTGCAATTAAAGTGGGATATGCAAATGATATGGAAATGAGAGTCAGTGGCATCCATTGTTCCATTCCCAAAGAACTAACAAACTATCCACCTAACTCAAAATGTAAATTAATCAATTGGTATTTGTTTCCGAAAACTAATTTAGCATTTTCACAGCAGCTACTCCGGTACACATATAAGCAAAGCCTATTCAAACAGCGCTACATTCAAGCAAGGGATGAACTAATTCCCCTACGCACGAGGAAATACATTCAAATATTAAAATGAATAGTAATAGTAATAATATATGTAACACAAAACTGAGGGTCTGAAATTAAACCTGAAACTCAGCTGCAAGGATTGATATTTACATAATGATCACAATAAGAATTTGGATTATAGTTTTCCACTGCCTTGGGGGGCAGCGTTTGGGTTTGACAGAAGAGGCACTGGGTTCCAGATTCCTCAACTCTTCGCCCCGCAGGTCCCCAGCTTAATCGGTGCTTAAATTCAGTGGCTGCTTTTGGAAATCTGAAGAATTTGAAAATGTGTCGGCTTTAGGCATTATGCCAGTTCCATGCCCAATGAGGCCACTTACCATTAAATCTTTTCCGTACATGGGCAAGTTCACAGATTACACATTTAAGCACCAAAACAATGTCTAAACTACTTTGGTCTGGTTTCAGCTGTACTTTTGCAGTTGCTATGATGGAATTTTTCATATTTTACAATCTATAGGCAATACTTATCAACTTTTCTACAGAATCGTACACCTTAATGGGACATAGACATAAAAGTAAACATGTATTTATATATATACCACTGAGTTTATTCCCTGCATGGAAGAAAGCCACACCTGTGGAATAAATAAATTTCTGCTTCGGGCTCAGCAGGTCCTGAGCGCTGCTGTGTTTGTGTCTTGAGTTTTAAGGGAGAGGGCTGTGGCCTCGAATGCCCTAGAGACTTCCTTATAAATCCTGCAGAGCTCCTTCAGGGAGGCTGTGGGGAAAATGAAGGATTACTGCATCCTTACGGGCATCAGTGCGGATTTGAACCTCACACTCCTGCCGTGGTTCTCAATGACTTTAGTGTCTTTTGCAGAGATGTGGCTGTGTGGGAGGACTGACCTGAACTCTATCTCCATGCCATTAAATATGTCCAGACCACGGAGGGGAGCCATGAGGCGGGCTGCCCTACGTGAGGATCGGTCGTGACGGTTCAGAGTGATAACAACAGTGTGAAGCCAAATTAGCGAGATGAAGACTGCACAGACACAGACCCTGGACTGGAAAGGTTGCTGTGGGAGAGATAGACTAGCCTAGTACTGCCATCGATCACAATGTGGGAGAGAGCATCCCGTATAGGACTGCAGCCGTGACTGAGGCCAAGAGTCAGACTCCGTGCACTGAACAGACTGCCTTTTGCTGTGCTGTCTTTTGCCCCAATACTTTTGCTAATAGCCAGTGCTTATATCTGTAACAGTAATAAGACATCTAGGCACTCCTAGGAGAGTGGAATGAGACGTCTCACACTGGTTGAGGTTTAAACGAGTTCCTTAGCAAAGTCAAAAGCTAACAAGGGCATCTTTGACAAATGCAGCTGCTATCTTTGCATTGGAGATAAAAACCGTTAAGATTTTATTTTCATAGTTTACTGCCATCTAGTGGATAATGTGAGCCACTTTCCCTGCAATACGATTACTTGATACAAATACAATCATGCAAATTATTAAATGATGTTATTATGGTTATTATTATTGGTGTTGTTGTTATTATTAAGCTCAATAGGAAGTGGGGTTCCTGCAGCCAAAAGCATATTACTCAATATCAATATCATACCCAATCTGCTTCCTGGAATGAAAAATCATTTAATCAAATATTAAATTCATATGTTACTGTTTTCATTAGGTTTTCTGTCAGGTAGTCATGCTAAAGATGAGTTTTAAATGCATTACAATCGAATATTAAGTCTAATACTCATTTTCTGATATATCATAAATAATATATTTATATGCTAGACGGTTTATTTGTATGCTGATACTGTCTTGTGTTTCTCTGTCCTACCATATTAGATTTATCTTACTAGGAAAGCAGTGTTAAAAATATGACTGGGTCCATCATTGTACTAAATTATTTAACACATCTGCCACTTGAAATATATGCCATGGTCATATTTGGGTAAATTCCTGCCTCATTTCTCTACACCCCAGCTCTCTTCTTGAGATCTCTTAAAATCCTTTACCTATTGATACAAGCATATGTCATAGCGACTGTTTTGTATTTGTATTGTCTTGTTATAACAACATTCACCTCCAGTATTTTACCGTATATGTTTTATTGATTACCATGCACCTGTAACAGACTTGAACAGGTATATGAATGAGATCCGTGAATGGAGGTGCACAATGATTTCTCAACAGATGGATACTCAGTAACAACAGAGGAGATGTATTGATGTTTTGCACAGTCATTTCCGATGCGGCCCCCAAACAGGAACAATGATTGGAGGATTACGTGTAAAGGATACAGACTGTGTTCTTAAATTATTGATTTATTGATTGAAAGATGTCCACCCGACTAGTAAACATTACATTAATAAATGGCATATATGTCATTCTCGACGTTAGATGAATCCTCCCTCATCTGGAACTAAACCGCGTTCGATATTGTTTACCGAGTTCTAAAAGACGTTCTAAATTCTAAAGCAAACAGCAGACGAATAGTTTTTGTCGAGAACAAGAAAACTGCTAAAAGTATTATGAGAGCCAGAACTGTGTACAGTGAGTTGCCTCTGTAATCTCAAAATGATTCGGCCATCTGGACGTGGGGGAGATGAATACATTGAACTGGTTATTAACTTGCCTGACACTGGAATCCCACTCCAGTTAGACGGGCAATTTCAGCGCATCCCTCTCATTGTGAAGCAATCAACACACAGACACTATAAGACTTCACTCTCAGATTTGTGTTGCTTTACTGCACAGAATAGGATTATTTTTATCCTCTTTACAGACTCAGGATTAACATCTTTTATATGTGGAAATGGAATTTGGGAAAAATATGATCGATTTGTTTAATCAGAAATATTGAGCGTGCCCTTGGTTAGAATTTCCTTTACAAGACAGTTAGTGTCTATTCATAGAACAGGCGTCTCAGGTCTGGGATATAAATGCTATATATAGTCAAATCCAGCGTCATTCGTCATTGTAACAGTCTGTGTATTGGCTACTTTTTTATATGTAACGCAGAACAAACACACGTGTGCTTTCCCGATCCCTGCTGCCGTGTTAATTCCCTTGTCTTGTCTTGACTGATGTCCCTCTCTGTGCTCAGGGAGCCGGCAGTGCTGTAACAGACCCCCACACACTCTCACTGTAGCTCCTGATCTCCACATAACAGATTTCAAATGTCACAATCCTGGGATACTTGATCTTGTGATTTTGACATTACCTATGTTTGTGTGTGTGTGTGTGTGTGTGTGTTTGTTTCATTGAGCGGCAGATGAGGATGTTGCAGCTCAATTGCTATTCTTTCTTCATCTTGCATGAATGTGTGTGTATATTTATAGATTTAGATACATTATCATCTTCATGTCAAAACAATATTCACACATGGGTTTTAAATAGTAAGTTGGAAAGGATTTTATAAAAATAACTTTTGCTAATTACTGGGACTCTAAATCTGAATGACACCTAATCTGAATACCATTGCTAATTTCAATTTCTTTTACTGGCACTGCGGGGTCAGTATTAACCGAAACACATTTTAAACCACTTTACAAAAACATGTGTTTGGGAAAAGGGTACTCCCAGGCAGTGAAGGGCAGTGATGATAAAAATATGCTCCGGGGAAGCTAGATCAGAGCAGAGGTCTCTGTTTCTACAGACACTGCTCAAAGCATGGGGCGAGAAAAGGAATGTAATGATAAAACATTAATAATTCAAATCAAATGTTGTTCCACAGAGGGATTTTAGCGGTACGGAAATCAATCAAATTATTGTTAAAGAAGAATAAAGTATCTCAGCACCTGGTATCTCATAAGGCACAACGTGTCTCCACTTGGCCCACAAGATTTATGGGAGGCCCGGTGCAGGCCGGACAGATCGCTAAACGGTTTGATCAGCACATCCTAGCTCCCGGAGCAGGGAGTCCCTTCACAGCACAGGTCTGTGGAAGACACCATCTTTACATCTCGCCTTTTGAGTGGTTTTCAATCATGAACTCCCCATTAGGCGGCTACTGAAAACGAGTGCATGAGAAAGGCAGATTCAGAAATATATGTGAAACACAAAAAAAGGTCCACGCCAAAGCTTTAATGCACAAAACCAGGTGAACGGTAGTGTGTAGACGATTGTATTTGTGAGTGGAAAAGGAATTAAACAGTTAGCAATCTGCCTCCTATACAGAAATGTTAAATGATATAGAAAATGCAATTCAGGCCTATCTTTATTCTAAGTCCATGCATCTACAATACAAATCCCACTAATAACTTTTGGTCATATGAAAGATTGCTGAGGACTCATGTTTTCATTATTTACACCCTGAGTTCCTCCTCAGGTCCAGCATATTTGAAGTTGGTTAAATGCCAACAAACCAAAATACTTCTTTCACATCCCTGCAATTAACACTTGTGTACTCAGACAGAAAATGTAGTAACAAAACAAAACAAACAAACAAATCAAACATCTGTGATTCCTGGTGGAGCTGATCTTGATAAATAAGACAATTGCCCTTATTAGTTAAAACAAGTGGAATCAGCATTTTGTCCTCAGTATTTGAGAATAATAATGTTATGGTTATATATTATTATAGCCTAATATAGTTATGGTTATGGTTATGGTTAGGGTTAGTAATCCCGACTCTCTCAATTTGTTTTACTGAGTCGGCGAATCCAAGCAGCAAGAGGCCTAAATTGCTGCAATATGTAAGAGCTGTTTTTACAATCAAATGTACATATTGATACATATTTACACAAGTTATTTATGTAGTTCATTATGCAATATAACCGGAGGTACATGACTCAACACATTTATTAAGTTCAGATGGAAGAACTCAGAGTTATAATTGCCAATTGACAGTGTCCACTGGGAAATAAAGTCGCAGACAGATCTTACACACTGAAGGCGTGCTGTGAATTCAGAGCGGCTTCAGTGATGGACAGTGGGAGGCGTTACAGTGAACTCTAGTGGTTGCACATAGATTAAGACAGGCAATTGACATGTAACTTGAAATAGGTTCAAAGATCTCCAGATACATTCTTGCTGGATATCTTGATTATATATTAAAATATCTAATAACAGTTTAGATGGATTTAAATCTGTAGAAATAATGTATCTCATAAGAGATCTAAATATATATGAATAAACACATGCATTTGGAGCAAACATGCTTTGGATATGAATGCTTGTAGCCTGAAAACCAAACTTACACTAATCATATAGTCTCAACGCCTTGTTAACGTGTCCGACTCCTGTGCTGTGTAAAGAGGACCTTTCCCCAACAAGCAAAGCTCAAAATGACTAATTTTATTGGGGACAACTAAAGTGTTTGTAACAAGCTGGTGTTATTTGCACTTCCATGTGTGTTAGGTTTCTCTCATGTTAAATGTTTTAAAACACACTTTTTTTTATGATGGAGGTGATGGTTATTCTTCTTTTTGACATTTACATCCCTAAAACATATATTGATCTTGTGTTTGCTGCTGTTCATTTGGAAATACAAACCAGATCTTCTTAAAGTCCGCTAAATCTGCATCACAGCCGAAGTAGGAGGCTTGTGCACTGGTAATGCCATAGGTTTTTAATTCAAAATGAAGAAACAGAAGTCAGAACCCATTTGCCCAGTTCCTACTCTGTGCATCTACTACGCCAATATGTTTTCATTCAGGATAAATAGTCAGCTGTTATTCTGCACGGCTGCTGCCAGTATTAACTATACTCTGTTAGAGAGGTGCAACAGCACTGGTCATGGGAGTTTGGCCAACAGTGAGCAGCTCTGAGATAATGCAGTGAACTGTTAAAGTTCAAGAGTGCAGCACATGTGTGGTCTTTTCTTTGTGCCTTACAGCAGTTTACATTTCTCCAGAAAATCAGAATTGAAATGGTAATTTTGTATGCGATGCAGAATGTATTTCATTAAAGTGCTTTTTAGTGCAATTAATGGCTAATAGACTCTTTCTTGGAATCAGTAAACACTATTAACGATTATTAAGGGCTAGACTAAAAGCAAGTTGGAAGATGTGGGGAGTTTGCATCACAGAATAGATGTGGGACATTTTTATGCATAGTGTGCGCCTTCTGAAATAACTGCTGCATGAATACATTTACTCATGGATATCAATTTCTTAACCAAGTAATGAGGCTGTAAACTTTGTTGTCGAGTGAAACAGGTCTTTATTCAAAATGCAGCAGCAATTACCCTTCTTTTGTGTCGGTGTCTCGGTGATGTGCATGAGATATAATTACAGAAGAACAAGGCTGTGCCACCTCCACTACAATACAGGCTCTTCCTGGAGTTTGATGCAGATGGATGTGGTGAAAAGAGAGCTCAATGGGGCGGCTTTGTGTTTCACACCACTAGATGGCAATGTGGATTAGATGTTTCCACCATAAAGGGAACGCTAATAAGGGCTTTCTTCAGTAAAGGGTATGTGGAAAAGCATCCTAATAAAGCAGAATACAAAATAGTTTCTCTTCCCTGTAAATAATGTAAAACAAGGGCTTTTCAATAAGTTAGCAGTTCACAAACACTTTCAGAGATTGTATTTAATTATTGAAATCTGCTTAACAAATATCAATGTATATGGTTAATATTTTATGAGTGTTACCACACCTATTCTGCATAATGTAAATAGAAAAAAAAGCATTAGACAGTTAGGAGCCAGTGCTTTTACAGTTGTGTATTGATTTTGTGGAAACAGGAAGCTTTAAATTGCTTTAAGTAATATTTCAAAAGCTTTAAAGATGAAGCATTAGGTTATAATTAAAAACAAACCAGCTCTATACTTGCATGCACTTAAGTTTTATTTATGTATGTCTAGTGCATTGAAGAGCATTTATGTATGCAGCTTGCTTCACTGAATAGTAAGCAGTCTCATTTCAATGTTATCGCAAATCGGTATCTTGCGACTTAATATGTATAACACAGCGGTAGTGACAAGCAGAGATGCAGAATTAATGAATAGATAGAAAGGAAAACGAACAATAGGCACAAGTATTGCACACAGTGGGGAGACGAAGAGTTTAAATGTAAGATTCACAGTTTCAGAGATCAGGATTAACCTATAAAAAACACAGGCATTGCATTAAAATGGGCATCTGAAGTGCTGGTTTGGGGTGTTGACCTCAGGGACCTGTTGCTGTTAAAATGCCTCTTTGGAAAAGCTTAGTGGCTTCATGTTTGAGTCAATAACTCAGGGCCCGTTTCCTGTTCTGAAGTGTATTATTATTATTCTCCTCAGAGATCTCAGGTTTGGCTCTGGCCTCTTCTGCTCAAACACAGAAACAGTTTGCCACTTCACAGCAGCATTGTCATCGTTCAGAAAACCCTTTGTTTGTTCCAGACTTCATAATAGAGGCACATACATTTTAAATAAACATCATTATACATCAATTCCTTCCAGACACAACCTTATTTATTATAAGAAAGTTGTTTTTTATGTATTAACTTCTTGGTCTTGCAACAATAGCTTGAATTGTTTTAAGAGATAGATCAAAGGCTCAGGTATTTTTAGTTGCAGTTTTAACTTTGGTGTATTAAAAACAGATACCGGCAGTCCTGCCATATAAAGATCAAATGCAGTATCTGTCAAGCTAAGAAGGTAATGCATTTCTCCATTACAGACCAGTGCTTCTAACACACCACCAAATCCAAACCACTCGATATGATCTGAAAAGGTGCGTCTCATAATTCTGCTGAGCCTTGTGTGCAGTTATGAATATTGCATGATTGTCCGCATGAAGTACAGACCTTATTGATAAAAAACTACTTTTGTTCGACTAATTTATTCTCAAAATGTGCGGAAAGAAAGATTTACTATTTTCAAGTGCATATACCTCAGTTCCACTTACAATTACAAATGATTCACAGTAAACACATATGCAAATACTGGTTGAAGGCACAACATGTAAATCCGGTCCGTTTACACTTCATGCTAACTTTTTGTTTTTGTTTTCTGTTGCAGGATTTGTTTTCAGATATACCACATCATTAGTTTGACAGCACATTTGCTTGGACACACTTTAAAACAACCCAACGACAACATCAGCAACAAATGATATAATTAAGGCTTAAGGCGGCTCAGGTCAGCCGTGCGATTTCCAAAAGAGGCCAAATAAGAAGTCGAAGCAAAGTTGAATCAGTCAGACTTTAAAAATCACTTCACAACCCACTATTTTAAACACTTTATATTAGCTCTTTGGATGCCCTTCAAATAGCCTTCTTCCGTCAGAGACTGTTTGCATAATTCAGGCAGAATTTGACTTAAGGGGAACCTTTCATTGTATTGAGGTTTGTCAGGTGTTGGCAGGAGTTCAGGTCATTAACCCATGAGGCTGGTTATATTGTTACAGGACTTAGGGAGACTGCTACAGTATAAACAGTGGATTAATCTAGTATAATAGCTAGCTACAGTTATTCTGGACTTGGAAGACAAAGCTAGTTAAACTTTATTAATTAAACTTTCATTCATGTATTTTCTTTTCTTTATTTTCAAGTTCGTTGTGAGGTGAATAGATTTGTTAGTCACTACCCTACATTTGTATCCATAGATTAAACGATTGACCTTCAGCTCTGCCAGTTCTCTATTTAAAGCCCATCAATAAGTCTATTAAGCTTCTGTTCCTTATATTAAATCTTAGATCATGTGATTTTCACACTTAGGAGTGGCTTACCTCATTCATATTATTTAAATAGTTAACATGAATGTCATTCTGCAAGCCGGATGCGATGCTTGTTTATGCATAATGAGAGGGTAAAATTCAGCTTGCATTTTGACAACCACTGCCTATTTTGCATTGCAAAGCAGGGTATTGTAAGAGATTTGTTTAGCAAATATGTACTTTAAGGGAGAGTTTCCCTTGCTTTTGCTTTTCTGATGTCATGTCTTCAGTTCAATTAAAGAAGTTGTTTCTGCTTTGAAAACAAGTGACCGAGACAGAACAAATCTGCCCACTCCATCATGACGCTGACATCATAAAGAAGCCATTACTGTAAACGAATTCTAGACTCGCCTGCAATTATTTCTAAACAAATGGTTTGCAATTCATCCAGCTGTAGCCTGCAATGTCTAATCTAGCTTCACATCACACCTAAGACCTGATCTAATTTCAGTATATATATATATATATATATATATATATATATATACACTCACCTAAAGGATTATTAGGAACACCATACTAATACTGTGTTTGACCCCCTTTCGCCTTCAGAACTGCCTTAATTCTACGTGGCATTGATTCAACAAGGTGCTGAAAGCATTCTTTAGAAATGTTGGCCCATATTGATAGGATAGCATCTTGCAGTTGATGGAGATTTGTGGGATGCACATCCAGGGCACGAAGCTCCCATTCCACCACATCCCAAAGATACTCTATTGGGTTGAGATCTGGAGACTGTGGGGGCCAGTTTAGTACAGTGAACTCATTGTCATGTTCAAGAAACCAATTTGAAATGATTCGACCTTTGTGACATGGTGCATTATCCTGCTGGAAGTAGCCATCCGAGGATGGGTACATGGTGGTCATAAAGGGATAGACATGGTCAGAAACAATGCAAAACATCCCCCACACCATTACACCACCACCACCAGCCTGCACAGTGGTAACAAGGCATGATGGATCCATGTTCTCATTCTGTTTACGCCAAATTCTGACTCTACCATCTGAATGTCTCAACAGAAATCGAGACTCATCAGACCAGGCAACATTTTTCCAGTCTTCAACTGTCCAATTTTGGTGAGCTTGTGCAAATTGTAGCCTCTTTTTCCTATTTGTAGTGGAGATGAGTGGTACCCGGTGGGGTCTTCTGCTGTTGTAGCCCATCCGCCTCAAGGTTGTACGTGTTGTGGCTTCACAAATGCTTTGCTGCATACCTCGGTTGTAACGAGTGGTTATTTCAGTCAAAGTTGCTCTTCTATCAGCTTGAATCAGTCGGCCCATTCTCCTCTGACCTCTAGCATCAACAAGGCATTTTCGCCCACAGGACTGCCGCATACTGGATGTTTTTCCCTTTTCACACCATTCTTTGTAAACCCTAGAAATGGTTGTGCGTGAAAATCCCAGTAACTGAGCAGATTGTGAAATACTCAGACCGGCCCGTCTGGCACCAACAACCATGCCACGCTCAAAATTGCTTAAATCACCTTTCTTTCCCATTCAGACATTCAGTTTGGAGTTCAGGAGATTGTCTTGACCAGGACCACACCCCTAAATGCATTGAAGAAACTGCCATGTGATTGGTTGGTTAGATAATTGCATTAATGGGAAATTGAACAGGTGTTCCTAATAATCCTTTAGGTGAGTGTATATATATATATATATATATATATATATATATATATATATATATATATATATATATATATCATGAGCTACACATGAAACAATATGAGCTGGAAGATGGGCATTGATACGTTAGTGTTCAGCTAGAATTCCCCACATATTTTAATAACGTGAGGGAGACAATTTCCTCATTCTGAACTAAACAATTCTACTGATCGAGAAACGTAAATCATGCTGACCACAACATCCTCGAGTGAAAGCATTTGTGAGTTTCCAATAAATACAAACATAAATACATTGGTAAACTGCACAAAAAACAAATATTCCCATAGCTACATGAATGCAAATAAGCAGATTTATTAACTTTAATATGATATTCAACATCAAATATAACAAAACACCCTGGCAACTTTTGTTAAAATTATATATTATATATATATATATATATATATATATATATATATATATATATAAATAAATAATTTTACTTTGAATTCCCTAAAACAGAACTGTTACTTTTAAACTATGGTAATTTCAAGCTCCTGTGTGGTCCAGAGTTAGTCAATATTGCTTTAGTTTCATATTATCCATTATTAAAGCAGTAATTGAGTGGGAGGCAGGGTTGGTGCCCAGAGATGGGGGCTGTTATATTCTTAGACAGTCGGATATGAGAACTGTGTCAAAGGCAAAACTTCCTAAAAGCTGCTCTTGCCTGCAAGGCTGGAATGGTTTACAGAAGCCAGCGTGCGCACTGAGAAATCAAAGGCTGGACAGATTAAAATGCAGAGCCCTCTGGAGCTGTGCTGATGACCATCTGGAGCAGACTCGATTTCCAGCAGAAAGACAGAGAGGGGCCTAAAATTGAACCAGAGGGGATAGTAATGAAAGTCTAGACTCCCCTGAGAACAATAACTAAATTTGAATGCAAGATCAGAGATATCCTTCACGGGGAAAGGCAGTTTGTGTTGCGTGGAAAGTTAGGCCGATAGAATACTTTCATATACATAATCAAAACCTTTTTAGAAAGTATAGGCTACATATAAAGTGCATGTGTATTCTGCAAAGGCACTATAAACAAGTGTGTAGTTTTAACCCATTATAAATGCACTAGTAGCTAAATATAACCTTCAGTCAAAGACATCATGAGGGAATTGTGCGACACAGACCTCCAGGGAATATGGCGAGAGAAATCAGGCAGAAGAACATACTTATTGTGATGGATGTGCTTCAGCCCGTTAGACTTCAGGCAGAAGACCATGCTTGTGGGAACAAAACAATAGCAAACTGTATGGGGGACTATTTACCCGTCTAAAATATATCCACATCATGTATTCTGTGCCTCCGTTACAAATCGTTCATATATCAAAGTGTACATTGTCCATAACTTGAAGTCTGAATCATAGCTGGCATATTTACTGAACAGTGGGAGATAAGAAATCACTTCTATTTGAGCAAATATTGCATCAGTTAATGTGTGGAATACGTTGGGAAGTATTATTGCTTTAAAGAGATATTGTAAACTACATATCCACACATTAATCGCCTTCCTCAGAAGCGCAGGGACTATTAGCTCTGGGCTCTTCCTTACCACCGAAAGCAGGTCTCTGGGGCGGACGTAAGGAGGAGTTTCCAAGGATTAAATACCTCTCTCACTGCAGGTGGTATTCATGGTCTAGTTCAAGTGTGGGTAACAATCTCTCCAGAGACGACACAGCCCATCTTCCAGCCACTGCGTCGAAGGAATGCATCACACATGCCAACAATACTGTGCATAAAAATGCTAAAAGCGCTGCCACTAAAAAGCACCTGACACAATTCAGCGCAACACAACGGCACTTGCTATGCACAGACAACCACCTTGAGGCCGAGATCCTGATCTCCTCCTCAGAATAGTAAAAACCTTTTCCAGGAAGAACCACTACTGGAGGTTTCTTTTCTCGGTTCCCTTCAGTGGGAATTGATTAATGCAGTGTTGTGAAGTGATGCATTGCTCAGACATACTGAATATCTATATCTGCTGACAGAGAACCATCTCCAGGAAGATAAAGCCTTCTCTATGCATAATTCACAAGCTTGCCGTCTTACTAATTTCACTTCCCTGGTTTGAGTAATTCAGGACAGGAGACATTTTCTATATGTTCCCACTAAGAAGAAACCTAGGAATCTCATGAAATAATGTCATATTTACTAGTGCTAGTTATCTAGGATATCACAGGTTGTGCTAAAAATACTATTTTATTGTATTTAGTATTTTACATTTACATAAAAACAATTCAATTTTTTAATACTTATGATTAAAATCTTTAAAAATCAATTCTTAAAATCACTTAAAAAAATTTAAAATCTTTGTGATTTTAACGAAAAACAAAACAAAACAATTAACTTAAAATAAACATGTGCACAAAACACCAAAACAAACGTGATTAAAGCAAAACTGCTCACCAACATAAAAGTCAAATACATTGAATATAACTGAAAATGCATTGGACAAAATAAAAAAACAATTAAAAAGGTAAAAATAAAAAACAAACAAAAAAGGTCCAATGCATTTAAAATTAAATCCAAGACGGACAATGTATTTGACAAAAGAATATAACAAAACAAAACCAAAAAACCCCTAAAACAATTAGTGATTTAAAAACAACTAAATCTTTAAAAACAATTAAGATTCATTTTTAAAATCGTTTTAAAAACAATCATCCATAAAATAATTAAAAGATCTTGGACTCGGGCTCCAGCAGGGGGAACTGACCGTCCCCGGAGGTGGGTCCCATCATGGGATCCTGAGCTCCCCCAGATCTTGTATGTACCAGTTCTTATAGGCTTCCTCCTTGCCCCTCTTTTAGGTTGTGCTAAAAAGGCGTCGGTTGTATGATTTTAACAAAGTATCATATCTATTATCAACAGCAGCGTCCTGTATAGAGCCACAGCCGAACGAAGGCCTTCCCTAGAGGTTTCCACTTGCTTCGATCCATAGATTTCCTTTTCCATCGCAAGCCTGTAGAGTTTATTATTCAGTACATTGGATACTGAACCTCCTGCACTCCTGGCATCCGTGTGATCAGCGCTGCGGGGCTGTACATTGCCCTGACTGCTGTAAACCTGTACTTAAGGGACGAGATGCTTAATTTCCCAGCTGGCCTTAATTCACAAGCAGTAATTCATGCGCGATACCAACAACAGCCTTAGAAACATGCACTGCAGTCTTCTCAGTCTTTGCTTTGTGAAGGGGTGCACACCATACATCTAATAAACTAATAAAGACATTTGATTATTTAAATAGGGGGATGTATATATACTGCATAGGCCTAGTATAATTAAAATGCTACGAGCCACAGCTTTTATTGTAGCAAGTAATTACTCCTGCTTTGACAACACGGCTCAGTGGTGTAGTTTCCTTCATTTCTACAGACTTGGGTTAAATGTCAATTCACTGAACACCCCCAAGAGCTGGCATGGTAATTTTGACTCATTCTGACAGATAGTTCGTTAATGTCATTACCATACTTTACAGGGTACGGAAACTAACCTACTTACCCACGAGGGGTACAGATAATGAACTCGTAGAGAAGTTCTGTCATTTTAAATAGCAAATCAAATGTATAAAGAGAGACGACTGATTTGGTGCATAGTTTACAATGCCTTTCATGGGGATGCTAGAATAGTTACTCTTAAGACAGTCATTATGAAAAAGCAATCACTGCACAGGATTTCTGAGCACAGAATCGAGGCTCTTTGGGGCTGAGCTCGAGTCACTGCTGCAAAGAAGAGATTGAGTAGCCTATTACTCGAACACAACTGTTCATTTAGCAGGATATAATGAACGACGGAAGAATGCATGACAACTGAGCTGATGGTGCCTATTAAAAGTTATGTTGCTGCTCCTTTGGGGTGTTTATTCTGGCGACATACAAGAGTGCTTTGATTGAGCAGCAACGTAGATACAGATCCACTAATAGCAGAGTCAGTACAAGGCATCTGTAATTAAAGAGGCATAACTGAAGCATCCATGCCAACAGTAGGAGACAAACAGATGTATGTTTACAGAGGAAAAAACAACAAGTTTTAGAAGTAACACTTTGAGTGGATTCAATATGAGCAACATAAAATGTGATGGTGCTACTATGTGCTTTCCTTCCACTTATTTCTCCAGCTAGAAGCTTTCAGTCTTGTGCAAAACTGTTCTGGAACGCAGTGAGATTGGAGGGATCTGGAGCTAGGAAACCATTATTTTTGACTAATTAGGCCTCCAGACATCGGTCTTCCTGGGAAATTTCATGCTATCCATTCATGAAGCATCACCGTCACAGGAATATCTTGCCAACTTCACCGAACAAAATACACACTTGCCATTATGAAGGACAATCACAGATCTGCATCTAGAGCTTTGTAACATTGAACCTTTCCTTAGCTGTACTTTTCCCGTCATTTATTACTTAAGCCAAAAGACCAAGTAGTCGCCAAAGTGATGAGATAAAAAGGAATTAAATTACTTTCACTGATCAAAGACCGGCCCTCATTAGTTTACCCTATATGTGAGCAGACCCCTTCAAAACTATTACTGTCATCATAAAGTAGTGGTTTATGTGGGATTGCAATGAGGTGGATATGACCCTGTAAACCTAATTCAATGTATACAGGCACACTACACAGGCATCGTGAACAACACGGACTCTGGGCGCAATCATTGATTATTGAGGTTCGGATTATACGACATACATTACAGAGACTTACCCCTAAAATAGAATAAATTTTAGTGGTTTGCAAAGCAGTTTATTTGAGGTTTAGAGTATCAGATTGGCTTGAATCCACCTCCTGCACTTACAGTGGTATTTGTGGGAGTGTTTACTTACTTTTTGGGTTTGAGTGGGTTTGTCCCTCCATCGCAGCGTTTGGAGCCGAGCTGCAGGTCACGCAGGTGATCGCCAGTCGGCCACAAGTGCTGCAGGCCCAACTCACACTTACCCCCCGGGCGCTTCCCGCATTCGCTTCCTTTTCCGGCAGCACAACCACTGACCGGCCCTTGCGTTTCATCACCGTCAACACTTGAGAAACAGACTCCTCTCATTAATACCACATCCTCTGCACACACACAAAACAGCTGCCGGGGCTTCTTGCACAACTGCATTACTTCAGTTCCTCTTTCTAGATGCCGTATTATCAGCTCTTTAAAAATTAGCCCAAAAAAGGTTGGATTTTCAAAAAGGAAAAAAGGCTCTTGCTTTGCCCTTTGTTTCTTAATATGACTCTACAGCTCAGACGACCTAAACCTGGATGGAAAAAGGTGCTTGTGGCAGCAGCTGAGCCCAGGGAAGAGGGATTGCCACAGAAACAGGCTTCCCCATTTAACGGTTTCATGTCCGAGATAATCGTTAGCGAGGGGAAGCCCAGCTGTTGCTCCAGAACGCACAGCTGCAACGTCTTCACTGATGACACGACGGAGATATTTCGTTGAGCACAAACCGTGAATGGACAGACTGTGCATTAATTATATTAGCAGGAGGCAGTGGTATACGCTGCATGTATTATAATTCACAGGTTACACTCAAACTGGAACAAGGAATAATCGTACAAAAATGTATTTCCCTTGGAAATCGGGTGAATGGTTTGGAGAGACAAGTGGCTTACAAATTGAAGGAACTGAGCAGAGGAGTGTAGTTCAAATGTTTTAATTGACCACCTGGGGAAAAATAAATGTAACTCCATCAAAAGGAATCCCTCAAAGCGACGCCTGAGTATCTGGGACCGTTTGGCTCAGCCAGTCTGGACAGTGCAGATAGAAACGGGAGCCATCACCAACCTTTTTGGCCGGTGGGGTTGATTTGTGGCTTCTTCACCAGTTAGAGTCCTTAAAGGGGAGTCCCAACGTTTGAATAAGGAGAAGGAAGACAGACCCATTCAGAAGTACACACCTCTCTCGAGTTAAATCTGCTGGAATCCACTTCACTAGACTTGAACATTCTTCACAGCCTCTGAATAGATCTTATTGAAGTACACACTCACCTAAAGGATTATTAGGAACACCATACTAATACTATGTTTGACCCCCTTTCGCCTTCAGAACTGCCTTAATTCTACGTGGCATTGATTCAACAAGGTGCTGAAAGCATTCTTTAGAAATGTTGGCCCATATTGATAGGATAGCATCTTGCAGTTGATGGAGATTTGTGGGATGCACATCCAGGGCACGAAGCTCCCGTTCCACCACATCCCAAAGATGCTCTATTGGGTTGAGATCTTGTGACTGTGGGGGCCAGTTTAGTACAGTGAACTCATTGTCATGTTCAAGAAACCAATTTGAAATGATTCGACCTTTGTGACATGGTGCATTATCCTGCTGGAAGTAGACATCAGAGGATGGGTACATGGTGGTCATAAAGGGATGGACATGGTCAGAAACAATGCTCAGGTAGGCCGTGGCATTTAAACGATGCCCAATTGGCACTAAGGGGCCTAAAGTGTGCCAAGAAAACATCCCCCACACCATTACACCACCACCACCAGCCTGCACAGTGGTAACAAGGCATGATGGATCCATGTTCTCATTCTGTTTACGCCAAATTCTGACTCTACCATCTGAATGTCTCAACAGAAATCGAGACTCATCAGACCAGGCAACATTTTTCCAGTCTTCAACTGTCCAATTTTGGTGAGCTTGTGCAAATTGTAGCCTCTTTTTCCTATTTGTAGTGGAGATGAGTGGTACCCGGTGGGGTCTTCTGATGTTGTTGCCCATCCGCCTCAAGGTTGTACGTGTTGTGGCTTCACAAATGCTTTGCTGCATACCTCGGTTGTAACGAGTGGTTATTTCAGTCAAAGTTGCTCTTCTATCAGCTTGAATCAGTCGGCCCATTCTCCTCTGACCTCTAGCATCAACAAGGCATTTTCGCCCACAGGACTGCCGCATACTGGATGTTTTTCCCTTTTCACACCATTCTTTGTAAACCCTAGAAATGGTTGTGCGTGAAAATCCCAGTAACTGAGCAGATTGTGAAATACTCAGAGCGGCCCGTCTGGCACCAACAACCATGCCACGCTCAAAATTGCTTAAATCACCTTTCTTTCCCATTCAGACATTCAGTTTGGAGTTCAGGAGATTGTCTTGACCAGGACCACACCCCTAAATGCATTGAAGCAACTGCCATGTGATTGGTTGGTTAGATAATTGCATTAATGAGAAATTGAATAGGTGTTCCTAATAATCCTTTAGGTGAGTGTAGTTTAAATTACTAATAAAACTAAATCAGGCACTATAATTCTTTTGACTACTACTATACATATTTTCTATAGTTGGTTTTTCCAGTGGCATGCCATTTCCCACAGCTCATATAAATATTAATGTCACTTCATACCTTTACACACACACACATTCCAGCCTAGAGATGTCCAGCAGACGCAATGGAAATCCCCGTTCAGTGTTTTTGTGCCGGGCATTGTTCTATTTGTGGTGACAACTCCAAAGTACCGTCATATCCCGCTCATGCGTGGAAAATTCATCAAACTATCACCCGGCAAGATGACGACTATGAAAAGAGAAAGGAAAAAAATAACACCCATTGACTTAATTTGGAAATAATGTCCTTGGTAAGCATGACGGGTGGAAACGTGCTGTGGGAGTTTTGACTCGAGTCAGCTGCCCAGCGTCTCTAATCTCCTCCATAATGAAAGGAAGCGATAAAAATAAAAGACATTTCTATTTTCACCAAGACTAAGATTGAATCGCTACACCTTTGACATCTACACTAGGACATCTGTTCATCGCACTTCTAGCTCAGGCTGTCGTAGAGCAGTCGGGAGATGCAGAGAATATCCACTTCTGTACTGCCAGGAGTGGGGGGTGACTTGTGGCTGGAACAAATGGTCATCATTCCCACCCACCCCCGATATAATCAATGGTGAAACCACAGAACAGAATGGTACAGATTATAAATTGACAATGTATGCAACACAGAGAAGAAAAACAACTCATCCTTTGACATAATTCAAAGAAAAAGAAAGTGAATGGCATTTGGAAAGCTCTAAAACCCCACAGCTTTCACTGTCACCGGAAGCTCTAAAACCTAAAGGATTTATGAAGGATGACATTATAGGTTAAGAGTGTCAAAAGACATGATGACATGAAAAGCAGGATTTCAGGATTTTTATTAACTTGCTCAGGGTTATCTAGAAGTACAGGTTAAATCGAGAACCCCCTGCTGATTGGGGGAGTTTTCCTCGGTGTAGTTCAATCTATACACATTTTAAAATCCGTCACACAGGGCTGGCCGCCGACACCGCCACTCCATCCCAAAAAACCGACCAACAAGGCTGTGAAACATTCCTTTATGATCATTTGTAAGTTCAAAAAAGAAAATTAAAATATTCCACAAGCAAAGGCACATATAGAATCTGTGATTTTGTAAATAAACATTGCGTTTTATCGGATCGTACAACCATTTCTGGAGTAAAAATGAAATTAGAGTAGATCATAAAGCTAATTAAAATCATGCACATTAACAGTACATTACATCTCATCGACAAAACATTGTCTTTAAAATCCAATACGCCACAGCACTGTGCTAACTGACGTGTGGTAGGATACCACAGTTTCACCAGACAGATGGGTCTCTTACTCTTCTCCTGTACAAAACATGGAATGTGTTTCTCATCAGAATGGATGACATTTGTGGCTGTTTTTCTTTTTAAAACAAGGTCACAAATACCTTTATTTAAATGATGCCTTCCACGAGGGCATGGTTTAGGTATACACAAGATGGACGCAGGCTCCATCGTCAACCAAGAAGAAATGACCACTAGATTCTTTAAAATAAAAATACAATTTTATATTCAAATTTGAGTCACTTGCCAACCAGTTAAAAATCGCCCACATTGTCAATGTCTTTACCGTTTCTGTAGTTTTAAAAGCCTCTAAAACAGGATCACAAACCTGTGCACGGAGACGTTTTGAGGCCTCGCTGAATATACTGGAGTTTTAAAAGTGAGTCAACACGAAATCTCAAAACATAATCAATTCAGTCAAACTGAGCCATAGGGAGATCGGGGGAAATGCTGGGAAGGAATGTGAAAACAAAGTCATATTAAACATGAAACTTTACACTTGTGTGGGAACAGCTGAGCAGGCAAACAAAAGCATTTAACAGGGACAGTAAAAGGCATGCGAAGGCACAGAAGCCTAAAAACTGGATACCACTCGAACCCTTTTTCGACGACTGGGGGAAACTTTTTTCCACAAAAGGAAAGCCTTCTTTGACAAGAGGCAAAAAAGCAAAAAAAAAAAAAAAAATTCAAATATCCTTCAAAAAAAATGACCTTTTTGTGAAAAACAGTTGCTGCAACAGTTACAATTATACATACAATCTAGACAAATGTTTCCTAAATTCTATTTTAAAATATTCCAAGACAAAAACATAAATAAAGCTCTTAAAACTGGCAAATAGTACAGTACTGGTCCATCATTGAAATTTTCCACATTTTGGGCCTATTCTCCGCCACAAATGCGTGTGTTGAGCCGGGTCATTATCTTCCAATCTGCACAAAACAAAACACACATTTCTGTCAAATACACGCCGTAAAAAGTTATCTAAATCCAAAATATGCAATTATAATTTCAAATAAGCAGCGATTAAAATCACCAGCACAGGACATTAACAAACAGCACAGCATCACACAATTTCTCATGCTAGATCAAGACATTAAATACACAAACAGCTTTATCTTTTCATCGTATAAGCCCGGTGCAGTCAAACCTTGCATGAGGGCAACACATGCCTTCTACAGACCAAAGAGCACCAAGACCTTTCCACAGTGGCTCGGAGATAACTTTGGTGAACTGGAATTAGTGGCTTTTGGGAAAACGGACAAGAACTAAAGTGCCTCGGACATGAAATAGTACCAGAGCGTGTAACCAGCGCTGGTCAACTCCGAGACAAAAAATAAAAGTGCCGAGGCATGCACGGACAATACAGCAAGACCCGACACGTGCATCCTAAAATCACACGTCATACGCTTCTGAATATACTACGGAGGGAGGGCAGTGTATTGCGAATTAAACAGAACATTTATATTGCATCTAATCACTTCTGACCTACTGTTCGGTACACTGTGCAGCGGCCGACTATTTTCTCCATCTGTACTAATAAGCGTGGATAGAAAATCACCACAACTTCTCTTTTCTCTGCAGAGCAATTTAGATTTAGATTATCATTTCGTCACAACGGCAGTGAACGATGACCCCACTGCGAAAATGGGAATCAAAACAAACCGATCTGAAACTAAAATCAAGTTTACAGCCTTCATGTGTCGGGATGCACTGTAACCGAGTCGTCAACTATAAAAACTAAGCCTGAAACACGCGAGGAACGCCTCACGCACCACAAAGCAAAGCTGGGACTGAAAAGGAGAAAGCGCTCCCAGATGAATGGAAATTACTTCAGTGCTAATAATTGCGGTGAACGCAGTTGCCTCATGCAGTGGGAGACTTGTTTCAACTGGCCTGTGCTGGTGAACAGATTTCCATCAGAGCATATTGTTCTCTCCACGCAGGGCCGCGGTTCCAGCCCGCAGGTTTTAAAACTAATATAAAGACAAGGCTACATCTCGGCAGCATTATCTTCTGAACCGAATGCGTTAGAGGCGTAATCCATCACCGATTTTTAGATTACTTATTTTAAACTGTGAATAACACATACGCCTGCATCTGTAGAATTAAATTATAATTAAATTACGCTATCCGATAAGGAGAGGAGGGGAAAGCTGTCAGATAAAAGCTGCTCTGTTGAAGGAAACTGTGGTTTCTGTCCCCATCATCCTGTTTCAAGTCCGGCGAGATAAATGCCGTCTTCAAATTTACTCACCAAGGTCCGGGAGCTTTAAAATAGGCCGCAGTCCTTCAGGTTGTTCTTGATGATGACATCCGTGACGGCATCGAAGACGAACTGTACATTCTTGGTGTCCGTGGCACAGGTGAAGTGGGTGTAGATCTCCTTGGTGTCTTTCCGTTTGTTCAGGTCCTCAAACTGACACTGGATGTAGGCGGCCGCTTCCTCGTACGTGTTGGATCCTTCGGGAGGGAGAGAGAGAGAGATGCTTTCTAAGGTGGGGGAGGAGGGACTTTACTGGGAATGAAGAACAGTTTATCGATGTCTAGTTTGTTTTCTTCATAAATATTACGATTTACTATGATATATATATTACTTCTATATATTGAAATGTACCTAATCATACTAGTTTCAATGATTATCTTTATTTATTAATCATTTTAAATGTTTAATTGATGGATTTATTTTTGTTAATGTTTTGTTTTACATTATTTTCTATAAATCTTTATTTTCCTGTTTATATGCATCAATCACATGCTTTGGCAATACTTGTATACAAATGTCATGCCAATAAAGCTTACAATGAATTGAAAGAGAAGAGAGAGTTGTAGGATAATTAAAATTACTTAAGACACACAGCCTTGTAGGTCTTTGTAATTGAATCATTCATGGTTAGAAATGTAGAATAAGACTCCCTAAATTTCCATTCATAGGATTCATCTGGCTCTAGTGCTTCTCCCATTAATCTCTACACGACAAAACAAATATTTGCCATTAACCATGGAGGCTGACACTGTGTATCCGGGAAACAACTCTCCTTCCTTCAGGACGGCTGCCAGCGTTATCAAGCTCACAGCTTCACCACAACACGCAGCCTTTGTTATCAACGGTTTAGTTAAGCGAACTTAGAAAGACTGTTCTGCTTCAGCCTGGCGATGAAGAAACAAACCGCAGAGAAGCACCTAACCTTGTCTCACGAGTTCAAGAGTCACGTGATCATTACCAAACTCGATCGGACGGAAGGTTTACCTGCATACTCAGGGTAGCAGATGGTCAGAGGGCTCTTTTTAATCTTCTCCTCGAACAGATCCTTCTTGTTGAGGAAGAGGATGATGGAGGTGTCAGTGAACCACTTGTTATTGCAGATACTGTCGAACAGTTTCATGCTTTCGTGCATCCGGTTCTGAAAAATAAAACACTGGGTTGCTGAAGGAACAAACCCGCAACGGGAGAGTAAAATCAGGTCTTTACACAAACACAGGGGATGTCCCTATCTGGGAATCAAATCAAACGCAAATGCTTGGTAACTCTGTAAGATGATCTTAGGAATTATGCAGAACACAAAAAAACAAAAACATTACATTGAAATTAGAGGACTACGGCTCTGGAGTTTTGCCTTTTGGATTTGGGATCCTAATCTTAATTTAAGCAAATACTCTAGTTTAAACTCAACGCAGAGGAAGAAATCCGGGATTTGACAGCTACACCATTCCCCGTCTGACCCACTTAATACAATTTGCATTCAGGTTTCCTCACGTTTAGCAAAATAAAAACGGGCTAAACCAGGAAGAACTCCAGCAATCGCCAACAGCACTGCCCTGTCGGACGCCGGTGCGCGAGTGTGACATCAAATACAAACACGCCGACTGACACGGAAAAAAACCCGTTAAACACTCGAGCACACTCCGACGTCACTTACCATTTCCTCATCTTCAGCCAAGACAAGGTCATAATCACTGAGGGCCACACAGAAGATGATGGCCGTGACTCCCTCGAAGCAGTGGATCCACTTCTTTCTCTCCGATCTCTGACCGCCCACGTCAAACATCCTGAAAGACACAAAGACCAACACAGATCCAGCCAGTGCATTTCGCAGGAGAGCGCAAGTAACGCGGTGGGCAGATACAAGTATTAATAGGGCGACATGTTGCTACAGAGTAAATCTATTACTACATACATCTACAATATTCTGGAATCTTTCTACTGTTAAATGCATAATAATAATAATAATAAATCATAAACTCCGAGGTGCTAGGGCACAGCTCTACACAGCTGGGTAGACAACCCGGCCTTTGCAATTCTTTGTTTACTCTATTCATACCGAGTCAAGGTCATAAGAAAGTCAAATTAAGTCGCCGTTTAAAAGCACATTTATTTTCCGGTTTGCTCCACCACACAGGAAAAGTGGTCAAGCTGGGGTGATGCCACAAGAAGCTGACATTTTGCGGAAATCCCCACATATATCTGTGAGGTCCACTTGCTTGGCCTGACATTTCTACGGATAATCGGATCGCCTGCACTATTGATTTGACTAGCAAATGCGAAGGAAAATACAAGTCAGACAAATGAAGTTAATTACAGAAACATACACAAATGTGTCCTCTGAAAAACTAGAGGAGCATAGAACACAAAATAGACATTTGGCATAACGTAAATAAAATACAAATAAATGGAATAGATACAAAAGCTACTTGAAGACAATTAAGAACAAAAACATCTACTTGTTTTGTTAATCAGATACTAGCTATTTGAACTAATAGGATTAAATTCACAATTTAAACAATTGCATAACCTCGGTTACAAGAACGGTGAGAAAAGTTCAGTTCGTGGCCGACATACCCAAAGCTGGCCTGCTCTATTGACAGCTACACCCAGGCGGGTGGTAAAAAACAGGATGTGGGCAGTTTATAAGGCTTAAAGATGGCGCACGGCCAGGCGGCGTTCTCCGTGAAGAGAGCACATCTGCACTCACTTGAAATGCAGGTCCTTGAATGTGAAATGCGTCTCCACGATTCCAGTCGTCTTAACTCGGGTGCGGAGGACGTCCTGCTGGGTGGGGATGTAGGTGTTCTGTGCTATCCTGTCCAAGTCATTCAGGTAGCTGCAAGAGACAGGGCGTCAAAGTTTATAATGGCATAAACTCAAAAACCAAGACCAAACAAACAGATCGATACACTTTTTTCTGTATGCAAATCTTCGTTTAGAAAGCATTATCCGCTTGAATATGGATTATGTACATGCATTTTTACTACAAAAATGTGTCCGTTCAGAAAATGCCCTCGGGGATGCTTTACAACACCATGAATGGTGGTAATGTTTTCCCACAAAAACACTCAAAAGAATAGACAGACATTGAGGGTGATATCTCGAGCGGAGATTAGATACTGAGATTTGCAGGAAAAAAGGTCAATAGGAATCCCTGTTCTCATTAAAGTACTTTACTGTTCTAAGAAGGAACATTTTCTTCATCTACCATGAGAATATTTAATCATGGAGGGCTGGACGAAGATTGGAGAATACCAGAGTATCAGCCACCGGCTCCATCTCTGCACTTCCTCTTGCTTAAGACCGTACAACACAAAAAGGGTCTTGCATAACCATTTTCTTACAGTAAATTAAAAATATTCTTCACCTCAGTCACATTTTTCCATCTCCTCCCAGTAACATGTCCATACCAGCACTTGTACCGACACCTCTGTGGGAAAAGCCCCCCATTCAGACTAAAGGTCACTATCATCCAGGAGTAATTTGGCGATTTGAAACTCAGGAGGTTTCTATGAACGTGTGACATGTCTATGTACCAGAGAACGGTTCCTATGTAGGCCTTCACTTCCAGCTTTAAACCGTAAATGAAGAATCATGGTGACATTTGTCATTTTACCACAAAACACTGAAATTAACACAGTTGAAACCACTGGTTACAGACAGAAAAATGACCATTACTGTAGCACAGCCCCGCAGACACCCAGCAAGCACAGACCTGCATGGCGTACAAACAGGAGTTTCGCATGGTGGTCTAAACCCTTTCAGACATCCTTGGGATTCAGAGCACGAAATTTAAGTTGTACTGCGACAGTTTTTACTAAACGATGCTCTTCGTATTAATCGCACGTCAGAGATGTACAAAAGAACGGGTTAAATGCTAAACGCACATGGCAGGAAATACAAAAACATTCATTAATATTTAACGGACAACCTCCGTTAGTAATTCTTTCCATCCTATGAATAAACAGAAGAAGCTTTGCATATTTTGCTATAAATCCAGTGTGTAAATCTTTGCTATAAAAAGCAAACAAGATTTACACAACCATAAAATGGCAATGCAGTACAAGGCAAATACACAAATTACTTTCCAAACTTCGACACATCTGTGGCAGGAAAACTACATTTATTGACAAACATTGCAAGCTATTCAGGGTAACAACGCAACTTAATACGCCGCAGGTCCACTTTGTTACAGGCATACAGGTTGTGTGAAACATCAGATCATATCAAAGCCGCTTTATTCCGATACGATTCTGTGGTTTGGTGTGGTGTTTTCTTCGGTTTGATTAATTTAAATTACTCGATAACTACTAAATCTCCGTAAACTCTGCAAATCACACATTGTAGGCACCTGCTGAGTTTAAAGATAATCTGGTCTCTGCACAGAGCAGCTGGGCCCATGGCCTGGGCACCCGGCCAAGCGGCCAGCGATGACAGGTCCCAAACACATAAAACAAACAAGAGGTAGGACTGGAAGGTTAAATAAAATGCAAAGAATACAAATACTCAAATCACGACTGGAAGACTTTCAATCAAATGCAAGTATAGAGTATAGATTGTAGCAAAATGGTGTCATTAATTAAACAATCAGGAGAACCAGCCACATTCAAAAGGCATAAATTAGTCAGTTGATGCAGTATTTGAGAGAAGAAAAGCCATTCAATTGAATAGAAATTAAACTTAAGCTGCTTACTATGCAGCAGAGTCGTTCAGCTGGTATTCTCTGGAGCGGTTGAAGCAGGCCTGGACGCCGCCATCTTTCCACAATCTCTTGATGACCCCAGCGAGCTCCGAGGTCATGAAGCCCTCTTCTGCAGACCCTGCCAGTACGAACAGCTGACGTGCATCATCCTACAGGGGACGGCATTAAACAATGTAACAGGACCTCAAAAACCAGGGTTAGACATGCAAAGTACGCAACAAATCCAACAAAAAAAGGCAGGTTTACTTCTAAGAAAACTACAATCAAAATGCGTCAACAGAACCCCAGAAATGGAAACAAAGTTATGGGTTTATATTGTAGTGAAGACTCCTCCCAATACTATTCAAGCCAAAATTATCATTTACATACGACGAACATCAACATGCTCACTTTCAGTTTGAGAATCCTGTAATTAACTCTGAGAGCAAGTAGCATCGCATACATCGGCCAGAGCTGCTTTGTAATTACCATTTAAAATTGAAAGCAGTGCGAAGGGAATGCGGAGAGCGTTACCCGGACAGGAATTAACGGAACACAAATGCATTCTTCATTAGGGCCGAACTTGCAATGGGAAATTATTCATTCCAAGTGGTGTTTCTGCTTAAAATAGAGTTCTCTTTGAACACCAAATCCCGAGGCATTTATCAGTGTTCTCTCGGCGCTTGTGTAATCCGAAGGAAGAGAGAATTATGTAAAAGGATTGCACTGATAATTGCTTGAGTCGCATTTTGTAAAGCACTGTTTTACCTCCATACAATACAGCACAAAAAAGCAAATTAAAAAGAGGATTCTTGTAAAGTATTGGTAATCCCTGGCCCCTGTTTCAGTAGAAACTGTTAATCATGTTGGATTAAAGAAAATCCTTTATAGAAACTATGGTCACTGACTGCAAGATTGCTTTTCAAGCCTTAAGCATCGTCTTCAGAAGAAAAGCGAAGCTAGGTGTGCAAGGAAACGCCACATAAGGGGAACTGGTGAGTCAAACACAGATGTCAGGTACTCTATGGGTCGTCTATGCTTTATACATGGTTAAACTGTATTTACAAAGTAAGCCTAGTTTTAGATTGTTTTTGTTTGGAAAATAAGGTACATTATTTGTTTCAAGATTGTTCAGAAATGATCCTGCAAAAAAAGGTGAAACGTAACTACTGTGGTCTGCGTTATGAAGTTATTTTTAGACAATTTGTGTGTGTGTTCTAAAACCACAATCTAGAACGGTGTTCCAGACTCCAGTGTTCTACACCAAAGCACTCCGTTCTATTCTTAGTTGAAGGAAAACTCACCGCTCTGGCTGAGTCACCGAAGTCTATCTTCAATCTCCCCATGGCTCTGATGATCGCAATTATAGACTGAATGGTGTTGCTGTAAACAACAGCTTTGTATTGTTTACATTCCTCTTCTGAATAGCCAGCTTCGTGGATGATTCTAAACGAGGAGAATATTAATTATGTAGAAAACCACGGTAAAAAACACTTGTTGCATCAGATGACTGAATTCTCCAAAAAGGGAAAAGCAGTCGCCTACTTACTTCATCTGTTTCACAATCGTGCTTTTCCCCGACTCCCCAGCACCTACAAAATAAGAAAAATAAATCAGAGTAGCAAAAAAAGAACACCAATTTTTATTGTATTGTTTATTATTTTTTATTTTATTTTTTTAAGACAACACATAGTTAACATTTGCTGCTGGTAAATTGGTTTTTCTGATTTAATCAAAATACACAAAGAAAACCAGCTCTCTCTCTAGAACTTAATTCTGAAGGAGACTGAAATTGGGAGTTCTAGAAACATCTGAAATACAACACTGACCGCAGGTGTTATATGTGTTGGTTTAATGGCAGGATATCTGGTCAAAATCACCTTCCACATAAAAACATTTACAAAGGTGAGACATACGGATAAAATGCGTCACCTTGGTATTATTACTATTCAGGCAACAATCAATCATAATATAACGAACCTGATAGGAGGAATCGCACTCTTACCACACTCAAGTCTGACCCATCTTTGGTTTAACAAGCTACAGGGTACCAAGCCAGTAAGCAAACTGCTCGATATTTTAGTACCACATGTATGTCTTTGGAAATGAAAGCAAAATAAGGGAACACAAAACACTGTACTCCTACAACAGCCCATATCTTGCAAAGCCTGGAACAGCAGACCACATTTACACAATGGGATCCTTGTTTCCAGCGCCGAGTTACTGATGCAATGTCTAATGATGGTGAAGTGCCGGAGCTTTAATTTCAACACGACTGCAGCGATTTCATCAGTCTGGATGGATTTAGCATTTTCTGTTCGTGGCCGATCCCCATCCACACGGGACGATCGACTGTATTTTGACGCAATTAAATTTGTCTTGCGAAATATACCTATTCGATTACAGATTATATACAGTCGTTGATGTGTAACATATTCGGTGCATCCATTATACTGAACACAATACTACCAATGGCAAAAACACTCAGACGAACCACCACCGAAATCGAGCCTGCTACAGAAAGTGGCCGTGCTGTCACAGTTCATTGCTCATTTCATAATGGTTTTGGTTACCATGTCTGCTCTCTTGGTACTTCTCATGCACCGGATGGAGCCACTGTCAATTTGCATACAATTCCAGGACTTAAAGACCCGACTGTGGAGCAGGGCTTTCTAGTACAGAACTGTCTGCTCATTTGCAAACGGGGCAAAAAAACAACAAAACTGCATCCCTACACATATAAATATACAGAAGAACAAGTCCCATACAAACATACTAGGCTACAGCAAGAACAAGATTTTAAATTACGTATTCGAGAGAAGATTCGGCTATTGATGCATTAAAAAAATACAAGTCACATTAATTACAAGCAAGGAAATCAGGGATTATGGCACAAAAATATGGTATCATCTGGTTTTGCAATTGACAGCAACCTGGGATTAATATATTCATCTGTGTATTCATCATATATTCTCCAATGTAGCTTATTCCAAGAAGGAAGTGGAATGCAGTCTGAGTGGATTGTGTGTGAAATATCAATGTCGTTATAAACCTGGCCTATTCCTATGCCTGCACATGTCTGAGATTCTAGGGAAATCCTCACGTGCATTTATTTCTGCTCCACGTTAAATGGAGAGATTATTAGAACAGTGCAGCTGGTGGTCTTGGACTGAACAAGAACAGAAAATATGTATATATGCACAGCTTTCATGACAAGTAAAGATGATGTAATGATGGCTAATCCAAGTCAACATTTAACAATGTTCTGATCTGCTTTAATAACATGGATGAGAAGCATTGCTTGGGTCTGATAACAAGACTCATTATTTCCTGCAATTTTAGCTAACTTCTTTTGGAAGAAAAGTAGGATATTATAGTAAGAATACTAATATTAAATTCAACCTCCATATCAATGCATTATTCAGAACAGGTTGCAGAACTAATTTGTACTCATTAAGCATTACATCCAAGTGCGGCACAGAGACAGATCATTAGAAAAACGTCTATAGGTTGACAACATAGGTGAAACATGTTAAACAGTGCCTTAATTCCCTAAAGAGGGCATGGCAGGTTATTAGGGAACCACTGTTGTTAAGGAGGAGCATATATTGCACAGGACTTGACAGACAAATGTTTAGGGCTCTGCTCAATGGTGTAAAGATCTGGATGCATTTGTGAGAAGGTAGCTCTGAACTTTGTTTTGCTTTTTGGAATCCACTCAAAAACGGATATTGCCAACCATAAAACTGCTCTTGCCTACTAAGCGACTTAAAATCAATGTAAGTTTAGCTCTCATCTATATAAACTGAAAATAATAATAAAAAAAGCAGCAGACATTAAAACGTCAATAAAAGTCTCACAGGTTTGTTTTGTTTATTATGTCTGACACATTGGCTATTTATAACCAATTCATGTTTTGTATATGAACATAAGCCGGATTAAAAGTTACCCAGCCTCATGCACAAAGGCCACCCTGATAATCACCAGCTCAGTGTCACCCTCCACCCTTCCCCCGGAAACAGGCTCATTTTTTTTCACGGTGCACAGCCTTCGTACATCGGTCGAGTCTGTCTGGGGAGGCTGCCACAATGCTGCCGGAGCCCTGGGTTTGTTTGCTATAAATACCAAGCCGAGGAAACCAAAACAAAATGCGTCAAACCTAAAAATATCAGTCGTCTGCCATCTTGTAACCTGGACTTTGGAGAGACGTGCACTAGAGAACATTACAAAACAAGAAGAAACCACACTGCTTTGTGAAGGTTTTGTATACGATGTTTACTGTACATCACAGTGAATCCCATGTACCCAGAGGGATGCATGCCAGACAAACTGACAGCAGGGCTCAAGCCAAACTATCCCAGATCCAATCGGTCTTTGAGATAAGCTCATTACAGGCACTGACTGCGGCCGCAATACAAAACCTGCGTGAGATTTGATTTTAATGCTGCAAAGCCGTGTGGGTGCCACTGCTTTAGTGCGAGCCGCAGCCTCCAAGATCAAAGATGTGTAGGGATGACTGTTCAACACTTGACTGAAGAATGCAGATACAATGCAAAGGCACAATGCTGCTCCAGTAGGTTACATTTGCCTAGCCCTGAAGTCTGCACGTGCAATGAAAAAATACAGTAAGAGAGTCCGGTAATAACCAACACAAGTGCCTAACCTTAGAAAAGGATTGTGCTATGCAAGTTTCAGTTTCCATCAAGAAAGTAAAAATGTACACAAATATTTGACACTGCTGTTGAGCCAAATTGCTTGAATAAAGAAGCTATACGTTATGATTTCTTCAGAGTATTGCTACACAACGCCACTTGTCTTCTCTGACCTCCAGCGTAATTGAAATGCAGCACGATCTGAAATGAATGAGTGGCCTGGCATTTCGGAGCGAACAGAACAGACCCGGGCCCTATAGCTCCGCTCGGTGAGAGAGACAGCTTTTACTGAGGCAGCCGACCAATCAGAACCAAAGTCAACACTCTTGACCCAGATCAAAACAGAGATCTGTGGGATGTAGGGGATAAGAAATAAATTAATTCTGCAAGAACACCGCGGGCATTATTGGTGCATCTGGCGTAGTAGTGTAGTGCATCTATTATACTACAGCAATAAAACTATTATTTTCAAGGTTAAAACTCAACTGTGATGAGAGATGAAAGCAGCTGCTTGAATGCAGACGGGGCACACAGATCATGCAGGTTTCCTAATGCCGAAAAACTGGTGGCAGTGCATATTTTAAGTTGAGGCACAAATATGACTCTTGGGAGTCTTGGAGAAGCCAAGATAGAAGGCATTAACTTACTGGCACATTTGTCCACATACAATAACAGCATACAATAAAATGTATACAAGCACACAGGTGAGAATTTAAGAAGGAACAACATGCTTTGGAAATAATGTTGAATCTTCAAGAGAAGATGATTTTAAAGCAAACTATTAAAACATCCATTACTATTCCATCTTAAAGGCTCTTCTTTTCAGGACTCACAAACAGTGTCAGCTTTCTGAAGGATTTTAGAATCGCCTAACGAAAAATAAAGCCTTTTTGACGGATCTGACTTCAATTAAGATGAATGAAATCCAGAAACGCACCGGGCCCTCCAGAACCGCAGGTGCTCAACACTGGTCAAAGCAGCACTCATATCTAGACCGCTTTTGGAGAACATTTGAATCCCATGTCAAAGCTATCTGTGCTCATTAAAGGTACTGCAGGACGTTTCAGGCATTCTGGCCCAATTCCCAATTGGATCCTCTTGGTCTGGCCTGGTACGGGTCGAGCTATAGTTCACAGGTGAAGTCATTTCTCAGGTCTGATGTCTTGCAGTTTCTTGTATTGTACACGTCACTGCAACTTTCTATAACCTTTGAAGCAAACAGATTCACTGACAGGCGATGGTTGGCAGGTTTCATAAAGGGAGCAATCTAGGAGGACTATGCAATATCAAGTTGATGTAAGATCTGATCTTATGATGCTGGTTGGAGGGGTTAGAAGTCACCTCGGCAAACGCCAGCGGAGGTGCATTTCCTGCCGAACAGCTCATAGTCCGTTTCCTCTGTGACGGGCTGCCCTCCTCGATAAAAGAGGAAGCAACGGGCTTCCTGTTGAGGAGAGGCAAAGAGGAGTGCCAGAGAGATGGGCGTTTTTCATGTGTCTGTATTGGTTATTTGTGTGGAGAGGGACCCGTTTAAATGTGTAGTTAGGCTCGAGATGAGTGAGGGTTTTGTTTTGGTTCAGGATGTCTGTTTGTTTTGATCACCCACACACTGTATTTATATAATAAATCATTCCATTGCACCACAACACGTGCCTGTTGCTTCCTGAGCAACACCTTTTGAGACCCAGATGCCGTGTGCAACTCCACACGGGGTCACATCTCCACAGTGATGTTAGGTTGTGCGTTTCTATCCTAGAGCGCTGACTTTGTGTGCAGAGCGGAATTAACTCATCTTTTAATTCCAATGCCTATCTGGCTCACCTCTTGGGACACCATTCAATTCAATTCCCATTAATTTCAAGGTATCACTGCAACACCACACACTATGAAGACCAGCTTTTAAATCAAGTCTGAAAGAAAGTTCTGGAAAAGCACCAGTCAGAGTTGGCCTATAAAGAAATATCCCAAATATCCGGAGCAGTTAAGAGCAGTAAAAAAAAAAAAAAAAACTGAGAGCAGGTTGTCCATCGAAACTGAGCGATCGGGGAAGGAGGTCAGTGGTCAGAGAAGCAACCAAGATGTCAATATTAACTGTTAACAATATTAACAATATAAGGAGAAACTGTCCATGTGTAATTTCTGTCACTATTATCCAGGTGCTCCATAAAGCTCAGCTATATGGAAGCGTGGCACGGAAAACACCATTACTGACACAAATCTGTCCTGTTTGGATTTTGCCATTGAGCACCTGGAAGACACAATCAAGATGTGGAAAAGGTTCCCTGGTCAGACGAGACCAGAATTGAACTCTTTGGCCTAAATGAAAAACATAGCTGTGCAAGACAAAAGCCCAAACCGTTCAGCTCGCGGAGAGCCCTAACCCCACGGTACAGCATGGCGGTGGCAGCATCATGTTATGGGGATGTTTTTCCATCTGCAGGACTGAGGGCAAGATGGATGGAGCCAAATCTAGGAAAAGCCAAGAGGAAAACCTGCTTCAGTCGGCAAGAGCCCTTGGACTGTGTTCACCTCACCTCAGCCTAAACTACAGGTGTTGTGCATGTGGTTTTAATCAAAGGGAAAAAAATCCCAATTTAATCAATTTCCATTTCAGATTGTTACAATCTTTGTTACAATTTGTTACAAAGTCTGGCAGATGAATACTTATGCAATCCACTTTATACTTTATATTAGCTTTATAATTCCAATGTGTTTACATTTTAATCATGACCTACGCTTCTCCTTCAGTGTCATACTTTGATGTACAGCAGATGTTATCGTTCAGCTCTACACACGTTCTTGAAGATGAGTCGGGAAATAAAAGGAAGCTCATAAGAGCACACACTTCGCTCCTGGTAGTTAGCCTATGCCCACCAGCGTGGTACGAGAACGCTCTTCTGCTTTTCAAAAGTCTGGAAACCGATCAAGCGGCGCAGGTGGGGGGGGGGCAGTGATTCACTGGATGCATCGCGTCCCCAGTAAGGGCTGACGGCTGTTGTGCGAGCGTGTACGTCAGGCTGCCATGGCTACCATCAATGTTACTTGGAAGATGTCTCCTCTAGGTCTTTTGGTGCTAAATGAGCTGGAGAAAGCTTCAGCACAGCGAATGTCAGACAAACATACAAAAAGTGTGTGTGTGTGTGTGTGTGTGTGTGTGTGTGTGTGTGTGTGTGGGGGGGGGGGGGGTGGGGGGGGTTACACCTGCCTTCTTTGAGAGCAGTTAATCCCTTGCATTTTCCTGACCAGGTAAGGTAATGTTTCTCTTCAAATCCAGTAAACTATTTGTAGAAACAGATGCAGAGCTGGGAGTAGTGTGTGGCTCTCTTCTGCAATACACTCTTCATACTCAATACAATCTGAGGTCATCGTTTTCTTGCACAAACAAAAAAAAAAAGTTATGGTTTACAGCTGTCATTATGTAGCAAGTACAAAACTTAATACCAAATGGATTATACATTTTAGGAGTCAAATGTTACTTCTAGAAATTATGCATTAATTTATCTAAAAATACTTTAAGAAATGTATTGTATGACATTTTTGAATGCATTCCAACAGCTCTATTAGACCGTTACAGTTTGGGAAGGCATCATTATGGCCAATACTTAATGTTTTCCATAGCTTTCTTGTGAGATAGCGATTAGGCAGTAAGCATCCCCACTTAACACTTTAATGCAATCAGTCTGGCTCCTGTGCACCACAGATTTAATGATTCTTTAAAGGGATCATTCGAGTTTCCCTGAAGGCATTTCTTCGTGTCAAACCTCCACCCACAGCCCAAAAGCAAATTGCACAAAACACTGAAGTCACCGGAAGAACAGACAGGAAGAACACGTAAGTCAGCCTTGGTGAACATCTTGCACTTAATTCTCACCACACACCGTCTGTTTGGGTAGCTCTGAAACTGTACCAGTAAACTCAGTTACTATCAAAATCAGATCATTAAAGGCCCTGGTTTGCAATCCAACCGAGGCGCTACAAAGAACGGTTTGTAGGGCAAAGTGCTTAATCAGGATTCTACACAGCCAGGCAGCTTAGACTGCGAAATCCGCTGACAATCCTTTTATTTACCGCACACACCGTCAGCCCCAACTCTGACATGCCCCCACACAATCCTCAGTGAAGTATAATGGCCCTCACACTCAGTTGCCATGTGTCTGCGTGTTTGTTCAACAGGCAAAAATGTTTTTTTTTTTTAGGCGATGGTAATGACCTACAAATGCAAAATACATGGAAAACAATCAGGCCCGGCCTTCGGGTTTCCCTTGTTGAAGCCCTGATCTGACAAGGCTTTGCAGAACAGTTAGGGACAAAACAGATTAATTCAAATGGGGAATGTGGAGTATTTTAGCACAGATTTGCTAAAAGCACATGTAAACCTAATCAACTCCTTTAAAAACACTGAATGTTTCCACGACAGGTGCTCTATTTGTGTAGGAGAGAAAATTTCGTATTTGCTTCAATGCCAAAAATGACATACTGTAGTTCAGACTACTTTAAGAAAAGGCAAATTAATTCTGATTCACAAGCAAATGCCCCACAGTGCTCTTTCCTTTTTACCTACAATAAAATACATCTACCTAACACTAGTGTGCCACAAACTCAAACATTGCTTTAGATTCAACACATTGACAATTTTGTATGTTTTTAAGGGGGAATTGGCATATCACTGTCAGTCCTATATGTGCTGATCTGTTGATACCCCTGTCTTCCATGGAAATCTGTTAATTGTTTAAGCTAACTTCATTAAAAGATACCGCTTAAGAAGATTGCACCGCTCACACCATGATAGGATTACGGCTGCAGTTGGAATTAAACCAGCATATGGAATTATCACAAACCAAGCCGTACATGAGGGATACCCAGCAGAACAGAAACGCCAGGCATTATAAAACCTTACGTACGTGGGAACAAAAAGAAGAAATTAGGAAAAGCACTCGACTAGTGTTGCATTACTGCCAGGTGTGAGGAGCATTGTATTCAGGGGAACGCCACATAATGGACAATGGAGGGAAATGCATGATTTGAATTGCATTCACACTGCATGCAAATCACTCCCAAACAGAGTCTACCCCACTTAGTAACACAAATCAGTCTTCCACGTCAAGTCAAGATAAAGGAATATCCATGTAAAAACACTGCACTTTAACACAGGGAATGAAATTACATTCCTTTAGACATTACATTTATACACAACATTAGTGTCTGAAAAAAAACAAATTTGTTTATATTCAAGGAACACCCCCCCCACCCAGTGCTTTCCTCCCGTCAGAGAATGAAAAAAAGCATGACAACATATCCCCATATCTGTCATCAAAGTTAACGCCTTTGAAAAGGGCATCACCAGACAGCAGCGCATCTAAACCAATTATACGACACCTAGGCCTGAACGGCTTGAGGTTACTCTGGCAGCACAAGACACACACACACCTATGCATCATCGCCACAGCAGTTAAACTCCAAGGCACAACATCAGATCATCTATTCCAATTTTAGATTGTACACAACAAACACCGAAAGTGAGAAAACTAAACCCTTAAGGAGTTTACAAGGCATCAAGGGTACAAAAGGCTGAAATTCCCGACTTCCAACACACGTTCTACAATGATGTGGCAATTTCGCCAACACAAAAACAAAACTCGGGTCACGTCTCTCGTCTGGTCTCTGTCCTACGCCAAGTTTACACTTTTCTACATTCTGGGTGCAAAAATAAAACCTTTTAAATTGTTAATGCAAGCAACTGACTGCTCTCGGTTTACTTTAGCCTCATTTGTTTGGTGTGGACGATTCTGGGCTGTAATTTGAACTGGCTATCTGTGTTACCTGGAAACACAAATGCATGTGAGCGACAACTGCACGCAGATCTCAGATCTCAAGGTGAATTGCTCATGCAACATTACATTTCAAAGCTCGGCCATATGGCTCTTTCCAGAATACAATACAGCACTTAAACGTACCAGATGTGTTTAAAAAGAAGAACTAAAACTAATAAAAATAGAGGATTCATACTTCTATTAAAAAAAAGGGTTCAAGTGTTAAAAAGTAACAAGACACATTAAGAGCTTTGCAGATTGTACTGCTTCAAGGTATAATAACAGGACTAGGGTACATGATAAACACTGGGAAGGTGTACAGCAGCATCAGCTCATTGTATATAGACAAAATGGTATAGCAACCCTATTATTTGCTACAGCAGAAGTATGCACGTTGTAGAATACAAACTAACCAGAGTAAATCTTCATTGATACCATTTAAATAGAAAACACATTTAACCCAAGAAACCGGCCATATGTAACCCACAATGGAAAAAGCACAGAGCTGAGATTATTCACATTCTTTGACACAGCTAGTTTTCCATTCATTTTGAACACAGTTCATTCAACTAGACTTATTTATTTAGGCTATATGTTTGGTCTGTTTTATCAGTCTGTTGAGCACTGATCCAGCATAAAGAAAACTAAAGACCACAGCAGATTTTAGGGACTTTTGCATGCCACCCCACTGATTTCTAGAAACTACACTCTACACACCCCTGTGTTAACTCAGTTGAGTCCACTGCAAACTCTGACAAACTGATATTTATAATATAACAAACAAATACATGTTTCCCCTGCATTTGCAACTGATTCGTTGATATTGAGGTTAACAAGTCCCAATGCATTACAAACATCTCAAGAAGGAATCAAGTCCTTTTTTTTTATTGTTTATACGTATGCGGGCCTAGCATCCAGATCGCTTAGATTTCAGACTTGTTTTTTCCCCCTCCCTGTTGTTGTCAAAATGGTTATCTTTGATGTAAACCACAGTGAGGTGCAGGTACCTTGTGCTTTCGTTTGCTTTGCGTTTGGGCACAAATACACTGAAGAAGACGGGGTGCGAGTCGGGCCTAATGCCCTGCAAACTCGCCAAGACGCAGCAACTTTATCCACGGCGTTTGCAGGGAAACTTTGTAGCAACTACTTGTAGATGCAACACCGATTCACAGCATCTAACATGCCATCCCTCCCCGTTTGGGTTAAAGCTGGTGTTCACCTCACCAATGCAAACAGCGCGAACATGCTGATTGCATTACAATTGATGCAACCGAGCACTGAATTGAATTACGGTGCGTTAAATATGAGCGACGTGGTTTACAAATAATGCAACGTGAAGAGCATGGATTTAAGTGAGCGATTGCTCTGGAGGCAGAGATGAGAAAGAAAATCAACAGGTCAGCTCCCACATTAGCAACAACCCCTGTCAATATCACTGCTACCCCATGCACATGTGTCGGCCTCTCTGGAGCCGCCGCGCTGTGCACCCCGCATCACCCAGACGGACACATGCAGCCATGATGTTTTGGGCACCGCTGTCGTGACGCAAGGAAATGTAACAAATGCACTCAAGAAACCGTGCTCTCTAGCTCTAGTTGTGGCCATTTTTGTTCCCACCCCCCCCCCCCCCACTTATCCGGATTCAACTTGGGAAAAAAAAAAACAGTTTCCTTTGCAAACCCGAGGGGTGGGTTTCAGTGAGTGCTGCGCTACCAATGCCAGGACCCCAAACAACCAGCCATTTCTAAAAACAAAAAAAGAGGGTCGTGTGGGGGATGTTGTCATCTGAATCAGACCAACATCTTTCTGGGATGCGGGCTGGTGCACAGCCATTGCCCAACTGGGTCGGTCAACATTTTGGAATTAAGTTTTGCAATTAGCGGATCGTACACTTAAACCAGCTAGGCAGCGCTTGCAACTCTTGCCTTGGCCTAGGAAAGAAAAGTACCGCTCCCCCCTCCCTCCCCCAGGTGTTTTTAAGTGTTTAAACACGCAGCCCCTACCGAGCAGCAGCAGCTTGACCTCCCTGGCCGCTTTCTCCCCGTCGTCCCGCAGGTTCCGGTCGATCATTTTGCTGCGCTCCGCCGCCGCCTTGTCCTCCGTGCTCAACGTGCACCCCATCCTCAAGCCGATCCCCGAGCAAAAGTTACCAAATGAAATGTGTATCAGTCGTGCATGCACGGTCACAAAAAGAGAGAGAGAGAGAGAGAGAGAGAGAGAGGAAAAGAAGAAGAAAAGAGACCCAGGCACGCACGCCCGCCCTAGTCTCTCCGCCACAAAATGGAACACTCGACGCCAATTCTCGAACGACTTTCAAAAGCTTCCAGAACGCTCCGATTCGAACGCCGATGTCCGTCCTCGATCGTTTCCCCACGAACAGAGGGTGTGTTGGATGCCGCTTCGGGGGGCAAAACGACAGCGAAAAGAAAAAAAACCCACACACGACCCACTCCAGACGCTCCCACTCTCCGTCTCCGCACAGACTGACTGGCCGCCGCTTCCTGTTCACAGACACTGGCGCTCGCTGGTGCGCATGCGCCCCTCTCGGCAGCTGCACGTCTGGCTGCACTGCGCTGCACCGCTGTCGCCTTTCGGGCTCACGATACATTTGTGGTTCATTTGGTATTTAAATAATAATAATAAGACGGGGCGACGCCTTTTTTAAAGCGACCCCTATGTCGCACAGCGCTGAGGTTTAGAGCATCCTCGTATAGAAATGATTGACTTAAACTGCCACCAGACTTTTCACGCACAATGTCAGTTTTGTCTCAGTCCACGTCATTTGGTAAAAGTAAATAAGTTCATGGGCTGGGAGATCCGAAGAAGGCTCTGAGAAATAAGCCCGCAATTAAAGCCGTAGTGATGTCTTTGACCTGAAGGGTTTGCAGAATGGGTATGTCAGATAATTTGGGTGAAAATAACCGATTCCTTAAGCTTCATAATCATAATATATGCAGTGATTCAACACCATACACAATAGGTTGCTTGTTCTGTTCTTTTGTTTACATACAGCACAATGTATAGTGCAGTACAGTACTTTAATTATAATAGTCTTTTGTACAATACAATATAGTAGATTACAGTAGTCAGTCATCACAATGCAGTGCATATAGCATATCAGTACAATACCCTGCATTGCAGTACAGTATAGTAAAAGACTATGATTGTACAGTAGGCTACAGTGTATTACACACGAGTCCATGAGTCCTCGGGTAGGACCAGGAGGTATGTGGCGGGGGGTCCATGTAAAATTAAATATGTAATTAAAGGTAGCATCCAAATTACATACTTTACAATCACAAATCCAGGTGTCCCAAAGGTTCTGACATCTGAGAGCTCACATGGAGTTTCCACAGGTGTTTTTTTTTTTGCAAATCTGTTGCTCCACTGAGTTTGATTTGGCCTTGCAAGATTCTGAAAAGAACCATTCTGAGTACAAAATAACCAAATAGCCAAAGGGTCTGTAACAACTCTCAAGTTTTAAGTTTTAATACCAGGTCTTTCAAAAAATAACCACAGTACAGCATAGGGAATGCATCATTTTTTATAATAATATTGAAGTAAACGGATCTCCTAGAGGCCGTGGAATCGTGGTTCTGCTGCGTGCACCATGATTTTTTCCTTACAGCTCCACAACCGTGTTACACTGTGACGATCCATATGTATGCCATGTTGGAAGTAGCCACATGTGTGCCTACAGCATGATAACAGGCTCTGTGAGAACAATACCTTGGTTATGTCTTAAATGCATGCAATGTAATTTGATTTCACCCTTCACAGCGTTTCCACAGTGCGCTTCACACATTCAGCACTGTATTTTTGCACTTTGTTTGCACTTATGTTGTAAGTCGCCCTGGATAAGGGTGTCTGCCAAGAAATAAAAATAATAATAATAATGATGAATACCATTCTGATGCTGGAGTAGATCCATATGGAGAAAGGAGAAAATGCACTTTGTTGTGTAATGCATTTTTATGAAATTATAATTGCCATAACAGAGAAAACTGCTTTCTACTGTATGATTTCTATCTATCATACAGTACAGGTAAGAAATGTTTAGACTCATCTTATGCAGGCCTTCTTAGTTGGTAAATTAGTACTTGAATCTTATTCCACCATAATTAGATTACTGCGGTACTGCAGGCTGGTGTGGATATTTGTCACAATCGCATGAGTGACTATAATATGATACCTACTGAACAGGCTGGACTGTAATATTTTTGCATTCCTTTCTTTGCCAAATGTACTAATGGTATAGTCAGGAGTGATACTTTATCCATGGCACTCGTATAGAAATCCTTTCAAGAGAACCACACTTTAATACTTTCAAGCACATTACATATATTATTGACATAAAGTAGCATATGCGAGTCACAGAAGGGTCAGTAGTTGGGACAACCCCCTGCAGAGGTAGGTTGAAGCAAGCAGTGATTGAAGTAATGGAGTGTTTTTGGCCTAAACCTGCTTGACTGCGGGAACGACCATTACAACCCCTGCTGCTGCGAGGGCAGAGACCGAGGAGGCGGAGGGATGCTGTTCTTACTGCTTTAAGCAAGAGAGAGTGTGGTTGTGTGGCGCTGTGTGAAGCAAAGCTACTGACACAGAGGAAGAACATGTGTGTTCTTGATGGTGTGTCTGATTGGTTGTGCCTGGAGCAGGACTCGTGATGCGAGTATGGGGGGGTTGTCCTCCTCTCCAACTTTAGATTCAAACTCCATGAAGGGAAAATTATCAGTGGCAGGAAGAGAGAGTATATTTAAAAAACCACCACGATATTTGCTTATGATGGCATTGTCTGAGGCACGCTCTTTCCGAAACTTGAACATTACCACTGTCTCACAGTCCTGGTCCTGTGTTTCTGCCATAACTCGTTTATGAATAAGTGGTCGGCAGAAAAAGGATTTGTGAATTCCTGCCACTGAGCATGGCTTGCTGCTGCAGTGCATTTGATTAAACCACTAATCATTTGTGTGTCCGGTATTTGAAATTAAAGTGGCGAAGCACTAATTTTCTATCACTGTAGTTCTATCAGTTCCCATTGTCTGTGACTTCATTTCTCGTTCCTTTTTATATTAGCTGTGGTACTGTCTCATTATATTTTATTAGTTGTTTTTTTTTAGTTAGATATAGTGCTTTCCACGGACACACCATAAAGATCTATCCCTAACCTAAGAAGGAAGACATCCACTTTTTAACCACCCTTAGTTAAAATAACAGCTTGAATTGTGAGTTGCTTGCTGTTTGTTTAGTTCTCTAATTAGCCATTTTTAAAGAAATAAACTTTGCTTAGTTCTTAAAGTTTCATGTTAAACTCTTTCAATATTCCCAATCAGATTATCAATTACATTTTAGCACTGCCAACATTATCAGTTTTCTATTTTCTGCATCGTAAGTAGCTTCTAAGGAGTGTCCTTTTCAAACTCCTCTCAAGTTCCTCTTGAGACACATCCTCCTCTCTGTGAACACTTCTCCAAATGTAATCTGTCTGCAGAATCTGTATCTTCTACAGCTTCTGCTTTTCAGTATACATGTAAGGCCACATGCACTGGTACGAAGTTATTAAAATCTACTGTTGTCATTCGTAGTGGTTTTCAGAGTCAAATATTGTTGTTCATAATAACTCAAGACACTTAATCAGTTCGATTTTATCTTTACAATTATTACTTTATTAAGGCATTTGTAAACTCATCTTTACAGTCAGATATTGACTTAAAGACAATATAGATAAAGACTTAAAAAAAACAACAACAACAACAACAACAACAACAAATTAAAGAAAACAAAACCTCTATCTCCTCAGCTGCTTTAGGGTGTCACTTCATCTTTGGTATAAAATAGGCCATCCATAGGCTGCATTTGATCGACAACTATGAAAGACTACAGAAATTGTCAACAATTTCTTCTATCTATTGCTTTTGCACTAATTGGTTTAACCATAAGCTCCTATCTATTTAGTTTTGCACTGCTATTTTTTTTTTTTTTTTTGCAATGTGACAAGCAAAGCGGACTAAAAACGTCTTAAAGCTCATAAAAAAGGTAGCAGATAAAAAGCACTAATGCAGTCAATAGTTTATATGTTCTCAGTCTCCTGGCACAACAAAGTGGACTGCCTTTAATGTTTGAGTAGAAACACCCTGCTTTAATATCCAAATATCAATGTTATCACCTCCATTAATCAATATGTGTTCACATGTATGCACACATACTATATATTCAAATATATTTGAATAAAAGCATACTGTATGAATGCATTACAGATATTAACAAGAGACATTTTGCTTGAACAGATGTCTAGAGGACACAACAAAAGCAGCTGACACCAAGTATGTGAATAACTGATTACAAATGCGACGGACACAGAGAATATACATTCAGTTTCTGAGGAAAGGGAGCACAGCAGCCTCCTGCGACTGGCATAACGTGGCATCAGACTCTCACTTCCACTTTCACAACTCAGAGGAAATTTCTCCAGGAACTTTCATCTTGTTTTTTAATGTTCTTCTTCTTATGTTTTCCTAATCGTTCATCTCTGTTTCAATATTAACAACATGTTTTAACTGAGTCCTGTTGCTCACATAGAGTACTTTTTTTTCTATATGGAATAATATGCCTTACAAAGTTTGAGTGTTAAGCTGCTGAAAACATTGTTAAATGTATGATATGATATTGTTTTTATTTAAAAGATGACTGTACATATTTGCTATACTGTTTTACTTTTGGAGAGACATTTGCAGTCTGTTATATTCTGGGTTTGGCAATTGTTCTAATTATTTCATTGTTAAATACAACTGACTGAGTATTCACAACTGAACCACAAATTAATGTAGATTTCTGGGCATTTGTGGTTCTTTTTTAATGCATTTAACTGTTATTTTCAATTGATTTTTGCGTGGGATCTGTAATCAATGAACCAAATGTAAAGTGTGATGAAAATTGAAACGTTTTGTAGCACTAATTCAGATTGAGAGGGTCTTTTAATTTGGTGGTATTTTATTGAAAAGCCCCTTGAAAATCTTACTCTTTACACTTTATCTTTAGAATCAATTAATTAAGTTGCCACACTTCTATGACATGGGTTCATTAAGCAGCTACAAGCTAACATGCCAGTTTTACATTTCTAATGCAAACACTTTTCAGGATAAAGTGATTAATCTGTATCACTGTCAAAATGTAATCTCCTTCTCTGTTAACTCGGTTATTTCTGATTCTGCCTTAAACCGAGCAAAGCCAGACACAGCCGACAGGTGCGCACTAATCTCATGTCAACATCTGCCCTGCTGGAGATGCGATATGTGCGTAACCTTTTTCTCCATCAGCTCAGAGACATACACGGAGCACCATATCCCTTCAAAATAACACACATTTAAAAAAGGAAAGGAAAATGTTGTGAAAATACTGCCTCGTATCAACGTGTCAGGGGCCCAGTAAATGTTTTAATGGCGTTGGTGACTTCACAAATACTATAACAATGCTCAGTGTTATGCCAGCTTTAAGAGGATAAAAGACATTTCCACTGTAATTGACTTGTAACCATTAACTGGTACTAAATGAGAAAAACATTTATACAGTTTAATGAGGGTTTTGCTTATTGCTGTTTTGCTGAGTCTTGAGGCTTCTTGAGTCCCCTAAGAAAGTCTCCATATTTATTTTAGATGGAAACACAATATTATTTCCTTCGGAGAATCAGATAATAAACTCGGGTGTGTTTCCAATCTGCGACCTCCTTGCTATAAGCCCCATTTCCACACTCGATACAAGTTCAACAAATTAAAAAGTTCTGAACAGATACCCTGATACCTTTTGATGAAGCTTGGTGACCTGAGATTATAAATAATGTTGGTTGTTGCCTATCTAAGGAAGACAGGGAGCAATATTTCACTTTGGTACTTAATTCAAATCATGTGAAGTGATTATTATTGCTGAAAGAGGATTTAGGATTGATGCATACAGTTGTGTGAAAGTTGTATTGTGCGTGTGTGTCTCAAAGTTAGGATCTTGGTCTTTAATTTCAGTGAGTCATTATCTCCATGGAGAGCAGACCACTCTGTTTGCTGTCCTTATTGTGGTCATGTTTACAGTCTTTGTGCTTAAAGAGCCAGTGCTGTTATTTAACTTTCATTTCTTTTGACTTTTGTTGTATTTGGAAATGTGTTTACTTTATGGGGAATTTCACTCAGTATGTTGGTTTTTCAGCTTCAGTCTTGTTATCTTTTGGATGTATCTGATGGAGGAACCTGAGAAGACCAGAAGCCTTGTTAACCCTTTCTGGATTTTAACTAAAGTGTGTTAATACTCAGGTATATACAATTGTTAATTAAACTGATCATGAAACAACAACAGTCAAACAGACACACACACACACACACACACATCCTAATATTCCAGTTAATAAAACCACATCACTGCTACGCTCTTCAGTATATAATTCAAAAGGCAAAAAATCACAATTTTTCAAAGCATAACACAGAGTTCTCATGAATACTACGAAAAACCATTTGCATATGTATAAAGCAGTGGAGCATGTGAAAAAAACAATCAGCTCAAAATGTACTCTCCACGTGTTACACCCTCGAGTAAAGCCTGTAATGAACTCGCGACACTATCCAGATTAATATTGATTTGAATGCAAAATACCAAGTTTAATTTTAATAAAATCAACGGGCCACATCAATACTCTGTACTCGTGCCCACAAGACGATGAAATACTGAATGACAAGGACTCTCAACCCGGACAAAAAATAATTCTGGCTTTTCAATTTCATTTAATCGAATCCCTTCCCTTACTTTTTTCAATTTAGATCCATGTCACCTCCATAGAAGAGTGTGGGGGGATGTGAGAGTCAGTGAATCAGTAGTAGTTTGAGCCCCATTAATGTATTCATATTCCTTCATCCTAGTGATGTGCTTCTATACATGCAGGACTGGGCTATAACTTTCTGGGTGACATGCAATTGGAGAACAGCAATTAAGCCTGCACTATGAGTGATACATTCCCCTGGATGGTAAATCAAAATGAAAGGACATTTCAGATTGTTTAGCCTGTTGAGATATACCCTCTTTAGATGCCTTTTGATTAATCCGCATATTCAGTCATTAGTCTGTTTCACACTGGAGTCGTTATCAGAAGCTCAATAGTTTACACGGCCAAACTGCCAAGAACTGGCCTGTTCATCTGTCAAGTACGGCCTAGGACAACGATGTGAGTGTTAAGAATGCCCGTTTAAATTATTGTTATAATAAATTATGATTATTAATATTATTATTTTCAGAAAACAAACTTATTATTACTTTTAATCTGGTTTTCCAGTCTCAAACACAAACAAGACCAAAGACACATAGAGGAGGTTGGGGTTTCTCCACACACAATTAAAACATGCTGTCTTCTAAGGTGGGCTGTTACGGAGATGTTGTGGTCACTGACGGGTGTAGTAGTTAATCCTTGTATGAAGTAGTCGATGGAATACTAATGATAAAACTATTTTTTTTTTTCACAACTTAGGTCTATATGCCACATATTGTGCCCATGGGAATTTACAGGAATAAAAATAACATTGCCATTGTTGTGCAATAATCTGCCTAAAAAGCCTGATCTTGTGCACAAACCCAGTTGTGTTTACCTTCTCACAAGTGAATCTTCAGTATAATCAGTATAATAGTATAATAAGGGGGAGATGTTATCAGCAAGCTTTAAGTTTCAGAAGTGAAAATGCAAAATAAACAAAGTTAGGAGAAAAAATCCCAAATGTTACAGACAAAATGCAAACATTGTACTCATGAGACTTATGAGAATAGGTGTGTCAGATTTGTTTAACTTCACATTGGAATAAGTACGGCAGTAGTACACTTCATGACCTGGTATCAATCTATAATGTGCCACAAAGGAATAACAGATAAATATATGTCACCTTTTGTGTCTGACACATGAGGTATTCAAGAAAACTGTCTCACCAGTACGATCATGAACTATTGTATACATGAAATTATATTTGTTTTGGTAAACATATAAAAAATTCAAAGTCAGCTTTGTTTATAACAAAATGCATTGTCAACAGATATTTTCCATTCTATTATTTTACATAACATTTCCATTTAAAATAGAGAACTCAGGAAGAGTATGCAAACCATATGTATGTAATATCTAATTCTCCCTTGTGAAGAGATTTCCCTATGTGACCGAAGGGCACAGGTGCAGGGGTAGAGTATTTTCCACAATTTTAAAGCAACATTAAAATGACTCAGCAGGCATATATGTATCGATATCTATATCTATATTTATACAAACAAATTGTGAACAAAATTATATATTGCAAATACATAATGGAAATATCATAATTGGGAGTGTTGATGGACAGCCATCATCAAGTCATGCCACAAATTGTCAATTGGATTGAGGTCAGGGCTCTGAATGGGCCACTCAAGGATATTTACCTTTTTGTTCCTTAGCCACTCCAGTGTGGTTTTGTCTGTGTGCTTCGGGTCATTGTCCTGCTGAAAGGTGAACTTCCATCCCAGTTTCAGCTTTCTTACAATGGGCAGCAGGTTTTCCTCAAAGACCTTTCAGTATTATGCTCCATTCATTTTCCCTTCTATCCTGACAAGTGTCCTAGTCCGTACTGATGAGACACATCCCCATAACAAGATTTCTTGAGTTCCATACAGGCCAGATTTGTGGAGTGCTTGGGACATTGTTGTCACATGCACCGTCTTGGCAATGAAAGCCTGTAGCTCTTGCCAAGAAAGCCATTAGTCTCATTTATAAGTATTTACATTTCTAACATAAATACTGAAATAAATGCTAAATCTCCATTTTGAAAAAGAAATATTTGCTGTTTCACAACATATTTTACTGAATCTATAATCTGTAAATCTAAATGTAGATGCTAAATGTAAATGTTAAGCCTAAATCTAAACATTTCACCTAAATCTAAATGTTAAATCTGGAGTTTGCAGAATAAATATTTAGCTAACATGCAAATATCTAATTTATATTTGTAGGTGCAATATGTGCTGCATGTATTAACATTAAACGTGGATCCCAGAGGCCTGGATGCACAAGTGAAACACAAGAACTACCCATAACTCAAACAGATACACTTCTTAAAGGCATCTCTTAGTGTTCCTGTGAGTAGAAATACAGCATTTGATTAATCATTCCACAGCTGCAATCAGGAGCAAACTAACATTAAACTTGCCTTCCGGAGGCCCTCGATGTGCCCATAAACTGACCCTGTCCATGTATCAGTTTACACGCATCTCGAATCGGCTCTGCCATGACACAAAATCGCACATCTTACTTTGATTATTGCACAGCACAGTGTTCACCAGCGAGTCGCAGACACAGTGAGAACACAATCTGGCCCCCGATCTCAAAATGGCTTAGCAATGTGCTGAATGGACTCAACTGCAATCACGAGTTAGTTGTTCAGCAGAGATAACGCTCACTTTGATTGGAGTTTGTGGGCTCCGCTCTTGTCCGCTGACAGACAGGGACAAAGCGTGAATGAGATGGACTTCATGTACTGTACTGCAGCACTGAAATGTGGAGGACAGCCAATATAGCCATTATTCCTTGTCTGCCCCTCCTTTTCCAGGAGATTCCTGTGAAGATCTGTCATTTGGCCTTTTAAGGAAAGTGTGAAATTAAAATCAAAACTATCAACAAAAGAGGGGATTTACATGGTATCCAATCGAAAGCACAAAAGCAATATTCCAGACAGGTCATTTACTTTTTTCAGATGCGAAAAGATGATACACAAAAGTCTTTATATGGGCTCTTTTCACGCGCTTCAGCTGAAATCCGTTTGAAAGAAAAAATGTACACTATAACTCAGCTTTTGTTGAACCCTTGAGGGGGATGGAGTTGAAACTCATTAGTCAAATGCTGAATATGTCCTAATTATTTATGTTTTTCCTACTTACAAGGAAATATCCCCATATTGGCAGGGGTTATATTTAATTTACTTACTATTTCCTTAAATTGAAAATTGTATTGATCCTATTAATATTCACTGCAAGATTGTAATAAGGAATATTCTGGATACTTCACCCAACTTCAGCTTACCTTAATTTGAATGTGTAGCTATTGTACAAAACATGTTACAACAAACATAATTAGAATGACAGAAATTAGAGGGAACTGTCGATTTTGTTGCTACTTTCTTTTTGACCCAAACATATTGTGTTCTAAATTGGTTGCTATACAATGTGGAATGGCATTTTTAAATCTCTCTGTAAATATGCTGCTACTCAATAACATAACTGATGTGTATTTTCCTTCCTTCCTTCCATAATCCCTCGACTGAGTCTATATAGCCGCCCCCCTGCAAGATTTTATTGAGTAGATTTTTCTTGTTTCTATGGTTGGTTGCACTGTTGCAGTATGAATTGCGTTGCCTTCACCTTCAGGGTATCAGGGAATAAACTATTTTTAGACGAATCAAGTGAAAAACACCCATAGGAGAAACAGCTAATGGCGAAAAGGGAATCCACACTTCACTGAGGTCCAAAACCATAAAATAACACGACATCTTTATAGTACATAATAGTCTGAGAAACAATAGAATGAAATAAATAAAAATCCCAATGTCATAATTCATTTTTCATCCTTTATTCACTGGAAATGAAGACAAGCAGTGCCTTTAGCATACAAGAGCAATTATGATGTGGAATTCATGATGTGCTCCAGTGCCTAAAGAGTCTAAATTATTACAGAAAGAAAAACAGTTAATGCAAAGCTCTCTGTGCTTAGCTATCTCCATTCCTGTTCACATATAGATGTTTTTTGGGGGAAGGCTCCCTAGTTCTAAATGTCTGATGTGTGAAGAAGAGGCAGTGGAAGCATTTTACAGCTGCACATCAAAACGATCTTATTAGGAAAGTCAAAAGCTCCTGCTAAGCACTCAACAGGCTTGTGGTTAACCTACCGTGCACAGAAGAGTGCGCAACACATTGATTATGATGTTCTGCCTATTTATGAGTGCTATATTTAGACCGTACAGGAAGACAGGAGCGTGGCAATGTTCCCTCCTCACAGGAAAATGCACCACGTTGTATTGAGGTCTGTCTTCAGAGGGCTTTTAATTGATACTTTATATTCTCAATGTCCTTGAATTCATGTGTTATTGCAAGGGGCCTAAAAAGATTTGATGAGGAGTTTTCCAGTGCAATGTATTCCGTTTTTTTAGAATTTGTAGATGGCAGGCTATGCTGAGCGTGGAAACGCCGTTATTATCAGTGTGATCACTTCCAAATTTGTAAAGTTTAAAGTGATATTTTATTCATAGGACATGAATTACTGCTGCCCGCTTTGCCTCATTTAGCTTGACTTACTATTAAAACAAATTCTACATGCCCACAAAGAAAAGTGAAGATGTATATGGTATAATTAGTCTTCCACAGAAACAGCAGCAGCTCAGTCCAGATTGGTTTGCATTTCATTGAAATATCCTGTCAAAAAATGTAACATAACACTGAAAACCAGTGTCTTGCAATAAAAAGCTTCTTCTGAGTTCAAGGAGGAGTCGGAGAAGAAGAAGCTTTTGTTCAGTGTTCTAGCTTTGGCAGAAGAGAAACGCCAGGAAATAAATGCCACCATTAGCGCTCTTGTTTGTTAACACAGATCTCCGGGGTACAGCTGTTTGCTGATGCGTGCTGCCTGAACATGGCAAATTGCTGTGACAGACCACAAGAGGATGAGCAGGCATCCACAAGAGGCCTATAGCAGAAGCTTGTTATGTAGCTTTACATTCCCCAGTGCTGGTCCTCAGCGCCGTTTACCATTCCCAGTGTTGCACGAATCCTCACAGCAGAAAATTAATAAAGCCTCGGCGTTAGGTGGCTGTTATTCACAATTTCACCAGTGACTTCACAAAGGATTCCTGTGGCATCCGTTTCAATTTGATCTTTTTGTTCTTTCAATCTTATCTCGGTGTTATTATTCTTTAAAGATATATTAAAGGCAGCTGACATTTTTATATTCACATCGCCCTAAACCTTAGCAGCGTGTCTGAGTTTAAGAGAGCAAACACTCAAGCACGGACCAAGAACGCTTTCTCTCACTGTATGGTCTCCAAAAGCACAGATTGTATTGCATCATGTGAAAGTCACTCGAGAACGTCCCATCAATTAGGTCATGAGCAAAACAAAACAAGAGCCGTTTTCATAGCGAAATGGGAAACGTGCCTCAATTGCAATGGCTAATAAACACTAATTGTTAGCTTATATTCACGGACAACGCGGTGGCCTCACGGGATTCATTGTTATACAGCCATCTCGGCCAACTCAAACCCCCATTATGCACTGGTCCTGGATAGCCTCATAATTGTATAGGTGTTTGGATTAATTAGATCCATGCTAATCTTGACTAATAATGTGCTTAATTAAATTACTGACATGAAAACAAGAAGACAAGCTCTCCATGGCACAGAGGGGGGGTCCCTGCCTGGTCTGTATATTCCACTAATAAAGGTCAGGGCTTTACAAACCTATAGTTGACTTTAGTGTGCTTGCAAAACGCTAACAAATATTTGTAAGACATACGGTAAAATGACATAAACCATAGTTGTTTACTCTGCTCTACGATCGGATCTGGGTCATTGTGATATTGGGCTGGCTTCAGAAGAGTCAACAATCTTTACGGATTTAGGCGATAATGAGGTTTGACACTGCATCAGATACAAACCTCTTGTTTTGAGCTATATTGGTAGAGCCTACCAATGTTTCTACTTTCTTTTCTAAGGGGAAATGGATTTAAATAGTATTTTTAGAAAGCAAAACAAATAATAAATGTTAAATAATAATAAATATAGCTTCACATATGCTAACATATAATAGATGTGGAGCATTTTAGGAAAGGAGCTGTCTGTGGACTCGGCTCTAGTGGGTTAATATAATATCTGTCACTTAGTGCTTAAGAGAACAATGGTGGCCACAGAGGTTGCAGATGCTGCTGAACAGGTGAAGGATGTCCTGTATACAGCTCTGGAAAAAATGGAGACCGCTTAACATTGATTTCTGAACTTGGAGTGGTCTCTTAATTTTTTCCGGAGCTGTGTCTGCATATATCTGTGAATCCATTACAACACATGGGCTTCAGGGGAAGAAAAGTCTTCTCTATAAAAGACAGAAAATTGACCACCTCCCAAGTTTCATTAGGTTATTCAGTTGATGTGTTTTAATATGGATTACATTTATTTCAGCACTAGATGGCAGCATCATGCTTGATAATCAGCATCCCACCCTCCATATTAACTCTCCTCTAAGGAATTCATCAAAAGCAAAGCTGTATTTCCATTCTTTATTAAGTTATAAAAACAAGTACAGAACGAAATTCTGCTGCGACCTTAAACAGATGTTTGTCAAATAACACATTGAAATCTGCCAGATGTCAGACAGTGTTTCCGAAGCAGGCCATTGATTTTATAAATCAATACTCCTTGCTGTATTAGTCACTGGTGATGTCTTACTCCATTTACAAACAACATTGATTTTGTTGTGTGGTAAAAGCAGTTAGCAGCACTGAGAAAAATAGTGCGCTTGAAGGCACACTTTACTTGTTTCACATTCAGGCACTAGGACAAGATAAGGCAGACATTATTGCCAAATTGGGTTGCAAATAGCATAAGTTTGCTGTGGCGTTGATAACATAGTAATTGTAAACAACAGCGACAACAATAATAATAACTACATGCCTAATGCATTATTACATTTCTTAGCAAACGCCCTTATCCAGGGCAACTTACAATTGCTACAATATATCACATTATCTTTACATACAAATACCCGATTACACAGCTGGGTTTTTCCTGAATCTAAGTAAAGCACCTTTCTCAAGACTGAACCCACAATCCTCTGCTCCCGAGTCCAGAGTCCTGACCTCTGCTCCACACTGCTGTCCTACTCATGCATAATCACAAAGAGCAAAACTACAGGGCTGATGTATGTATGTATGTACCTTGCCAAGACCAAATGCCCGTGACATTTAACTCCCTGCCTGGAAGCTAACACAGAATATTTCGATCAATGAAAATCTGGAATAGTATTTGAAAAGCGGATATAATGTGACAGTGTGTTTCAGGGTTGAGCTCTGCTGATAGTCAGAGCCTCTCTCCGCACGCTTGGATTCCTGGGGCATTCCTCGGATGCTTTTGTGAGCCCTGCCAGCTCATGTCTCACAGCAGCCCCTTCCAATCACACGGCCAGGAACTATCACCGGCTCTAAACTGATTGGTTTATACAGCTCTGGAAAAAATGAAGAGACCGCTCCAAGTTCAGAAATCAATGTTAAGTGGTCTCTTCATTTTTTCCAGAGCTGTATGTATGAGTGTATCAGTACCTGCGGTTTTTCTGTTCCATTCTATCATTTTAATAACTTAAAAAACTAAAATAAAGTGTCACCTTCAGCAGAAATATGGCTGCTGTAAACACCCCAAAGTAGAGGTGTTTCAGGGTGAAAAATGATCACACCTGCAATTATATCAGAAAGTGTGTTAAGGAGGTGTGTACTATGGAGGTGTGTAGTGGGTCAATCAGGCACAATTTTCAATATTACAGCTGGTGTTTATAATTATAATGCATTAATTCTTAACTAGACATAAATAGCGATTTTATTGTTTTAATAACAGCAGACAAATAAAGGAGACATATCTGCATGTGTTATGAGCCTTTATATCAGGGATTTATTGCAATGCAATTGAATATGTGTAAATAAGGTCTGATTAGTTTAACATCTTTCCAAGGCAACGTTAAAATCCCATCAGGTCTCAAAGTATTTTATTGTTATCTGTTTTGTTTCTTCTAAATTTCTAGGACAGGATCAAACATTTGCTTCTAGACATGACTAACTGTAGTTTCCTAACCAAAGTGTAGATGTAGAGGTTTGGATCAGAATACTGTAGCATTGCAGGGAAATCCCTAAATAATACATTCATTTAGCTACTCGAAGGTTTGTGTAAATAGCAACTGAGGACTAAATGAGAGCAGAATCTGCACTTAAATGCTATATATTTTAAGTTAAAAATACACTTCTGGCAGTATGGGCTATTTTTTTTAAACCACTACTTGATTATCTTTTTGACATTCTCTGTTTTTATCTACTTCTAATATAGTTTATAACTAAAACACCTCCCTCTAGTGGTAGAAACTCAGATCTATTTGCAGCAATTAGATCAAAAACTAAAAACAATTCAAACGAAAAGCAATAAACAATACAAACACGTACTGAGGTAGATTATGAGAAGCAAAATGAATACAATTCTAAACTGGCAAAACTTTGCAATATTATGATTTATTTAATATTATAAATAATATCCCCTCAGACATATCTATTCTATTGATAGCAAATTGTGTCTGATTATCTCTGTATGTAAAAACTATTTACTAGTGAGTCTAACCTTTTCAATAGGCTTCAGGAAAAGAAAAGGAACCCATGCATACAGAGTTTTACATTGAGGCCAGCTTAAGTGATAATTAAATGATTATTTTGTATGTTTCCCATAAAAAAAGCTTTTAATCGTGCTTCAAAGGGTTCAAATTAAATGCTCTGGCTGTTACGTAACACCTGTCCCATGTACAGATCTTATAATCCTGTAAAAGACCTGAGTCAGTTGTTGTTAAATATATGCCAAATCAGATTTTGAAAACTGTCCAACTGAACTTTGAAACAAATCGAAGGAACAATAAAACTGATTGTCCAGGCTGCGGTCGTCTCTTTGCTATAGTCTTTATGTGTGTTTCTTCTCAAAGCACGCTAGCTGTTGGGCAACTCGGCATCAGATGTTTTTCACACCCCTTTTGTTTTTATATGGCTTCCATGCACAAAGTAATACAATTGCTGGATTAATATTTTGTAAATCCCAGAAAGAAAGTCTCAAGCAGCGTGTGCAGAGAGTGATTAGGCATGATCACAGTGCAGTCAAACAACTCTGTGACCTTTTCACGAGCATTGGAGCTATATTATTAAAAGCTTTAATGTAAGTCACTTAAAGACTACAACCCATATGTTGGAGCATCTGGGGTTACATTTTAATACGCAACAATGTGCTGAATTTCCAGTTTCGAAGATGTGTATCTAATCCTCCGAAAAGGCAAAGCTGCAGTAGGAGAAGTCACAGTTGTACATCCAGCTGGGTATGTGAAGCAGTTCCTGAACTTTCCACCCTGTATGAGTCTTGAACACAAAGGCTTGGTGCCAAAGCGAAGGCCTGCACCTGGATGGCAGCCCGGAGACAATTCCCCGGCACAAACAACAGTAAATTATCCTGACGAGGTGGAAAGCAGCATGATTGCAGTGTACTTGCTTCATTTGCTTTAACTCCAGATAATTAAACCTCTACAAACTATATATACATATACAGTTTGTTCTGTTTTATCGTTATTCAGATACAAATCTATAATAATAACTTTAATCTATGTGTATTGTTCTAGGTATGGCCAGATTAGAAAGTTCTAGCGATTCATATTTGGATGATAGCATTGTTTATTGGTTAATAGAAAGTGCTAGACTCTTCTTTAGTTAGTTGAGGGGAGGATCCTCAGGTTAGCTATATAAACCGAGACGCAGCCCAGTGTGTAGAGAGATGGAGGGAGTTTTGGTTGCAGAATTGCTGAAATGATGGGAATGAAGGGAATTTGGAGCTTCAAAAGCATCAGTTGATAGCAGCAAAGTTAATATTTTAGTTATTACTTTCATTTTGGGCTACCAAACTAGGTTTTAGTATAAACTGAATAAACGTTCCTCTTATCTGATTTTTACATAGAGTCCTCTGTTCATTTCTTGTCTCAGTCCAATCCTAGTTGAGTGTGAAGTGTCCACGTAACACTATTTATTTGTATAGGTTTTTTCAGAAACAGCGACACTGGTGTTACCCTCCGATAGAATGAGAAATCACAAACATATTCATCTTTTGCCAGAACAATTCTAGCTGTGAATTAAAGCAAGAAAGCGTGAAATTCTAGCTAAGAAAACTGGAGAAAGCGTGTCAAGAATATTGCAGACGTCGTGGGAAATGGTTGAGCTTCTAATGTAAAAGTGGGGCTTTAAAATACCATGGTTATTTTTTAATGAAATATTTTGGACATGAGGCAACAAATAGGAGGAAGAAAACAACATTCAAAGTGTGCTGGCAAATTCTGTGTGGAGATGAAAACATTTGTTTTATTTTATTTAATTTCAGGCTTGATTTAACTGGTGAAGTAATTCTTTCGGACAAGAGTATTGTGCTACTTTCATACCGAGTCTGCATCAATCTCGTCTGCTGCAGAATATTGCCTCTTAGCAAGTCTCCTTTTTAAGACCACTTTCTTTGAGTCTGACCACAAATACAAGGGCCTGGTTTAAAACTGTATGTAAACAATTTTCTCATGCTTATTTCCCTGTGGACACAAGCATAATTACTTATCATGATGCCTACTTCAGTTCATTAAGGTCTATTTCAAGTCAGTAAATCAGCAGAACCGGTATTTAATACATTTGTGTGACAAGTGATTGTGAATGACAGCTCTCACCACCGAGGCTATGCAGTAGGGCTCGTTCTTGCACTTGCATTTTTATAATCTGTCCATGATTGTAATATTTATTCCAAATCTGCTTTACAGTGGATGGTTATTGTATTTTATATAAATATGTTTACATGTCTAATCATCTTTTATCTTCACACATAATTTATTGTGGCATGTGGTGCTTTAAAGAGATTTACCGAAGGGAAGTAAGCCGTGTGTCAAATTCACATTTTTTATTACTTCTTCTGCTACTGATACAGCTTGTTTCAAATTAATCCATCATCAAACAGTTATTGTAGTGGGAAAGGCTGTAATTCTCTCCTGATAGACATATAGGCGGGGTCTACAACCAGTTCCAGAGCACAATCTGTAAGCAAAGTCCAAGTCCAAACACACTTACCAGGGTCTGCTCCTGCTCGTACTCCTACACTACCAAACGGAGGCCACGAATCAAGAGCCATTACCACAACTACATTTAGGATTATCATCTCCACAAAGGTAAACTGGAATGATTAGATATGAAACGCTTGGCAGAATATCTTGCATTAAGGATTGTACTCCATCACAAATAAATTATATGTGCTGTTTATTATTATAATTTAAAAGTCATGGTGCTAAAGCAAGACAAATCCCAACAACAATGTGTCCGACAAAACCAAGTTCTCAGAGTTCTTAATTAACTCTAACTGGGATGGAATCCATTGTGTGCTTGAGGCTTAGAACCTGCTGATGTAACCCATTGTAATTCATAATAATTAAATAAATAAATGTGATGTTATTTCCTGCACGTTGCTTAACGCTGTGTCATTCCGATATACATTGGAATCAGCTACAGCCCATCATTATCAATCAATCAACCAATCAATCATTTTTTATTTCTATAGCGCCCTTCGCAGGGTATCCGCAGAGCACTTTACAGACTGGTAATCATACAGCAAATGTACAATAAAATAAAATGCATAAATACAATAAAGTAAAATAAAAATAGACCTGTAAACAGTTTACATGATCTAAAATAAAGTAAGTGAACAATTAAATAGATAAACCATTTAGGCACAGAGGAGAGAAAAATAAAAAACTCCTATGGATGGCATGTAGGAGAAAATGAATCTCTGGGGGTCCACGGCTTAGGGTCTAGGCCTAATGGTTGCCACCTCTCCAGGCAGTATAGTTATTACAGCAGCATGGAGATCAGAAAGTTCATTATCAGACAGAAGTAATTCGATTTATTGCATTACTATCAGATTTGTGCCCGATGTCTCAAAGTCCAAAGTCACCTGATGTCTTCTGACCAGCACCTGTTTTGCGGTGTGAAAAAGCACATAGGTAAACATCTGGTTGGATTGCAAATATTTGATTGTTTTCCTCCTTGCTCCCTTTCCCGTAGCCCTCGTCTGTAACCCTACATCTTGACAGCACTTAGCTTTCACCGTCCAGGATGTAGGGAGTCTCTTACTGTACTTGTGTAAATTGTAATTGGAATTTGTAAAATGTATTATTTTGAATTGCTATATTTTAGCTAAGTTGAATTCGTAATGACTTGTACTTCTCTGTATTTTTGCACTTATGTTGTAAGTCGCCCTGGATAAGGGCGTCTGCCAAGAAATAAAAATAATAATAATAATAAAAAAGAAAGAGATTTGCATAGAAAGTTACCAAAGATAGTAAGTACCTAACCGCCACTGAGATATCCTCTCCAATCAGTGGGTCTAATCTGTTCTTTATCATCTACGGTCAGATGTGGATGACAGTGCAATAACACAATCAGTACAAAATACAATAAACATCCCACTACAATGAGGTAACAAGTGCAGACATAATACAGTTAAGTCCTAGGGATGTCATCATATATAAGTACATAGGAGCATGCTGTGGAAAGACACTTAACATGTAGTGTGGAAACAAACTCCCCTTGTTATTCCCTGATGGGTTGGTTTGTCTACTGTGTGTTCATGCTGATGCTCTCCAACGTCTTGCTTCCATATGTGTTGCACAGTTCCCCCAGTTTGAATGGTAGAAAGGTACTTTGTAATATGCCGTGCAAGTCATTTGCGGCATAGTCCAGCAAGTTCAAGAGTCCTTCCAGTTCCGCACTAATCTGGAGCGTTTAAACCCTAATCGGTTGACAGATAGCGTGCTTTCTTTCATGCAAAACAGCATGTCATCTGTTTATGTATTTACAACCTTTACCCATTGAGTACAGGTATATGACAATCAGAAACACACCCAACGCCCTCCTTTTTCTGCAGAGGTTCTCTGCCACACACATGGACTAAGCAGCCAAGGCAGAAAACCAAGGATGTGTAAGAAGAGATCCTGTCTGATTGCAGGGGCCGTGGTCAGTGGATTGGTAGCCATCCTCGGAGGGATCCTAATTCCCATTGGGGACTCCATTATCGAGGGCACAGTAAGAAAGGTATGTTCCTAATTTCTCTTCTGCACCTGAGCTCCTATGTGGAGATGTTCGAGTTCAGAAGTTCATGCTACTGGTTATTACCACAATAGTGTCTGAATTTGTGTGTGTATTTGATTTTGAAATAATTTAGTGCATACACTAATTATACACCAAACTTTCTCTTCTTGAGTACTTGATCTACTTCTGAGAGTCCTCCTCAATGGTACAATAATATTTATTCAATAGTAAGTGCTGGTGTTCATATTGAGAATGACTTTGACCTGGGCTGGTCCTGAAACTGTAAGGATGTGTCCACATTGTCCTGCTATCACAGAACTGGTATGCATATTTATCTTATTGTCTTATTTTTTCTTCAAAGGAAGTTGTTATTGAAAATGGAACCATTGCATACGAGACTTGGGCAGGAACAGTCGGCTCGGTGTACCGGCAGTTTTGGGTGTTTGATGTGCAAAATCCGGAGGAAATAATAAAGAATGGATCAAAGCCCATTGTTGTTGAAAAGGGACCATATACATATAGGTAGAATTATATTGATTATATTTATGTATTGACTAATCTAGTCTATAGCAATAAAATACTGTAATGTAAATGTTGCAATTTAACCAATGATCAGCTGATCAAATCAAATCGCAAAGCACATTTTTTAGTTTTACAATTGCGGTTAATATCTCATCTTCACAAGCACAAGAAAGGTATTTATATATTGGACTGGAAGGGTACATTCATTATTATTTATTTTTTATTTATGGCAACATGCTTTTCTATCACACATCTTTAAAAATCAATCCTGTTTTCCAGTGCATTTGTAACAGTTCACTACAAAACAACAATTTCAGTTCAATCATGCTTTTGTTTTGGCAGGTCCAATGTTCTGCATGAATCCAATGCATCTCATTACTATACAACTACACCTCATATAAGGTGTTTTAAATAACAATTTGCTTTTGGTTCATTGTTAATAAATCCTAGTTTTTCTGTGTCACCAGGACCCGGTACTTGCCAAAAGCAAATATAACAGAAAACAACAATAATACAATCTCCTTCCTCCTGCCAAACGGGGCTATTTTTGAGCCGAGCCTGTCCATAGGATCTGAAGATGACAAAATCATGTCTCTTAATCTCGGCCTTGCAGTAAGTTCCAAATTACGGTATTAAACATAGTTATAATAAAGATTAAATTTGTATTGCTGCCTTGCCACAAACAATTTTTCCGTGTTATCAAATCAGATAGATATTTATTTTTTATTATATAGAAAAAACTAAATGAGAGGCTAGTTGCAACGGTAAATCCAGAGTGAAAGAAGTTAGAATAATCTCACATTGTGCTAAACTAAACATTAAACACTCCCTTTTTCTGACAGCAGATTGCTCAATGTATGAATTTCATGAGTAACTTACTTAAAGGCAAAATCGGATCCTTAGAATGATGTCTGTATTCCCAAACTGAGACACTGATGAACACTTTAAATCATATTTAATTAATCAGTTGCTTTTTATCCATTGTGTGGTATATGAATGATAAATTTAGTATAGGATTCACCCTTTTCCCCAAAAGATATAGGCTATTTGATGTGATGTACAGTTTTACAATAGTTTGTTAAAGAATGATGCATTGTAGAGTGGCACTTGCAGAATTCAAATTTGCATTTGGAGATATTGAAACATTTTGATTTTGTTTTACAGGGTGCTTATTCTCTCATCAAGCCCTCAGAGCATTTTGTTCTGAACATTCTAATTAAAAATACAAACTCTTCACTATTCCAGCACAGGAGTGTAAAAGAGATCCTCTGGGGGTATAAAGATCCCTTGTTGTTGAATTCTACTACAGGTCTTTTTGTACCAGTAAGTATAAACTAATTATTTATCCATTTTAAAACCAATAATCAGATTTCTGTAATTTAAGACAGATTACTGGTTTTGTGTGATTCGTTTATAAATATAATTGTTTTTTGATTGGTGTTTTTACACTGTTCACTTAAGAGTAGTCAAAACTTGGCTGTGTTTTCTTTTTAGTATAATGGCACATTTGATGGATATTATAATGTTTTCACTGGAAAAGATGACATCAGCAAAACAGCAATAATTGACAAATGGAGAGGAGAAAGGTATGTCCGTGCATAAAATCACAAAATATATCACTGTATCGGGGGTCAAATTAAGTCATTAGTATATGAAGATATAAATATGAAGTATATAAATGTGTGGACACAATTTATTAACGGAAATCATAGCTTATCTTCCAAGCACCATATCTACCAACTTTCAAATAAACATTGTGTACAGTAAGACTGATATGGTGACACAGAACCGCTGCTTCCTGGGACCAGTCCTTTGGCAGAGCAGGGCTGTCGCTCATGTGGGGCTGTGTGGTCTGATGTCTAATGACACTGATGGTACACAATGTTTCGCTTTGCCCCAGGCTTTACATTCAGCTTTAAACATTTGTTTTATATTTTAAAGTAACTGAGATCTGATTTGTGCATTGCAGCCATGTGTCCTTCTGGAATAACACCTACTGTAACATGATTAATGGCACAGGTGAGTAAAGCTTTCATGCCTTTAACATCTAAAGACTAAAATGAAAAGACAATCTAAATTGCACTTTACTTTATATTCATATACCTGTGGTACTTCTTTTCTGGGGCATGCATCATACATTAATGTGTTTGGGAGATAAAAAAAGAGCCCAGTGTTCTTCAGACATTCAGGAATTCGACATTTTATCATCGATAATTCAGTTAAATTATTATGAGATCACTGAACATGTCTACCATTAATACAATTCTGCAGATGGAGCCTCGTTCCCACCTTTTCTAGACAAGAAGACGCCATTATACTTCTTTTCGTCTGACATTTGTAGGTAAGGAAGGAAGAAAGACGACAACAATAGAACAACAGAATGTAATAGAATAATTTTGCTGTGTAAATGTCACACTACTTTGTTGTGCTAAATTCATTTCAATTTCTTCATTTCAGCAATAAATACAGTTTTACTCACTTTTGTCAGCTTCAAAAGCATGATGTGGCATTCGTAGTAGTGAATAGTTTTTCAAATTATTTGTTTGTATAGAAAAGTGTGAAATGGGTTGTTATTCTCTAGTGGAATAAATAAATAATAAACTCTGATTCAAACCGTCCTCTCAACCCACGCACATCCAGGTCGGTGTCAGCCGAGTATGAAGGCACCAAAGACTTGAAGGGGATAACGGTCTATCGCTTTATGCTTCCATCCAAAACCTTTGCGTCGCCTACGGTCAACGCGGACAACAGATGCTACTGCAGCAACGACTCCCCCGTCGACAAGAACTGCACGTTGGCCGGTGTCCTTAATGTCAGTCCATGCAGAGACGGTGAGTCTGTAAAGCAGGGAACTAGTTCAACAATGCAACCAAGGTAATAGGGCTCACCATTTAAAATACGGTTTGGTCCTTAGGCACTCAAAGCCAAGTGTGATTCCCCAAGACATTAATATTCCTTGTTATTATTTTTCCCTGCTAGGTATGCCAGTTTTTATCTCCCTTCCACATTTCCTGTACGGTAGTAAGTCCCTTAGCGAAGCAATAGATGGAATCAGCCCAGATGAGGATCATCATTCGACCTTTCTTGATGTGGAGCCGGTGAGTATCATAATACAACATTTCGACCCTCTACAGAAGTTTAGGGTTTAGGAACAATAAGAAATCTAGAAGTTTCCAAGGATCAAATCTGTGAATTTCTCAACATTATGGTTTAAAAGGCTTCTGAAATGACTAGTGCTGAGCCATTGCTTTTCACTAAAAGAAGCCAATCAAAACAAATCTCCATTTGATACTTTTGCAGGGATAATTGACCACTGATGACCTTTGTTTGTATGTGGATTAATGTATTTTGTGGGGACCGCTTAGCATGCTGGTATGAATGTATTGTTTATGTACAAGGCTGACATTACAAAACATCAAAAAACACATTAGTCATTTTGGATATAGTTCAGGGAAGATAGCCTTCCAACAGGCATCAGATTGCTACAGACAGCTTTGGTGGCTCAGAGGAACAGTGGCTATCCTACACATCTGTCAACAGAACAAACAGGAGCAAAATGCCACCGAAAATAGCATGTGCGGTCATCCTAGTAGTCATGTGTTGTGTGTGTGTTAAAATGTGAAGAACTGAAATGCAAAACCTGAGACAGAATGGTGTGCTTTGTATTTTCCTTTGACACACCTGTTATATTTCGTATATGGCAGCATCGTAGTCAGTAACAGACGAGTTCAGATAAGCAGCAGTCATGTCACTGTCAAATGTGCATCATCCTAAATTGCAGAAACATGCACCAGCATTTCCAACCTCCTTATTAGAGACGGAGAGAAAAGTCTGGTCTTAATCCGCAATTAGGATGGTGATTTAAGCACGGTTATAAACTCTATGTGTTTTACGGCCTGACATGAATTTTAAATAATATCCCGATGATGTTGTTTCATGTCTGGTTTGTTTTTCAGATCACCGGCTTTTCCATGAGGTTTGCCAAAAGACTGCAAGTCAATTTAGCATATGGACCTTCAAAGACTATTGAGTACGTTGTGAAACATTTCTTTGACCGACATTCTTTCTCCTTGACATTGTGCTTCTGCTTTCTTTTAAAGACCCTTAGTCATTGTGGATTTCCTAAAATGTAATAAATGGACAATCTAATCCCTCAGGACGGGCGCTAATGCCTCAATGTTTCAGATTGTCAATGGGTTTAAGAATCTCAGAGGGAATAACTTCCTGAAAGCAGTTTTAGCTACTTTTGGTACAATAGTTTGATACTGTGGCAGACACCACCTACCAACACAGAGAAACACACAGCTATAAAAGGAATTATTATCTGACAGATCATAAAGGTAAAAAACATATCCCTTAACTAAATATTGTCTTTCTTTCTAGTGTGCTGAAAAACATCAAAGAGCATATTGTGTTCCCCGTGGTCTGGCTTAACGAGGTGAGAGTCCATGCGTGGGCGATTCAATTAAAACAAGATAAAAATAATTGGATCAGTTATAAACTCCTGTTTCAGTAGCGGACAACAAGGAAAGCTCACAGTTTGGGGTTTTCAGAATTTATGGACAGGCATGCCTCTCAAGACATGCATAAAACAAGAGCTTATTCGCCACATCTGTGCAAATTACAACCCACTTCTCTGTGCACAATAACAGACAGCAGCTCTCGACGATGCCTCGGCCGAGGAATTCAAGGCATCTTTGACGTCTCGGGTGGAGATGCTGGAAAACGTGCAGATGAGTTTAATTGGCATTGGATGTGTGCTCTTCCTGGGTTTCGCAATTTCACTGTGCGTGCTTAGCAGATCAGGTGAGAAAATGTTCTTATACAAAGTAAGTATGTAAGAACAATAAAATGAAGCTATTGAACCATTTTGTGTAATGGATCCACAAAATAATCCAATATCATAGACAGGAAAAGCATCTCTAAATTCAGAGTCATGTCAATCAAATACTGACAATTTAAGTTATGGTGAGTATTAATTATTGATACTGGTTTGGGTTTGGAGTGTGCCTGCAAAGTTTTTTCCTTTTTCTAACTGAAGCTTGAAATAATTCATTTTCAAAGCCAGACACATTCCTGCCTTCACATGCTGCAGAAGTTTAATTAAGGACCCACATATGTTATGTTTAATTCCTTGCAGTTTTCCCCATAAGTTATATTTCTTAATGCGAAAATGTTTCACAGCTGTGTGGAACAATATGACTTTAAATACAGACATTTGGGTAGGCGGGGAAGCATGTGATAAACTGTTGATCACCTACAGCAGGCATTGCACACATTAACCGGACGCCCATGTAACTCAGCACAGCGTCCTCTGATGCCAACCTGGATGTCGGTAGCTGTGTAACCCTGTGCCACAAAAACTTTGGCAAGCAGACGTTCATTTTCTTGTGGAGGAATGAAACGGGATACCCAGCCCTTCATTCACAGAGTCGGTCAGGCAGTTGGTCTATTAATAGGTTCGCACTTTAGGGCCCTAATTACGACATCCTTGCACAATTTTCCAATACTATTCCATCTTCATTTGAGGCCGTCCCCCAGTAAGGGCAAGTATTGATGATCAGTCTTAATTTTCCAAACAGGCTCCCATAAGTTGCAGGCAATTACAGTAACATATGGTACAGAGTTTCACCACCATCAATAACTTGGGGCATCAAATGTGGTTGGTATTGTTCCAGCAGGTTTTTAAAGGGCAGATTTGTTTCTATACACAAATACATTGTGTTTTTTTACTCCTTTTTACTGCAAAATATGATGTGCTCTGCATTGCATACATTCCAGATCAGTTTTATTCACATATTCTGCGATATGAATAGTGTTGGATAAATTACTGCTTCAATTTAGCTGGTCCTACATGTCATATTAAGTTTAAAACCTCTAGATGGCAGCAAATATACTTTCCCAAAATATTTTTCTCTTACCTGCAGTATTAAAATGTTTCTGTCTCTCCATTTCAGCTGGGCTCAAATATGATTAATATGATTGCCTATTGCATTACATAAATTATTTAAAATTGATTTTACAGGAAAATGTGAACATAGTTTACATAGTTTCTATAATTTGTTCCCTCTTAAAAGACAAACATTGAAGGGACCTATTTATCATATTTGTGTTGATGATTTAACACAGTTCATGCTAAATACGTGTATTAGAAATATTTAGTTCTCCTGATACAACACATGATCGGAGAGACTGTACGCAAAAATCAAACCGCAGCTGCTGCCAGGAGAAAGTGCAGTTACATCAGCAGTTTGTCTCTCGGATACATCCCCCTGGACGTATTAAAAGTAAATGCAAGCACACAAGCAGTGCAGAAACAAAACAGTTTCTGAAACGTGGCGATGGCGTGTATTTTAATGGATGAGTCTGGCAGTGAAACAATATTCTGAAAGGCATTCTGGGTAAATAAGAGGTCTATCTGAAGGCTAGAAAATACACAGCAGAGGGAAATAGTATGGAAACCAACGATCATATGTATGTTAAGTTCTTGGATGGATAAATGTCGTTCAGTGATTACAACATATCTCAAATGTTTCTTCTTTCTTTTTTCTCTTTCTTTAGATGGTTTTAAGGCATGAAGCTTTTGAACTGAAGGACATAATCCAGGAACAATCCACTACAGATATCTGCAATCACAACAGGCAGAAAAACAATAAAGTACAGTGCCAAGAAAGAAGAACTTTTAAGAATGATCTGAAAGATGATTATTGTGATGTTCACAGTGACTTCACATACAGTGTTGTACCTCGAAACTGATCACAGAGAGTTGGTGAAACTATGAGAAAGAATCATATTCTGGAACTGTGGTTAAAATATCAGCCAAGACCTACTTGACAGTTGCTCTGCAAAGATTAAATCCCTCTCAACGAATAAAACTCAGAAAGAATGCTGCCACATCTGATTTCGCCATTAGTGTCTTTTCATGAAGGAAAACGTTGTTGAACAGATAACATTTCCAGACCCTCTCCTGTCTTTATGGGCCATCAAACACTGTCACTGAAACTCTTCTTTCGCTTCACATTCTCCCATTCTTTCATGCTGCTACTCAACAGCACATAAAAGACAGGCTCGGTTTTAAGTATAAATTCAAGATTTGTACGTTCCCATCTTTGGACCATAACGGTCAATATTGGGGAAATCCACTCACTGATTTATTCGTACATGTAGCTGATTTAATTGCTTACAAACCACTGAGTTGCAAATGTTGAAGTGTATTAAAACCACACACACAAAAAAATGCAGTTGACGTACCCATGACACACATGACACACTATTAGTGAAAGTGCAAGAACAGGAAATGCTCAAAGCCTTAAGCCATACATCAGCAAATTAGTTAATGGATGCAGTGGAGACAGAAATACCCTGGTGATTAATATCTTAATTAAGGGCTAATACCATTAAAGTAGATTCCTGCTTATTATCATTGATGCAAGAAGAAGCAGTCCTATGGAAGACATTTTGGAAACTGTTAGGAAAAAATCCTTTACATGTGGTTATTGTGTTCTTTGCAACAATGAACATTAAAGCAGAGAGAGATGATCACACATTACAATACTGGGGACCGATTGATGAATTAATGAATGAATGAATCTGCACTTAGCATAGGAATAACACTCAAAGTCCGAATGCACTTCCTCTCAGTTCTGATGGGAGCTCACACGTATGGCAGGTAAGGTTAAGGTTAGGATCATGGTCAGGGGCAGGGTTATAGACTAGGGTTTGGGTTAGGGCTTCAAGATGTGACCTATATCAGAGCTGAGGTGAAGGGCATGAGATATGCACGTGTTATGCATTTGGTATTCATACATTTATTCATCAAGAACTGTGCTTTTAATTGTCAAGTCTTCCCTGGAAGTTATTGCCGACTTTCATTGCAATCTAGCTGCAAAAATCTCTTCCTGAGCTTTTAAGGTGTTTCTTGTGTCATCTATAACTCAGAAAAGACCAGAAATAAGAACATCTAAACCCAAGAACTACATAGCCACAGACTCTTGTATAAACTTCATGAGCAACCTCAATACTTTCTTCTGTTGCAATAGACATTTCCATTCTGTGCTTTGAAATAAAACTTTCTCCCTAATGTAAACAGATTATTTGGAAAAAAACACACACAAATATTTCTGTGGTTTGATGTGGCAGGAAAGTCTTTTCCATGTTTTTTTACAAAAGCAGAATTTAAAGCAGTCTTCTTTCCAAAAGGTTTTCTTTTCATTTTTGGAGATCTACAAATTGCTCAGCAATGCACGAGGTACTTTGATATGTATTACTACACATTTAAAATGTGTGGTCATGAGTGGATCTCAGAAAGGCAGGTTAATATAGGAGAAAGCTAGCTTTCATGACAAACTTGTCATTTTATCTGTAATACAAATAATGAATAGATGAGCCTATAGATTAATTTCGTAACAGCATGTTATGCTATGCCTGTCTGTTTCGCCATCTCATCTGAGATCACTTCACTTACGTGCTTAAACATACTGTTGTACTGGATTCAGTTTGAGATCTTGATGCCAGAGAGGAAGATAATGCTGGACACATTATATTAACAATGGCCTAAACAGACACAGACACCATATGAACTCAAACTGTACATCAGTTAAATACTTGCACTGAAGGAAAGATCTTTTATTACAAGGTAGAGAAAATGTACTGTGTTCACCAATGGAGAGGATGAGTAATGACATTGCTGCACTGCTTAATTACATATATATAGCATTTTTCAGCAAACGATTCATCTGTGTGAGGATCAGGGTTTTCCGGTGGTGGCATGTATAAATAGATGAGGGTGTTGAGTCAGTGTTCGCCGGCCTCTCCCTTGTTAAACGATTCTTTTTATTTAGTCTTTCCAGTTATCATTTGCCGAGCATACTTGACCCAGGCTAAATGCTGGTGCTGACAGTCAGATTCCTGTACAAGATGAATGGGAGTCATGTGGCCGTGCTTTTAATGAGCGAGGGGCTGGAGCCTGAGTTATAAAACTGCTGCGAGCGGAGTGTGTCTCTCAGCGCAGGGAGGGCGCTTGGAGTCTCGCCTGAAAGAGAGTTTGCCACTGGTCTCCCTCGTGTAACATCACTCATAACTCCACCTCCGCCTTCATCCTTCATAGACTGAGATTGTAGTCTTTTGTTTCTCTACTACTTCACTAGCAGTAAAATAGATTTAAAATGTTTTGAGAAGGGCAGATTTGCATTTGAGTCAGATAAATACATTAGCCACAGGGTGTTGTTAAGTATTTATTGATTGATTTAATCAGGAAACTGCTATTTTACATTTTTTAAATTAAAATACCGTTTTTGAATTCACTTCAGCTGAAAAGAACTACGAAAAGGACACAAACAAACAAAAATGACATTCACTGTGAAGGCAGTTTCATCACGATAGCAAGTTCGTAGCTTAAATATGAATCTCATGTCTGAATTGCAAAGGTGCCCGTCTTGAAAACAATACAATAAACAAGCAACAAAATTAAACTTTACAAATTAAAAAGGGCAGTGTATGCCAACATTCAAAATACAACTCCCCTGCAATTTGCAGATCCAAGTCTAGGCTGATTCAAAAATAATGCACTAAATTATATACACTATTTATTTTCACAACTTGTACAAAAGGTTTTAAATAGCACATCCTACGAACAGCACATATATTACTACTAATATTATTTGGATAATACAAATCGCAAACAGGAAATAAAACACAAATCACAATTGTACCTCTGATTTCAGAAAAAAAACAGACAGGGCCCGCCAGACAATATAAAACTGTATACAAAAATGAAAGGTGATAAAAATGAAATAAAATTGAAAGCAGCATTTTAATACCCCCCATACACACACACACACACACACACACACACACACACACACACATGCACGCACACACACAATCACATACTCTCAATAAACAACAATGGTATCCTGATTAATGTCTCAATATTTTGCCTTGATTCTCTGCAATTTCAAATAAACTGCAAACTGAAATTTTGTTCCAAACGACACTACGATTTTAAACGCCCTTTCGGGAGCTTTCTCTGAGTCCTAATAAGACTTTTCTGGATGGAGTGTAACTCTGTGTTTAGATTTGGCTTGAACTCTCTTGGCTGAGGGAGCGATGGCCTGGCTAACCAGGGAGACGGTGTTTGGGCAGAATAAACGCTTAGTACGTTTTGCTTGAGCCCCATACTTATCTGTGCGGTGGGCAGGATTAAGGTTTGACCTCTCTCCCGAAACGCCAATAAATAATACCTTGAGCGTGAATATCTCTTCAAACCCACTTTTGTGAAAAAACCCTGAAATTATAAGATTCAAGTCCATGTGGTTAATATTCCTAAAAATGCCGTTACATAATGAATGTTTTTTGTTTTTATATGAACTTCAATTATGTTTAATTATGGTTAAGGTTATTTAGGAGACAATATGGCTATCCAGATAATGACTGGCTGTCAAGAGGTTTTATAAAAATAGTATTAATACCAATGGGAATAACTATATCACTCAACATACAAACTGGAATTAAAATAATACATACATACATACAAAGGAAATATTTAAAAATATACACACAAGAGAATGGTATGCAGAAGCAAAGAATACCACCAAGTTGTTACGTACAAGTTCATATATACCTTTTGATCTGATACACATGCTGGACAGCTGGACATTACAGATTTAGTCATTTAATACATGTTGCTTTGTTCAGTTCTTTTGTAGATATACAGTATGTCGAGTCTGAACTAGACAGGTATGGCACCTTGTCTTACATTAGTGTTTATGTTGTGTAGTATCTGATGCCCTGCATTTGTGTTCAATATTTAATGTGAATTAAATAATGTTTAAATGAAAGTTATACTCTGTAAAGAATTCAATAATGTGGGTTAAAAATAAAATAGAATAAAAAAAGCCCTGCAGTTTAAGGGGCACACGTCCAATCTCCATTATTTACCTACAAGAGCCGTGGAAAGGAACAAGCATGCTGAATATGTGCCAAACATTTCAGGATCCGTATTAAAGGATCAGTAATTAATGTGTCTATAGAAATAAGAAATAAATTACAAATTATAAAATGGTATACCAGTCTATTTTAATAAAGCATGCCAGTAAGACACTGTAAAATTCTAATACCTACGCCAAAACAAAACATTTTCCACTGAAGCACAAGTATGAAGAATATGTTTATTTGTCATTATAAACAAACTGTTACTCCTTTGCCTCTACTTGTGTTCTGAAAATCTCTTGTTCCTGGTCTCACAGGAGAAAACCCCTGACAGAGCCGTGTTTAACTGAGCCACAAGTATTTTAATAGTGTCTGTCTACCACAACCCAAGTTCGGTATCCTCATTTGCAGCACACCACTGTGATTCCCTTCGTCAGAATTAAACTCCGCTCTACGTTGCATTCCCTTCAATCGAATGTGTGTGCTGTCGGGTATCGCCCCAAGTGGACATCTGTAAAGACTTCCGAAGGAAACTAAACTCTATGTGACATTAAAAGTTGTACATTTGGACTTTTCTCACACAGTCACCTGGTCAAGGTACCTCATGCACGTAAGACTGGAAAAGTACAAGTTGCTTTCAAATCCTTTTCTTCGGCTGTTGTCGTCATGTTGTTTTTCTGAACCCCTGCAGACTGGCTGCTCCGCGGGCCCGTCTCTGTGATGAGCCCGGTCTACGACTCGGGGAGGTGATTCCTCCGGTTTCTGCTCTTCCTTCGGTCCATGAGGGGCTTCAGTTTGGCCAGGTCCCCCCTCAGCGTTTCCATTCTCTCCCGCTGCCTGTTCTCCTTGCAGTACTGGTTAATGGTTTGCATTTCAGCGTGGCTAAACATCCCGATAAAGTCCTTGGAATGGAGTTGATAGCCACTCAGAGAACTGGCCCAAGACCAGGGGTGCTTTTTGTCCGTCACGGAGGACACCAGCTCAGTGCTGATCACCTTCAGCTTTATTTTGGCCACAGTTTGTTTGAAGCTGTTCTCGGTGGCTAGGCAGTAGTACAGGCCTTGGTCGGAGTCCCGTACGTATCTCAGCAGCAGCCCGTGCTCTGTCAATAAGACTCTGTCGTTTAACTTGACCTGGGAACCCAACAACAGGGATGATATTAGAAACTGAAATCTTATTTAGTTATCATGACTCAGGCCCTGTGTCACGATTAGAATAAATGGTAGATACATTTTTACAGAAAGTCAATCTGATAGAAGGCAACTTACGATGCTTCAATTTAATATGACGATATAGTGACAAATAATGTGCTGCTTGAAAACAACCTTCTTCATATTATTACCTTTGTAATATGTTACAGCATTGATCTCATGAATATTCAATATTATATGTAAATGAGATCATTGCTGTTTTTTTATGGTATTTCTTGTTGACAAATAATGTGTTCCTACTACAACATTAAGACAGTTCAACAACTGATGTACACATTATAATAAATAATATAGAATAAGACATATTGGTAATAAAGGAATACCTGTCTCTTTAAATACATGTGTCAATGTGCCTTAATAAAAACACAAATTGAGATGCTTAAGGGAATTGTGAGATTATTAATCATTAAATGGTTAAATTAAGAAGACTATATGGCCACCTTGCCTGGGGGACAAATGAAGTTCAGCTTTAGAAAGCAGGTCTTAATTACCCCCAACATGCCTTAGATGTGATTTTCCGTATTACATCATGCTTTAAAATCAGTTAATTTGTAACTGGGGGGCCATATCCATATTAAAGTCAAAGCAGATCCATTGACAAGAATTATTGTTAAAAACAAAGACCTTCGTCTGATGTGTGTAAATGATACATTGCCAAGATTTCATTTTGGCAGTGAAATACAAAACTCAACGAGCCAAAGTGCTGACATTCTCTATCATTGTGGAATATCTAAAAATATATGGTTAATATATGGTGTATTGCTGATTAGGTCATTCTCAAAGTAGACAGTTCAAAACCAAGCGAAGACCCTCAAGCCCTTGTGCAAGATGTGCTGAAACCACAGCCTCTCTTTGACAAACTATTTCCTGGTATAAACATATTTGTTCAAAGCAGAGCAAGTTTCCCAGATATGATTGTGTTTTTGCCAAGTCATTAATCAGTTATTAAAGACCTGACTCGTTCAAAGTGATGGCTGAGGTTTTAATGCGATGAAATGCCAGAAAATGTATCCTTAATCTGGATGCTGGTTGATTCTTGGACAAACCCACCTCTTTCCTCCTGTCGTTTTCCCTCTGAATTAGCCATTTCACAGATGCTTGCGGAGACTTCGGCAAACACTCCAGAAACGTGGTGTTGTTCTTCACCGCATATTGCACCATCTCGGCCGCATTTCTGTACACTAAAACAGAAGTGCATTTAAAGTCTTTGCGGTCCAATAAAAAAGAAATAAGAAAATCTCCTTAACATTTTAATTGAAGACAAATGTCCCTTTTGTATCTGAATAAAGTTGAAATTAGTACAATAACACATCTCGGAGGAGGGAAGTGAGTCGAGGATTTTTCCTAGTCAGGGCTGTACCTGTCTGAATCTACTGGCATTTTATAGTTTAATTAATTGTCAAATCAGGATCAACTGTCATAACAGTGCAACATAACTCGTTATTCTACCATTAATAAAATAAATAAATACATACATAAATACAGTGGCTAAAGGGAGAATTCACCCCCTTGGACTATCACACTTTGTTTGTGTTACAGCGTGAAGTTTTCATTGCATTTAAATTGATTTTGTTTTCCTTTGATTTAAACAACCTACTCAACACTTTGAAGAGGCAAAGTCATTTGTATTCTGAAACAACAGTTTATGGCCTGTACTGATTCTGGGTGATGCCGTATCCACTTCTTAATGATCGACTTGACTGCTCCAAGGGATATTCAGTGGCTTTGAAATCTTTTTACACCGCTCCCCATCTTCTGATCAACTTTATCCCGGAGTCGTTTTGAAAGCTCCTTGGTGGTATATCTTTGCTTTGCATGCACTACCCAACTGTGCTGCAGGTGCATTTAATCTGAAATCATGTGACCCGCTTTTATTGCACACAGATGGGCTCTGATGGACTGAATTCTGAAGGCAATTGGTTGCACCTGAGCTTATTTAGGCGTGGCATAGCAGAGGGGGTTAACAGTTTCTATAGACACTGTAAACACATACATGCAGTACTTACCTTTCAGATTGAATCCCCTGCACTGTGTCAAGGGGTTTCCATGTATTATATCCTGCCTTCGGCTTCTCCTGTATTAAGAGACACATTTCAGTTTTGTTCAATTCAGGGACACTTCAAAAACTCTTCTGAAAAATCCATCAATGAGGCTTTTTTCCCACAAATAAGTTTAACAGAGTGGAGTGAGAGGTAATTGAAGTTAGGAGATATTTTCCAATGCCTAAATAGGCCACGTGGTGTATTAATATTCCCGTTGTTAATATCAGAAGGTACGGAAATATTTGATTTTCCAAACCAGTTTTACTTCAGTGTTTTTCAAGTCTCTGCCCTGAATGAAAAGCAGACTGTGTCAATAAGGAAGTGGAAGGGCTTTATCTTGGACAACTGCAGATGTGTATTTAACATTACATGGTGTTATTCTCCAGAAAGGTACAGCGCAAAGCCAAAACCTTCGGAGTCTTTAGAGGACTCGGTTTAAAGAGAAGCTTTAGTTTTAATTCTTCAACAGCATTTCGAAGTCATTCTGAAGGTTCATTGCGTCGTTGTCTGACGTACCTCTTCCCGGTGGGATAGAACCTGGAGCAGGTCATGCCGTCCCAGGCGCAGTAGGGGTCTCTGGCCAAGCAGCAGTCAGCACAGGCCGAGCCGTAGGCCTGGCAGCGGTGCAGGGAGATCTGCGTCAGCCCGAACTCGGAGCTCACATACAGCTGTTGCTGGAACACACAGACACACAGGGCAAGGCGTTACTACACATCATAGATCTGAACCACTGACACAGGCACGGCTTCAAGCACCTAATCCCCCCCAAGACGAGTGAAACACACTAAACGGCTCGTCTCCTGAGGTTCAGGGTTCGGACGCTCTTCCAAGGAGTGACGTCACAATAATAGACTCATATATAACACATGCACAAACATATCTGACCAGTTATTCATTTAAGTGATACCAATTTGTCTTGTTTTATTGTGTGACATTCCAGCGACTCTCCACCCATTATTAAATTGATTGATCTTCTGGGCTTACAATCAATTGTTAAGTATTCTGGTAATGTGTGCTATTAGATCACTATATTTAATGATGAATGTACGAACTGGAGATGAATGAGATCAATTAAGAATCAGAACGAGGATATTAAGAGCAATTCGACAGAATCAAATGGCATGTAAAAGAGTTTGAGAGATGGCCAAGCTGGAATGGGAAGAGAATTAAACCCTGACACTGCTATAATTCAGATCACAATGAGGATGTTCATTTACAGGGTTGCGCGTAATAACATTATATTTACTAATCCACATGATCACCACTACTAGTATTAGTACACTTGGGCCAAGTATGAAATGTGATTCTCTTGACTGTTGTTAAGAAAGGATATCGCAGAAAATGTCATGACATTAAATCATGACTCATCATGTATAATATTGCACAACTTGTGTTTCAATCTAAATCAGACATTTCCCTGGTATTTAAAGGGGGAAGGAGGGAAGTACTGTATCTTCTGCACCATTCCTTTCGTGTTATTTTTTTTAGAGATTGCATATCACTGTTGCTAAGTGTTGTTCTTCATAACTCTCTGTTTTGTTTTCTCCTACAAGTGCCATTTCCCATGCTAGCAAATCTGCATCAATGGGAAACACGGAAGGACACATCAATATGAAAACTTTGGACAGAGTTGAAAAGGAGCCTCTTCCAGATCTCTAAAAACTAAACATTGCGATGTTTAATCTCACCCCACACAGTTCATGTTTTGTATTTTACTACAAACGTTTTCTCAAGCCAAAGTTGTCCCGAAAACACTTCTGCTTGTGAAAATCAACATCCTAAGGTTGTTCTTTTCGCTTTTTCTTTTTTTTTAACTATGTGAGATCATGACTTCTCCCGTTTTATAGTTCCTGGAAATCAGCTTGTGTTTGCCGAAGCCAAATTAATTAATAAGCAACCAGCGAGAAATTAAATTCTGTGATTTTCATTTGATTCGACACCACTGTTAAGTGGTTTCTGTTAGAACTTCTTTTGACTCTCATCTCTCTGTCTGCACATTTGAGTTCATGACATCCATTAAAATGAGCACAAGGCTGATGATATTCACTAACTGTGTCTAACTAACTCCCTGCTTGTGCCACGTCTTTATCCTGCTGTGATTTCATACAGCTGAAGGCTTTTTCTTTCACATCAATCAAAATCAGTTCAACGTGAGAGCTAATATTTTTGTTTACCTTTTTGGATGAAATTTTCATTGTGGTCACAGGAACATGATTCTGAAACAAATGTAAATTAAAATGAATACGCAATGCACTGCATCAAATCAATGGAAAATAAATATTTGCTTTCATCACGGACAGGTGCAAGTGCTATGTGTGCAAGTGTGTAATGAAGTGAGTTTTGTTTTCACAGGGGAAATTGATACTCTTAAGTAGACATCTGTGGAAAACAGGAAAGGAAACAGAAAGGAAACAGAAGCAGAAAAACTGAAAAAGCCACTTAAATATCAGTGTCTGATCATGATATAATATTGTGACAGTTTATTTATATTAATAAAACATTTTCCAACTCCTGTCATTAAAGATTTCAGAGGACCTAACGAGGTCACCTAATTGCCTGTATTTCGGTTACCACAAGGGGGAAATAATTCATGCCATATTTCAGTTTCAATCCTTTTCTGTAAATAGCCAGTAAGGACATCAACAAGCATGTCACATTCCACACAAACTCCAAATGTTTCCCACATGGTGTGAATGATTTTGTCATAATTGTAGTCTTGTGTTGGCTGGCTCTTCTGTAACCCCTTCTTATGGATTCAGTACCTGTGTTTGGTCTTTAAATACCGAGTGTGTCATGCCTTTGTAATTCTGCCAATATTTAAAAGCTTTGATCTGTGTGGTGCCCTTGTAAAAACAGATGAGCAAAGCAAACCTTAAACACTTCCAGCTCCTCTAAGATAAGCTCCGTATCTTGCGATCTGTTAGTGGGAAGCACAATCATTTTCTGCACAGTCCCTTTATCTGAAATGTAACGACAGTGTTAATAAATGTTACCTGAGTAATTTTCACAAACAAACTCACAAACAAAAATACTGTAATAGAACACACAAACACAATGAATGCATACATTAATCAATATCCTTCCATTCCTGCTGAACAAATATAAATCAGAACTTCCTACATTATCATAAACTGAATTTCTAACTAAAGGTAGCAGCAAGTAAATGAATAAAAACCAGGCTGGCAAAGAGGTGCAAGGGCTGCAACAGAGGAAAGCATTCAATGTATGAATGTTTTTGCAAAAGCTGCTGAAAATCGCCAAGAGGAAATAAAAACGTTGTTCGGCAGTCAGACGAGTCAGACGTCCCTGGCGTTGTGTCAACAATGCTGTAAATATGTGAGCATGATAAACATAACCAGATGTGAATTGACATCCTATTGACTTTAACCCCCGACTTTAAAGGGTGTCCTGGGTGTAGATTGAGAGTAAACTTGCAGTGTATTACCTCGCTGCTCTGACTGTATATTCACTTAGCATTATTATTCCTGCATAATGCCAAATTAGTCTGCTGTGTGAAGTGTAACACACTCTGCTCTTGGACTACAAAGGCAGGACCTACCACGCACAATACAAGGTACACAATATAAAGCCCAGACAGAAACTGCACACTTTGTCAAATGCCACTGTCCGTGGCTGCCAGAAAATACAATTTGACTATGTTCTCATTTCCAACCAATGGAACGGAAAAACTGTGTGTGAGTCAGAAAAATTACTTTTCACCAAAAAATAAATAACATAAAACACTAAACAATGGAAATTGGGATCTGAGTGGTACTTCAGAAGCATGCGTGTGCATTTTAAATATTTTGCTTAATGTAATGAGAGTGCAGAGTAAAGAAGAATTGCACACATGGGCAAAAAGTAATACAATTTATGAGCTGACACTGGGGCAGGACAGAGGATAAGTCAGCACTTTGGTTTGCCTGAAGTTACCAATTAGATAATTAATTGTGATAGCTGAGCAAACGGTTGGGCTTACATTAACATTTTAGTGTTATCCAGCAGTATGTAAATTGTGATATGAAATCTGGTTTTGTTAGGTCTTCAATATTTGTAGTTCAATACCATAGACTAAATGCTGCATCTTTTACACATGTGCCAATATACTTATACATTGACAGAGCAAGCAAAATATCACCGACCTCAGCCTTGGTCCAACAGAAATGCCCGTTAATGGAGATCCACACCAATATACCACAGAGAAATCGTCTACGACCTCATGATAGATATTTGGCATTTATACATGCAGTGTACTTTGTCCCTACAGAAGTGTCACACACGGTTATAAAGTTATTTTCCTTACCTGTGCCCAGAAACAAGACATGGTATTTTCCATCTGCGGCAATGACTTGATCAACTGCTATCGCTGTGTATTTATAGTCAGCGTGAGCTCTCACAACGAGCGGTCTCTTATTTATTGGGTAGATGGGATTGTACATGACAGGGTGGTTCCTAATGAAAGTAACTACATCGTCTGGGAAATCCTTGGTCGTCAATAGGTTCGGAGTGAAGGCTCCTCCGGGGCACTGTTAACGGCAAATGGTGGTGGGGAGGTCAAGAATGAATCCCAAAGTAGGTAAACATGTCAGAGGGTATTTAAGAAGTCAACTTGGATTTTAATTCTTTAAAAATATAGCTATATACATGATTGTATTCCTTGAATAGATTTTCCTGTCAACCACTAAAATGTTTCATGTTCTTTTCATGATTAAAGCTACATCGTGGACTATAAAGTAGATCACTAGATGATTAATAATTGACGATTACTAACATGTAGTGTAATTCCTTATTCACTGAAACAGAACATCGGGGACCTGACCGACGTCATTAAACATACCATGTCTACCACCGGCGTGAAGAGGAAAGATCTGTCTTAAAAGGGGATAGCTGCCATCTTTGTTCCTTACAACTTAACTTAGAAATACCTCTGACGGGCAAAACCAACTTAGGGTTTGTCTCACTCCACTTCAGTCCTTCAGGTAATCTTTTTATTATCAACCCTATAGACTTCCACGTGGCCCAAGTAGCCTATTGTAGACAGCTGAAAGAAATCACCATTTCACAGTTCTCCCAGTAAACATGGCTGATACTTAGCAGACACCTTTATACATCTAATTAGGACATTTTATTTTGCACTCTTTTGTTAGACACACAGAAATCGAAGCAGAAATGCGTCAATACTTACTGTACCAGGTCTGGGGTAAGGAATTCTGCCTTGGTATGCAACCCACTGGTGGTTTGGGCCTTCCTTGTGGGCAAATGGGCCATTAAACACAGTTAGGATATCTGCCATATTGTAAACACACACTGCTGAGCCCTTGAACACTGAACTGTAGATATAAAAATGTCATATTAAATATATAGTAACACAAGGTCACATCACATCTCTTGTACTGTACAAACATCACCACATCAATATAAAAGTCATTCATATAACAGGGAAAGTGAAGGTTATTTTCCTGCCGGACATGTGCGGGAATTTGAATGCATGGTAAGCTGAGACAAATGCACAATGTCTAAGTCTGAGATGGGCTATAGTTTTACTACAACAACATAATGTATCGCAATCGCATACAAATCTGTGGTGATCTTGGCCATGGCCCTTTCAAATGAAAAGTTTACTTATACTTAACAACCAGACAAAATATTGGGAGAACTGGACCAAGTGTTTTTGGTTGATCCAAGTTATACAATACTGGGAGATTTAAGGGTATTTGACTCCACAGGCCTTTTCACCCGTTTCCTAAAAGGAATATGTGGTTTGGCCAATCACAGTGTGCTGCACTCAACTCAAACAGAAAACCTTTGTTCGTTAGAAAACTGGTTAAAGAGTAAAAGGAAGAGACATATTGTATGAATAACATTGTGCGGGAGTGCAAAGCTCCTTATGTTTGGGTTGGCTAAAATGTGCATACTTTTCAGAACAAGAGCCTAACCTTGTTCCATAGATATCATGATGGAAGTGGAACAGTCAGGCAGGGTCAGCTAACACTGATTCCCAAAGTCACTTCTGATGTGTCTTTTGTGGCGCCCATATCATGACCACTTCTATAGTCACTATGTCCCTCATTACAATACAGAAGAGCAAACTGAACTCCTGAAGATAGGATCAGTCTTTATATGGTTAAATATTGATTGATAGCACCAGTTATGGTATGTGCAATGAGAGATTATGGCATATCAAGCAATACTGTGTCAAAGCTGTAGGTGCATCCTTTACTCAATAGAAGATGCAACAACAACACACTGCAATATTGAGAAGGTTCCTTTAATAAACTGTTGAAATGTTTAAAGACGTTAATTCACACAAATGTATGTATATATACACTCACCTAAAGGATTATTAGGAACACCATACTAATACTGTGTTTGACCCCCTTTCGCCTTCAGAACTGCCTTAATTCTACGTGGCATTGATTCAACAAGGTGCTGAAAGCATTCTTTAGAAATGTTGGCCCATATTGATAGGATAGCATCTTGCAGTTGATGGAGATTTGTGGGATGCACATCCAGGGCACGAAGCTCCCGTTCCACCACATCCCAAAGATGCTCTATTGGGTTGAGATCTGGTGACTGTGGGGGCCAGTTTAGTACAGTGAACTCATTGTCATGTTCAAGAAACCAATTTGAAATGATTCGACCTTTGTGACATGGTGCATTATCCTGCTGGAAGTAGCCATCAGAGGATGGGTACATGGTGGTCATAAAGGGATGGACATGGTCAGAAACAATGCTCAGGTAGGCCATGGCATTTAAACGATGCCCAGTTGGCACTAAGGGGCCTAAAGTGTGCCAAGAAAACATCCCCCACACCATTACACCACCACCACCACCAGCCTGCACAGTGGTAACAAGGCATGATGGATCCATGTTCTCATTCTGTTTACGCCAAATTCTGACTCTACCATCTGAATGTCTCAACAGAAATCGAGACTCATCAGACCAGGCAACATTTTTCCAGTCTTCAACTGTCCAATTTTGGTGAGCTTGTGCAAATTGTAGCCTCTTTTTCCTATTTGTAGTGGAGATGAGTGGTACCCGGTGGGGTCTTCTGCTGTTGTAGCCCATCCGCCTCAAGGTTGTACGTGTTGTGGCTTCACAAATGCTTTGCTGAATACCTCGGTTGTAACGAGTGGTTATTTCAGTCAAAGTTGCTCTTCTATCAGCTTGAATCAGTCGGCCCATTCTCCTCTGACCTCTAGCATCAACAAGGCATTTTCGCCCACAGGACTGCCGCATACTGGATGTTTTTCCCTTTTCACACCATTCTTTGTAAACCCTAGAAATGGTTGTGCGTGAAAATCCCAGTAACTGAGCAGATTGTGAAATACTCAGACCAGCCCGTCTGGCACCAACAACCATGCCACGCTCAAAATTGCTTAAATCACCTTTCTTTCCCATTCAGACATTCAGTTTGGAGTTCAGGAGATTGTCTTGACCAAGACCACACCCCTAAATGCATTGAAGCAACTGCCATGTGATTGGTTGGTTAGAAAATTGCATTAATGAGAAATTGAACAGGTGTTCCTAATAATCCTTTAGGTGAGTGTATATATATATATATATATATATATATATATATATATATATATATATATATATATATATATATATATATATATGTATTTCTAGGTGTTGGAGGTTTGGCTTGTTTGATAGCTATTCTGCCAGCTCAGTCAATTCCTCGGTTTGGCTTACCTTGAGGATGTGAAAATCCCAAACACTAAAAGGTTCTTGGGCTGTTCTGTTTCCAGCAAAAATATATCCTCTGGAAGGAAAACACAAATGTGTGCTACAGGTCATGAAACAGCATTTGTTGAGATGAAGTAAATCGCTATTTTTAAGCATATTACAGAAAGCAAAATGAAAAGGTCAGGAATGAAATTAATCACGAGGAATTGGGAGTTCTCCAGGGGCTCATCTGGTGAACGCCTGTACCTGGACCGGACAGAGGTTTTCCCTCGGATTTAGGCTTTGAATCCTGGTGCTGCCTGTTACAGAGGTCTAACAATACTCTACTGATACAAATTTTGCCTGGATTACACTCCTTGAAGAAGGATCCATATCTTGTTGACTGACTGAAGATTTAGATATTGCAGAACTAAATGCAGACACTTTGAGACGTTTGTATAGCGTGTCCATTTTGTGCTTACCTAGCTCATCAAAGTGTGTCTCCGTGCCGTCCCCCTCTACCACTGAGCACACGAGTCTTGCTTTGAGGAACGTTGTCCACTTATTCACCAGACTCCTCTGACCACCAATGTCATTCTGGAAACACAGAAACATCGTTTGAAAATGACTATAATTGTAGAAAAATCATATAGTTATCCAAGTAATTGCATGAAAATAAGCCTGACAGAACTGGCACATTATGTGGCTGGGTACATTTATTTAAACAAGCATGCGGCCAATATACATTTTCTTTGGCGTGGGAAGGTGTTGACTTGTATAGGGTAATGAACGACGGCGTTCTTACTGGGCATATCCTAGCCACCATGGTGTGGATGTGCTTGGTGTTGCCACTGTTGTCTGTCATCCTCTCTCTGAAGAAAAAGTATAGTTTGGCATCATTGGGGTCTGAGCCATCGGGAATCAGCTGGGCATCAATGAAGATGGGTTCTAGAAAACACAGAGAATGACATGCTTTAATTATGTTCTCAAAAGAGAAAAAAGATCCTGTATGCAGGACAGGTATTTTGCTTTGTAACTGATGGATACAACTAAGCAAAATTCCATGGACTGGAATCCAAATCAACGCCCTGTGACCTCATAGGTGACTGGGAAATAGGTGTATATATCTGTAAATTCATACCACTCAGCCACTTTGAGTTGTGTTGGTCCGTTCTGATTGCGTTTCTCCTCGTCACGCTTCTAAAAATGGCAGCGTCCGTCCCCATGAAGTCAATGTACATGCCTGAAAACAGCTCTTCATCTGGACAGGACGACAGGAACACATCCCAGCACGGTGTTAAAAGAAACGAATGCCACTTCCAAATTATCACAGGTCGACTGACAATTGGAAGTATGCAAATGCCAATGCGTTTGTTAAGCATGTCAGTCGGGCATGTGACATCACAGCTAAGGTCACAGCTCAAAATGACTGTCAGCGAACTGGAAACCCTAACAATACATGGCCTCTATCTTTACAGTAAGAATGTACGGCATCATGTCAGTACTTCCCTCAGATTTACTCAAATAATAAGAGCGGATAGGCCTGATCGATGTGGGGAAGTCTTTCTGTGCGTGAGGTTTGTGTGTTGAGGGTAGGGGTTCAGGTGTGTGTGTGTTGGGGGTAGGTGTCAGACGTGTGTATGCTCTCCATGCCTGTCCTTATTTACTAAATTACTATTTCTCAGTTTCATAATTGGACTGCGCTCCGTTCAGAATTCAATTTCAGGCTGTTGGCTGCAGTTCAAGGCTCCAGGCTCTATCCAGCAACACGATAGAGCCGAATGTAGTCTCGCACACTTAATATGGACATCTTTTTCAAAAAAATGTTATACCTGCCCCTGAATCACTGTATTCATAACCTGACATAGCAAGGGCATGAGTCTGGGATTGTATATTAAATAAAGCAATGAAGTTAACTCTATTTGGCCTGGTAACAGCCAGCGAGAGGAGCAGTGCTGGAAGGCTTTCTAAATGAAATGCTGGCTCGGGTGACTGTAAACCGAGCTGTGCGTGCGACACCGTACGCTGACTGTGTCAACACGAACCCGACACTGCTGAACCCTGAAGACTTCAAAGACCGGCACTGACTGACAGGGTACAGAGTGTGAAAGTGAGGTTAGGCGGGGGATCTATCGGTGCACAGGAAGGGAAGGCAAGAGCAAAAAAATCAGTTTGGCTTCTTTACTTACTGATCATAACTGACACTGTGTTAACACTGGGATTAAAGGAGCACCTTCCCTTTCCAGATTCAGCCTTGGAGTCGATATAAAACACTTGTTCCTACAGGGGATAAAATCAGGAATATAAAAAGTACTGCATGATTCTGGTATTTTAGGAATTCAATTTCAGGCCCTCCACCCACCGAGATACTAATGGAAATACAGAAGTATTGGAATAGCCTGTTATGCAGAAGGAATGTGCTGGTATGGAGCCACGCGCAAGCCTTGTTGTTCAAACGCAAGAAACAATCTCAGAGGACTCGCATTCACAGCCTAAACTGGAACATTAAATCTCGATGTCATTATTCAGAGGAAACTCTACATTGCTGTATTTCTATGTCAGCATATTGGCTTTCTAACTCTTAGTGTCAAAGATATACTGGCTTTAAAGTTATATAACGATGGTTCTGCAGAAACACAGTATATTTAGCATGAACATCTTAAATTTGGAGTTTCGCTTGTGCAGCTTCAGTATATTTATTTAGGAAATTGTAGTTTTGTTTCCAGTAACAATAATATGCACTGTACATTCATATACATTTCATATATTCACATATTTGTACTCTTTGGCAGCTGAAAATATACATAAACATTAACGTCTGTTTATGAATTAATGACACTTACTTCTGACCTTCGACCTCTGTTGATATAGGCACACACCGGACTGAAGGCTCCGCTGCCACATATAAATAAGTGTGTGCGATTGTACGGCTGGATCACACGCACAAAATTGCCACAGCCATGCTAGAAAAAAGGAGAAAACTACATAGGTGTATATATCTATACAGTGAGCATAGATCTGGGATTATTCAACAACACTGATGTTTTCTTCAGTGCATTTAATAACATTATAAAAACGTACTACGTATTATATGAAAGAATGCCAGATTTTAAACAAAAAAAAGAAGGTTTGTGAATCAGCAGCTGTATCTACTCACCCCCAGGACACTGTCCAGAAACGAGATGTGAAATGTTCTCTCCCAAATAACAACACACCCATTTGTTATGCCAAATTGATTAACAGTATCAAAATATTCCAGAGTTTTCAATGGAGAGATGGGACATTTAGAAGGCAATGAGAAGTTGAAAAGGATCACAGTGCGTTTTTTATTCGTCAATCTGTCATATTGACATTTAGAAAAGCTTTGAACCTCTGATAAATGCAGCGGTCCAGTCCATTAATGTACACGAGAATCGTCTGGGAACTATGTTACCAGAGATCCTATCTTGAAAAGTAATTATATCGAATGTTCATGTCGAAGGGGAAACAATAACAAAAGCAAGACCAAAGCTAATGCTAATGTAATGGTATATGTGTGTGTGTGTGTGTGTGTGTGTGTGTGGGTGTGTGTGTGTATATATATCTATATACACACACACACAGACATCATATATTACAGTTTTCAAACAAAACATTCTGTCTCGGTTCCGAAAATAAGATCAAAGAAGGAGTTAGGACCGTGAAGCACCAATGGGCAGGTCTTTGTGGAGACTGCTTAGACAAATATTTTTAAGTTACATCCACTCAGTTTAGCTAGCTAATCAAAGCAAGGAAAACCGAGCGACTGAAGGGAATTGCTCCGCAAGTTTGTTTGGCTTTTGTTTTACAGTAAGCTGCTTCGACAGCTTCTACTTTAAGCACTAATGTTTAAACATGTGAGCATACCAACCACAAAAACAGAGATCAGATTGGAAAATATTTTACAGAAAGTCTTCTACAAATTTCCTATTATGGCATATGTATGTAATATAATATAATATATAATTTATATTTAGTGGCACAGCGCTGGGCAGGGTACAAACTGGCCTCCCTGAAGGGCACTACATCCCTCAGAAACCTTGGGGGGTGACTCACTCTGGGAGAAATGCCTGGGGTGCCATGATTTGCCACAGCTGGCACACCCTTATTATTGTGGGGTGCAGGAGAGAGAGAAGAGAGACGAAAAGATCAAAGGCCGAAATACCGAAAGAACGAAAGAACGAAAGACCAAAAGACCAAAAGACCACATGGGATGCCTGGGGCAGAGGAGCTGAGTCCAGTGAGTGTGTTGCATCTGACCTCATGGTAAATGCCCTCTGGCTTATGGACTTTGACTTTGGATATTGGATCTTGATTTGGACTGGTTCTTACATGTGTTTGTCTGTTAGTTTTCATGTCTAGACAGGGACCGGGGGCACAAGTTTAGATAGTCTCACCAAGAGCTAGGTTTTCCTTTGGTTTCTGTATCTGGTCTCTTTCTTTGGATTGACCCCTGCACTTTTAAACACAAATTTGCACCATATTCCCTCTCCTGTGTGTGCCTGTTTCCATAAACCCCTGCCTTATCGTGCCACAGCATCGTGCCCATCCCAACACGGTGCTGCGATTTATATATTATTATAAATATATATAAAATTTTTATTGAACCAGGACAAATATATGAATTATGAATGTCAACAGTTCAGCTTGGGTACTTGGCACAGTTTAGATGGGTCTGACTTAGTTATAAGTCATTGTGGCTCCTTGCTGTGTCCATGCGTTGCCCTTTTCCTGGTGTATTATGCAAACGGACAGGAATCGTCACAGTTCGGGCAAGACAATGCATGTGAACGGAGGGCTGGAATACAACTTACCATCGGATCTTTGCCAGCCATTCTGCACTCATCAATTTTGCTGCTGGAGGCTGGCCAAAACACCTGTTTAACAACGACACCGGGAAAGCAGCATCAGCTCACTGGAGCAAATCTGTGTCCTGCAGTTCCATAGAAACGGAAAACTTAACATCTATACGGTGATGCAAACCTATTGTAATAGTCGTGATTACAAGGTATAGGCTTTTTTGCTGCAGCTATTATAAATCCATGCAAAAAATTGTGCTGCAGAAAAAAAAAAACACACACACACTGAAATGTGAATGCATTGTGTACTGAACCGTTCACCTACTTCAGATACATTAGTCAGAATAAACGGGAGGCATAGTTTAAACCTTTAAACTCTATCCCAAAAAAACTTTAATGTTTTGTTTTTCTAAATAGGCAGAATCTTTTGTGTTTACTTCAATGATAGACAAAGCAAAGATATATATTCTTTGGATTTGATTAGCATGACTGATTCCAAAATACTGAACGTGATGTATTATTTAAGTAGAATAGTAAAGTATATGCTTAAAACTGACTAGTCTTGTGTTTATAATAATTATGATCATGATCATAATATACTTAAAAAAAAGAGGACTGTGACATTAAAGTGTGAGACAATGAAAGCAGTAGATACTGAACCTTGCATAGAATTACATGGATATCTATGAAGATGGGTGCTAGGGTTGATATGTTACAGGAACAATGCATATAGATTATTACCTTTAAAGGCCCCCGGGTAATGTTATTGATGCTCATGGACAACACGTGATCTTTGCAGCCCAGATACATGCGATCTTGGTCCTCGTCCATCAGGAGGATGCGGTAGTCCATGGGGAACTCGGACAGGCTGTAGTGCTCGAATGACTGTGTGTCCTGCAGTTCTGAAACATAAGCAATGCACAGTATGTCAAATGATATGTTTCATTAAGGCAGTACTCTGCATGCAGAATGCATACACAAACACACACACACACACACACATAGAAATTATGATAATAAGCCCATTTTCCCAGTAGCGAATCATTCTGCACAGTTCTGGGAAGAGGATGTTACTATGATGAAATAAACAATAAACAATACCAACAACAAAACCTAACAAAGAAAACAAAAACACGACTATGCAGACACTGACTCACAATACATCTCCAGCAGTGCACTGCTCATCTGGAGTTAGGAGAAGTGTTATCCAGATACTTTTGGGATCGTTTCCAAGAGACTGGTAATGTTATTAGACACAGAGTACCAGGCGGCTCAAAGAAGAGGAACAGTGTGTTTAGCATTTGGATCTCATAAAACAAACAATCAGGAATAGTTCGTACAATTATGGACTTTGGGCCAGATGACTGGCGTCGTGTGTTTTCTTCAGCTGGAGCACCGCAGGAGTGAGTCATCGACACTTCTAGACTAAATCCGTCAACCCCGACATTTGGGGATGTGTCAAAAACTGCACTTGCAAGAGGACTCTCCCAAAAACCACCACGCTACAATGGCGATGCGCAGTTTGATGTTGTTTTCCAGTAGAGGGGAAGAGAGGTTCAGTCCCGAAACTCAGACGTATTTAGGACCTCTTTGAGAGATCCGGCAATGCCTAATTTGAAACAAGTGTTTAACTGCCACATGTTTCTGTGCCACCTTTATCTGGTGGTGCACCTATAACTGATTGTATATGTGTCTAGTGTGGTTTTTACTGGGGATATGACCTTACAATCCACAAGTGATCGAGCACCACACATGGCTTGAGATTCACAAAGAAGTGTCAGCAGGAATGAGTGGAGGGATGTGTGCCGTGAGCTCACGACAGAGACCACAGTCGTGCCACCTTGCGTGATTTCCTGAGCACAATTTTACTTTTGTCTTCCAGCAAAAGCCCCCTCTGAGTCACCTATGAGGCACCTTGACCCCAACCGTGGAAGCCCAATGAGGCACAACCCACCCCAGAGGCACCCCACCATGGAGGCCTAACAGGGCACCCACACCCTAAGGTCTGACGAGCCATCGCCACCCAAGCGCTGTTGATGTTACACCCCCCAAGGGCCATCGAGAGGCCCCCACCAGAGGGAAGACCACAGCCAGCAGCAATGACTAAGAATTTTCTGATCTTCTAATGGTTTATTTTATGTTGGTTTACTTTATTTAAACTGTTCAAGGTATTTATTTAATTATTTATTTGAAGTTTGTTCATCACTCTGTCAATCGTTCTTTGGCTACCCTGCGAAGGGTGATATACAAATAAAAATGTATTTATATTATTATTATTATTATTATTATTATTATTATTATTATTATTATTATTATTATTATTATTATTGTGTTGTATGTGCTTCTTTTGCAGTGTCTTTTGCATTGCTTTCACAGCAGCTTTACACTCAAAGCAACTATGCATCCTCTATATGGAATTCTAATGAATAGCAAGAAGACAAAGCATATCCACAAGTGGCTTACCCATGAACACACACACACACAAACCCCCATTTAATTGAAATAAAATCACCGATGAAGCTGTTCTCCAGTGAAAAGCCTAACTTGGCATTCATAGCGAGGCCTGATCTGGGCGAGAGCCACTCGAGGGTACTCTGAAAAAGGCAGCTTCTTTCAGGGCCCGATTCTTTGACCTGCAAGAACAGCGGCGCACTATTCTGCTCAGGAGAGATCTGGGGACGTGCGGCCCTCGAGTCGCTCTAGAAATGCTCCTAAACAAATTGAGACACAGGAAGGAATCTCATCGATGTATAGCATCACAGGGGAACGCACAACATCACACAGTGTGTCTCCAGAGAATGATTGTTTTTTGGTGTCGTGAAACTGAACCAAACTCGGGGTCTAAATAAACTAAAACAAAGGTATCGCCAGGTTCTTCTAAAAAAGAACGTTTGCTGAAAGAAAAGAAAACATCAACAACAAAACACTAATATCATAAGCTTTTTATCACACATCATTACACAAGTGTCAACTTTCACAGGTAAAATCTGATAAAGGTAAATCTGCTTACCTAATGCAAAGGACCACAAACAGACTAGAGAATCATTATGCCAGATTGAACATTGTCTCCCTCTTACAAAAAAATAACCTTCTTTTGAAACCCATCCACGTGCTCACTTTTCATTAAAGGTAGACTGAAAGAAAATAAAAATAACATTGCTGTAGCCATTGAAGATCCAGTACAGAGAGAACAGCTTGCTTGCCAATTCAGTTCTCATGGTATCAAAGTTGGCACGGAGGAAGAGCGGCAGAAAGGAGAACAGGACATTTAGGATAGTTTCATAAGGCTCAGAGCATTTCGACACTTGTTTGGACTTACCGAGGTTACCTTATTGAATGTGAACAATGTTATTTATAATGTAATTGTATGCCTGCTGTAAATATAGTTTATCAATGTGATTAAATCAACTGTTATTTAAAAACAAAGAAGAGAATCATTGACATTGCTAGATCATCAAAGTCATGTTTTAATTAAGAATTTGATTGATTTATTTCCAGTTTTTTTTGTTTTTGTTTTGCAGTGTTGCCTGGTGCACATTCTTTAGGATATATGCATTTAAATATAAACATATACTCTGTTTTTCCCCTCCCAAAATACGAGTTGAAAGCACACATTCCTGGTACAGTTTTGATTTCCATTTCTTGTTTGTTCCATTTGCATTTATTCAATAGGTAAATTTGTCATTGTCCAAAGAGAACCAGGATTTCACGAGCTGAATACGCTAATTAAAGAAGGAATCATAAAACTAAACAACGTTGCAATCCTTAGCAGGGTGTTTACAAATCGAGTGGGGCCTTTAAATATCAGTTTAATTAAATGAAGATGTCTCGACTGCCTCGGGCCAGTTTGCAAGCAGACTTTACCTAATCATGATCACGGGTTTGACAATCATGGGGAAAATAATCATTTCTATTTATTTTTGCTAACAATCTTCAATTGAGTTTTTCCTACACCCAGGAATAATTACCAGATATTCTTCAAAACGTTCTCCGTCTACAACGTTTTAACCCCTTGTTTTATTCTAAGCAGAAAATGTTTGTTACTGAGCAAACAAAACAACTTACAATAATGCTCTTGCCTGGACTGATTCAGAAATGAATTTGCTTTATGCGAATCTTGTCAAACATGTATCTCTCTCTTTCTCTCTCTCTCTGGAAATTGGGCATAAGAAATATAAGACCATAAGAAAGTGTCCAATCGAGAGGAGGCCATTCGACCCATTGTGCTCGTTTGGTGTCCATTAATAACTAAGTGATCCAAGGATCCTATCCAGTCTGTTTTTAAATGTTCCCACATTGTCTCTTCAGCCACATCGCTGGGGAGTTTGTTCAGATTGTGACGCCTCTCTGTGTGAAGAAGTGTCTCCTGTTTTCTGTCTTGAATGCCTTGTAGCCCAATTTCCATTTGTGTCCCCAGGTGCGTGTGTCCCTGCAGATCTGGAAAAGCTCCTCTGGTTTGATGTGGTCGATGCCCTTCATGATTTTGAAGACTTGAATCAAGTCCCAATGTAGTCTTCTATATGGGTCCTGTGACCAACACAACATTGGATCCACAGTGAAGGATTCATTTTGGCACCAATAAGTGGTGTAAGACACATACGTGCACTATGAAAATGTACAGAATAATGCGTTGTTTGTATTTGTAGGACGCTTCTCCTGGTATGAGGTCAGCTGCAACGCATGTCTTTGTTTAATATTCCAGTTCAACAAAATACTTTTCTAAGGATGTTACATACTAGCTTAATGAATAACCTATGAGCTGTACCACCAAGGGTAGCTGTGTCATGAATACACTAAAGCCATTGAGTTCAACCAAAAAAAAAAGCATAAGTATTAATTTTCCAAAGTAGCTGATCCATAGATTCAAAACATTTATTTGGTAACACAATTCTCCTTGTCTTCTATACAACCAGCTTATTTGTTACAATGTATGGAATGCACTATAACACTTGAGAGCCCAGTTGTAAAGTGTAAACCAGATTTTATTTGATTTTGAAGGTTACTGATCTGAAATTAAACGATTCTGGCCTCTCCCAGTGCGCATACCACGACTGATACAAAGTGTGCGGCATGTGTATCAATGGGGCACTTGTTTTACAGCCGAAACGTTTGTGGCCTTAATCCTTTGTTGTGTGTGTAAAAACGTCTAACCTGCAGCTCGGCTAAGAGCCCTGGGGTAGAGGCAGTGGGGAGCCGTCGAAAGCCCTTTCCGAGTCGTGGACCAACGGTGCTTAAACCCAGCGCCAGTCAGACATACTACTGTATCATATATCCATACACGCTGGCTAAAGCCGATTTAACATTAATCAAACATCCTGAGAGTTTACCAGGCCCACCGGCAGCCCCTACACTAAATACCGGCATTCAAACATTTTATATTCAATCAGGCACAAAACTGTTCACGGCATCAGTCACGGACCCAGCATGGTTTTTATCAGAGACTATGGGTGGGATTAAATCAAAACTTTGACTCACCCGCTAATAGAAAACTACAGAACTGTACTCAGTTGCGGCTTAATTTTCAGTAAGATGCCACTTTCTTCTAATCAGAAATGTAACCACTATGATGTACAGGTTCGTAGTTTGCTATTAGCGTGTTGGTCACAGTTTTGATTTAATCCGGCCCTAAGACTAGTCCTAATTGCGGCCTGTGAAACCAGTCAATAAAGTCTCATATCCACGAGGTAGCCTTCTGCCACCGTCAACACGTAGGCCCCTGTGATAATACGCAATGACTAAACCAGTGTGTTCAACCAACACAAAATGCACATTTAGGTATCTGTGTGGTTTAATTTCACCCTAATTAGTAAACGAGACGCTTTAACTAGGGCTCCCATTTCTCTTTTAACCCAATCAAAGTGACGACTTTATGGGAGAATCCATAGCTTTATATCATTTCCTTACCGAATTGATTGTATTGTTATCTGGCAAATGATGCAAATCAATTCTAAGAGCACTGTCTTAATGGAGTATCGCACGCAATGAAAATGCATTATAGAGAAAGATAATGAAATTGCTCGCTGCTTTCACTTTACCCCCCCCCGCTCAACGTGTTAGCATGCAGCTCTCACAGATAGTGCTACTCTGCTACCCACGATGGTTTTTAGCTTTTATGAAATCTGGAGATTAGTGTAATTATAGCTCGACAACCTAGTTCTGTTTTTGCGGCTCGAATCTTCAAGTGAAAGACGCAGGATGTCTATTTTATTTTTTTGGCTGCAGACAGCTACCATTTCAGCACATGCCGTCTTGCTGTCAACAGCACACGTGAGAGTCAATTTAACCACAGCTTCCCAGGGTTAAGTTTGAACAAGCGCAGTGATTAATGTTTCAGAGTTAATCGCTCGTACCTCAACCGACTCGTCTGGGCCTTTATGGAATATACAAACTGTTAAGAGCAACAAGCTTGACCTCAGTTATGTTTTATTTTTAATAATAACTGTTTATTAAGGAATGCACATTGGATATTGCTCAATGTCAGAAGTAATGCTGCTGTACAGAGGTTGTTTGAAATGTTACCGCTGTGACACAACAATTACAGTGCTGTGAATCGTTAGTGATGAGCAAAACTCTGATTTGTAAATAGTATTTGTCTGGTACTGTTATGAGAAATGTTGGAACTAACATTTTGAGAGCTTTGAGAAATGGCAGGGTAATTTCCGAGTTGCTTGAGAGTTTCGCCGTGCTTTTTCTACACTTCACTGTGGAATTACCAAGGTTTACAGCAGTTAACTTTTATAATCTGAGTGGGATCACCATTCTTTGTCAATCCTATGAAACCCTCAACACTGAAATCAGCTTTATCGCAACTCTTAAAGTTGTTCAGTCAATCAAGCTTAGAGTCATAAGGTCTCTGGAGTGAACATGTCATCTCTATTTCGTTCAGCCCCTGTGTGTCTTGGTGTGTCAGGGCAGCGCAGAGCACTCTTCTCATTCGCCTTACATTGGATTTGGGATGGAATAGTCAAGTTATTAAAAAAAAAAGAAAATAAATCATTCTGTAAATCATTTAAAAATAAGTAAATTGTTCTGGACTGACGTTGAAACGTGAGTAATTTAGTTTTTGCTCTTTGGTGTTAGTACATCGATTCAGGAGGTTACAAGACTCCTCCAGCACATGCACTATATTAGTCATGGGTTTGGTTGCATTCTTTGTCATTGAAATCATATTCAAATCCGAGTGGAAAACAGAAGGGCAGGAAATGTTTATTTACGTGACATGTTATTATAACTAGCTTTAAAAAGTAAGTCTTTTTGATTGTTAGTGCTGTGAGTGTTGTTCTGATGGTTGTCCCTAGATGACTGATGTGTGAATAAATATATATATAACACGCTTTACATGTTGAAACATACTCTGTTGATGCACGAGCCTCCTGTGTGGCGATGTAGGTTTTATTATTGTTGTGTTTATTATTCTGATAAAAGTAGAAAAATATAATTTCCACTGCCTTGCATGCGAAGCTGTTTAATACCAATACCATGTCATGAATTACTCGTTATGTTTTTAATAAAATAATTAACTCTATTGTCCATCGTATTGGGACAACAGACACATTCCACAAGACAGCTGTTCACAATGCATTTAACAGACTGTAACCCACTCTTGGCCTACATGTCAGTTGCAATTGTTTAAATAGATGTCCAGAAGAAAACAGTCTCAAGTACAACAAATGAAATTGGCCTTTGTTGTGTCTGCTGAATGTGCTGTTGTACTTCATCCCAGAGGTGTTTCCTGGGATTAAGGTCGGGACTCTGAGCAGACGGGGAGATGTGTTTATCCTTGAAATCTATCTCATTTGGAACTTTTTTGTGTGTTTGTTTTTTGTTTATGAGTCCACATATTCATATCCATTTCCCTCTATACAGTTCACTTTCAGTGTTGAATTATTCCCATCTATGTGCAGCACAGTCCAAAACCACAGCAAATCTGAAGTATAAATACAGACATAAAGTCCTTCATAAATACAGGAATGATGAAAAGCAATTCAGTTTATTGGATAGTTGCAGAAGGGAATGTTTTAATATAAGTCTGAGGCAAAATCACTGTCATTGTAGAAGAAGATACTGCCCAATGAAACTAGCAGCCAGTATAATTTATACCAGATGATGTATTCAAGATAGCACCTCAATACATCCAAATCATTTTTTCTTTTTTTTTCAAAAGCAAAAGTGCACGTGTTTTCTACATAATTTCTACTTCAAGTCTGCAACATAAGTATTTATTTTATGACTGCAGACTGAGTAATCATCATCATTTTAAAATAAATATTTTTTTAAGGGATTCAATTAAACTAAGTTAATGCTGTATGTAAAATAAATTCAGCCTCACACTTTTTACTTTAGAAAATCAGAGATGAGATATCAAATCAAATACAGCATATTGTTCTTTTCTTTGGTTTATTTTTAATGTTTTACTTTTCTAATTCAGACAATGATTTCTGACCTCATTAAAACCTTAAGTAAACAAGAAAGCTGGGCTGAGGCCCCCAGAGTGCCTGACTTCCTACATTATTTACACAAGACGCCTGACACTGTATTTCACAGCGTGTCTTGCAGCAGGACGCCTCTGCTGACTTTAATTGTAGCCAGTCATCCATGGATGAGAGCTCCACATGTGCCTTCAAACCCTTGTTAGCCGTCACAGGTGACTGCTCCCAAAGACTGGAACGAACAGCGTCTTTGAAGTACCTCACATTCGGTGCTCGGGGGACCAGGACAAAAAAAAGAAGCAAAAACTCGACACCGATGTTCAAAACATGCCGTTTCCTTTTTATTATTAAAAACCGGAGGGGGTTTTGGTATTTAAAATAGGCACACTGTACAGATAGAGTGCGGGGGCACAGCGTGGAGACCCCCGGTGTTAAGAACATATCTGTACAAACACCAGCCACACAAAGCTGGTGCTTCAGGTCTCCGTTTAACCAGGAAAGAAAGGTTATACAGGGGTTTCACCAAATGAAAGACTTGAGATGGGATTTTGAATAATCCTAGTGCTGTGAAGGAACACCTCTAAGGCTGGAGAGAACAAAACCCATATGTCAAGCTAATTTAAACAAAAAGAAGTACATCTAATTCCTTTATTAGGTTTATTCAGGGGTTAAAGTTATTACTTATGAAGGCTTTTCTTGATTAAATATGTCAAATGCAAATAATTTGTTATCTTTCATGTTGGAAGCACTGGTCAATGTGATGTGTCACAGCACAAGGGCAACTGGATGCTCCTTGGCAGCAATTGAGGCGGCGCGTCGCCAGCTCTGGCTGTCATAGGCAAGACGGGTGCCTGTCACAGACAGGACCCACCTCATAGATGTGCCCACATCGCCGGGCTTTACTTTCGGCCCCTCCATGGAGGAGATGCTGCGCACTCCCCAGGAGAGGGAACAGTCCCTGCAGTGAGCCAACGTTTACCCTGTTACACCCTCGGCCCAGCCTCGCAGGCGGCCTTCAGGAGCTCGACGTCTCCCGACCTCGGCTCCCGGACAGCAGCCCAGGCAGCAGTCCCGTCCCCCTGCTGATCTTTGAATGGCCTTATGTCGTGGCCCCCGGCGGTACGGCATGGCATGTGTCAGAAGGATGGCTGGTGGACCTCCGCCCCCTTCCCCTCCTGCGCATCGACCCTGCGAAATTCCTGTACACCTCATAGCAACTCCAAACTATAACAGCTCCCTGTAGTTTCAGGCCCAGGTGAGTGAGGGGCCCGTTGCAGTGTGGGACACTTTGCATCAAAATCGACGTTCTCCTGGAGAAGCAAGCAATTTGCAAAGTGACCCCTCCGCGGTTCAGCGCGCTCAACCTGCACACAATGTCCCAGGCCATCAGGCTCAGCGACTGGTTCATTATTGCACTGGTACACAGGAAGTTCCTCTGCTTCGCCAACGAGGGCCGAGCGTTCGAGTTTGCTGTTCCCCCTTCAGCCTGTCGCTACCTTGTGTAGACTGGAGCTCACTGCCGCTGTTCCCAGCTGATGGCCTTGCTTTTGTAAGCAGAGGGTGTAAAGAGTTTACCTCTGTAGCCCCGCTTTTTATATGCTGATTGCAGATAGTTCCCAGTCTCGCTCCTGGACGGCCCAGGTGTGGCCCTATGGTGCCTCTGTGGCCCATGTCTGGAATTGTGTTGCCGAGGTCCCCTAGCGGTACACCTTGGGGCAGGCTCCCTTATCAGCTCACTGCCTCCTCCCTTGCAACGGTTTTGTTATACAGTAACCCTCCCCCTTGGGCAGTGCTTCCGACTTGAAAGATAACGATCGGTTGCAAGGTCGCGTGGGAGTCCTGGCTCCTGGCAAAACAGGACGAACCTGCGCTAACGAGAACAGGAAGTGGGAAGGGACCTGTTCTGAGTGACGAGCGCAGGGGTCAATGGCAGCTTTGATAGAGTGACATTTCGATCGGGTTCCTACGGAAGTGCTCAGAAACCCCTCCCCCTTGGGCAGTGCTTCCTTTTTCAGATAACCGGGGTTGCATTCTCAACCTATTGCTTTTTTACTTTTAAATGATTTTGATATATATACACAGCCAATCAAATACAATAGCTCTAAAAAACACATCAGCAGCATTCAAGAAGAAAAGGCTTTTTTTTCTGAGAAATGAAAATGTTCCTTTCAAGGGTAAATTAATGAATTGCATCCAAAATATGTGGCGTTGATCCTTACAACTATACCAACACTGCTCCAGCAAATATATAAATAACTTTAAAAAAAACTGAAACCGTAATAGTAGAAATATGCAACCTTGTAGCCATAAAATTGCAGAGAATGACTCAGTTCAGCTGCAGAACAGATTTGCTCAGTTAAATTCCAAGTATTTGGAAGTTAAATAAAACTTAATGCATTATTTTTTTTCCAGATTAAAGATCCGTTACAGTAACTGCATCTCTCATCTTGAGGTAAACAACACAGGGGATTTTCGGTGACCCAAACTGATCATATTACAGAACTGTATCAGATTACAGGGTCATGAAACCGACTAACAGCCACTGGAAACTGGGCAGTATTCATGAGCAACACTGCTGTTCGCTCCAGTCTCAGCCGCAGCCGGATCAAGTTCATCGACGCGGTGCCAGGCGTCTCAGCTGCAGGCTGTCCTTCAGGCCGGAGGCTACTAGGATGATATCACAGCAAAGTGTTGACACCCAGCCCTCTCCACGGGCAGCTGCTGAGGAGATGACACTATGTGCACATGTCATGACCCGATAAGCACCAGATACCTTCTCCAGAAGCCGTGCCTCTGCTGAGAACCTGGCAGTTATTAAGATCACAGGAAAAAGACCCCAATCTCTTATAGGAAGGGAGCAAAAGTTAGAATCATGTCACCCCCGCAGGTTGGACGTGTACAGAAGACAAACAGCAACTTTTTCTGAGTATTGTGTGATCTGCAATCGTACAAGCAAGTGACCGGGCACGTAAAGCCTGGCAAAGGACCCTGCACTTGCCGCAAACGTCCCGGCTCTTTTTAGGCTTTGATTCACTGCAACTGCTCTTCTGGGCACATCTGAAAAAGGGCAGCATGAATACATTAAGAGGATGCAAATGAGACAAGCCTTCTCTCGCATGAGTAAGTCCGTACCCCCGTCGTCAGGGGGAACTGCAGCGTGGGCTCAGACAGAGCATCACAAATAAATATTTAAGAGCCTGGTTGGTGTGTTTCGCTTTGATATTATCCGAACAGGTATATAATAAAGACTTAAAATATTCGTTTTCAGCTTAAACTGGAGTGGTAAATATAGTACAGACTACTATGCAGACTAACTTTAAAATATATTGTCTAGGTTTCCACATGAGAGTATTTCAATTCATGTTTTATTTTGCAGATCATTAACTCATCAATAAATGCTGGATTCCTGACAACTTTCTATTTGATAAAGAAACGCCGTGATTACTGGTTGTCAAGCCATAATTCGGTCCTGTCAGATGAACCTGCCAGACTATTTAGAGATTACATTTGTACTGAGCTTGTTTGGCTCCTGGCCGAGGCTTCAAGGACCACCCAAAGATGACTCGCGAAGTTGGCTGACGGGGGAAGCAAAGAAGCTGTCTAATGGTTTTTCCTATCGTGCCTCGCCTACCGGGAAGGAGGGAGCAAAAATAAAACAAAAAAACAGGTATGCAAGCTGAATGGCTTAATCTCAGAGATGCATTGACTGATAAGCAAGACGAAACTTGAGAGCAGTGGCACTGAACAAGCACTTCCCTGATCCTTTCAATCAAATTGTGCTCCGTATTCCCTGTGCTAATTGGACCAGTGTAAAGATCATGTGGCCCAGTATGAGAGGCCTTCTGTGACCTTTACTCTCACTGGTGTTTTACACTGCCTGTGCCATGATGGTGTCTAACTGCTGTATTCAAATTGTCCTTTAGATGCGGTTCTGTAAATATGATGCTCTTGACATGAACACATTTATTTGTGTATTTATGCTTTCAGATGACATGACTTACGGTCAGCCCAAGAGGAGAAAGTGTCTGCAGTGTTTAATTAAATAAAATAAATACTTCACAATGGTACCTTTTCATGCAACCCCCCACAAAATGTCAAGTCTGTCAAAAGAAGTACAAGAACGCATTTGTTTTCTCTTATCTAATCTACAGGGAGGTGCTGAAAGGTTTGTTTTCCTGTGCACAGCTAGAGATGAATGCCTCATTTCAAGTGTGTTTTGAAGGTGCCCATTATGGTTGTGCCATATCCATAGAAAGGTCTCCCAACCATGTCACGGTGTCATTGGCTTTGAACGCTATTGCACAGTTGTGGTTGAGTTGGGGAGCCTAGAGGTCACCCGATGAGCACAAGCACAACATTATGTCTTACGCGGTTCAGCTGGTGCAAGCCGTTCTGTTCATGAAAAATATAAACACATGGTTGGCAATTCTGAAAACCGTTTGAATTCTGGGGCTCATATAAATCTTTGATTCTGCTTTCATGTCTGCTTTCAAGTATTGTTGTAAAACCACAACGGGTCACTTCAATTACACATCGAACCCTATTACTTTCCTACTAAACTGTTATGACAAAGATGAAAGGTGAGGCTGCGTTTCATCAACGTTTTATTTTCTTTAGCCGTTAGAGATAAATTCACATTCCTAAAGGGCTGTTTGTTTCACTGTTTATGGTACAATTTCACATTTTACTGAATCATGTCTAGAGAAAGAGGTATGCAGAATGATTATATTAATATATATGCAATGTTATTATTCAAGGAGGAAAAATGCCATCATATGTGTTTTTACTTCTGTATTGTGTGAAGAATTTTATCAGAGATCTCACAGAAATCTTAAATTGTATGTATTGAGCAATTTACTTTTTAGTCCAGACACATTTTTATTTATTTAAAAGAATGACAATATTTCAATAAATGATTGTGTATAGAGATGGGTAGTAATCCCTTGATAGAGTGATCCCTGGCACAGAATTTATGGTAGTTCGGGGAAAATTACAGTTTCAATACATTTTTGTCTAGATTTCACACGCTCAAGCAGCTGAAAACAAACTGGAAAAGTTAATCAATTTTAAGTAGGAATTTGTTATTCGCAAGTTATTGTTAATGTATGTAACTGTACAAAATGAATTTATCTGCAACAATGTAAAATGTCAAAAATCTACCATGACCAAAGTGTTGGCTTGTAAAGTGGAAAGTTTTTTTTTTTACTATTCCTCAAGATTATTTGTTTCCAAATTAGTCATGCAGCTTCGACCTGGTATTTAAATCATCCTCAATACAGTTTCAATACAGACTGTAATAACAAGGATTTCTGAGCGGAAAATAATTAGATTTATACTCAGTAATGTGATTCGGCTGGCAGAATGCATAAGCCCTTCCTCAGCAAGGACATTTTTCAGCACAGTCCCGGATTAAATCAAAACTTTTCACTCTCCTACCATCACAGTTGCAATACTCGATACTGCCTCTTTGTGTGGGATAGTTTTCCTAAACCTGACGCAAACGCACTATTGAGTGTTTAATTAGTGATTGACAGGTGGATTGAAGTTTTGGTTTATTCTTGGCCTTTATGTAAATACTATAGATGTATCACTAGCAATGAAAATAAATCATTCAATACTGGAAGGACAGTAAACAGAAATATATTGTCATTTTATTTCTAGATGTAGACAACTAGAGAAAGGGCACTTTGTCAGCCGGTGCCAGCAGGGGTGTGCAAAGCAAACTCAAATCATATGAAAACTTCTGGCAACTATAATCCAGGGATAAACATGAATAAATAAAAATACATTCTTTAGTAAATGACTTAATATTACAGAAGGCCTGACTACAGTGGGTTATTGTAGGGGCATAGCATGCTTTGGTGTAGGGAAAAAGCTGACCTTAATACAGAATTGTGTCGATTTTCCTGGAAATACTAAAACACATTGTGCAATATCTATAAGCTAGGGGTGCCTATATAATAAGTCTCATTGTGTCATGTAAACTACAACATACCTGAGTTATATTAAACTCTATTTAGGTTACAGGCTGACTTGTTTGTTTGATAAAGGCTGAACAAATTATTTTAAAGAGATGTCACATTTGCCTGGCCAACCAATTTATAATCTGTAAGCCAATTATACTATAAAGCATCCAGAAAATGTACTTTGGCTACATTTCTCTTGCACTAAATTGATCCTAGAGGTTTCACTGTAAATATGTAAGGTTATTAATGTGATTACAATCTAATGTTATTAGACCAAAAGCTTTCAAAGAAATCGGAAGACTTAAAAGGGTTTTATCCAGACCATGTTTTTTGGAGCAAACGCTGGCTGACCGAGGCACCCGAACTCACTGTAGCTTTCGATTGGTCTTGAATGATTTAGCAGGACATGCAATGTTGTTGATTAAACATTTGTCTCCAGTCAAGGAGATGTCTGCACTTTTATCTCAATGTGTTTTTACTAGACGCAGAACGTTGTGTTTATTTAAATCTGCTGCGCTGAGCTTGCCATCAAGAAAACAGTAAAAAAAAATGACAATGCAATGAGGCCATGTGGCTTAGACTTTCCCTTTCCCTTGAACGCGAGAGAGGGTTCGACTCTGGGTGAAGTCTGACACGCACTACACATAGAAATAACTTATCTTATTCAACAGTGAGCAATATCTTTGTCATAGTTTCATAACAACATTTTTACAGATTGGAAGCATTGCACCTGTTAAACAAAAACATTTCACAAACTACACTAATTAGTGTCATTTAGTCATGTGTGAGTCAACCCCCAACGCCTCCCTTTCACTTAGAATCAATTAATCACCTCCTACCCTTTACCTTTCCAGAATGCAGTATTATCTATATTTAAGGTCAAGTGTACTTATCCCTTTGGTCTGGAACAATCTTATTTTAATGCATTCGGAGCTGTGGTTTGAATAAATATTGTACAAAACAGACGTGAATAACACTGTTTTGCTTTTGCATCACTCCTTTAAGATGCATCCACAAATATCAAGGAAATATACACATTGATAAAGCTTGTTCTGCTAAAGGGACATTATTTTTCTCAGGATAATTGGGTTCCTTCATGCCTTTATTAGCTTAAAATTATAGGTTGCGGATTTCAGTGATATAAATAGATAATAGCATAAACTGAATAGATGGTAAACAATGCATATTGATTATTTAATTACCTCTAATTTAATTTAGACCAGGAAGCATCCATTTTGAAATTATACTGTGCTGTAACCACATGGCAGTTCTCCATTTAATTACTTGGCAAGAAGCAAGCAGAACTGTAGAGCAAATATTTAATGGTGAGTAAAAACATTTTTAATATATAATGTTATGTACCTTATTAAAGACTTTTTCGGTATCTTAAAAATGTAGGAGAGTGAAACAGACTCTCTAATGATCTAAGGCTTTTCAATTGTGAGTGATAACACATTTCGTGTTTGATTTAAGATGATTCAGCTGAGTTTCTGCCACTGTATACAGACTGTGGGAGAGCCCTTGTTCAAAAGTGATTCCAAACACTTGCTACGTCTGTGAAAATACAGAGAAAAGAATAACAACTACAAAGACCAAGTCCAATGCTCATTTGAGATGTTACTTCGTCATTCCCTTTCAATTCAGTAGCTAAAAGCCTCATAAAATGTTTTTACGAATGCAGAGTAAAAGGAGTTGTGTTGATTTTACAAGGAGTATAACACAATAGATAGCTGCACTTTTCTCTATTATTCCAGCTGTGCTTTGGTTTGGGATACTCAGATTAAGAAATGGTTACTTAGTAGCCATAGTAGCATGTTTATATATGGGCCGTAGTAAAGCGTGGAAGCTAATAGACTAATATCTTAGACCTTCGTATCTTTGTGTATTGCAGGAATACTTTGACAATGCAGGACAGTGTAGATGCATCATCACCTTCTGCACCATTATGCAGTAGCCCGATAATTACTCTCAATTTAATTTAGGAAATTCAGTTAAGTCTCATTTAAGATGTGCATTCGGATTGAAGCTGCTGAGAGGTCTCTGACTGTATTTATTTTTTAATTTGTCTTTGAGCAGAATGGTTAATGCATTGTTTTGTAATGCAGGAAAGAAAGCATCTACATTTAGCTACCAATGTCAGTTTGAATTTGTTTTTAATGATATCTCATAGTTTAAGTTAAGTTTAAGGAACATTTGTCACAAGCTAAGATTACCAAGATTCAGCATGAGGGGATAGTTCACACTTATAAAACTTCAATTCAAATAAACTCTAACCAGATGTGGCTTCAGTAAACTCTAAACTCTGGCGGTGTCCGTTTATTGAGCTCAATGTGATACTAATACTTTTACAGGAACGTTTATTATTGCGTGTTGTATGCATTACGACGGTTTCTATTATTACACATTAAAGAAGACAAAAAAAATTAGAAAGAATGTCGGTGGAAGGTGGCAACACACCGAGTAACTGATATTAATAATATAACAGATGTGAAAAATACCAGAAAGTGCAACCATCTGTAAATTGAATAAAAATATCATTGGCCACCAACTGTTGTTTTACTGCAAAACATCGGCCTTTTTAAACAGATATTACACAAAACAATACAAATTACACAGCAGATAACAAACAGCTTCATCCTTCCCTTGACATGAAACCAGATTCAATATTAATCAGGCAGATGAGTTCCCATTTGGACCCAAAATGCTTAAGGTAGGAAAGAGAGTCTTTCTGCACTGGCATTCGATTAATAAACCATGTCCACTGACCTGTTTGATACGAAAAGGCCTTGATATCCCAGCTATATGGCTATACACTTTCATAACCTAAGGACTATCTCTAGTACACTCATTTGGGCCCAGACTACTTAGAGTACAACTCTGATGGTGCATTAATACTCTGTATCTACTGTTGTGAAACATGGAGCTACAAAATACCAATTGTTACAATATTCTTTTATCTGGGTTATTATGCAGCACGCATGGAAAACCACACATAAAACAAAGTAAATATGCATGCTTGATGTGCTGTTTAACAGTTAAATAGTGTATGGCACTTAAATTTTTTAAATAACTCCATTGCAATTTAAGCATCCAGCCATTTAAAATATGTTAATCACATTAAAATATTTTATATGGAAGAGTAAATGTTGCAGTTCCGTTTCTAACCCTATTAATTGATTTCCCCAGCTTAATCTACAGCAGATCTTTGCATTGCAGTCTTTCCACAAACTGGCACCCTTGCGTTTTCTTTGCACAGCTGTGCAGCATAATATAAACGTGTCATATAACAAGCATGTCTGATTGCACACATGAACTCCTTAGCTGCAAAAACATACAAATCTGATGATTTCCTTGTACAAACTCATTTGCTAATGCAAACCAATTTGTACCCATCCATGGAGGGATGTATCTGAAATCAGTCACATCGTTCTTTGAAACATAAGTCACATTCGATTTTAATTGAGTCATCACCGACAACCTTTTATAAGGGAAAGACCAGGCCAAGTGAAAAACTGGGAACCGCCAAACACCAATCACAACTTACTTGTTGGCAGCTTCCTTCTTGCCAATGCAAACCCATCATCAAGTGCTGTTTTTTAATTATCCTTTGGCGTGTGGGTTGAAGCTAGATTTGGTCTGGGCCAAAGTCAGAAATAAAAAAAAAAAGATCTCGCCTTCTCAAAACAAACAAACAGGAATTTATTTTGAACTTCAGACTAATTCATTTTCTTTGTTTTCAAGGAAGCCAAATTAATGTTCAAACTGTGCTCTGGAAAGCAATAGCAGTGTTGAAAGTGTTTTTTTTCCTAAACACATATGTGGGAAATGTGGCTTTAAACCCTCTCCAAATGGATGCTTTATTAATACTTCATGCACTTTTTGATGTTGTTTTTTTAACAAAAAGAACAAGAACGGGCCCACATCCATTATTTCACTTCTACAATGCCCAGAAGGTAATGTGCAAGAGGCACAGCAACTTCAATATTAATTTGGGAATTAAAATTTAATGGTGACAAGACTTCCTAAAGAGTATTCAGTCCCAGAAAGGTATAGCAGCATTTTTTGGCAGGCGTACAGGTTTATGAGCTGAATACTTGTTAAGAACACACCAGAAGACCAACGTGTGTAATACAGGTTATTTAAAGAACAGTGGGGTGTTTGTAATAAAAAGGGGGAAAAAAAGTTAGGGCAGTAGGCAGGACCTCCTTTGACTAAAACTGCCAAATGTAGATTGTATAAAATACCACAATACCGCTTAACATTACAAACTTATTTGAAACAAACTGTTGGAAACAATCCATGTCATAAGAAGTAGAGCAATGTATTCAGTTTCATTGCATCCAAACCCCAATTCAGCTGTTTTGTTTGGAAATATATGATAGTGGTTTTATGTTCATCATAAAAATACTAGTGACAAAACTGCAACCAATTAAGCTCCAACACAGTGCACTCAATGTATTAATGAATGACCTAATCCATTATACATTCAAAAGAGCCATCAATGTTGCCAATAAATAAATAAATAACTTGATAGAGCCACCAGCTGAACGGATCTGCCCAAGACAGGACATGTTGGATGGAAATAGTAGGAGCCCTGTGTACCAGAAGGAGCAACAGGATGTGAAGAATAAGAAGCGGGGCAAAAGCAAATCTGAACAAGCCCATAGAACATATGTAACACAAAAATAATTGACATAATAATACTCCCACACATAAACAGGAAGTGAACTTCATTTTACCTTCAAACGTCAAATAGATTCTTGGCATGGGCTGGGTGAAGCACAAGACGCAGCTGGAGAGAACCAGGGCTGGGACCATCACCTGAAACAACGCAAGCCCTGCCATGACTCCTGGATTTTGCAGCAGCATCCACTCCTCCAACTCCTTCGGGAGAAAGGGAGAGAAGGGCACAGAGATATTCAGTCTTTTTAATTTACGAATGGCTGTGGTGTAAAAAAAAAGGTTTATGTTTATTGTCAAGCACGCTCTGCGATGTGTTTCAAACTTTGCAGAACCAGATTTTTATTGCACGGCTCTGGCACGTCCCTGCAAGAGTTTTCATCTTGCACTCTTGCCCTAGACGGCGTAGATGTGTTCAATTAGTTTTCCATCAAATGCTGATTTCATTACTTTCAACAGCACAGGCAAACTGTGCCGAGACCCCACATTCCCCTAGTGCTGCTCACTGACCTCCAGCGACAGGGGAAGAGGTTTAGAGTTTCACCGCCTCAATATGAGAAAATCACGTCGAGGAGAAGATCGTAATAGACATATTGTCCAATATATGTGGTCAGAGAGGAAGAACTGAGGCACTTGACACCAAAACAACAACAGAAATAATCATACAATCATCGTCAAGTTCCAGGAATTTCAGTAACTATTTGGAAATCATACTGTTGTAATTAAATATCAATGACAGAATATACTGCTGACAAAAACAAGCACTGGACAATAGTGAATGGTCCTGGGTGATGCCCTCTGTCACGGCCCTGGGCACTCGATGGCTTTGGCTCGAGGTCAGGTGGCAATGTCAGAAATGCAACAAAACATAAAGTAATTCCAGCAATGGCCCACGGCAAGTGTCGGGGGGATGTCTCCATTTAGGCAAATGTTTACTGCGGACAGTGTTTTTCATTTTTCTCTAAAGTTTATTTTTCTCCTGCAAAGGGGCAACAAAGGTAATTCTACACACACACACACACACACATTGACACAAACACACGCCTACATGCACTTTTATAACGGCTTGCCTGTGGTATTACCCAGGTACGGCTTAATGTGTCACATGTAAGTGGAGAAAGCGATAGAAAGGCGATTCCACTACAGTATTCATTTTACTCTTGATTACCTCACTGATCAGGAGAAAAGGGTAAGAAATGCACTGATAGTCTTTGGATGTATTCATTTATACACTTAATTTAATGAAAGCACATCAGTGAAGACATTTATTATGCTAATTCAATCTACAGGAATCATGAGGCTGGTGATGAGAAAAAATTGTGGATTGGAATTGAATACATTCATATTTTATTAGGCCTATGCTGGTTGTTTTCCAAAATGTTTCCAATTTGTAGCTGTACTCCACATCACTGTCCAGTCCTGTTGTTTTTGAAAAGTTGCCACGATATGGTCTGTTATTTTGCATGTGGTTTCATTTGGAAAACGTAGACAATATGGCTTATGAGCACAAGTTTATCTATTAAGATCTATTCCTGGGGAAGACGGGCTCTCGGGGATCAGACAGTCTGAATTTGTAAACTTGATAATCTACTAACTTCTCTATCTGCATGTTACAAGTACATTCACTATAGCACTATCTATTTCACTCTCTCTCTCTCTCTCTCTCACATATATACAATTAGGTCCATAAATATTTGGACAGTGACACAATTGTCATCATCATCTGAGTCCTATTGAGCAGCATTTCACTTGCTGACGGCAAAATGCCCCAAGAACAAGCAGGGACTAAAGACAGCTGCAGTACAGGCCTGGCAGAGCATCACCAGGGAAGAAACCCAGCATCTGCTGATGTCTATGGGTTCCAGACTTCAGGCAGTCATTGACTGCAAAGGATTTTCCACCAAGTATTGAAACTCACAATTTAATTCATGATTATGTTAGTTTGTCCAAATACTTTTGAGCCCCTAAAATTGGGGGGACCACCTATAAAAATGGGTGTAATTCCTACTCGTTCACCCAATTTGGATGCAACTAACTTCAAATAAAAGATGAAAGTCTACACTTAAAGCACATTGTTTCCTTTCAAATCCATTGTGGTGGCGTACAGAGACAAAATGATGACAATTGTGTCACTGTCTAGATATTTATGGACCTAATTGTACATATACGTGTGTATATATCTAGTTAGATAAGCAGAGAAGCATGAAACACCCATAATAATAACATAAATTCAGTAATAAATTAAACATATAGAAGAAGAATATATTTCAAAGTTATGTCTCCCAAATATTCATAACAGTTTCCAGGTTGTGCTGAGGTGAGGCAGTAAGTAATACAATCCACAGACCTACATTTCTCCTCCATACTCCCCACCCCTCTGTACTCAAAGCCTTCTGTATCCACATTGATCACATCCTCTTAATTGCAAAGCTTAATATTTAAACATTGGATCAGATTTATCCCATATGGGACATGTTAGGAGGTCTGGGACTCGGCCAGAAATGTCATTGTCTTGTTAGGGAAGGGATCTAGAATGAGGTAAAACCATTTGAAATTGACCAGGCTTAATTATTTAGAAATACATCAGTGTTTAACAACATGTTATTAGTAAACATTGTAATGATTGTTTAGCTAGTGTGCATTTTGTTTAATAAAGTTGTTTTATTAACTGGATGGATTCAGAGTACAATTTCAAGAAGCTACACAATTTAGAGAGATGTAAGCTGTCTACCAATATATTAAAATATTACATGTAATATTATTATTATTAATGAAAATGTTGAATACATTATTGGATGACTAGAACAGCAAATTAAAATAGCCACTAACGTATTTAGATAAGATATATATGTTATATATAATATATATATATATATATATATATATATATATATCTTCACAGAATCATAAACACAAAGTAAAGGTTTATATCATACATAATAATATTTAGATATAGAGAATATGAGCGCACGTCCACTGTGGTTGAGATGCCATGGTCTAAATCTCTGGGTACACAATATATTTTAGGGGAGAGTCTTTCCTTATATAAACTACAGACCTCAAGCAACTGTGGGAAAAGTATTTTGAAAAACTACAGAATACTGAACATGTGTTATAATAATAATAATAATAATAATAATAATAATAATAATTATTATTATTATTATTATTATTATTATTATTATTATTATTATTATTATTACCTAGTCTCTAAACTGTCAAAATCCACCACTGTATCTGTATTCAAGCAGAAGTGTCTCCAGTTTCTCAGAAGACGCGCAAATGCATCTGCACCTGTTAAACTGCACAAACCTCTGACTTCCAGCCGAGCAAAACTCATCTCTATCAACCCGGACACCAAACCAGCTAAAACCACGGACTCACCCTTACAGATGAGTCGACCTCCTCCTCGGGGTGTGAAAACTGAATTGCTCTGTCCTGCGGATCAGATCCTAAAGGTCCCCAGATCTGTTATCCCTTCAGCTCTCACTCCAGCTCACTGATCCCAGAAAGTTGCTGGGAAGCGCAGACAGACACAGCCCGCCGCTCCGCGTCCAGCCGTGCTTTCTGCGGCAGCGCAGGGACTGACATGCGGAGGGGAGGTCTCTGCGGCTCCTATTACACTCCCTGCACCGCTTGCGCTCAGCCCCTGCTAATGAGACAGCACACAGATATCCCGGGCCTAACACACAGGATGCACCACAGACACTGGTATATATAACACCACACACACCTATTTCAAGAGTTTTGGGAAGTTTTTTTTTTGTTTCTTTCTCAATTAAAGTTTTTTATTTTCTTCTTTTTGTATGTTTTTAGTTTCTTGGCTTTGCAGGTAAGCACACATCTCAGATTCAGACTGCAATTGAAATGAGTCATTGTTTTACTGTGTGTCATCTCTCTGGCTGTCACACACACACACACACACACACACACACATAGAACTTTACATGTTCAAATATAAAAAGCATCGTTTTAACACGTGTTGTCGGATCAAACAGATCAATATAAAACACATTTGCAATGCAGGATATACTGAATGCATTTAAAGTAATACACTGTAATATGTGAGATGCTATTCAAGGATAATAACTGCTCATCTGTGGCTTTTAATATGATAATGCCTGCTCACACGTAGGCTCTGCAATCAGACTGCCAATTCAGATTTGAAACAAATATGCTTATTCACCCAGTAAGTGTTTGAAGCCATTTGCATGATTATTAAGGCTTCAACAGCAGTCATATAACATCAGTTGTGGGGAAGGAGCACAATGCTAGGGCATAGGGAAATGATTAATCCCTTTTTCTCCCAGAGCAACTGATTTACGGATTGGCCATCAAAATGTCAGATTTTGTGTGGGACTTAGATGTTTTAATGGGTTGTAAAATGTGCTACAGATGACAAAGGAAATTGTTCCTTTTGTCCAGGAACAAACGCATGCCTGTAAAAGACTGCAGCGAGGAAACTGCACGGTGTATTGTTTCTAGCTGCCACTGGTATTCATACAAGGCCTTGATGTGTCACACAAAGTGTAAAGGTGTTAAGTGGAACAGGGAGCATTAAAATCATCTACAAGACCTGCTTTCTTGTCCCTGGGGAAGGTTGTGTGGTTTTATTTAGTATTTTTCTGTCGTTTTACCAGAATAATACGCAAAAGATTACACAGCCTTCTAAAGCAACAGAATGTAGGTGATTTATTATCGCTCTTGTATATCAAAATCATGCAAACTGAATGTCTGAATGGGAAAGAAAGGTGATTTAAGCAATTTTGAGCGTGGCATGGTTGTTGGTGCCAGACGGGCCGGTCTGAGTATTTCACAATCTGCTCAGTTACTGGGATTTTCACACACAACCATTTCTAGGGTTTACAAAGAATGGTGTGAAAAGGGAAAAACATCCAGTATGCGGCAGTCCTGTGGGCGAAAATGCCTTGTTAATGCTAGAGGTCAGAGGAGAATGGGCCGACTGATTCAAGCTGATAGAAGAGCAACTTTGACTGAAATAACCACTCGTTACAACCGAGGTATGCAGCAAAGCATTTGTGAAGCCACAACACGTACAACCTTGAGGCAGATGGGCTACAACAGCAGAAGACCCCACCGGGTACCACTCATCTCCACTACAAATAGGAAAAAGAGGCTACAATTTGCACAAGCTCACCAAAATTGGACAGTTGAAGACTGGAAAAATGTTGCCTGGTCTGATGAGTCTCGATTTCTGTTGAGACATTCAGATGGTAGAGTCAGAATTTGGCGTAAACAGAATGAGAACATGGATCCATCATGCCTTGTTACCACTGTGCAGGCTGGTGGTGGTGGTGTAATGGTGTGGGGGATGTTTTCTTGGCACACTTTAGGCCCCTTAGTGCCAATTGGGCATCGTTTAAATGCCACGGCCTACCTGAGCATTGTTTCTGACCATGTCCATCCCTTTATGACCACCATGTACCCATCCTCTGATGGCTACTTCCAGCAGGATAATGCACCATGTCACAAAGGTTGAATCATTTCAAATTGGTTTCTTGAACATGACAATGAGTTCACTGTACTAAACTGGCCCCCACAGTCACAAGATCTCAACCCAATAGAGCATCTTTGGGATGTGGTGGAACGGGAGCTTCGTGCCCTGGATGTGCATCCCACAAATCTCCATCAACTGCAAGATGCTATCCTATCAATATGGGCCAACATTTCTAAAGAATGCTTTCAGCACCTTGTTGAATCAATGCCACGTAGAATTAAGGCAGTTCTGAAGGCGAAAGGGGGTCAAACACAGTATTAGTATGGTGTTCCTAATAATCCTTTAGTTGAGTGTATATATATATTATATTAGACCAGCTATGACCCATCCATAGATTGCAAATTACAGACTTGTACCCTCTTGCGTTTAGTAGGAAGTGACTTCTAATAATTACTTTAACTGCAATATGCTACAGATTTGATTTGGTCTCAGCCTAATGTTCTCTCTTACCCTGTTGCTTTTTTGTCTGTCACCCTCTGTTGGGCATTATTGCTGGAGGGTCTTGGTTTCCCAGTTTTTCTTTGAAATAGCTTGAAAGTTAACATGCCTTTGTGTGTCTTAAGACTGATATCTGTCTGTATAAAATGATAAGAATCCTGGCTATTAACCCACACCGCTTTAAACACAACTCTAGGGTATAGTACTGGGCTAAATTATGAAGTAAATTAGTAACACATATTCTGTACTTCATCACAATCAAAATATCGGTCTGCATGCCAGTAAAGCATTGTGTGACAGTCTTCTGACAGGGCTGGCCTGTTTTCCTTGGTTCACACTATGATTCATTATTTATTCTTTTGTCAGATATCTTCACCCAAGGCCAATTGTATTATAAACGATAGTAGAAATATTTACATTTTGTTTTCTCGTATGATGTCATACGTTATTATAAATGAGTTGTATGTTGTGAAGAAAAACCTGTTTTTTCACAAATAAAAAGTAACGGCTCCAGTCAGATTTTGTTTGCTTTCGCTTGCATACCTGAAGGCTATCTGCAAGCTGCACGTCTGAATAACACTTCTCTTGGCTGCACTCACACTGTCCGCTTTCGCTGTTGGCACGTGTTTAAACCTAACTAAATATTTTGTCTATGGGTGATAGTGGGAATTGTTGCTCTATCTGAATCCCTGTAGCTGATGTCGCACCACTTTTTTGAGAGCCCTTTCTGCAACAATTCCACTGTTATGAGGACTAACCAATAAAACATACACAGTTCTTGTTCATATTTAGAAAATTGCAGACGGGACATACACTCACCTAAAGGATTATTAGGAACACCTGTTCAATTTCTCATTAATGCAATTATCTAACCAACCAATCACATGGCAGTTGCTTCAATGCATTTAGGGGTGTGGTCCTGGTCAAGACAATCTCCTGAACTCCAAACTGAATGTCTGAATGGGAAAGAAAGGTGATTTAAGCAATTTTGAGCGTGGCATGGTTGTTGGTGCCAGACGGGCCGGTCTGAGTATTTCACAATCTGCTCAGTTACTGGGATTTTCACGCACAACCATTTCTAGGGTTTACAAAGAATGGTGTGAAAAGGGAAAAACATCCAGTATGCGGCAGTCCTGTGGGCGAAAATGCCTTGTTGATGCTAGAGGTCAGAGGAGAATGGGCCGACTGATTCAAGCTGATAGAAGAGCAACTTTGACTGAAATAACCACTCGTTACAACCGAGGTATGCAGCAAAGCATTTGTGAAGCCACAACATGTACAACCTTGAGGCGGATGGGCTACAACAGCAGAAGACCCCACCGGGTACCACTCATCTCCACTACAAATAGGAAAAAGAGGCTACAATTTGCACAAGCTCACCAAAATTGGACAGTTGAAGACTGGAAAAATGTTGCCTGGTCTGATGAGTCTCGATTTCTGTTGAGACATTCAGATGGTAGAGTCAGAATTTGGCGTAAACAGAATGAGAACATGGATCCATCATGCCTTGTTACCACTGTGCAGGCTGGTGGTGGTGGTGTAATGGTGTGGGGGATGTTTTCTTGGCACACTTTAGGCCCCTTAGTGCCAATTGGGCATCGTTTAAATGCCACGGCCTACCTGAGCATTGTTTCTGACCATGTCCATCCCTTTATGACCACCATGTACCCATCCTCTGATGGCTACTTCCAGCAGGATAATGCACCATGTCACAAAGGTCGAATCATTTCAAATTGGTTTCTTGAACATGACAATGAGTTCACTGTGCTAAACTGGCCCCCACAGTCACCAGATCTCAACCCAATAGAGCATCTTTGGGATGTGGTGGAATGAGAGCTTTGTGCCCTGGATGTGCATCCCACAAATCTCCATCAACTGCAAAATGCTATCCTATCAATATGGGCCAACATTTCTAAAGAATGCTTTCAGCACCTTGTTGAATCAATGCCACGTAGAATTAAGGCAGTTCTGAAGGCGAAAGGGGGTCAAACACAGTATTAGTATGGTGTTCCTAATAATCCTTTAGGTGAGTGTATATCAATATCTATTTCACCAGCTTTCAAGTGATGCCAAAGTGGGATCTTATCTAATCAGATCCCAGAAAATAAGTAACTTACAAAAGCTTAATTTGGTTAAAGAACATACAGTGGGGGAAAAAAGCATTTGATCCCCTGCTGATTTTGTTCGTTTGCCCACTGACAAAGAAATGATCAGTCTATAATTTTAATGGTAGGTGTATTTTAACAGTGAGAGACAGAATAACCACAAAAAAATCCAGAAAAATGCATTTCAAAAAAGTTATAAATTGATTTGCATGTTAATGAGGGAAATAAGTATTTGACCCCTTCGACTTAGTACTTGGTGGCAAAACCCTTGTTGGCAATCACAGAGGTCAGACGTTTCTTGTAGTCGGCCACCAGGTTTGCACACATCTCAGGAGGGATTTTGTCCCACTCCTCTTTGCAGATCCTCTCCAAGTCATTAAGGTTTCGAGGCTGTCGTTTGGCAACTCGAACCTTCAGCTCCCTCCACAGATTTTCTATGGGATTAAGGTCTGGAGACTGGCTAGGCCACTCCAGGACCTTAATGTGCTTCTTCTTGAGCCACTCCTTTGTTGCCTTGGCTGTGTGTCTTGGGTCATTGTCATGCTGGAATACCCATCCACGACCCATTTTCAATGCCCTGGCTGAGGGAAGGAGGTTCTCACCCAAGATTTGACGGTACATGGCCCCGTCCATCGTCCCTTTGATGCGGTGCAGTTGTCCTGTCCCCTTAGCAGAAAAACACCCCCAAAGCATAATGTTTCCACCTCCATGTTTGACGTTGGGGATGGTGTTCTTGGGGTCATTCCTCCTCCTCCAAACACGGTGAGTTGAGTTGATGCCAAAGAGCTCGATTTTGGTCTCATCTGACCACAACACTTTCACCCAGTTCTCCTCTGAATCATTCAGATGTTCATTGGCAAACTTCAGACGGGCCTGTACATGTGCTTTCTTGAGCAGGGGGACCTTGCGGGCGCTGCAGGATTTCAGTCCTTCACGACGTAGTGTGTTACCAATTGTTTTCTTGGTGACTATGGTCTCAGCTGCCTTGAGATCATTAACAAGATCCTCCCGTGTAGTTCTGGGCTGATTCCGCACCGTTCTCATGATCATTGAAACTCCACGAGGTGAGATCTTGCATGGAGCCCCAGACCGTGGGAGATTGACAGTTATTTTGTGTTTCTTCCATTTGAGAATAATCGCATCAACTGTTGTCACCTTCTCACCAAGCTGCTTGGCGATGGTCTTGTAGCCCATTCCAGCCTTGTGTAGGTCTACAATCTTGTCCCTGACATCCCTGGACAGCTCTTTGGTCTTGGCCATGATGGAGAGTTTGGAATCTGATTGATTGATTGCTTCTGTGGACAGGTGTCTTTTATACAGGTAACGAGCTGAGATTAGGAGCACTCCCTTTAAGAGAGTGCTCCTAATCTCAGCTCGTTACCTGCATAAAAGACACCTGGGAGCCAGAAATCTTGCTGATTGATAGGGGATCAAATACTTATTTCCCTCATTAACATGCAAATCAATTTATAACTTTTTTGAAATGCGTTTTTCTGGATTTGTTTGTTGTTATTCTGTCTCTCACTATTAAAATACACCTACCATTAACATTATAGACTGATCATTTCTTTGTCAGTGGGCAAACGTACAAAATCAGCAGGGGATCAAATACTTTTTTCCCCCACTGTAACATTAAACTGAGTTCCTCAATATTTCAAGTAACACAACACTTTGTTAGAAGAAAACGCCCCCTTGCACTGGTTTCTGCAATTTCAGTTATAAAACTCACCAGCCCCTCTGGGTTTCATATTATCCTCCCGTCCTCTGCTCTTCAGTGTTTGGCTTCTGTATTTATTTCATTTCTTTTGATATGGGTGTTTGATTTTAGTATTGTTGTTGTTCCTGCAGGACCTCACAATGTAGTTGTAGGATTCTCTAAATGAGTGTATTCAGATTTCACAATGTGTACATGGCAGTGGGTCGTCTGAAGAAGAATTGGAAAGTTGTCTCCTGGCCAATATATATGTGGTCAAATAGTCTCTCGATTCTTTCATGACTGTTTTGGTGAGCACCACGTTGCACCAGCATGCAGAATATGTTGGGGCAAAGTTATCGCTTTCCGGATTCAAAGACAGGTTGAGTCATTTTCCTTTTTTTTTTAACTTCATTCCATAGAAGTGATTCAAACAAATGGAGGTCTCTAAAGTCCCTGTTGTGACCTGGCTTTCACACTGTCTTTGGCTATTACCTTATGGAGCAGCAATTCAAACACGTGCAGGGAAATAATATACAGTTATTTCCGAGTGTTTATTTTACCAGAGCCTTAAAGCAGCTTCTTGGTCTTTCAATGAAATTAAATGCTTAAAGAATGTCTGTTATGCCAAAGCTGCAGGAACGTATTATACTTATAGGCCGCCTGCTCTATCTCAGTGGGTTTTGGGTTCGATGCATAGCAAAGGCCCACAAGTTAATTTCAGAAGATTGCGTATCAAAATCATAATTTCTCTTTGTGTACTCGAGTATTCGTTTTACAGTACAAGATGCAAATGTACATACGGATGAAAACCTCTTCATTGAGGTGTGTTGTTTAAATAACATAAACTCTCGACTCAAGCAGCTGCACTCATTTGCATATCCTTTTATATCGGTGTAAATTAAACATCCAAATACTTGTGGCTTCTCTTTGCACTTTGTCATGAAAGGCTCACAATAATGATGGAAAGTGAATAATGTGAATGCTAATAACAGGATGCAAATGAAGGAGAGAAATCTAGTGTTGGGGGGGGGTGAGTAACAGTACAAAAGCTCGACAGTCGGATGCAACTGATGTTGTACTTTTCTTGCTTTCAGCGTAAATGCCAAGCCATATAGGGCAATCTTCTATTCCAAGATTTTAAGAATGTGCATAATGGAAAGTGATTTAAAAAACATATGCCTAGCCATATATAGCAAACACATCACAAGTCATAAAACTAACCTGAGTTACAATGGGATACTCGTAGTGTGGGGAGTCACATTTCTGAACCCCTAGAAACGGAGACTAATGTGTTGACTTTTTACATTCTTCCCCAAAAATGATTTCACAAAACTATTACACATCAACTGAAGCTATTCAAGCGTTCAAAAGCCTTTCACGCTGTACTGTATTTCACCGCTCAATATAGGTGTTGACTGCTAATCCATTCAGGTCAATTACTAGAGAAAGCAATCCTAAAGCTTGGCCTAGTGACCCTATAGCCATTAAGTTATAACCCAAGGGAAGCCGACACCTGTTAGTACTGGAATTTTGTTTTGTTTATAAAGGCATTTGTAGCATCTTCTCAAGTTAATATCAATCATTAAAAAGTACTCAAAGTGTTATTTACAGCACTCTATATAATGTGCTGCTTAGTTATAAATACAAATGCTACCTGATAAGATAAACCTCTTCTGTCTAAAATAACAGAATTGGTCTCAATTACATTTTTCTTTCAACTTTATGTTCCTTGCTCCCCTGCTGAAGATGTGCTTATTGAGTTTTACTCATCCAGATGTACGTCATTGAAATTTAATTAAATTGATAATAGAATATGTGAGTGCTGTCAAAGTGACTAAACATCTGAGCTGCTCTTAATAACTTCACGTCTAACCTTTCGAACATAAATTGCTTTGTTATTTATGAATATGTCTGTGCAAACTTTAAGTGAATGAAATACATTCACCAGTCTAACTTATGAGTCTCGGGTTAATTCGCCTCTAGCATTTCAGTTGAAGCAGCCCGATTTAGTTCTTTGATGACTCAAATTAAAGAGTACTTCTATTGTAATTACTAAGAATCCATTTCCGTATTAAGGGGGTTGAGGCAAAAACACTGCATGATCTTTAAACTTTATCTTATTGACATCAAACAGGCCTGTTTAACCAGTATAGACAAAACCAGGCTTTTTTTCTAGTATTAGATTTTGTTAGAAGGATTTGCTCTCTTTGTTGATCATTATTTAACTCCTTTGTGTGATGCAATTATTTTCCCCCGAGATCTTTACAAATTAAAAAGATTAGCAGGAGCAAAGACAGCAGCTCAGCGTCGGATCTTGGCCAATAGCAGCCCTTTCTGAACACGTCTGGAAGTAGAGCAATTATACCATGTGGTGTTGCGTGCGTTTACACCCCTGCTTGCATTCAAACGGTCAACTCAGACACACCTCTTAGTGCCAGAACTACACAGCCCCAACAGAGCAACAAACCCACTATTATCATTAAAACACAGACGCAGGGGGTTTGAAACCTCCGCCAAGTCCCACGGGAATTACATCACCATAAGAAGCTCATTTTACATGGGATGAGTCCTGTTAAAACAAGGATTTAGCACAATAATTGATGCCATCGTTAATATTATAATTGTTTTTCTAAAGCATGTTATGTACTTAGAAGGTTGTGTTAACCTGTTTTTGTCATGCGCTCAGGAGTGGCAGAGTAAAGCCGATAACTTCAAAATAGGATCATTCGTATTGTTGTTTAGTGTTCACCTGGTTAAGGAAAAGTGAACAGCGTTATAACAGTGAAACTCAAGTACCCTGTAGCTGTGGAGATATTCTGACAAACATATCAGGGTAAAAGAATATGATAACTTGAGAAAGGTTACAAATGACAGGAGGCCATTCAGTCAATCTTGCTAATTTGGTTGCTATGTTAATAAATATATATATGTGTGTGTGTGTGTGTGTGTGTGTGTGTGTACTAATAATAGCTTTCTTCTTTTAGTACCACAGCATACCATCCGAGGTATTAAAGTCATACAGTGGAGCTATTCTGGAACAAGGTCGACCACCCCCTACATTCACCCCTCGAGCTAAACAACAGGATCTGTTTTTGATTTTCTAATTTCCAGGGTTTAGAGTACTGTAAGATTCCCTGGGATGGTATGATTATAATATATCCTACAGTCAGCCAGACTGACGATGCAGCATTTCTAGACGGTAGCCAGAGTTCTGCCCTAGGTGGATACATCTAACACACATTGTGGGCGACATTGGTTTGGATTTCATTTAAATGTAATACATTAAGTTCAGTAAACACACAATATTCGTATTATCTCCTTAAATAACTAATAACTAATAGCTTTTCTTCATTTGATTTAATTGTGAATCACACACTCAGATTTGTGTTCAGATTTCCCTGCGATTCCATCATCTGGTATTCACACCCTTCGCTTGAAACAAGAGTATTCTGTGATTCATGCAGATGGAAAAATACGTGATGCTCTGCAATGGCATGTCTGTACTCTCACAACGATGTATTATAATACTTACTTATTTCTTAGCAGACACTCTTATCCAGGGCACCTACAGTTTACACAAGAGGTGTAGTGCACTAATACAGTCAGTACCAACTACAATAAGGTCACATCATAGTGCAATGCAGTAACAAGTGCAGACAAATACAGTTAAGTCCTGGGTATGTGCTAGAGGGACCAGGGGGGCATGGGAGAAGTCACAGTGAAACAATAGAAGTGCTAACAATACATAAGTACGCCGGAGCATAGGGAAGCAAAGTAAAATAAAGTGCATAATAGCAAGCTGAGAAGCCCAGGAGATAGATGTGTCTTTAGCAGATGCTGAAAGGTGGTCAGCGACGGGGTCAAGGGTGACTCCGAGATTCTTAGCAGAAGATGAGGTGGAGAGTGCGGTAGATTCTGGTGGCCCTGAAATGGAGAGATCAGTAGACAGTGCAGAGTAGATGAGATCTGGAAAGGTTAAGCATGTAGGTCAGTGTTATTAAAATCACCACCTTGAAGGCCACGATCCAGAAGGTTAAATAAGTCATTTCCCAACATCACCTGCTTAGGAAGGATGTCACATTGGTTCAGTTAGGTGAGTAATTAATACAATTGAGAGCTCAAGTTAGATGTAAACCAAGGGTTCTGGCTCCTCAACACCTAATAGGACCTACAAACGATGGAACTGTATAGGAGCATTGCTGAACTGGCATCTTTACGTATGACACTGCAGAAAAGGAAGTCAAAGAAAAAACTGCTGAAAGACTGGTGATCTGGGACCATCACACAGAGTTCAGTGTCGCTAGTGCTGCATGGCATTGTTGGTCTTTTATCTTCATCCATTACTAATGAAATATTGCATACAGCATGTCTACAATGTATTGTGTTTCCATACCAGTTTGCAAGTGGCTTCTGCTCCAGGTCAATTTAACATGTTTAGAGAGACATCTTGCCTGGTAAAGTGCCACAGTTTTTCCACAGCAGTGTAAGTATTTTTTAAGAACCAATTATTCTGAGCCTTTTTCTAACCACTGGAACAACATCAAATCTCAGATAAAAGCTATACTTTGAGGTCTGTTAAGGAATCATTCTGAAATATTGCAGTGAATTATACAAATACAGGGATGGAGGGTCAGAAGGGAAGGAATGATGACTGTAAAAACAATACCTGCCTCGCATCATCATTTACATTGCACGGGCATATTTTCAGTGACATGTTGAAAGGCGATTTGTTCTCCTACAGCTAGACCACTTAGCACAACATACTGTCACAGTAATTCAACATTAACCCTGGGGAGAGTTTCTGGGGGATATTCAGCTGCCTGTATTTGTGTAACACTCACTTCATTATATTGCAATGTCAGATTTAAACAAAGATATATATTTTTTTTAATATACTAAATCAGCTCATTCCTCTTTGCCTAATTCCCTGTGCAACTCATGGTTCCTCCTCCCCGGGAGAGGAAAGCTCAATGACATTCAGACGTTGCTCATGCCTAAGTGGATTATTAATTGTAGTGGACTGCCTCAGAGAAGGTTGAAATGACATGAATATGCAGCTTTCAGTGCCACTAAGCAGGAATAATCTCATTCTATGATGAGGGCAAGGATAGAAAGGTTACTATTCTGGGAGACGTCACAATCATCTCAGTAACGCTGGGTTAAGCATGATCCGTCATCAAGCACATATACTACAGTGGTGAAATGGCCGTTTCATTTTCCATTTGATGGTATCAGTATTGTGTTTACTGTACAGGCAAGTGTGGTGCCAGGGTAATTTGGCATGGGTATAGTTTTCAATCTGTACCATGTAATACCTGTGCCATCATCTTGTCATTCTGGCTCATGTAATAGCGCTAATTACTAACAGCTTACACCTTGCTGGGTGAATATTATATGCTCCAATATTAGCTCAGTTTGTGCTTTTTGAATTCCACTTAAATGAATGTAATTCAGTGAACCTAGCCTGGAGAATGCTTGTCATTAACCCCTTCTGTTACCTCTCAGTTTGTCATTTCATTCATGGTTTTCTTGTCTCTTTTGCACATTTGACTTTTTCTGTATACTTTTATATAGCTTTACAACCTACATTTTCTGCAACTTTCATGACTCCTAAAGAATTATAACATGTTTATTTTGTTGATTTCAATATACATTGTATAGTTAGTATGTTGTTATAATCTACATTCCTCAAATCATATCCACCTAAAGTTGCTTATTTCTTTCCTTTCCACTGGCTGTGCATGTTGTTTTTTTTACAGCAGTAACAGCAATAATCATACTATGTAAGTAATATACATGTATTTTTCTCTTGAACTGAATACAGAGTAATGCCTTCATTGGTTTCCCTGTGAATGTTTAATGGTTCATTCATTGTTAATTCAGTTCCTCCTGATGAATTTCAAGTAGCACAAGGGTGACGGTTCCCGTTATCAATCTTTCCCACTTTTAACATAAGTTAATATCAGGGCATGCAGCCCGCCTGCCGTTTACTATCTGCAATCAGTGCAGATTTAGTTTTAAACAGTCAATCAACATATGACCTCCCTGTCTTGAGAGATCCTGTAGTGCTTCTGTAATGTAAATGAACTGGCTCTGCTGAAGCCCAAATAAAAAACATTATTCATTCGTTGTAGGCTGATCGATAATACTCAACCAACAAAAATACAACTAAGATGTAAAATGCTTCCAGAAAGTAGGCCACAATACACTGTATATTTGATCTACAAGGCTGATCTATAAAGGAGGCCTGATTTCAGACCAGTTTTCTTCCCTGAAACTCCAATTTGGCAACAAACACCAAATAAATACAAAATCAGCATAAACTCCTCTTCTGTTACACAGAATGCAATAGAGGATATTATTTTCTTGGGCTTTTACTACAGACTTCCTTCTGGTTGTCAATCCAGGCGGTCTGTTGTACAATGTAAGCTGTGTACAGTCCTCATCATCTCCCAGAGAAGATCTGTTCTGGTTGAAATTCTTGTTCATTCGGCACAATTTTTATCGAGGAAACGTCGAGGGACTGCCGCGACCAGCACATCCACTTCAGAACCTGTTCTTCATGCTTTAAATAATTTACTCTAGTAGTCAGGTATGACAATGTTTTTCAGGTTATTATCATGTTGAGAAACAATCCTATCTCCAGCTGGCTGACCTCCTGATAGTATTGTTTCATGCAGATGAATGGAAAGATACCTATGGGCCAATCTGCCATTTGCACAACAGCAAAATATGCCAGGATGAAGCAATGAGAAACTTTTTTCTTTATGATGTCTGAAAATTGGGTTTATTTTGCAGAAGTAACCATGTTGCTTGTAAAGAAATATGCGTATAACTTGCATTTAAAGTTGTTGAAAGAGCAGAAATGTTGTAAAACAGACAGCAGGAATCTGTATAAGTTCATATTTACAATATTTTCTCCCATTAGGGTCAGACAGAGTGTTACTCTAAGCTAACCTGGCCAAGTATAATAAAGTATAATTTCTGCCAGCAAGAAATTTTAATAAAAAGAAAGGAACAGGATTTTGTGCAAGAAATATATAGATGTGTAACAATACAGCTGGATATCTAATACAGTTTGAATGTGCTTGTCAGCCAGGTTTCCAAAACCAAAGACCAGGCCCACTCCGCTGAGAAAATATGAATCAGTACTTTTTAGGATCATATTTCTAACCAAGAACACAGTTTTAACAAAGCACTTCAATCATGTTTTTAACCAGAACACGCAGAAATAAAAAATGTTCAGAGGCGTTTCATGCTGCCATATCTTTCCAGATTTGGACAGATCAGTTATTAGGCGTAAGCACCAGCTGTGGTAGGAAAGAAGTGGTTAATAAAAACTTCCAGTGATAAAACTCTGTAATGCCTGCACTCTTCAGAAATGTCAATATTGAATTCACGCGAAATAAGATTAAAACTATAGACAGTTACGCTCAGCTCAAGTGGATAATTATCTGTTATCTGGTAACAATTTTCTCTTGGAGACTGCAATGGCATAATTCAATAATATTATATTAATAACAGTGCCAAATATCACAAACAAAAACTTTTAACTTTTGAAAAAATATAGATATCTTGTTTCTCCCCATGAGTGTGCTAAACAATAATTTACAGCCATGAATGCTGTTGCACATTTAATCATCGATACAATCTTGTTCATCATTACATCACAGACTACGGCCCAAAGCCAAGCATAAACCCAGCCTAGTGATAAACAAATGCCACAAGGACACCCCAGAAAAAAACGTAAGATAATTTTATTAGTATAATGAGATGTTCCTTTTAAAACAGGTCTTTTGTGTCATTGCAGTTTGCAAATTCATTAATGTGATCAAGGAAAACAGCGTCACCGTAATGCTTTAAAAGGGTTGTGTCAGGACATACATCAGCTGTGTAAGATTTAATTATATCCAGTAAATCTATTGAACTTTCAAATTACTTTTTTGGGATGAATATGCAACCAAAAAATCCCCTTCACATACCAAAACTGTAATATGTATGACTTTTAACAAAAAAAAGTCTGTTAGAAATTTTGAGGGATATGTTGCCTTTGAAAGTCAGATTGAAAGTGAAATAAAGAGCTGTTTTAAACTGTTGCAACAGACAATACTTATTTGCATCAGTAATGCCATTTGTGCTCCCCAAGGACATCGCAAATCAGTAAACCAGTGACAGAGTGACCTGCTTTCCAGACTGTATAATCAATTTCTATAGTCTCTTATGTCAAAGACTCTACATTGCTTCCATTCAACATTTCGTATTTCTGTGAGCTGTGGCTCTCAGCATGAGTTTGGGTCAGCATCAGCATCAGCATCCAGTGATTACTGTCACAAACATATAGTTTAAATTACAAATCTATTATATATTATACAGTGTTTCAGTATAAAGGATGAAAAAAGCTGAGTTTAAAGGAAATAAACATGCCTTTTCCATTTCCTCTGCCCTAAGAACAACAACATAACATTTTAATTCATTGGGATATTTTCCCTTTATTTAGAAAACTCCTTTGAATGCAAGCACATAGGAATAAAAATGAAAAGTTGCTTTTAAGATATATAAAAAATACTATATATATGATTATTATTATTAGTTTTTTTAATTGCCAAGTGTCTTTATTAATTTAATTATTTTCTCATCCAGCAAAATTTCAAAGCATCTATTTTGATTTTATATTTACTACCAACATATGATTTGTTCTCTAAATGCAAAGTATTAATAGAGAAACTATGAAAAGAGCGCTGGTATCCAAACAGGCCAATAACCTCTGGTTCTGTCCTTGTCCAAGCTTTTTAAATTGACCATGGAGTTTGTGCACTTTACTGTGGTTTTCCACTTTTTCTGGGGTTTCCTACTGTGCTTTACTACACTGGACCACGGGAATATGATCGTATACTATAATGCATACAAAAGACATGTTTACTACAATATTCCACAGATTACTCATGATCCACTGTAGTCAAACATAATTAAGGCATGCTGAACACTTTGCACAACTATCTTAAAACCAAGCTAAATGTACAAAAAAATGGCAAATTCAACCTGAACCTCATTCATATCCTGAACAATTGTCTCTAGAAACAAGTTAAATCCATCCATTGTAGTACACTTATAATAGCACTATCGTAGATTCCTATGTTCAATATGACTGCTACTTGAATTCAGTTGGGAATCTTTCTTAGCATTGCCCTGTATTGTTCCCTCTCTGAATACTGCTCATGCAGACAAAGAGGCATTAGGAAAGTGCTTTTAAACTCCCCACAACGAAAAGGTCACTCCTGTTTCTTTTCCATTGCCTGCAAATATTCTGTGGCAGAATTTCCGAAGTGAATAATAGGCAGTCAAGTTCTTTCCATATTAACACACGCACAGTAATTTCTTAAGGGAACAGGCACTGACTTGTGTTTTGATCTGGAAATATACGTGCAGTTAATTTTGATTAGGGGTCTATTTTCTGTTTTGGTGAAAAATATTAATCATTTTAAAACACATTCAACCTTTCCTTAAGACAAAAGTGTTCCAGATGTGAAATATTTATATGAGTTACTGCCAGAAACAAAATATGCCAGTTCGGAATAGGCTAATTATTATTATTTCCTACCTGGAAAATAGGTATAAGCTGCTGTTAAATTTGAAATGCATGAGACAAGTGTAATATAACTGCAGTAATATTGCCATGTGGATATTAACCTGCATTTAAGAGTTTTTTAACTTGACATACATATGAAATATAATCTTAATACATAATACTTTAACACCACACAAATCCTCTGGTTTCACTCTATCATATGAAAGAGGTCCAATAAAAAGAATGGCATGTGCTGGACCAACCAACCTTGAAGATTAATTATATTACATTGTGTGTGCAATCAATACCACATTTGTGTACTTGAGAATGCTTGCACACGAGTCATGCAATGAGCCAATGAAACAAATAACAGTACTGGTAAAATGCAATGAAACTAGACGATTTAAAATAGACTTCTCATCCACAACCCTATAGTTTCAGGTCATTGTGGGTTATAAAAGAATTATTTGAGCAAAGTAGTGTTTCTCCTTAAAGCCCCGTTTATTCCTGATAAAAAGAAGGGAAGAAAAAAAGTCTGTCTGCTCTGGGAAGTTAGCTTCCCACTGATGTGTCAACGCGTTGACATCTTACAAATATACTGAGCATGATTTCACAGCCTCTCAGGTACAAACATGCATTCCTCTGGCAAACTGGGGAGAAAGAAAGAGTTAAACCTCCTTCACGAAAAAGCTCTTTAACCTTCCAAAGATCTCCTGTGGTGGATCTGTTGCAGTTTTTAATTCTGGTTCAGTGGTGTCACATTGGCACTTCTAAACACAATATAGGATGATGAGATTGTTAGGTGAGAAATGCAAGTAAAACAAATATATTGGTGTTACTATGAGGATTTTACCTTGAAACCACAGCAAACCAACTTAACTGTTTTATTATTTTTCCCCTTGTAAGATCAAGTTGCTTTTACACCTACAGAGCTGTGGTGAAGCCCAACTATGTGCCAACGTTGGCTTTGACATACAGTTAATGATTTAGCTGGAACTAAGATCTTTGGCTTTTGTATTTAGGAGCAAATGTTATGCTTTCAAAGTCACCCTGTATGTTAGAATTCTGCCCTTAAAAGGATGTTTAATATTTTCAGCTAAGGTGCTACTTGGCATTTTAAACACAGAAAACATGCGCTCTCTATTCAGTCTATAGCAAAAATAATCAACTGCAGTAATCAGTATGATGAGGCACCATTTATAAGTATATTTTGCTTAATTGCCCCCTTAAAATACTTTTCAACCGATTGCTCACTTTAGGAAGAAAATAAACTAAAATTATTTATTTTTCTTCTACATATGGTATAATCACCATTTAATCATTTTCTGGAACTTATGTAACCCAATTTCTGTTTTCCTAAACTGGCAAAGAGCAGATTCAACACCACCATGCCCTGAAAGTGGAAACTGAAAATTATGTTAAAGACCAATATGAATCACGTTATATCTCTCTTTAAGAACAGTTAGCGAATCGGGCATAATAAATACCAGATACAGTTAACACATGGATGACATATGCATTCTTTGTAGAAAAAGTTAATGCTGATGCTAAAATATGTAAGTCACCAATAAAACCAAAAATAACTGATGTTTTATTTTGCTTAGTAGCAAGTCTGTTGTGACACCAGAAAGCTTCTGATGGATTTTGTCTTCCAGCTGTGGGTCATGTCAGTACATCCAATCCTTCAGATTGAACCACAACCAACAGACAGCAGGACTGAGGTCAGGCCATCATGGCAGGGATTCCTCCAGGATGATTTTTCTCAGCACCCTTTTAAAGCTACGGATCTCCAGAGAGAGAGAGAGAGAGAGAATGTTCATTCTGGAAAGCTGTGATGTTCGCAGCTAGGGTTTGTGAAAATATATATATCATCATCATCAGCCTATATCGATCCACTGCTGGATGAAGGCCTCCCCAACAAGCTTCGATCTACAGCTTCTCTTTTCCACGCCACGCCTGCAAAATGTATTATTTAATCTTCCCATCTTTTGTGTGGTCGACTTCTAGGTCTTTTTTCATCTGTTAAGATCCATTCAATAGCTGCCTTTGTCCATTTGCCTTTGATCTGTTCTTCTTGCAGTGTGACCGGCCCATTGCCATTTTAACATTTCACTCTTTCAGTGATGTCACATATTTTGGTTTGTTCTCAGATCCATTCATTCCTTTTTCTCTTCTTGTTATTCCAAGCATACATATTCCCATGCTTCTTTGTGTCGCCCACAGTATATATATATGTATGTATGTATGTATGTATGTATGTATGTATGTATGTATGTATGTATGTATGATCTGTTCTAGGGTCTGCCACATTTGCACTGGAATTTTGCCAAATTTCAGAAAGCCAAAAGGAAAGCACAGAGAAATTCAAAAATTTGGAAGATCCAAATTAATGCAAAAAACAAACAAAGCAGAAAAACCACAACAGACCACCGCTGTAAGGTATAGGTGAGAGTCCTCTTCTACACACACTGACAATAAAGAGGCACAATGCATGTTCATGGAGAGTCAAATTATCTCCAGCAGCCTACAAATACTAAGACAAAAGGATTAAACACAAAAAGCAAGATTAGACCCAAAACCAAGTAATTAAAACTTAATGAGCACTTAAACACACACCAGTAAAAGCAGCCACTTTTATCTGCAGTCTTCCCACGCTAAACCATCTTTCATCTGAGAAGCACAGCACAGAACTTTTACCCCGGTTATATATACATATATATATATATATATATACACATTTTATATTTTTGGATCGTCAAAAGATTACCTGACAGACGAAAATGCAGACCTGTCTCATTAAGCCGTCAAGTCTGGGTCTGCCGTTTATGTTGGTCGTAAGTGGGGATTGGCAGGGAGACAGTGGAGAGAGTGTATGTATATGTGTATGTGTGAGAGAGAGAGAGAGAGAGAGAGAGAGAGAGAGAGAGAGAGAGAGAGAGAGAGAGAGGCAACTTCATCAGGGTAGGTGAATGTGGCACTGGTCAGCTCTCTTACCAGCACCTCATAAATACCTACGAGTGTCCAATCAACATGGCACAACCAGTGACACAAACCTGCTACACTGAAAGACCAAGCTCAGGATGAACTCTCATAATGTGCGGAAGACTAGAGTTATATCGCCACAACTGACTCATTGAATTGTGCCAGCATGTTTCCCCTGCCCCTAAAAAAGAATAATTACAGGAATTAAATTAATGAGTTCCCTCAGTCATTCATAGCATTTGTAGAGCAATAATAAGAGACAGCAGCAAAATCAGCATTTCTACATTTGTCTCGATCAGTAACATGTCTGTAACTTCTGGTCATTTCTCAAACCGTATTTCTTGCCTATAGTCACTAGTAAGAATGAAAGCGACAGAAATGAAAAGATCACGATCTTAACGTGCCCTTTTGCCTCAAAGGTTTTTTTAATTGGCTCTCTCCAATGAACTTGTTCTCAAGATCTTTTCTCTCTCTCTCTTTCTCTGCAGCTCTCTCTTTCAATGAACCTGGCAGTTTCGAATGGTAGCCCCACAGCTGCAACCCACCGGAACCTTAATTGCAATCAACACTTTCCCCCGTTTATAAAGACCTCTACAGAAAGTGCCAACAAAAAGTTACTGACTTGAGGTTACGCTTGTAAAGAAAGCCAACATTTGCCAAGATTTCGAACTGATGGGACCCGTCTTTAATGAAAGCAATTACTCAGATGGGCTGGACCATTTACTGCTGCGTGTCAGAATGGTTAAGAAATTATAATAATACTTTCTTGAAAAAGTATACAAACTGAAAGCTCAGCATCTTTTCAAGAAACATAAAACCAGTAGGAACTTAATTATGGTTTCATGAATACTTACCACTTTTCTTAATGCCAGGTTTTACATTTGTGGGCCTCCCTTTCAGTCTGTTTTATCCCAAACAAATTTTCGTTACTCCTCATAGTATTCATATTTAAAATGATTTCTTCAGCATACATTGATTTTGTGCTACATTTTAACATCCGTTTGTTTCTAGCATCATTGATTTTTATTTATTCATTCTTACATCTCTCTAAATTAAATTCAGTATGAACACACTGTACTACATTTCATTGCCCTTCCCTTACCTTGTTACAAAATGTAATACATTAAAAGTCCTCTTGTATCTGATGTTGCTGGTACATTTTATTGATACTCTCTGCAGTACATCTACAGCACATAATACGACATGAAAATGTTTAACTTCAGTGACATACATCAAAGGGGCAATAAGTATTACATCCCTTTGCGTACAATGCTTATCTGACACATTTATCTCCCAGGTAATACTGCCGATTTGCAGATTCTCATGTTTTTTAATGGGACAAGCCATTTTTGAGTGCCCCATCTCAGGATGGCTGAGTACTAGGACTAGGAGTATTTCTCGGCTGCTCCCCGACTCTTACCGCGGAGGAACAGCGCATGTATTATTTAATTGACACAGCGCTCTTTTCAAGGTCGTTTCTTTCACCAATAAGTAAGGGATTGCATTTCTATCATGGCATCCTCACAGGGGGATAAACCATGAAAGCCTTCACACATTGCCCTTGAATAACATAAATATTATATATATATATATATATGTTTTCTATATATTTTTAATAACTAGAGGGAGGAGAAAACCCTTTGGAAATACTCTGAGTAAAGGTTGACGCAACACAGACATTTCACAAAGAAGAAACTCGTGCCTGAAACAATCGTAGAGGGCTGATATGCTGTTGATCTGTTTAATTTGTTACAGAAATGCCCTGGTGTGGAAGAATTTCGGTGAGATTCCTTCCAATAACATTTCATTAAGCACCACGTAGCAAAGAGAATTGGCGTGCTCTCTAAGCTTTATATGAACTGGCCTGACCCCTGCAAGCGATACTGTCAAGGCCAGCGGTGCCCACACCCACTCAAGGAACACGATATGACGCGCAGCAAGTTTCAAACAAAATGAACACTGTGGCAAGTTCCATGTTGGTCCCAAATGTAATATGTTTGCATCCTCTGGGGACACGCGGGCCCTTGCTGCCATCTTTCCCCACTTCATTCCAGCTCTGTTTCACTTCATCTCAGCGCTGTTTATCAGTCCCACCTGCCTCTAATTGTCTCTACAGCGCAGCAGTCCCAGCAATCACTTCAATATGTCTACGGATGACTCGAGATGCGTGCTGGAAAGACCAATTCAAACTGTTTGCATCCCTGGAAAGCTTCTGGGGGGGACGGGGACCCAGACAGGCCAACCTATTTAATTTTTACTACAGCAGCAAATATAATCCTGGTGATTATTTACTACTGAATAATGGCAACATGTTGTGCCGTTAAAAATGTGCCTTTGCAGTCATCCTGCTTGCCTTATTCTGATTAAAGTTTATTACCGTAATACTGTGTTAAATTGGTGGTCTTTTCATGGCCATACTATGCATTCACTTTACACTGCCAGCATTTTCCACAGATTGTATCATAGTTTACTTTACCTCTCCATACTGTGCTGTGACTTTGCATCACTTTCCTAAATTTTACTGTAGTTCTACCATGGTTTACTGCAAGACAAGGCAAGGTGAAAGTTGTACAATTTGCTTTTTAAAAACAATATTAAAAATTCCCATAAATATTCAGTGGTATGTGTATAATATCCTGACTGTGACTGATTATATCATCTTTTAAACAATGCAAGGTTTGATATAAATCAATAAATACCCTTGAGTCTATTATTTTCAAATGTAACTCCACACCTTAATACAAAATGTTACTAACTGCATTTTGGGTGACTTACAGTATTTTGTGAAAGGAACAAATATATTAGAGGCACTGTATTGTTTTGGCACAGGCCAAGGAGAGCATCATAGGAGAGGCTCTGTTTCTGGATGATTAAAACGCACATGAAGTATGTTACATTTCACTAAAGTATTAGACAGGGTTGTCCAGAGAAATCCTATGAATTACTGCTCCTATCAGCAAACACACACACCCAACAGCTGCACAAGGAGGTCATACTGCTCCGACACACACACACAGCCTTGTCTTTCTGAAACATGGCTCGTATTGGTCACAAGAGTTAAAGAGAATTCTGCACTGAAAGGCAAATACATTGAAGGCAAAACCAATAAGCAAAATACATACATCTGTGTTTGTCCTCACATTATTATTGCGCCACATACTGTGTGAACCCCTCTACAGCACAATAACAAAACTACATAAAGTCATTGCTATTCAAATAACATTTGTGGTTAAAATCTACCCATTGGTGCAGAAAGGGAGATAGTGAAGACTTTTAAAAATGAACCGCTGTCTGACATCTGTGGAATTGTGACATCAACCGAATATAACTGAGGTGAACAGCAGGGTGTAAATAACTTTCCTCGTATCAAGGATTGCAGGAAAATTAACGATGCAGTTTGACAATTTAGATTAGATAGATTTGGTACCACCAGGATCAATTTCATTACCTCACATAATAATAATAATAATAATAATAATAATAATAATAATAATAGAATAAGAGCACTCAAACTAACCAGCTACCATTTTTAAGGATTTAAAATGTATTGCACTAATAATACAGTTATTGAGTCCTGTAATCATTTTCAAATGTTATTTTAAATACATTAGAAGAGACTACTTCTTGGCAGATTATACACAAACGCTGCTTAACGAAGATGAAGATGAATGCTAGTACAACATGAAATACTGTCCTGGACATGTGTTATTAAAACCATAATATCAAGAAATTAAAGTATATTTACCCTTGATGTAAGAATTCCAGATACACAGCTCAGGAACTACTGCTGTCTTGGTGCCAAGGGTGTGAATGTTGTTTAATTTGAGACTACAGAGACGTATTTTCTGATGTGAGAATGTCCATCTGGAGTTCATTTATCTCGTGGATCCTGTTTTTTTAATGTTCTTTGCCATAATTTGTGAAGTATCTGCCAATAAATGAAATAACGCAAAACATCTGCACACCTGCTCTGTGATACTGTAAACTCTGACAGAAAACAACTACACATCACATGACACTGACTCTTGTATGAATAACCAAATAAAATATTATTATTATTATTTTACTTTTGATTATTTTTTGGAGCGCTGTTCCTCGCTCTTCAAATAAACACAGGAGTCCAACTTAAACAAGAAACACTTGGAAGAGTAACATCAGCATTAAAATGTATCTGAATTATTATTTTGGGTCACATGAAGGAAGCAGAGAAGAGGTTTGAACAAAGAACTGAGAGATACTGAGAGACCGTTTTAAAGAAACAGTTGGTTGACATGCAAGATCTGACACAGGGTGCTATGTGACATATGGGACACTTTTAGAACATAAGAAAGTGTCCAACCGAGAGGAGGCCATTTTCCCCGTCGTGCTCGTTTGGTGTCCATTAATAAGTAAGTGATCCAAGGATCCTATCCAGTCTGTTTTTAAATGTTCCCAAATTGTCTCTTCAGCCACATCGCTGGGAGTTTGTTCAGATTGTGACGCCTCTCTGTGTGAAGAAGTGTCTCCTGTTTTCTGTCTTGAATGCCTTGTAGCCCAATTTCCATTTGTGTCCCCGGGTCCGTGTGTCCCTGCTGATCTGGAAAAGCTCCTCTGGTTTGATGTGGTCGATAACTTTCATGATTTTGAAGACTTGAATCAAGTCCCCACGTAGTCTCCTCTGAAAAGGTTCAGTTCCCTCAGTTCCATTTAACACCAAATCAGTCCCTAATATCTGATAATGCCTGTAGTGGAGGGCCTGACTGTTTTTTAAAGTTTAATTTTAGACCAGTAGTAGTTCTCCATTGCATTTATTGTATTTTAATTCAATTACATGTATTTAAATATCTTTCTGTCGATGCACTACAGTATGACTCTTCTATGACAAAGTAAAGTGACTGGGGTAACGTGTGTGGTTAACTTGACAGACAAAGTTGGATCTGGATATTTTCGTGATGAAGAATTCACTGTGTGAGGTCTAAAGTTAATCGCAACATAAGTCAGAGAAGGAATACATTTACTGTGATATCTTGCTCAGTGGCTGTGATAGAATTTAATGTGTATATCAGAAAAGCTGACTGTAACATGAATGCAAGAATGTATGCCTTTGACGTATCTAAATGTCTAAATGTATTCATACGGAAACCACCCCAACAGATTTCAGTGTTAACATGCATCTCCACACATTTCCATTTATTACAGCATCGTTTGTGAGGTTATTTTCCTTGAGGTGGTCAAATGGTGCATAAAATCGCGCAGAACTTAAAATGAAAACACATGTTGGGGACATTCAAAACACTGCTTAGATGAAACAGGTATACAACTGAGGGGTTAAATCACATATGCATGGTTTCAATGCTGATCCCTGGAGGATTGTCCAATTTTTTATGGTCAATTTCATGTTCAAAACATAATCACGCAGTTTAAAGTGACCCGTAGCTGTGGAACAACATCTTAAAGAAACACCCGGGGAAGTTCTGACGGTGGAATACTGTGTTGTTGCACGGCTCCCCAGACAACAATTAACCAATCCACAAAAACGCTGCTTCATCCTGACCCAGCTGGGTGTGTATCATTAAAAGTCACACTGAACACATATATGAAAAGCTACATTTGAAAGAAAATGTAATAAAGGTAGTCCCAGACAGCTATTCATAAGTTTCTAAAAATGTAATATGATTTTTTTGTATAAATAAGTGTTTAGTATAGTTAATTTTTTTGGTTTAGGACGACATCAAATATGAGGTGCTGGTAATGAAAATACAAAAAGCACTGAGTAGTGTGTTATTGAATCACTGATCAGAAGAGGATAAATATTATTCAATAAAACATCAGAGATCTCTTGCAAATCAGGGAATGTTTCTTGTTGGTTCAATGCTTTGTCATTTAGTGGAAACTCAAGTCTATTAAATGTGATTTACTTGGCTACAATAATGATTCATAAGTAATATGTTTATTCTATATTTAAACAAAACGTTAACTCGCAGCTTGATTCTCTTTAACCTTTTTTTATCAAAGGATCTGACAACAGCACCTACAAAATATGAGTTAAGACTATATTTAATATTGTTTTCTAATAGATCATGAAAGCATAATAGAGTTGATATTATTACCAAAGGTCAGCCATCAGTAAATGAAGTTTAATCAAGTCACTCATAAACTGGGTAATATATTAAATTCGTAATGTATGTGAGAAAACAAACGAAATTTGAAAAATAAAAATGGCAAAATGGGAAGAACTTTGCAGCAAAAAGTTATAAAGCAATCTGACAAGTGTAGAAATGAAAACTTATACTGAATAAAATGTGTCACAGGAGGACATCTCTGTGCTTTAGTGGATAAAAGTCTGTCCAGCTTCAGTTTCACTCTTCAATGTGTCTATGATTTCTACAGAATCTTATTAGTGCCACTGAGAAAAATAAAAACAATTAATAAAAAGATAATATTGCATTAATTTGTAATGATTAATATGAAAAATTGTGTTATTTTGCATTCATTTTTGCTTTCATACGAGAGATAACTTTATTTTTATCTGTGAAGATAATAAGCTTCTATAGATTTTACAAACAAGCAAAAATGTATTAAATATACAGGCACTGCCCGGGTTATGCATGACTGACGTAAAATCAACATTACATAAAATCTTCCCATAAGCCCCATTGAGAAAATGTCAGTGTTAGGAAAATGTTACGTTAGGTACATAATGTGTGAGTAGTGTGTTTCTGACTTACACAAGAAACAATATACATAAAGAGATGTGGAAGGGAACTCTTATGTCTGTGCTCTGTATTGCCAAAAGTACTGGGGGAAATGTATAGCAAAAACTACTAAATCACTGCTGCAATCCTGATACACTTGCAGCACAGTCACTATTACCGGCAGAGTATGTGGTCTGTGTGGTGTCTTCCTGATTCCCCATTCCAGTCTATTTCAGTGCATCCAGGGTGGTTCCAACTAAACAGGCCTGATTCTCTTGTTTGGTTTTGTTTGCCATGTGAGGTCTGAAATAAATCCCGTTGGGCACTTGAGCGTTGTCCTGTGTACACAAAGGTTCTGGTTCCCCCCCCCGCTTTGCTTACTTTGTTCCTACTGTTTAATACGTGAGCCACGAGGTCACCGTGCTGGTCATTGCAGTGAGTTAACGGATCCACAGCAGGGTTCAGGACTAAATTAATCAAAACACCACAAGGGATTGGTCCCCGCAGTCGAGAACATCTGGAATGGATTAAGAAATTAGCTTTTGCTTTTGTTGTTTGTATGTTTTTTTTTTTGCTTTTTCTTGCTTGAGGAAATTTTACAGTCCATTGTATTGGTCTTTTTCTTATGTTTTAAATTATGAAACACTGTGGTTTTTTTTTTTGTTGGTTTACTGCTTGATAAGTCCTACTTTCTGTACACAACCTGAGACTCATTTAGACAGAGAAGTGAGCTAACTTTAAGTTAAGTTGGTAGATTGTAACTAGATAAATTGAGAAAAGTCATGTTGAGAATTCTGTTTGGATGAAGATTGGGCAAGTAGGTAGTCAATTATTTGATAGGAGGTCTTTCACTCTCATTGAGCACAATAAGAACCTGGAAAGGAATACACCAGAACATAGTCCTCGAATATGAATATCAGGTCTGGGATGACAAGTCTTTATCTCACACTCCCTGGGATACAGATAAAGAAAGGAGAGATGGGTTTACTCCAATTTTACTCCAACTGTCACAGATCTACTCTGATAGTTTCAACATCTGTGCTTGACTTGAAGTTAAGGTCAAGCGGTGCAGTTGAGGTTCATGTGTGTACAACATTTGAAATATTAGAGCATCTTCATTGAATACAAGTTTGCGTGGAGAGGAATGTTTTATATCTGAGAAGAACGTGTAATGTTAGCCACTACTGGATGAAGGCCTCCCCAAGATGCTTCGATCTACAGAAACATCAACACAATAGAGCAAGATGGGTTACAGAGGCTTATTGATCCAAAAACCCCATCACGGTCCCTCATGAGAAGTGCTTTTGAGTCAGCGCTTTTATTACAGCACTCCAATTACACTCAACGTACAGATTTGTCTCCTGTGCTCAACTCCAGATACACTTCACCTACATTTGCGCTCTGCGCCTAATTGCCCCACCGAGCCTGGAGAACTTGCTGTAAATGTCTTTGCCAATCCCCTTCGGGATTTCCCACGCCTCGCTCAGCTGTTTCCTCTGGTGTCAACATTCTGACTATACTTTCAATTATACAACATGAATCAAAAATGAAACTGTGATTAAGGAAGTAACACTCAGCCATGTAGAAACGTATCTATACTGTTTTTTTACCAGCTCCGAATAAAGGGCCCCATGTTTTATGATTCAAGGTAAAGAAACAACTATGAACTTAGAAATGACTCACCTGCAATGGCATTTCATGATTAGTAATCAAACAGTATTGGAAGGTGCCTGACAACATCTCCCGTACCTATCATTGCTGTTAAGGTTACTTGATCAAGAAGCACAATTAAAATGCAGTTGAAAAATAATGTAATATCAGATTAGATTAAGATAGATACCAGTTGGCAGTTACCTTATTCAGTTGAAAAGTAAAATGTTTATCTAGCTTCATGAATCTCAACATCCAGCAGAAAGTAATCAGGATGTTGATTACGTTGAACAATTTTAATCATAAAATCATACCCATGCTTTTCCTGAGAAAATACCTTTCTTCAAGTAATTAGAAGAAATTGAGTAATTGGAAGCAGGAATGAGAAAACCACACACTGGTTAATTTTATTATAATAACAGTACATCCCTTAGACTCTTAGCCTATGGGAAATGGGCAATGGAACAGCAGATTCTCGGTTTAACACGTTTATTTTTTTAATCGTAAAAAGAATCTGTATATTAAAAGTATTCAGTTGGGTTTCGTCTCCAACTCTTTTCTTTCATTACAATCCACGAGGGGAGAAACCCCGCCATGCGGCCCTCTGTAAGACTATCACTGGAATGTTTGTCGAGGCCGGCGCTTGCGTTTGATGTACGAGACACGGGCACTTTGAACTGGGGCCTATAGTGAATTAAAGCAGAAACAGTACCTTTTGTTTCTGGTAAGCAGGTTTTTGTTAGGTGAAAACGTGGCAAAAGATCTCACAGGTTGTCAGCAGACGTCTGTCTTTCAGGCACATGGTAACCTGTATTAACACTGCCAGGAATGGTCTTTCATAGGAAACCAACAGATAAGGAAAGTAATTTTCCCTCCACAGTTTTAACAAGGCCTTACAAGAGCCTTACAAGTACATGGGCTATACACTACTGGTCAAAAGATTTAGAACACCTCAATTTGTCCAGTTTTTATTGAAATTTAAGCTGTTTGTATCCAATGTACTCTGAAATTAAAGCATAGAACAAATAAACAATTGGAGGTAAAAAAGAAATCACGAAATCGTTTTATTTAACAAAATTTAACCCCTTAACCTGACAAACCCCTCTGGTACCCTTAAAAGACTCTCAGTGTCACTTCTATGCACAGGAGCTGCGTGTAACACTGCCAAATAATGCTTAAGAGGGTGTAGTAACACAGTATATAACTCTAAAATGTACATTATTTTTCAATTTTTGGTAACTTACATTTTTTTTTGTTTACCCCTGGCAGTTTACTGCTTATCTTTGTACCATTTCAGGTTATTCACAGGACTTGAACTGCTTACATTTCAATAAAAACTGGAAAAATGGGGCTGTTCTAAAACTTTTGACCGGTAGTGTAGATTGAGACCATAAATCTGCAAACCTTGAGCTCATCTACAATTAAATATTACATTGAAATCCCATGTAATAGGTTCCCATCTGTGAAATAAAACCTATGGAATGTATAGCAAAAAAGAGTAGGAACACATATTTTGAAAAACGTACGAATATAATTGGCCTTAGTTCATAGTGCAATTTGTATTTTTTATTCTGCCTGTCATTACTCGGGCACTGAACACACACACACACACACGCACGCAATACAGAGACGTGAGTTGGCCATGCAATACATATATATACACACACATATTTGTAACACTACCTGTTCGTGACTTAAAATTGTTGAGGAAGTGCAATAATATTAATACAGGAGGAATGTGTAATGAATCCATGCTAATTTCATATACAAGTCATCGGAACTGAGGAAGAAATAATATTGTAAGAAACTGTGGGGTTCCGGCCACGGTGAGACTCGAACCTCGGTGCTGAAGCCAGGCCCCTTAGCGAGGTTTCAGAATCAGTACAATATGTCAGTGTGTGTGTAATTGCAGTGGAATCATGAACACTTATCATACAGTGTGGCCAAGACCTCATGATAATCAATCAACATTCAGACTTCACCAAATGCACCAAAACTAACATTGTCCTTTTTTTGATTGAGGCTTTTTAAATAAATGGACTGGACTTGTCTTCTGAGAAGTAAGAATTCAGAAGAAGTTCATAAGACTACAAATATTTAAGTGCCTCATGTTATACAGCAATGGGGTGCAGTATAGCGTCACGTCAGCAAGTTTTCCAGACATGTCGACAGAAATATGCGAATCCTCCTTGGGACTCGGAAGGAGTGAACAATTACTCATCGCCCCAGGGGCTGGGCTGAGTTTGGGGTGGCAAAATACACAAAAAAGGACACTTTCCCCACTAACTGTGATAATGTAATACAAGTAAAATAACACGCAGCAAGATATGACACAAAACAGACCGTAATGTGATTAGAAATATGAATGATGTCAACTCAAATTTAAATTGGAAAGAGATGCAGTATTTTTCGGCAATGTATATACAGTGGCTGTAGTAAGTATTCACCCCCCTTGGACTGTAGTTTTCTCAGGGGGTGAATACTAACCAAGACATTTTTACTTTTCATTAACTGTTGCTTCACAATAAAAAAATGTCAAAATATTCAGTAGGTTGTATAAATCAAAGGGGGGGAAAACATTAACATCAATCAAAATTTCAGGTTGTAATGCAACAAAATGTGAAAAGGTCAAAGCGGGGTGAATACTTCCTATAGCCACTGTATTTAGGCATGGGATGGACAAGACTCTGAATGCCACTGTGGTCCACATTTCCTGTTTCACATTGGGTTGCTGTTGACATTGAATATCATCCAAGTCATGGTGCCCCTACATGCATTGTAGTAAAGAGTACATATAGACTTTGTTGGTGTACAGGCTGCACTAAACACTAATATAAACTAGTATAAAAAGGACTTCTAGGTAGGGCCCTGGGTTTAATGCAACCTGCTTGCCAAGGCCATGCAATCTGCTTGATTAAACCACTTATTGATTAATAACCTCCCTGATTCCTTTAAATTAAATTAATCATTCTATTATGACGCACCAGCTACAAACATTTATTTAAAGAGATGGGCATCCCTTTATCACTAATTTGTCTTATTCAGTATTTTTTAAGTTCCAGTTTACTAGTGGGACATATAATTTGTCAGCAAAGGATTGAAAAATAAACCACATTGGTTCCCTGGACAATTTAGATAAAATACTGATTCATAACATCAATCCTCTAATATATGTATGTTATAAAGATAATGATAATAACAATAATGTAATGTTGTTTGCAAGCAGCACATTAAGTGTCATTTAATGACAAGACAGTGTGCATTCAATCTTGCTACTCTATTTAAGCATCATCAGATGGTTAACCCTGCCTTCTTAGACATTGCTCTGTAAATCTTGACCATAAGAAGAAACACTTCTTTCCTCTACAGAATGGGTAACAACTGACAGATATCTTTAGCCTTTCATGTTAAATTGGGAAATAATTATTCAGCTTTTAAACTTTGCACATCTGTAAGCAATTACTGGAGATCCTTTAACACTGCAGCGTTTGGCGAACTTTTCCACAAAGCCTGTGTGAAAAGGGATGTATTTGGGCTGATAATCTGCAGTATAATTCCCAGTGTCCCGGCGTGTTACACACGGCTCAAGTTGCAACCAGGAGGTCTGCTTTTGGAAAATTATGTGCCCAGCTATTGTTGGCAAAGGCTATAACATAGCAATTACATGTCAAATTTACTGAATTTGGGAGTAAACCTTGAAGAATTATATATATTTTTATTTTAGCAGACGGCCTTATCCAGAGTCATTTACAGTTGTTACAATATATCAAATTTGTACACACATTTCCCATTGATACAGCTGAGTTTTTACTGGAGTAATCTAGGTGCTGTACCTTGCTCAAGGGTACAACAACAAGTGTCCCTCACCTTCTACAGGATTACAAATATTTCACAGGGAAATATTAGAAAAAACAAATGTCAAATAACATAACATTTTAATGTTCTATCCCCTTGTGTTTGTTACTTGAGGATGACGTGATAAATGATTGTATTGTTGACTTTCAAGTGTCGCCCAAAGATAAAATGTAAATTGTGCAAAATAAATTATACCTAGGATTGTATAGAATATTGCTTTTTGATGCTTTGATCCCATGTTTTCGGTCTCAACGTTTATTTTAATTAATTAATTCATTCAATTACTATTTACACTCATTATAATTAGTTTTTATTTTTCAAGTGCAATTTGTTGATCTCTTAATCGTGAATTCAATGTCTATAATTGGCGAGGCTGCAGGGACATCTAGGGCTTAGCAGCTGAATTACAATAGGAAAAAAAGTCTTATAAAATACAGGGTCCTACTTACAGGATGCTGCAAAAATCAAACTAAAGACTTAAAAAAATCATATTTATGGATATAGGCCCTTCCTATCCAGATGCTGTAGCACACAATAACAAATAATTGTTTAAAAAGTATATAGGCCTATATTTTGTAATTTTATCATAAATCACCATTTATTAACCTAACTTAAATGTAATAAGAAATGTAATGTGAAAGATGTAAAAAATAATTTACATCAACATAAGAACATTAAAATGCATCCTGAAATATTAAACTAATTAATACAATAAAGTGCAATAAGTAGTTAATCTCTGAAGATTCAGAAACCATTGTCCCCTATTGGTCAGAAAGAGATTCATACAGATCCAGTGCTTTAATAAAGAAACAATATAATACTACCATCTAGTGTCCACAATATGTATTGTTATTTTTTAAATAAAACCATAACCGTTAGTACTTGTTTCACTGCCTTTCTATATATGAACATTATACAAGTCAGATTTTTATAAATTGTTTAGTTTTTACACAATTGAAAAGAAATGTAATCTTTGAAGCTCAAAAATGTATTGCAGGAATATCCGTACATATTCTAACAAACCCTTAAAAATAAGGGAGATTTTAAAACTGCAGTTATAATACTGGGGCAGACAGTACTGAACTTCCTTTGCAGTTCCTTAGGATTATGTTAATTGCAGTACACATGTACGTTGCCTCAAAATGTGCCTATGCCCCCACCACACCCCCACCACACCCCCACCCCCAGTCTTGCTCCTACATATAAACAAGCAGAGAGAGGATAAACCAAAAACTGATCATTACAGACCTGCAATCATTCATTTATCAATGAATAGATCCAATACCACTTTGGAACAATTTCAGAATCTTGTCCAAAAAAATAAATTAATTAATAAATTTTCCCTAATTTACAATCAAAAGGTTTTGTAGGTTTAAGTTCACCTGAAAAGTTAATTCATTACCTGCCACTTGCAATAATCCGAGGTTACATGCGCCCTTGAGAAAGCAAATAGTACATTGACAAACAGACGTCACTGATATAGCAAACTGCTCAAGCTGGAGTAGATCAGAGAGCACTAAGGGTTTCTAATCCTCAAATCATACTAACATGTACAAAACAAAAATGACACATAGGTGACCCTTGAAAGACCTATAGAAAGAATTTAGGGTTTATTTTGACCAATAAATATCTACTGGATACCAATAGGTACACCATGGGAAAACCATTAAATGAACTTGTATGTTAAAGACAGCATAATTCCTAGACTGATACTTAGTGCCCAGTAAGTGAAAATAACTCAATCATTTCAGCTAGGAAGAGGGAAGTCTGTAGATTTCAGGCAGGTATTCAAATCCTGAAAGGAAATCTGAGGAGAAAAAAAAAAAAAAAAAACGGCTGCTGATATGTAAACATGAAAACCAAGACGAGCAGAGACAAATTAAAGCTTAGAAACTGGTTTATTTCATACAGAGGACAGTAGATCCTTCCTTACTGTAGGAAGAATGACCTACACAACCATACCATGGAAGCAGCTTCTCTAGAATATTTCTACATACAATATGATTAGTGTCTTCAATAAAAACTTTCACAGATGCCTTTACCCAGTAGTCAACAAAAATGCACATTCAGCTGACGTAAATAAATAGAGGCATATATTATTTCCTTAGAATACAATACTTCCTATGCAAGCTTTCACATTGGCTACGTGGCATAAAACTGACCATGTCAAAAACTGACCAGGTCCTGTTTTTTGTACGTGTTGTGTGAAATCTAATCACATTCACTGTAAATCCTCTATTGGTAAACATTGCTTTTATATGATGATTATCCACTTAAAATGAAAATGTTCAGTGTAAACACATGCTTTTCAGTAGCTGTCTTTACTACACCTAAAAGTCATAACACTGGCGTTCAAATACTTAAAATATAGATTATAAATTGTATTTATAAGAATTAAAAACATATATTATAGACAGTTCTTTCAGGTTTTGTTACATTCGGTGTGAAAGCAACTTGACGTAAAAAAAATAAAAAGCCTGACACTGATGTTTTGGTAGGATACGCTCAGTGTGAAAGGTCCTTTAGGCACTAACAATTAAGATTAAAGGTTGCACCAGCAATAAACTGTCAGTCTCTGACCAACCTAGTCCTAATCAGCAAAGGGGAGAAGACTGTGATAGACAACATTTTACAATCACTTTACAAAGCAAGGTACGTACTGTATATGATCACACACAGACTTACGCAATACGCCTTATGCTACTTAAGGATGTACAAATATGATTTACATGAATCCTCTACCATTATCGCGATTCAGAATCGCCAAAAATTCATAAAATTCTATCAAATTTCCCATTCGCTCATTTCAGTTTGTTATATTGATCCCTACAGTTTTCAGACTTAAGTAGCTGTGCGTTAATCACTATACCCAGTCAAAGAGGCTCAAAGCTTCGAAAGAGGAACTCCATTGGGACTAACATAGAGATGCTCTTCCAGAAACATCAAGATCTTCTGCCACGAGTCCTCTTGTGCGTAAGAGTGAGCTTTGGTCTCCCCTCCCCAGAGCAATGATACTGAAGGAAAGAATGAGTTGGGAAAGTAAATGCATTGCTAGAGTAACATTAAGTGTATTTTACCTTCCTTATCCAGCTATATATATTTTTTGGCCCAAATCAAGGTTAAATCAATATCATCGTGTCATGGTGTTTGAAAGAGAAGTTATCCAAACATTCATAATAATAAGTAGACAAAAAGTTAGGAAACGGGGGTGGGGAGAATTCAGGTCTAATCTTACCCTTTGTCCTCTGTGGGAATAACATGAAGTTGCTGGCGCGAGCATGTGGGCTGTACGGAGGCTCTATCAGGTGACCAGCTCCGGGGTAGGACAGGGTTGTCAGCAGATGACGATTGCCTGCCGCCTCCATCATTTTCTCCATCTGGATAAGAGACAGGTCATTTTGTCAGGTATTGCCCTATGAATCAAATGTCTGTGTTCTGGTTTTCAGTGCCATTAATAGGCATACAAGTTAGTATTAGTATCATCATTTATGTACTTAGAAGATGATTGATAGAACTTTTTCCATCACCAGTTATGATTAAAATGAAGATTAAGCTATTTTGCATAAACATAAACTTACTAAATGCAAATTTGTTTCATGGTTCACTTCCGTGTTTACTTAGGAGCCAGATCACTTAATACTCATATTGCAATAATCAAGTTACCTTGGATCGTTTTGTATTAATAAAACACTGGATATTTACATTTTACAAGATTCGTGCATATAAGAAATGGCAGCATAACGCGTACAATAACAAATATATATGAAGGTAATACAGTAACTACATACAATAGTCCAAATACATTAGACCAACCAAATAATAGGCTTATACTTAATTCTACTCCGTGCACACAATGTAAAGTGCATTACTTAGTGATAGAAAATATGGGCTACTCACATCTTCTGCAGATTCAGCAGTGGGCCAGTTCTGATCATCTTCTCCAACAATCAGTAACAGAGGACATTTTATCCTCCCCACCTACAGATTAGAAAACAGAATATCAGAGAAGAACAGTCTAACTAAGGCCACCAGAGAGAAAGGCCTTCAGACCTAAACTATAGTTAATTATATGTACAGAAGTACAGACTGTTGACAATTAAACCAGAATAAAGTGTAAGGGTTGGACACGGAATGGTGCATCATGGTTTAAATTATTATTTTTAAATAATTGCCGATTGTTGTATGATGTATGAATGACCACTGAACTGACCAACGAAGTGTCCCTGACAAAGATTCAGAGTCTGATTAACTGCTCATTGCAGATCATGGAATTGATGATCTTTTCTTTTCAGGTTCCAGATGTACTTTAAATGTTGATGTAAATGAATTATTGAAACATTTAAAAATGTAGTTTAGATCTTTCAAATTACATTCACATCTGGAACATTCAATTTAACACAAAAACAGGTGGTCCGAGCCAAAATGGTCTCTAAACATCTGAAATGTATGAAAATATCTGCTTAACTACCCCCAGTTAAAGTTCTCTTTACAGAAGCATCCTAAAAAGAAACTTCCCAGGATAGCAAAACCCTTATAGGTCCCTTCTTACTTACCTGTACTTTCCGGTTCGCTTCTGTGGGGATTGGCAGAATGAGGTTTCTCCAGATCAAATTATTATTGTCATCAGTCCTTGTCATTCCATTAATATTCCTGAATATACATATAAATAAAATGGTCGAGATAAGGATGGATTATAGAGATATCACAGACTGGTCCATGTTCTCAGCTGGAAATCTTCAAACACATAAACCTTTTTACTTTTTACTGGTCTTAAAGATAAGAACTACACTCATATTGAAACCGTCTTTTTGAAAAAGTCTATAGGTGATAAGTGTTAAAGCAAAAGCAGACTAAACCATTTCATACAGAAAACATGGATAAGATGCAAAACAACTCACATGTTAAATTCATGAAAGGAATTGGAAATTGAGTTCCCAACCAGTTGGACGTGACTCCCACTAATGCACACCAAACACCTGGGCTGAGGGGAAGAAATAGGCATTGTATTGTCAGGATGTAAACATGGGAGAGTGGTCTCAAGCAAGAAGTGACACAAGTCCCAAATGAGAGTGTAGTGGACAACTAAATCGTCAAACAGCTTCAAACAGCTCTGCTGCGGTTTCAGATTAACAGTTCTTTACCTTCATAATACACTCCAGACAGACTCTCCATTTAAAGTCAAACCCCTCTCTTGGTTATTGACATACTAACCCATTTATAGCTGTGGCTATATCCACCTCCTCCCCAGCTAAACCATTAATCAGATCCAGTTAGACTGTTGCATAATTATTAATTTAAATATAAAACAGTTCAGTTGTGTTATTGCACTTGAAACTATAAATAAATAACTCAATAAACAAATACATATATATGTAATATATGGAGAGCCAAGCTCATGCCCTATTAACAGAATGTGAAAGACAGAACTGCATACATAGAGAGTCACTTGTTGAGGTAAGTTTTTACATAGAAATAGAAAGAGAGGCTTTATAGTAAATGAAGAAACATTACAATGCAGTCAATAAACCTTTGTTCTGTAATATGAAACTTGCATAAATGCAGGTTTGCACCCCATACATCCTGCTTGTATTCACATCATAACAATAACAAATTAATTACTATGCATTAATCCCCACCTTCAATCACTTCCTCTTATGTAAATATTCACTCTATTGCAAATGGAAATTAGGTATATTAATGTAAATAAATCTTTCCTACACAAGACATCTGCCTTTGCACTGTTTGTAAAGTTGTATCCACAGACACGTACACAATCATACAGTACAGAAAGCATCTATTAATATCACACTCTGTGATGCTGCAGTAAGGGAGCAGGGACTAAAGCTGTCCCGTCACATGTATATATACACCATTAATACAGTAATTGAATATACCAAAGGAATTAACAGAAAAATCTCATGCATACTAAATGAACCTAAAAGAAGCAAAACAACTTGTCTTAGACCAAGACAGTCTTCAAAGGATTATGGGTTTTGTTAATTGCATTTTTTAAATTTTAAAACAATACCACATTTGAAATGCCCAAGGAATCGCATTCATCTGGTTGCTAATAACTAACCGATCCGACACCATTAACGAAAACGGGGCAAGAGGCTGTAAGAGGCTATTAAATGTTTATGGGGCAACATCAGCTGACATGATGGGAAACATCTCGGACACTTACATTTACTACTTTTGAGTAGACCGTCAACCGTAATGCAATAGAGCTTCCAAAGGATAAACCCAACAAGGCCATTCGATCACTGGCAACCCGCGGATGGTCCTTCAGGATGGTGAAGGCAGTCTTGATGTCAGATGAGAAAAACAAAACTTGTAAATACATCATGATTATTGCAGTGCTTGACCATTTCTCAAACAAATAATTGTGTTAGGTGTGTAATATCAACAAAGCAAAGTTCACAAACTGAAAGCCTGTTGGTGTAAAAGTTTCTTCTGAAAGTTATGGAATTTCCAACAATAATGGCATCTACACAAACACATACAGTCAAAATACTCTAATGTTTAACCAAAAAATTTGACAAAGGTGAAAAAACTAAGTGTTTTAGGATTAATATACATGTAATAAAAACAGACTGCACCCCAAAAGTACATGTCAGAAATGTAATTATGATACAGTTTCTTATATTGATGCAGTTTACAATAATAATCCAGTCTTTAATGCGGATTTAAAGGAAATTAAAGGTTTGCAAAACTATGTACCTCAAAATATTGTTCTTCTAGGCTCTGGGAAGCCCAGGCATTTTGCCCTTCACTGTGGGACAGATACTCCAAAGCCAGAGACGCGTAGCCATGTGATGCAAGGAGAGCAGAGCGGTACTCAACCAGCCCCCCTCCACCGCCCCACATGTCCAGAACCGCAGGAAACGGGCCAGGACCTGCCAGGACATTTCTATCACTCTGTGACCAAATGTTCAAGTAATTAATATGCTAACATTCATAGATAATATACCTGGTGGCACAAAGAGGGTTCCTCGGACTCCACCCTGCCTGATGTCAGTCCTGCAGACGCCTGGTGCCATGTACGAGCGCTCAGTAACAGCACGGGCCAGAGCAGACGCCTCTGTGAATCCATCCCCGATGTGCCCTGTATACACAGCAATGCGCACAACCACTGGGGTGCACACATCTTTCTTTCGAAACCTGAAGGTTGGCGACAATGATCAAAAGTGACTTTCAGACTGCAGAGCTTGAGAAATCATGATGCACCTGCTTTCTCATGTTTACAATTGGCAAGAAATCCCCCATCAAAAGCAATTTAAAAAAACAAATGTGGTTTCTAAGCAGTGACCAGAGCTAAAGAGCCACAGTGCCCATAAAAGGGAATGGCCAGCAGTGAAAGGCAATTATGGACTGGACTCTGAAGTGGAGGGTTCAGTCTCAGGGGTGGGACAATGCTCTTGTACCCTTGAGCAAGGCACTGTACCTACACTGCTTCAGTAAAAACCCAGCTGTATAAATGGGACAATGTATGTAGAAATAATGTGATGTACTGTAACAAATTGCAAGTCGCCCTGGATAAGAGCGTCTGATAAGAAATATAATAAATAAGGAAACTAAAATGCAGCAGTTGTGTTCAAAAATATGGTATACACACACATTTTCATTTCCATTTAAACTGAACACCAAGTGCCAGTACTTGTCCGTATAATTATAGATGAAGATAAGATGGAGTGAGCAAGAGAAAAAGCCATTTTCAAATTTCCATTGGGACAAGATCACCAGAAGAGTCTTGACACAGGCACTGTCAGGCTCAATACTATTAGATGTTTAGGCAGTTTTACCTAAGTCCTGGTCTACTTCCAGGCACTGGCTTCATACTCCACAGCAGACCCATGGGCTCAAGGCCATCATATGAGCCTCCTAGACTCACATCTTCAGCAACTTAAAAATTAATAAAAAATGCATTAATCATATTGCTAAGAAATACAAGCTCATACCCAATCAGTAGGGTATTACGTGACATGCTTTCTAAGGCTGCACTTCATTCCTACCCATGCATGGCAATGTAATTTGCTTAATTAAACCAAGTTGTGCAAAATACATTTTACCCATTATTGTACTGCATACCAACTGTATATTTCTGCATGAGTTAGCTCAATAAAATGTGTTTTGATTGGGATGTTCTTGACTCCATTTTTAAGTCTTGTGTGGTTTATTTGAATGTAATTCATTCAATTACCATTTGTACTAATCATAATTAGTCAGTATGTTCATGTTTCAGTGTACAGGGTCTCATTTCCAGGTCATGCCATCAAAGCTTCTTATTTCATCAATAGGAATCCATTCTGTACCTTCTGTCCTTCTTTGGTCTGTTTTCCCATGTTCACTTTCAGTGATGTCACAAACTTTTGTCATTGTATCCCTCTATTTGTTTTGCTGCTTCTTATTATTCAAAGCATACATCTTTCCTTGCTTCTTTGTGTGGTTTCCAGTTTCTGTAACCTTTATGCATTTAGTGATCAGGTTCAGAGCCATAAATGAGCACTGTAGTATGTATTGATCAAATGTTTCTCACTTCATGGAAATGTTCCCATTTCCACTCTTTTTTTTATTTCTTCCAGAAGATCTCCATGGATGCTGATATATTGTCCTAGCTGGACAATGTCCGACTTCAAGTATCTTTTGAGCTACTTCAGTTATCTTCATTTTACCAAACCTCTTGAACTGGACTATATATACACATCATAATTGTTCAAATGGCTTCAGAATGTAGTTTTTCCAACTTTACAATAAAAGTGTAGATTTGTTTTCAATTCTAGAACATCACTCTTTGCTATATTTTATAGACAAGTACATTTATAATTGCATATATATTGAGAAGAGGTCATACCTCATACAAGGTCATACCTTTCACTGTCCCTTTACCGTCACTGACATAGTGCCCAAATGCCTCCCAGAAGTCACTGTCCTCGGACTGAGTCAGAGAGTGCAGGGTGACGGCTTGTCCTGGCAGTAAATTCTTCACAGTGATTTGAAACTTCTCATCTATGAGTCCTCTTGAGGGCTGCATGGTGATCAGGGGACAGGAACCCTTTCCAGCCATGGTGGTTATTAGCCTACAATATTTGACCATATGCGTAGAAGAAGGAAAGCACATAAAAACATTAGGCAATAATAATAGTAATAATAGTGTGCATGGACTCAAAGAATGTTGACCTCGTTAGATGAATTAACTCACAGTTTAAATTGTTGAAACAAAAAGTTTCAAAAAGAAAACAAACTTGCGGTGATATGGAAATTATGTAATTACAAAGTAAACAGATTTACGAGAATAGCAACATAAATCGGAAGTGAAGATTAATACTCACTCTGATCAGAAGAAGCCATAAAATGAAATGTATCAAATACCACAACTTGTAAATGCAAGAATGAGAATTTCACTAGAATTTCTTACCTTTTGTAGTTGTTTAAACCCGCAACAAAGCGGGGATACAGTAGTATCCGAGCTCCATTCATAAACATGCCGACGCGCATGCAACGCTGCAATGTAGCCAAGATCCTAGCAGTACTAGTTTCCTGTTTGAGTAGCGCAGATATCCGCAGTTGGGATCGCTGCAATCTGCAGATCTGCGCAAAACTCTGCAGAGCTGCGCTCCCGTGCTGCTGTTCCGCACAGATCTGCGCAATTCCTCCAATCCCAGTGCTGCAGTCGCGCAACTGGGAGAGCAGAGCTGTCTTCACAGCACATCTTTGGAAAGATTACTATAGCGTCCGAAATGCAAAGTTACACGTCTCGGGTAAGGTAATGCACACAAGCACACTAATCGATGCTCTTTCTGTCGTGAGGCAGATATTCATCCTATAACACTTAGACATAAAACATTTACATTCAAACGTATGCACACACATGCATTTGTGTGTATGTATATGTGTGTACTTTAAAATATGATATCACTCCAGTGATACGATTACAACGTAGCCATAGTTGTGAATATATGTAGCAAAGATGGAAGATTAGGTTTGTCCCTCTCGCGTTGCCGTAGATATATGTTAAATTCGTGTATCTATATCGATCAAAGTTCACGAAATTGTGCGGGAGACAGAGCCCGTTTGCAACACCCATCATGTGCTTATACTGTTGCATGCAGTGCTGGGCTTTGTGTTCGTGCAGGTTTCCCCACTGATGCAGATCACTAAAATGGAAAAGTAAGGATTGTTGTTTTCATCTTACCGCTTCCAAACGACCGACCCTGTCTGTCCGAGTTCCAGCGCCTCCTCGCCTATGACGTAACCGCTTTTCTAAGAGCACAATACTCGGTTTGTTCTGTACAGGGTTTAGCTAGAATGGATTAGATTCATTAGCTCAACCATACACAGTAAAAACAGAATAAATAGATGGCAGCACAGCTTAATACAGCACTGAGAGAGGGATAGAATCAATATTCCACATGTATGCACCCCTATAATGAAACCTAATGCAATACAATTTCAATTAAACATTTTAAGAAATTAAAATATCTACCATATCCTGTGCATAAAAATTGAGTGTCGGCTCCCCAACTGAATGAATATTCATAGATTATTATTATTATAGGATTAATGTTCAGTCACTTACACTATTACACCATATCAAATCAGCATTTATTTAACAAAGCAGCTTTTAGCCTACATACATTTTGATTAGCAATTACCTTTAGAAAAGTATCTACTTTCACAAGCACAGTTGTTAAAAAGTGCACAAACATTTTACAAATCAAAGTATCTCACTGACTTACTGTGTTCTATTTCGGCAGCTCAACTTCATTACACAAATAATAGATCGATTTATTGGGATCTTATATGTTTGACGTGTTTTGTTAAATCTCCTCTAACAAACCACATGCACAGTCTATGGATGGAGTGATACTTATATTTTTATTCACAGTTCCACATATTCAAAAGTGCTACTATTATCCTTATTTTAAATCCCAAAATAAAAATGATAGTGAAATGTTGTGGCTAACATCTACATTAAGCAACAAGCTGACATATAAATCAGGTTCTTCAAAATCATATGATGTTTGCAGATCAAATGGCTTGAAAAAGGCAAATCATCGATTTTGTTCTTGTTAATCTCTGATGAGAAATGAATGAAATTGTTCAACAGAAGAAAGCGTTTCAAATTCATGTGCCACTTAAAAATATTAATCAGTTTCTTGAACAATTTCAGTTATTTTACTAAACACTGTCTCATATTTTTATACAAATCAGAAAGCCTGTCTGATATTCTGTCCCTGCTTATAATTTCACAATTGGCTAAATCATTTAAAGCGTTTCTTTTAAGGGGTTCAGATTCAATATTCTTTATTGGCAATATGCCACGGGCTGTTGTTTTCTCAGGCTGGCACATTTGTTTTTTTTAATTGGGCTACTTTTAAATTACTTTGGGATAGAACTATAGCAGATATCTGTAAACCCTCACACCCCTTCATTTAAATGACTGTGCCCTTGAGGTCGTTGCACCTGAATAACTACAGTGACATCAAAGTCCATTGTGCCTTAACTCTTTTAACTGGAATATCCAGACTTTTAGGATTGACTATGTTTGTCTCTCTGACTTTGTTAAATCAAATACGTATATGCAGCTATTAAAATGGTTATATGTTTCTTAGCATTATTTTAACACTTGCCAAAGTTTGTTCAGGGGAATTAATCAAATGTCAGTTTGATTTATTTGAAGACACAGAATCTATGTAGCTGATCTGATTAGTATCACAAAACGTAGGTGGTAGATCCAATCAGCTTGTGTATTTCTTCTGGTTTGTTCTTCAGCTGATATCTACACTATGCACACTACACCTCATGTTTTGCTTTTCTATATGTACTAACTCAGTGGTCATATTGCAGGTCAATAACAGCAATGGCTGGAAAGGGTTCCTGTCCCCTGATCACCATACAGCCCTCAAGAGGACTCATAGATGAGAAGTTTCAAATCACTGTGAAGAATTTACTGCCAGGACAAGCCGTCACCCTGCACTCTCTGACTCAGTCCGAGGACAGTGACTTCTGGGAGGCATTTGGGCACTATGTCAGTGACGGTAAAGGGACAGTGAAAGGTATGACCTTGTGTTTACCTTTTTTCAATATATGCAGTTATAAAATTAATAACAATACATGTGACTGGCATTAACTCTACTGGCACTATATGTAACCACATTTTAGATCAATTAATCCGTGCATAGTTGACTTTACTAATGATTAAATTGATTTCTGGGATGTAAATCTCTCGACTGTGGTCTGCTAATTTACAGCCAATGACTAAAAATAAATGTACACTGTTATCTTCACAGTACAGCCTTGTGCCCAATAAACAGAGAAGATTAGGAAAAAACGCTTCTTCTCACTCAGTAAAAGCCCACAGAGACTTGTTTGCTTATTATATTTTTTACTGATTGTATTATTTCACTCTGTAAAGTTATGAATTGTTTATTATGTAAAGTATAGCTTGCCCTGGATAAGGGCATCTGCTAATAAATAAACCAAGGAATGGATGAATAGATTAATTAATAAATACGAAGCACTGTAACATGAAGCCCCTGCTTTTGTTTCTTGTAGTCGCTGAAGATGTGAGTCTAGGAGGCTCGTATGATGGCCTTGAGCCCATGGGTCTGCTGTGGAGTATGAAGCCAGCACCTGGAAGTAGACCAGGACTTAGGTAAACTTCACTGTCAGCTTGAATGGAGTAGGAGCACAATAACATGAATTCACTTTAATTGAATTATTGCATTTAATGATGTTACTCTGGAAGGAATGGTAATGAGATCACATTACACCAGTTTTCGAGTGGATAAAATCTGTAGAGAAATATTTGCTGTCCTAGAACTCAATGCCTCATGCATACAGTGTACTTACAGACAGGTGACAAATTAAAGGAAAAAACAACATAAAGTGTCTCGGTAAGGTGTTGGGCACCACGAGCCAGAACATCTTCAATGCTCTCGGCACAGATTCTACGAGTCTCTGACTCTACTGGAGGGATGAACACCATTCTTCCAAAAGATATTCCCTCATTTGGTGTTTCGATGATGGTGGTGGAGAGCGACACAATCTCCCATAGGTGTTCAATTGGTTTTAGATGTGGTGACTGTGAAGGCCATAACATATGATTCACATCATTTTCATACTCATCACACCATTCAGTGCCCCCTCGTGTCCTGTGGATGTGCATTGTCATCCTGGAAGAGACCACTCCCATCAGGATAGAAATGTGTCACCATAGGATAAAGGTGATCACTCAGAATAACTTTGTAATGATTTGCAGTGACCCTTCCCTCTAAGGGGACAAGTGAACACAAACCATGCCAGGAAAATGCCCCCCACAGCATAACAGAGCCTCCTGACCCCCTCACTGTAGGGGTCCAGCAGTCAGGCCTGTCCCGCTCTCTTGGTGTCCCACACATGCACTTGCCCACTTGTCGAGAATATGGTGAAGGATGACTCATCTGACCAGATCACTTTTTTCGAACATCTCTGTAGACCAGTACCTATGGTTTTTCCACCACTGAACCCTCACATGTGCATTTGTCTTTGTAATGAGGGGTTTATGCACTGCAGCCCTACTATATTACCCCTCTCTGTGTCATTCTCGACGGACTGTTCTTGCTGACACAGTCTGATCACGTCCTGCATAGACAATCTCAGTCACCTGGGAAAGAGCTGCTCTTCTGTTTCTCCTTACATGAGCATCACGGTCATCGACTGTGCACTTTCAACCACAATTTCCAACCCTATTTACTGATGTACTTCACATAGATCTAAATACAGATGTAACTTTAGTCACTGTTCCCATTGAAACACTAGTCAGTTGAGCGTCTTTGTGACTGAACCTCCTGCCATTCGTGCCCCAATAATGACCCCACTTTCACAGTCACTCAGATCCTTTCCTCTTGCCACCTTGATCCAAAATCGAGGTCAACTGGACCTGCTCAGCATTGTTATACACGCCACAGAGCATGATAGGATTTTAATTGCTTAATTGTATCATGCAGTACACCGTTTGGAGGCATCTGCATTCGTTATGTTCCTCCACTCATTTATTCAGGATTTTCCTTTAATTTGTCAGCCGTCTATATGTAGGCATTTATAGCACCTTTATTATACCCTTCATTTCCTAACCTCTGTATTATTCATGCCTGTTCTATAAGAGTTAAATCTGCTGTGAAATCTGTTATGCAGTGTTATTTACAGTCAATATGTACAGTATTTTCATTTTGTGATTTCTCATTGACGTTTGATTAGCCAAATACATTCTATCCCAGTTGTTTTTACACTATATGCAAAATGTTTTTATTTTTATTGTTTTCGCTTTTGCATAACACAACCCTCTAAATAGGGAATTCCATACATAATTAATAATGCTTTGCATTTGTTAGTGACTTTCATGAAACGGCAGCGTTTTCATGTTTATAAAACTGCTCTTCCTATCATTACTTTTACGCACTTCTTCAGGTTCAGAAAGACAGATGTGTGCACCCCAGTGGTTGTGCGCATTGCTGTGTATACAGGGCACATCGGGGATGGATTCACAGAGGCGTCTGCTCTGGCCCATGCTGTTACTGAGCGCTCGTACATGGCACCAGGCGTCCGCAGGACTGACATCAGGCAGAGTGGAGTCCGAGGAACCCTCTTTGTGCCACTAGGTAATTAATAATAATTACAATAATAAAATTTGATTATTTGAACATTTGGTCACAGAGTGATAGAAATGTCCTGGCAGGTCCTGGCCCGTTTCCTGCTGTTCTGGACATGTGGGGTGGTGGAGGGGGGCTGGTTGAGTACCGCTCTGCTCTCCTCGCATCTCATGGCTACGTGTCTCTGGCTTTGGACTATTATTCCACACAAGTCATGGAAAAATCTCCTGACAACGACCCCTCTCTTGGATATGAGTATTTTGAGGTAAATCCCTAAAAAGGAAAAATCAGGACAATCTTTGAATAAGGGCAGGGAACCAACCTGTATGTGTTGCAGTTATGTTCCAGTAAGCTTTCCCAAATCAGACCACTAGTCCTAGTCCTGTGCTGTCTTCTCCATTTGTAATTCTTGAATTGTACTCTGTATTGATTTGTAATACTGCACTGGTGTAATGCTTGTGTAAATTGTACATCACCCTGGATAAGGACGTCTGCCAAGAAATTAAAATTAAGTCATGAGGAGGGCGGGATTCCTTCCAGCACAGAGGAACTGATTGGGCATCTTGGTTTGAAGGTCCAGTGACTGATAAGTGGGAGATCACAGGGAAGAGAACTGGAGTACAAATGTTATGATAATATGTAACACATTTGTTGATGTGATATATTGTAATTGTTGTACTTGTTTTTGCATCAGACAGCCTTCACCATCCTTCAGGACCATCCACAGGTAGCCAGTGATCGAGTGGCTTTGCTTGGCTTATGTTTTGGAACAGCTGTTGCTCTACGGGTGACTGCATATTCAGCTGTAATAAATGTAAGACATTGTGTGTACAGTGGAAGTGGTCTTTTACTCATGTTAACCACAGAACAAATCAGGCAGAGTGCATTACCTGTATCAGTGGGATTGTGCTTCATTGAATCTCTGCTCTCCCTCAGCCCAGATGTGTGGTGTGCATCAGTGGCAGCCATGTTCAACCTGTAAAGGAACCAATTTCCAGTATCAGGGCAGAGATGCAAAAGTAAGTCACTTTATAGCTTATCTGTAGTGCTTTGGTTCAATTTGTTTACTGTCTAGTCAATCATCATGTTGACTTAAGCTGAGAATAATATGATATTTTAAAAACAAAATCATCAGGGTTTATACATTATATGTGGTATCAGGTATAGTAGGATTAATTAACACCTAGGAGCAAATGCAAATGCAAGCAGATACTGAATTAGTTGATTTATAAACCAGTATTTGTATCGTTGTTTAAGATTAAATTACAAAAATTAAGTTGGAAATAAAGATAATATATACATAAAACATGTTATGACTGCTACCATTCCAAATTAATGAAATGAGCTTGCATTCAATATGTACACACTTCTAATAAAGTAAAATGTCACTGAGGCCTAGACCAATCAAACATTGAACTACCAGCAAAACTCACAAGTTACAAACCTGTGTCATGTGGTAGTAGTGGCTTCTAAGAATATATTATATTTGTTTTAAATTTTCAGTCAAGGATTTGATAGGGTCTAGACCTAAGAATCGTTCAGTTTCATACATGTATAGTTTAAACAAATACATATTTGATGAGCATTGTATATCTCACACTTTATTTTTCAGAAATTATTATAAGTTTCGCTGTGATCAGAATAATCATTTGATCACAAGGGATATGTTTTTGCCAGTCCCTCCAGATCCAAGCAAGAAAGTGGATGTAAGTATTTCTGACCCACAGCGTGTTTATTGTAGGAATTCATTAACTTTGAGTCACTGTGCTAATGATAACTAGGGCTGTCCTGAAGTGTCCGGAACACATTACCGAACGAAAGTTCAAAGCTTCATTGGTGCTTATTTGCATACTTATCAATGTTGTCACATTAGCTTCTAGTATATAGATTTGAATGAACATTCTACTTTAATCCATATAAGCAAAATAAAACATCCCCTAGTAGTTTAAAATACATTTTCTCGAACAGTAATCATGTTTTTATTATTTTATACAACCACATGGTTTATGAGCTTGCATGAAACATGTTAACCTTCCAGTAAAAGCATGTTACATATGTCACTGCACATACAGTATAAGTATGTTAACTTTGGAATTTGTATTGTATTCAATACAGAAAAGTGTCGGAAATAATGAATCGGTGTAAAACTCTTGATGAATAAAACCTAGTGTTCAGTAATATTAAAAAAGACAACTATACTGAAAGTAGGAACTACTAACCTTAACATCTGGGTTAACTACAGTTCACACCTGCCTAAAACGTTTGCACAATACTGTATAATAAAAATACTCCCTTCTACAGTTCTGAGTTTGTCAACATTATATTTTTCTGTATATTATTATTAATAATATAATGGGTCAGTTACAACGAACTTGGTTAGTACGGAGCTCTGTACTGTACGGGATCATCTCCAGTGCGCTGCTTTCAGTTATAGTCAAGTTACTCATTAAGCCTAATAAATAATGCATTTAAACTTATGTTGGTTAAATGATCCCAGAGCTTTCTTGTTCCACATTTTCGGTAGCAAACTGACATTAAGCTTTTGTGGGTCTTCTGTGCATTCAGCAAAACAGTCCAACAGCACATGTTTTTCCTAACATTTGTTTTGTTTTACGTGTCCATGATATTGCACAACAACAATAAGAAACAATAAGCAGTATAACGCAGGGGTCCACAGGCATGCTGGCAAATGAGGGATAGTGCTCTTTCAGAAGAAGAAAAATGTTATCAGTGTAATCGTATATTTTCAAAATACATTGTTTAAATTAATTTGGTCCAGTGCCCGCTTACATGACAGTGGCAATTGAGGTGCTTTATATTATGGTTTCTAACATAGTTATATCCAGCCACTTGTATTTAAGTAATAGGCAGTATACAAATCAAATGTTTTAATTTAGACAGTGGGACATGGTTTATTATTGACCCAACTCATCATTGCGGGTGCAACAACAAATGGTTTTATTTATTACTACAGCACACACAGGTCTCAGGGACTGAACACACTCGCACACTGACTCGTTCTTCCGCCTCCCTTCACCTTGTATGCCCTCTTTCTACACTCCTCCCCACCGCACTGCCATTCACCACATTAACACTTAGGATGTGGTGGCACACTACAGTATTCAAACATTGTCAATTTCTAAGAGAAATAAATCAATGTCATTGTCCCGTGACCAACGAACCTTCGAACTTTCGAAGACAGCCCTAGATTTTACATACATTGTTTTTGTTTTTTGATCTGTAGGTGGGGAGGTTAAAATGTCCTCTTTTACTGATTGTTGGAGAAGATGATCAGAGCTGGCCCACTGCTGAATCTGCAGAAGATGTGAGGACAGGAACTGTCTTACTTCTATTAAAATATTGATTTACATCTACTAAAAGAAAAAAAAATGAAAGCAGTGACAAACACACATATACAAGCACACACAATGGAAAACATGCTAACTGTACAAGTGCACCATCGTCCTCTGTTACAGATAGAGAAAATGATGGAGACGGCAGGGAATCGTCATCTGTTGACAACCCTGTCCTACCCTGGAGCCGGTCACCTGATAGAGCCTCCGTACAGCCCACACGCTTACGCCAGCAAAATGATTGTAGACCAAATAAAGATTAAAGGTATATTTACCCCAATATTTAATCTTAAAAGCACCCTGTGAGCACCCACACCAGAGATGCTGAAGATGACAGAGTTTACATTCTGATCTCTTTCCTTGACGTTTGTACCTGTAGGCACTAGAGAAGCTGCTGTGTTGATTTGTGGATGAAAAGCCATTACTTTCCTCCCTCACTATTATGATGGACCCCGAGTTACTGACTGTACATTTACTCGGTGTATGACTTAGTCTGAGTGGCATTGGCATTGATCACAAAGACGGGGGAAATGGCTCATCAGCTGTACCTTCATGGATCTGTCGTGCAACATGTTACACAATGGCAAATAAATACCTACAATACTATAGAAATAAGATGCTGATAAAGATGTAGATTTTTCCACTTAAAGAAATACCTGAATACTATCATTGGATATAATCTTTGCTGGTCTTTCTTTCAGTCACCATGCTTTGGGGCGGGGAGACCAAACTGCATTCTCACGCACAGGAAGACTCGTGGCAGAAGATCTTGGCATTTCTGGATCAGCATCTTTATTGCAGTCCCGGCACAAGCTCTCATTTGTAGCTATAGTACATCTCAGTGATACCTGAATGTATTCATTTACTATAATGTTAGCATCAATAACACAAGTGTAGATGTGTAGAAAAGGAGTTGCCTCCTCATATATTGATCGCCTTGATCAAGGAAAACTAAAAGCTGATTTAAAGAAAATTCAAGTGTACTACAAATAAATCAACATTTGAAGACAATGTATGACTAGATGCCATTCTGTATATGAATAACGTGCTTCATAATGTACTTGCATTGGAAGTAAACCCAACCAAGCATCAGTAGTTATTAATTTCAGAGTGAAACAAGAGTCAGACTTTCTCAAGTTTGAAACTTACATGTTTCTGCAGCAATTAACAAGACTGTTACAGTTTAAACACAGAACGGGGAATACGTCATTTTGAACTTTTGCTGTGATCTTTCTTTGTTTTATATGGGCGCTGTGTGTGTCTGCCTCTCTCTGTGTCTTGGGAAGTGTGTAGCAGAGTTCTCAGGTAAATACAATTATTTTGATAACAAACCTGCCTGTTGCTCGGGAGCATATATTAATGAAACAGCAGCGTATAGTACAGGATATATTAGACAGACATCGACCTTGTGTTTTATCCAACCATGTTGACGCATAAGCAGTTAACTGCTGGACCATTTTCATAAAACGTCAGTGAAGTTAGGAGTACTAATACGCATCAGTGACAGTGTGTTTGTAGTAGTTTTGATCGCTTGCACTTAGTTACAAGGTCATCGCCCTCTCTCTCTCACAGTCATCTCCACTTCTTCTTTAAAACTGCTGTCTGATGGTGAGCTGAGGCTGCGGACAATGTCACTGCAGCTTGTTTCCTCCATCTGCTTGGTACTGCCTCTCTGCTTGTGATACTGGTTATGTCACGGTCTCCCCTGCTCCTACCTTAGTTCACCACCAGAGGTCTCCCTCTCCCGAATACTAATCTAGAGCTTCTTTCCTCTATCCAGCACAACCAGTTTCTCCACATTCTTTCCCTCCAGGTGCACCTGTTCTGTCTTCCTCTTTTACCATTGGCTAATCACTCCTTCACCTAGTTCAAACCCTCTCCCCTACATAGTATTTAAACCCCTCTGTTTCCCAGCATCATCGTGAAGTCTTGCATTCTCTCCTGAATCAATTCCGAGCATTGTTTCTTGAGTGCCTTACCGTGTATATTGACCTCTTTTTTCCCTCTCTCATTTACCCCTTTTCGGATCTCCCCACTAGCCTGTTCGCTTGATCGATTGACCTGGACTGACCCCGTTTACTCTCTATCGTTTATCGGATTATCTGCTTCAACTCTAAGCCTGCACTTGGATCCTTTCCTTTGGTCCTTGAGGATGTTACAGGTTACTTATATTCCTTCCCCACAAACCTCTTTCCTCCTGGAACCTCTCCAGCCTTTCCAACTCTCTCAAACTACTTCTTCAACTTTTCATGTTCTTCCTGCTGTTTTGTTAATATTGCTCATTCTGATCCAGATTTTGTAATCCCCTTTCCTGCAATCCAGGATCACAGTAATCTTGCTGATTCTGTTCCGTTTTATCAGAAAATAATCAGATCATCATTCTGATCCAGATACCACAAGATCAAGAATCCTGATTTGAATATGCCTCTGTTTAGCATGTTAGGCCATAAAGACATGAGTGAACTGTAACACAGTTTGTATGTTACTTTTATTCACATATACATAACTGTAATGTATAAGATAACTTACAGACAACATTCAACTCTCAAATGCATAACAAAATAATGAACTGTCTCCAATGACATAGTAAAATACCACTGTGAACGGCAGAGCAAGTGAAACTACTGTAGAAGAAAGACCACCAAAGACCACAGTGAGTCAAAATACCCTCAAACAGGGAACAAGCCACACAAACGAGGAGAATTCACAGATATCATTCTTGACATCATTGGTAGACCAAGATCTCAGGCTCTGCATGCCATTTAATCTGTCTCACAAGAAGGTGAGTCAGGGCTTTGTGGGACTGAGAATGATGGTAAGGATTCTGGTCCCCTTAATGAGTCAGAAGACCTCCCGTGGCACACCACAACAATCCCCACAGGTAGAACCACCCCCAAAAAGAAGAAAACATGTTGAGAAAAACAACAATAATGATGCTTATGGAGAACTTGTGACAAGGGAATCTGAAAAAGCTGAAAAACAGATTAGTCTAGCTGAAGAGCTAATCAAGCTGACCTTTCTCCAACAGAAAGATGCAGAATTGCACATTCATCTTCTCCAAAAACAACTGCAAGATGCTGGGGTTAATTTTTCCAATGAAGAACTTTAGACAATTAGTTTTTTGCAGCTATTATTTTCCATTGCTTACATTTTACATTTTCTGTTTATATATTGAGTCATTTGTTAATTATTGGAACATCTTATTTCTTGTGTCAATTTAATAAAATGTAAACATTAAGTACTGTTATTGATTTATAGTCAAGTGGTTTATCTTTCCCAAGATTCCCCACTGTAATAACATCACAATATGTGTCTAAATCCACCTTGAATCCACCCTTCCAGTGCGATCAAGATGATCCTGATTTTCAGGATCAAAACTATCCTTATGTCACCCTTGAGTTCTGAAAAAACCCAAAACACCTTTTAAGCTTGATTAATGGTAGGATTGGATTACCAGATCCAAATCCCAATCTCAAAGATCAGAATCTCCTTTTTAAAGTTTGAAATACCCAATTATCCAATGTAATCCAATCCAAATACTTAAATCTTATCAGAAAAGTTTTGAAAAACTGGGCCCTGCTCACAAGCAAGCCGACAAATAAGAAAATGGTAATTAATTCTGTCCCAGTTAAACTATCCCACGTACATTGAAGTTCAATTCTTTCACCTACGATAATATTGTAATGACCCCTGGGGGTGGGGGTAATTACTCAAGTAATAAAATGCAGAACAAAAACATTTTCCAAAACAACTGCGTTTTTACTGGCAGATCAGGGGTCCGTTCTTCGTACGTGGTTTAACAAATCCAGGCTAAATTGATTGAACCCTTGATACAATATAATATTTATAACATTTCTTAATTCGTAGAAATGCACTGCAACCTTATGATTTGTTTAAATTACTGTTATGCTTATTCTGTTAAATATTTTGAGGAATAGGGGATTGTTGGGGTAAAATTGCCCCCTATGTATTGTATATACCCACTGTATAACTGTTATAAAATATAAGAAACTTTCCAGTAAGTTACTAGTTAAAACGTCTTTGCAATAATGTTTTTCCTGCTCAGACAATTTCTGCTGCCGTGGCCATTCTTTGGGTAGCGAACCAATCTATCTATAATACGTTCTAATCAGCACAGTGTGTACTGAGTCCTTTATATCAATGCCTCTCTTTCTGGACTAATTACAAAGAATACCTTATGAAATATTGTTTCCTGTGTCTCGGAACTGCCCCGGGACATATGCCAAGAAAATATCATCCAGGTTCAGGACGGCCCCGAAACTCCTGTGAAATACCGCTTGTAAATGTATAAAAGGCTGTGCGAAACTTTCAATATACTGAAGAGAAACAAACCGGCTTTTTGTGTCTGTGACTTTTCCTTCCCGAGCGCTCGTCTCCTGCTAAGAGTCTCCACTGTTGCTGGAAGCGCTGACTGGGGTGCCTGATTCACTGGGATCCGAAGGGCTGCTTCAACTGAAGTGTTGTACCTTAACAACTTGCATTTGTTCTTGGGTGAAGAAAGAAAAGGAGGAATATTAACCTATTAATACTGAAATCTTCAACAAAAAAGCTTTATGGTTTTGTTTTTTCAATATCATGTTATTATCTGCACTAAACAATCTCAACTGAAGCACTACAGATAAGCTATAAGGTGACTTACTTCTTCAACTCTGGTTCCTTTACAGGTTGAACATGGCTGCCACTGATGCACACCACACATCTGGAGAGCTGAGATTCAGTGAAGCAAAATCACAATAATACAAATTATGTAATAACACTGACGTTTACAAAAGGAGTGAAAAATGATTGTCATCTCAAGTCAGAGTGGTCAACATGAATAAAAGACCACTTCCACTGTACACACACACACGATTCACCCTTACTGGATTGCAATATGTTTTTAGAAAGATTTGCCATCAACAACATGTGTTACAGCTGAATATACAGCCATCCGTAGAGCAACTGAGGTCCCGAAAGATGAAGCAAGCAAAGCCACTCGATCACTGGCTACCTGTGGATGGTCTTGAAGGATGGTGAAGGCTGTCTGATGCAAAAAACAAAGAGAAACACAGCAAGCATTCACCGTAGTTGCATGGTTGAAATCTCGTTGCGATGTGGATCAACAAGACAATAACTACTATTCATCGTCGTTTTCATCGTGATTAATCGATGTAGAAATGTACGTTCCTTTCAGGTTGAAAAAATAAATAAATAAAGTGAAAAGTGTAGATAAACACAGAACCCCCTGAAACAATGTCATTTATTTTGCCATCCCCAAACATTTTTCATGCATGTATTTTCAGTGACATGTTCAGAAAATGTGCAAACATACCCTTAAATAAAGAGAAATCAAGCAGCTTACAAATGTGTGTAGGTATACACTCACCTAAAGGATTATTAGGAACACCTATTCAATTTCTCATTAATGCAATTATCTAACCAACCAATCACATGGCAGTTGCTTCAATGCATTTAGGGGTGTGGTCCTGGTCAAGACAATCTCCTGAACTCCAAACTGAATGTCTGAATGGGAAAGAAAGGTGATTTAAGCAATTTTGAGCGTGGCATGGTTGTTGGTGCCAGACGGGCCGGTCTGAGTATTTCACAATCTGCTCAGTTACTGGGATTTTTCTCGCACAACCATTTCTAGGGTTTACAAAGAATGGTGTGAAAAGGGAAAAACATCCAGTATGCGGCAGTCCTGTGGGCGAAAATGCCTTGTTGATGCTAGAGGTCAGAGGAGAATGGGTCGACTGATTCAAGCTGATAGAAGAGCAACTTTGACTGAAATAACCACTCGTTACAACCGAGGTATGCAGCAAAGCATTTGTGAAGCCACAACACGTACAACCTTGAGGCGGATGGGCAACAACATCAGAAGACCCCACCGGGTACCACTCATCTCCACTACAAATAGGAAAAAGAGGCTACAATTTGCACAAGCTCACCAAAATTGGACAGTTGAAGACTGGAAAAATGTTGCCTGGTCTGATGAGTCTCGATTTCTGTTGAGACATTCAGATGGTAGAGTCAGAATTTGGCGTAAACAGAATGAGAACATGGATCCATCATGCCTTGTTACCACTGTGCAGGCTGGTGGTGGTGGTGTAATGGTGTGGGGGATGTTTTCTTGGCACACTTTAGGCCCCTTAGTGCCAATTGGGCATCGTTTAAATGCCACGGCCTACCCGAGCATTGTTTCTGACCATGTCCATCCCTTTATGACCACCATGTACCCATCCTCTGATGGCTACTTCCAGCAGGATAATGCACCATGTCACAAAGGTCGAATCATTTCAAATTTCAAATCTTGAACATGACAATGAGTTCACTGTACTAAACTGGCCCCCACAGTCACCAGATCTCAACCCAATAGAGCGTCTTTGGGATGTGGTGGAACGGGAGCTTCGTGCGCTGGATGTGCATCCCACTAATCTCCATCAACTGCAAGATGTTATCCTATCAATATGGGCCAACATTTCTAAAGAATGCTTTCAGCACCTTGTTGAATCAATGCCACGTAGAATTAAGGCAGTTCTGAAGGCGAAAGGGGGTCAAACACAATATTAGTATGGTGTTCCTAATAATCCTTTAGGTGAGTGTATATACAGTATATATGTATTTAGTAGCGTTTTGCTTTCAGGCTTTTTGCTACGTGGACTTTACCTTGGAGACAATCCGACAAGAACCTCCATTTTACACTGGCTGTGTGAGGAAAGATTTTTCAAGTAAGATTTTTATTTTTGTATAGGCTATTTAAAATGTTAGTACTTGCTGCTTAAATGTTATTTTAATTTAAATAACAAAATACAAGGTGACAAACACATTTAGTTTAAATAAAGTAATTTCAATCAAACAATCTGCTTGTTTGGGGTTCATTCTAGATATTAGTTGCAATTTGCTGGATGGATGTTGAATCAACTTTGACATTTCAATGTCGATTTCGTTTGCAAATCCAATACATTTTCAATGTAAATTCAACGTGAAAAAATAAATTGAAGCAACGTTGTTCCTAGTGGTTTGCCAGCTGGGAATGTGCTCCAATCACCTTGTATGTGACATCACTTATCAGTTACTGGGTCTTTGTACCAAGATGCCCAATTAGCTTTGCTGTGCTTGAAGAAATCCTGCCCTCCTCACGGAGAACCCAAGCACAACATGGGACAGAGTGGTCCTCAGCAGGGCTAGCTGTTTGAATTGCTACAGTACACTGCTACCTAACTGGGACACATGGATTTTGGTTCCCTGTCCTTACTGAACAATTACCATTTTATAGGCTTAAAAAAAGATTTACCTCAAAGTACTCATATTCAAGAGAGGGGTCGTTGTCAGGAGATTTTTCGATGACTTGCGTAGAATAATAGTCCATAGCCAGAGACACGTAGCCATGAGATGCGAGGAGAGCAGGGCGGTACTCAACCAGCCCTCCGGCGCCCCACAAGTCCAGAACAGCAGGAAACGGGCCAAGACCTGCCAGGACATTTCTATCACTCTGTGACCAAATGTTCAAATAATCAAATAATCAAATAATCATGCCAATACAGATTAATTATTGTAATTATTATTCATTACCTGGTGGCACAAAGAGGGTTCCTCGTAGTCCACTCTGCCTGATGTCAGTCCTGCGGACGCCTGGTGCCATGTACGAGCGCTCAGTAACAGCACGGGCCAGAGCAGACGCCTCTGTGAATCCATCCCCGATGTGCCCTGTATACACAGCAATGCGCACAACCACTGGGGTGCACACATCTGTCTTTCTGAACCTGAAGAAGTGCGTAAAAGTAATGATAGGAAGAGCAGTTTTATAAACATGAAAACACTGCTGTTTCATGAAAGTCACTAACAAATGCAAAGCATGATTAATAGGTTTCCAAGCTGTATTGGTAGGTTTCAGATTTTGGTATGGATTTGTAAATAAAATGCTTGTGTGTTTGAATGTAGGCATTTCATTGTCAATGGAGTATAGTATACATGTATAGTTTGCAGGCTTGTGCCATTGGAGGTATGCATTTTAATTTCAGTGGAATGTAGCATTTATTGATTGCATGCAATCTGCTAATAAATAAACAAATGAATGAATGGATTAATTAATAGATAAATACGAAGCACTGAAACATGAAGCCCCTGCTTTTGTTTCTTGTAGTCGCTGAAGATGTGAGTCTAGGAGGCTCGTATGATGGCCTTGAGCCCATGGGTCTGCTGTGGAGTATGAAGCCAGCGCCTGGAAATAAACCAGGACTTAGGTAAACTTCACTGTCAGCTTGAATGGAGTAGGAGCACAATAACTTTAATTCACTTTAATTGAATGAATGCATATGTCACTCTGGAAGGAATGGCAATGAGGTCACATTACACCAGTTCTCGAGTGGATAAAATCTGTAGAGAAATATTTGCTGTTCTAGAACTTGCTGCCTCATGCATACAATGTACACACATACGCATTTATTATACCCTTCATTTCCTAACCTCTGTATTATTCTGGTCAGTTCTATAAGAGTTAAATCTGCTGTGAAATCTGTTATGCAATGTTATTTACAGTCAATATGTACAGTATTTGATTTGACATTGAAATTTGTGAATAAGATTAGCCACATACTTTCAATCCCTATGATTTTCAAACTACATGCAATAGGTTTTATTAGGCTTCCATGCATGAAGTGCTGGGAGCCTTAGTTTTTGTTAGGATTTTTTTTTTTCATTCCTTTCAGCAAAACTTCAAATGCCATTAAAACACTCATACATGTATAAAAACTCACACAACTTGCCAACTAATACCTGCAAACTCCCACATTCATGGAGTACATGGTTAGGCCGCCATATTGGATCATACTGTAGTAATGCAGTAGGGAAAGGGTTAATGATGTTGGAGCCACTGCATAAAAAGGCAAGTGAAGCCCATGCAGACAAACCTTGTGCTGTGTCAGTTTGGAAACAAAGTATCGACCGGGGGGTAAGTAAACCATGGGTTTCTTTCACTTTTAAAGCTCTCTTGTTTATATGTCTTTTTAAATATTGTGGGCTGAGAAGGGTGAAGATTCATCTGTAGAGCTCTTCCAGACCCAGAGAGCACAGGGAACAGGTAACGACTGCAACGAGCACAAGTTGTGTGTGGAGAGTCGAGTTAATCCTGCTTATGACTGGGGTAGGTTTTTTATTTGTTTTAAGATTTCATATCTTTAAACATTTTAATATTTGTATGATTGTTTTAAAAATGTATTTTAAAATATGGAGCAGTTTATAATTTGTTTCTTTTGCAATTTAGATTTGGTTGTTTCATGGTTTGGGTTAATGCTGTCTTTTTGTTTCCTTTTAGAATTAAGTGTCACGGTTTTAATGTACTGGCTTTTGTTTTGGTTGATTTGTTTAGTTTTATTTTCATTATATTTACACCTTGTATTTGTGTTATACTCTGATTCACTTGAAAGTGGTTTTCTTTATTATGTTCTGGGTATTGTTTTGGTAAATGGCAACAGCTGCATCCAACAGCTGTTTACACCTTGATCTGAAAAGCAAGAAAAGGAACAACTTAACTGTCCCCAAATTGCTGCTTTTATGTGATTTATGTAGAAGAGAACAAAGTGTACTACTCTGGTGTCTTCCATAATTAGTACTGTTACTGTACCTATGCAACAATACATTATACATGTCAGCATATTAAAACGCCAACTTCTCCAGAACTGCAAGGCCCAGTGTGCTGAAACTTTGCATGTCACCCTGATAAACCTGTCTATCATACCTGCAAAAGGTATGATTTTTCACATATGCAAAATGTAATGCTCATATTCAAGGCATATTCAAATACTCACCAAAATTGGTACAACAGTAAATGGCAATATTATTCTTGTCTGTGAAAAGTACGGTGACAGTATTGCATCCTGCTAAAACTTTTTGACAGCATATACAGGTGACCTGCATCTCGATAAACGTTGTTTTTCTTACATTAATTTATCATTTTGTTTTCCGGGCAACATGGCTACTAAATGCAAGCCAACTACTGCTACTGGCACAAAGAGAAAATGAAATTGCAATCTGTGCTAAAATTAGATGAAAAGCTGCGTCTCAGCTGTGTATTTATTAATTATTTCTTAGCAGACACCCTTGTCCAGGGCGACTTACAAAATATATAAGAGCAATACAAAGTGCAATAATACAGTGCAGTTCAAGGCATAATATATTTTACAAATTCAGAATTTACACAAGTGTATATGAGATGTCAGACAGAAGTGCAGACAAGATGTTAAGTCAAAGTTAAAAGCTAAGGGAAAGGGAGCATAGGGGAATCAAATAAACAATACAAGTGCTAGTAATGCAAAGGCAAGAGTATGACAAAATGTGATATAAGTGCAATCAAACAGGAGATAGTATAGTGCTGCAAAGTATAATGTATACTAGCGGCCATCTTCATCATTTTATCATGCACTTTTCATTGCCCTATAATGTAGTTTTATGAGCAAATTACAGTACCTATCCATTAATGCATATGTATACAAACAGTGTATTTTATTGGTGTGTAAGTAGGGTGCGATTGGCAGTGCTTATAAGAGTAGTCTTGGCTATCCTCAGTTTTGGATTTACGGGGGGGGGGCAGGAACATAACCGCAACGTAAGATGCGGGGCACCTGTATTTCTAAAACGGCTATCTCTACACATGCAACACTAATTATGTGTACTTCCTGTATGATGTACTCTAAACCTTAGGACAGCATTTATGTGGCTAATCTTATTCACAACCGTCAATGAAGACACAAAAAATCAAATACTGTACATATTGAATGTAAGTAACATTGCATAACAGATTTCACAGCAGATTTAACTCTTATAGAACTGACCTGAATAATACAGAGGTTAGGAAATGAAGGGTATAATAAATGCGTATGTGTGTACATTGTATGCATGAGGCAGCAAGTTCTAGAACAGCAAATATTTCTCTACAGATTTTATCCACTCGAGAACTGGTGTAATGTGGCCTCATTGCCATTCCTTCCAGAGTGACATATGCATTCATTCAATTAAAGTGAATTCATGTTATTGTGCTCCTACTCCATTCAAGCTGACAGTGAAGTTTACCTAAGTCCTGGTTTATTTCCAGGCGCTGGCTTCATACTCCACAGCAGACCCATGGGCTCAAGGCCATCATACGAGCCTCCTAGACTCACATCTTCAGCGACTACAAGAAACAAAAGCAGGGGCTTCATGTTTCAGTGCTTCGTATTTATGAATTAATCCATTCAGTCATTTGTTTATTAATTTTCAGATGCCCTTATCCAGGACAAGCTACACTTTACATAAGAAACAATTCAAAACTTTACAGAGTGAAATAATACAATCAGTAAAAAATATAATAAGCAAACAAGTCTCTGTGGGCTTTTACTGAGTGAGATGAAGTGGTGTTTCATGATCTTCTTTATGTATTGTGCAGTAGTGTGAAGATAACAGTGTACATTTATTTTTAGTCATTGGCTGTAATTACCAGACCACAGTTTAGAGATTTACATCCCAGAAATCAATTAAATCATTAGTAAAGTCAACCATACATGAGTGAATTGATCTAAAATGTGGTTCCATATAGTGACTTGCATTAACTCTACTGGCACATGTATGTTTATTTAATTTATAATTGCATATATATTGAAAAGAGATCAACATGGCAGAAATTCCTAAGTGTAAACTGATATAACAATGCTTTGGCACAAAATAATGAAATAAATAATGCACTCAAGTATTTAGTAAAGCAATCCTCAACTGTGTATTTAACCCATTGTCTGCACAGGTATCACAACAGTACTGTGCATCAAAGCTAAAATGTGTGTATAAATACATGTACCACATACATTATTCAAATTTCTGTTTTCATTGAAAAGGAAGAAAACAGCAGCAACAACGCAGAAGTGTCATACCTTTCACTGTCCCTTTACCGTCACTGACATAGTGCCCAAATGCCTCCCAGAAGTCACTGTCCTCGGACTGAGTCAGAGAGTGCAGGGTGACGGCTTGTCCTGGCAGTAAATTCTTCACAGTGATTTGAAACTTCTCATCTATGAGTCCTCTTGAGGGCTGTATGGTGATCAGGGGACAGGAACCCTTTCCAGCCATTGCCATTTTTGACCTGCAATATACACTCACCTAAAGTATTATTAGGAACACCACACTAATACTGTGTTTGACCCCCTTTCGCCTTCAGAACTGCCTTAATTCTACGTGGCATCGATTCAACAAGGTGCTGAAAGCATTCTTTAGAAATGTTGGCCCATATTGATAGGATAGCATCTTGCAGTTGATGGAGATTTGTGGGATGCACATCCAGGGCACGAAGCTCCCGTTCCACCACATCCCAAAGACGCTCTATTGGGTTGTGATCTGGTGACACTGATTACAGTGACACTGATGGTAGTTTGTTTCATATATTATTATTATTATTATTATTATTATTATTATTATTATTATTATTATTATTATTATTATTTATTTATTTATTTATTTATTCATTTTTTGCAGTAATGTCAAACTTTAAAAAAATGAAAAATAAAATGTTGTTTTGAGCAATCAATCGCAGATCTGCAAACCCAGACATTTGGAAGATATAGATATACACACAATGTAATGTCATGCTTTTTTCTCATTGATCTCAGTTGGTTTAACTTTGCTGCAGTGTGTCAAGACCCACACAAGGCCTCTCGTCACGCGAACGTAAACCGAGAGCCGAGACTCATTCTGGGTTCACTGGTTCAAATGATCTGTGAATGCTGGGTCGAGTGACCACACTTCAAGAACACACCATACAACCTGATAAACTGGTCAGCAACATACGCCGAATCCGACCCTTCCTCACCGACTACTCGACTCAGCTGCTGGTCCAGTCACTGGTCCTCTCCCGCCTGGACTACTGCAACTCCCTCCTGGCCGGCCTGCCTGCAACTACTACCCGCCGCTCCAGCTCATCCAGAACTCTGCGGCTCGTCTGGTGTCTCTCTGCCCCGATTCACACACGCTACTCCACTGCTCCGTTTCCTCCACTGGCTCCCGATAGCGGCACGCATTCAGTTCAAGACACTGACCCTCACCTACCGCTGTCTCGACCACACTGCACCGAGCTACCTTCAGACACTCGTCTCTCCATACATCCCCTACAGACCACTGCGCTCTTCCTGCGCCAGAAGACAAACTTTGCCTCCTCTCCACTCTCCTTCCTCCAGAGCTGCTCCTTCTCATCCCTGGCCCCTAAGTGGTGGAACGACCTTCCCACCGAAGTCAAAGCAGCAGAGTCCTTGACCTCATCCTGGTGATTACTCAATACTGTACTTGAAATTGGGTTGTTTATTCTCCTGTAAAATTGCACTTATACAACGTTTTGTCATACTTCTTGCTTTTTCATTGCTAGTACTTGTGTTGTTTATTTATTATGCCTCCTTTCCCTTAGCTCTTAAATAAGACCACATCTTGTCTGCACTTATTAGCTTTTACAATCTAGGATGTAGGACTTCTATTTTGTATACTGTATTTCCCATTGGAGGGATTATATCTCCTGGCTGGCCTGGGAACGGCTGAATACCCTGGGGTCTGGTCTGTTGTAATACACACAAAGGGGTTACAAGAAATACATTAAAATCTAAAAACAAAAGTTAAGAACTATCTGGAAAAGTATTGCTAAAACTAATACTAAATTATGCCTTTAAAATTTTCAGGCAAAAATGAATACAAATATTTTTCACAGGTTTCTCTTTTCCCCTGATCTATGACCCCATCCAAAATAAGATCCCGCATTTCTATTGCAAAAAGGTGGCCACAATGGAGATAAGTAGCACAGTCAATTTCAATCAAATCACTCATTTCTTTATCTACAGGTGCCAACCGCTGCCCAAGGCTGTAGGAGAGAACAGGTAAGTTAAACAAGTTTCTAGACAGCAGCGTCTATCCATCCACACTGCAGGTAAGTAAACTAAGTCCTAAGTAAGGCTGTGCAACAATCGACTCATACGAAGATCTCTGCTTCCAATGCCACAGTCTCTAGGTAGAAGCAGGTCAGTAATGACAACATGGTGAGCACACTTATAGTATTGCTATATGATAACAGAGTCTCATGTGTCCTAATCACTTGTATCTGTGCAGGGGAGCAGTGCTGCACGCCCCTGGGAAAGCAAAACAACAATGGACAATTGAAGATTAGGCTCCGCTTCCCCAGGCAAGCGAATATAGTCCTGCGCTGCCCATGCTCACCACGTACAATCCAATTGCTTTGGAATATGGACAGGATCTCTGAATGCCAGTTGCCGTCGGCTTATAAGGCCCTTTGTGGAAAGACGAGTCATTATAGAAATCGGGCTGATAGCGCAGGCAACCAACCAGGCGGGTTGTCAGTCACTGGCGGTGTATACTCAGGGAGAATTGTCATCATCCACATGCTAATGTACTTAAATCAATGTGATAAATAAAGTGATCAATATAATGAAAAAACCCACACAGTAATAAGAAAGCATAAATAACTAATACTTAAATTAAGGAAAACACACAGTGCATATTTAAATATTCCTCCTCAAAGCTAAACCACTGGATCAGTTCAAAATTATTACAGGCCGGGTTTATGTTCCAGCTACGTATGTTTATGTTCAACGTCAACTTATGTTTGACTGGCCAAAGGTGATTCTATGAGCTGAGTGTGATACATAGTTGACAGTATGTAAACCTGCTGTACAAATATACATTGTGAGCTACTTTGTAAACACTGTGTGAATTTAATGCTAACAAAGCAATTTAATTTACACAGTGTAAGTTTAGTTAACTTGCAGATTACTTTAGTTTACAAGGAGTTTGCAGGTTTTGTAAACCTTTCATTTTGTGTTGCGCTTAGACAGGTATCTGAGGTAGAGCAAGGAGATCCCATATCCACCCAAGTGCTTAACTACACATGTTACTGTTGCAGGGGACAAAGGTGCTGCATCCCTCAGCTTTCGGTCCATATAGCAAACTATGGAGGCCCATTACTGTCATAATGAAGATACACTTTTGCCATGGTTATGTGCGTCATGGTTGTGGTATTCTGATAGAGATAAGTGACCTTTGGAATATTATATATAAGAACTTAGTATCTCTGTCTGATATGAAGACTTGCTTCCAGTGTCACATAAAATTAGTCTAACTGAAAAATTTGTTTATCCAGCCTCTGGAATTAAAAGCGGAGTGTAAGATATTATTTGTTAGAATGTATTTTTCTATGGGGAATATCTTGCTCTCTGGTTTGATACAGGAAAACCGACATCTCCCTCTTTTTGCCTAGTTTCTCAGATTCCGAGGGGCCCTGCTAGCAGTTAAACTTCAGATAAGAGTACAAGGACAAATACCTCAAAGAGGCCAAACAGCTAGGTTTCTTATTGCCATATCAAAATATGGTGTGATGTTGGCAAAATGTGATTGGTTAAATAAAAACCTTGTAACAGAAGAAACAGACAAAGAGAACGGAGAACGGGAGAAGAGAGGACGGAGACAAGAAGAAGAGGAAGAGCAGGAGGAAGAGAGAGAGACACCACTGCCTGCCTGACCAGACTGACCTAAGCTACCCTGTGAGGAGAAGAGGAGAAACCGGGTATTATCTGTTTCTTTCTGTAATCCAGCAGAAGCTTAATATTACTTATTTAGTAATATAATTGAATGATATTAGTTTGCTATTTTTGTCACAAATAAATGATTATTGCACATCTGTGACTTGACCGCATCTTCTCTCTGACTTTATTAAATCAAATACACATGCAGCCTAGACCCAGAATCTATGTAGCCAATCTGAATAGTATCACAACATGTAGATAGTAGATCCGATCTGGTTATTGTGTATTTAGTAGAGTTTGTTCTTCAGATTATATCTACACTATGCACACTACACCTCATGTTTTGCTTTTCTATATGTACTAACTCAGTGGTCATATTGCAGGTCAATAACAGCAATGGCTGGAAAGGGTTCCTGTCCCCTGATCACCATACAGCCCTCAAGAGGACTCATAGATGAGAAGTTTCAAATCACTGTGAAGAATTTACTGCCAGGACAAGCCGTCACCCTGCACTCTCTGACTCAGTCCGAGGACAGTGACTTCTGGGAGGCATTTGGGCACTATGTCAGTGACGGTAAAGGGACAGTGAAAGGTATGCAATTATGTTGATCTCTTTTCAATAATATATGCAAATATAAATAAAGTAACATATATGTGACTGGCATTAACTCTACTGGCACTATATATAACCACATTTTAGATCAATTAATCTGTGCATCGTTCACTTTACTAATGATTTATTTGAATTCTGGGATGACATTCTCTCGACTCTGGTCTAGTAATTAAAGACAATTATTTAAAAGAAATGTACACTGTTATCATCACAGTACAGCCTTGTGCCCAATAAACTAAGAAGATCAAGAAAAAACGCTTCATCTCACTCAATAAAAGCCCACAGAGACATGTTTGCTTATTATATTTTTTACTGATTGTATTACTTCAGTTTTGAATTGTTTCTTATGTAAAGTGTAGTTTGCCCTGGATAAGGGCATCTGCTAATAAATAAACAAATGAATGAATGGATTAATTTATAAATACGAAGCACTGAAACATGAAGCCCCTGCTTTTGTTTCTTGTAGTCGCTGAAGATGTGAGTCTAGGAGGCTCGTATGATGGCCTTGAGCCCATGGGTCTGCTGTGGAGTATGAAGCCAGCGCCTGGAAGTAGACCAGGACTTAGGTAAACTTCACTGTCAGCTTGAATGGAGTAGGAGCACAATAACATGAATTCACTTTAATTGAATGAATGCATATGTCACTCTGGAAGGAATGGCAATGAGGTCACATTACACCAGTTCTTGAGTGGATAAAATCTGTAGAGAAATATTTGCTGTTCTAGAACTTGCTGCCTCATGCATACAATGTACACACATACGCATTTATTATACCCTTCATTTCCTAACCACTGTATTATTCAGGTCAGTTCTATAAGAGTTAAATCTGGTATGAAATCTGTTACACAATGTTATTCACAGTCAATATGTACAGTATCTACATAGTATGTACATTCTATCCGTGTTGTTTTCAAACTACATGCAAGATGTTTTTATTTTTATTGTTATAATTGCATAACATATCCTCTAAATAGGGAAACCCATACATAATTAATCATGCTTTGCATTTGTTAGTGACTTTCATGAAACAGCAGTGTTTTCATGTTTATAAAACTGCTCTACCTATCATTACTTTTACGCACTTCTTCAGGTTCAGAAAGAAAGATGTGTGCACCCCAGTGGTTGTGCGCATTGCTGTGTATACAGGGCACATCGGGGATGGATTCACAGAGGCGTCTGCTCTGGCCCGTGCTGTTACTGAGCGCTCGTACATGGCACCAGGCGTCCGCAGGACTGACATCAGGCAGAGTGGACTACGAGGAACCCTCTTTGTGCCACCAGGTAATGAATAATAATTACAATAATTAATCTGTATTGGCATGATTATTTGATTATTTGAACATTTGGTCACAGAGTGATAAAAATGTCCTGGCAGGTCCTGGCCCGTTTCCTGCGGTTCTGGACTTGTGGGGCGCCGGAGGGCTGGTTGAGTACCGCTCTGCTCTCCTCGCATCTCATGGCTACGTGTCTCTGGCTCTGGACTATTATTCTACGCAAGTCATGGAAAAATCTCCTGACAACAACCCCTCTCTTGAATATGAGTACTTTGAGGTAAATCTTTTTTTAAGCCTATAAAATGGCAATTGTTCAATAAGGACAGGGAAGCAAAATCCATGTGTCCCAGTTAGGTAGCAGTGTACTGTAGCAATTCAAACAGCTAGCCCTGCTGAGGACCATTCTGTCCCATGTTGAGCTTGGGTTCTCCGTGAGGAGGGCAGGATTTCTTCAAGCACAGCAAAGCTAATTGGGCATCTTGGTACAAAGACCCAGTGACTGATAAGTGATGTCACATGTTTTTTTCATCAGGCAGCCTTCACCATCCTTCAGGACCATCCACAGGTAGCCAGTGATCGAGTGGCTTTGCTTGCTTCATCCTATGGAACATCAGTTGCTCTACGGATGGCTGTATATTCAGCTGTAATGCATGTAAGACAAAAGCAAATCTTTCTAAAGCAACATTACAATCCAGTAGGGGTGAATCGTGTGTGTGTGTGTGTGTACAGTGGAAGTGGTCTTTTATTCATGTTGACCACTCTAACTTTAGATGACTTAATCCTTTTACATGTCAATGTTATTACAGTACCTAATTTGTATTATTGTGATTTTGCTTCACTGAATCTCTGCTCTCCCTCAGCCCAGATGTGTGGTGTGCATCAGTGGCAGCCATGTTCAACCTGTAAAGAAATCAATTTCCAATATCTATGTAGAGATGAAGACGTAAGTCACTTTATAGCTTATCTGTAGTACTTTGGTTTTGATGGTTTAGTGTCTAGTCAATCATGTTAACTGAAGCTGGTAATAACATGATAATTAATAAACAAAACCATAAAGCTTTTTGTTGAACATTTCAATATTAATAGGTAATTATTCCTCACTTTCTTTCTTCACCCAAGAACAAATGCCAGTAGATTTTGAATTGTGTAAAATACGTTCTTGGTTTATATACTAGTATTTGAATAATTTGTGTAAACTGAAATCAGACAAATTAAACTGAAGTTATGTTAATGATTTTAAAGGAAAACATGTTATGGCTGCTACCATTCAAAATTAATCCGCTCAACCTGCATTCAATATGTACACAATTCTAATAGTAAAGCGTCACTTAGACCTAGACCAGTCAAACAAATCAAATCACAAGTTATAAGCCTGTGTCGTGTGCCATTTGAATGTATATGTAGTAGTGACTTCTATTAATTTTGCAGAATTAGTTTATTTGTAATTTGCGGTCAAGATTTTGATATGGTCTAGTCTAGAACTTAGTTTCTTTAAGTTTCATACATACATGTAGTGTAAAAATGACACATTTTAGTACTGTATATCTCACACCTTATCTTTCAGAAATCTCCATAAGGTACCCTATGATGAGAATAATTATATGATCATGAAGAGTCTTCTTTTGCCAATTCCTACAGATCCAAACAAAAAAGTGGATGTAAGTAAAATATTTCTGACTCCCTGCATGCTTGTTAAATGTCAAGTCGAGAATAACAGCCAAAGGGTTCTATGGGTAAATGATGATTACACTGGAAAGCCTCATATCAAAGCTGCTGATAGGCCCCTCAGTGCTGTCACTCATGTAAGTCCTCCCCCTTGCCTGCTTTAGCTCATACATCAGTCAAGCAGTTGTGTTCCTCCTGGATTTCAAATCAATATCTGTGTCTTACCATCAGCATCTCTCAATCTGGTGTGTCTGTGTTAGTTATATAACACTTTTTTATAACAATAATAATAAATATGTAGAATATGTAAAATAAATGAGTAGGACAATACAATATAGGTTGATAAAAGCCTGTATAAATAATTTGAAAACAGGAAAATACGGTTAAGTTTGTATTTTTCTTTCCTCCACACCTTCACTCCTTGTCATTGAATGTGTAGGTGGGGAGGATAAAATGTCCTCTGTTACTGATTTTTGGAGAAGATGATCATGGCTGGCCCACTGTTGAATCTGCAGAAGACGTGAGTACAGGATCTGTCTTACTTCTATTAAGACATTGATTCATATCTATAGGGGTTTTTTATAGTTTGACAGAAAAAGAAAAGCAGTGACAAACACACAAACACATAATGTGTATATGTTAGTGACTCCATTGGAAAACATCCTTAACAGAACTCTCCTGCTCTGTCACAGATGGAGAAAATGATGGAGGCGGCAGGGAATCGTCATCTGTTGACAACCCTGTCCTACCCTGGAGCCGGTCACCTGATAGAGCCTCCGTACAGCCCACATGCTTACGCCAGCAAAATTATTGTAGTGCAAATTGAGTTGAAAGGCATGTTCACCCCATTTTATTTTTATTTTAAAGGTGGTGGGGGTTGCATAAGCTTTTTGTTTTGGCTTATATTTCAGATTCGTGGATGATCAAGTTGTATTAAAGCTCGTTATAGGTAATTATTGTACTGCACTACAGGCTCCTCACGGAAGAGCATTTTGTTATTGTACAAAACAAATACATAAATTACAATCAATTTCAAAGACAGTAGAGATGCTGAAGATGACAGAGTTTACATTCTGAACTCTTTCCTTGACGTTAGAGAAGCTGCTGTTTTGATTGTGGATGAAAAGTCATTACTTTCCTCCCTCACTATTATGATGGACCCCGAGTTACTGACTGTACATTTACTCGGTGTATGACTTAGTCTGTGTGGCATTGGCATTAATCACAAAGACGGGGAAATGGCTCATCAGCTGTACCTTCATGGATCTGTCGTGCAACGTGTTACACAATGGCAAATAAATACCTACAATACCATAGAAATAAGATGCTAATAAAGATGTAAAGATTTGCTGGTCTTTCTTTCAGTCACCATGCTTTGGGGCGGGGAGACCAAACTGCATTCTCACGCACAGGAAGACTCGTGGCAGAAGATCTTGGCATTTCTGGATCAGCATCTTTATCGCAGTCCCGGCACAAGCTCTCATTTGTAGCTATAGTACATCTCAGTGATACCTGAATGTATTCAGTTACTATAATGTTAGCATCAATAAAGCAGGTGTAGATATGTAGAAATTGAGTCTATGTATGAATGTATGTATATAGTTGCCTCCAATTATACTGATACACTTGATCAAGGGCAACTAAAAGTTGATTTAACAAAAATTCAAGTGTACGTTGTGTAATCAAACAATTCTGACTAGTCATCACATTTGGTTTGTGAATAAAACACTCTGCAGCAATAATTATGGTTTTAACCTTCAATGGTTAATTTATTTTGTACTTCTTCTACTTTTCTTCTTCCCCCCCTACAATTTCACTGGGTAGCCATAGTCCCAAGACTGCACAATATTAAAAAACTTGCACTGCATGAAATTAATGGTTTACATATTCAATATATTTGTGAACCTGTTGAAAACCTTTAGTTAAAACCAGTTTAAACAGTCATGGTAAACTATTTGAAAACCTTACATTTACAATATGTTTACATATAAGTAATGAGTAAATCACTTTTTTTTTACAATGTTTAGTCTGCATATGTAAACATTAATCAGATAACTTAAAGTTTATACTCTGCTCACAGATATGTTTCAAATAGCTTGTAAAATATATGTTTGCATAATATTTCAATTAACCTTATGCTTAGTAAACTCATTTTTGTTACATGGCTTACAGTACATATGTAAATATTTTGTGTACCAACTAAAAGAACATAAGAAAAGTGTCCAATCGAGAGGAGGCCATTCGCCCCATCGTGCTCGTTTGGTGTCCATTAATAACTAAGTGATCCAAGGATCCTATCCAGTCTATTTTTGAATGTTCCCAAATTGTCTCTTCAGCCACATCGCTGGGGAGTTTGTTCAGATTGTGACGCCTCTCTGTGTGAAGAAGTGTCTCCTGTTTTCTGTCTTGAATGCCTTGAAGCCCAATTTCCATTTGTGTCCCCGGGTCCGTGTGTCCCTGCTGATCTGGAAAAGCTCCTCTGGTTTGATGTGGTCGATGCCCTTCATGATTTTGAAGACTTGGATCCCCACGTAGTCTCCTCTGTTCCAGGGTGAAAAGGTTCAGTTCCTCAGTCTCTCAGTAGGACATTCCCTTCAGACCTGGAATAAGTCTGGTTGCTCTCCTCTGAACTGCCTCTAGAACAGCGATATCTTTCTTGAAGTGTGGAGCCCAGAACTGTCCACAGTATCCAGATGAGCTCTAACTAGTGCATTGTACAGTCTGAACATTACTGCCCTTGTTCTCAATTCTACACTTTTGACAAACACTCTGGTTTGCCTTTTTTATTGCTTTCCCACATTGTTTGGATGGAGAAAGTGAGGAGTCCACAAACTCCTAGGTCTTTGTCATGCATTACTTAATCTAGTTCTATTCCTCCCATAGTGTAATTATAGTGGACATTTTTGTTACCTGCATGTAATACCTTGCACTTGTCCACATTGAATTTCATCTGCCAGGTGTCGGCCCACAGCTGAATATTATCTAAGTCCCTTTGAATAGCAGGTGCTGCCAAGATTGTATCTGCTGAGCCACCCATTTTATTATCATTGTCAAATTTGACAAGTTTGCTAACTATCCCAGAGTCCAGATCATTAATACAGATTAGAAAAAGCAAAGGCCTTAGTACTGATCCCTGTGGAACTCCACTAACAACCTCACTCCAGTTAGAAACAACTCCTCTAATCAACACCCTCTGTTTCCTAAACATCAACCAGTTCATAATCCATCTACTTACATTACCCTGAATGCCTACAGCTTCCAATTTGAGGATCAGCCTTTGGTGTGGAACCTTATCAAAATCTTTCTGGAAATCTAAGTATATCATATCATATGATTTCACCTGATCTACAGCTGCAGATGTTCAAAAAATTCTAATACATTAGTAAGACATGATCTGCCTCGTCTAAACCCATGTTGACTATCTCCAAGAATATGGTTTTCATTAAGATGCTCCTCTATTTTCTGTCTAATCATTTTTGCAGGTGAGACTGATTGGTCTATAATTGCCTGGTTCAGTTTTGTCCCCTTTCCCCTTTTGGTATGACATTTGCTGTCTTCCAGTCAGTTGGCACATCCTGTTCTAAGTGTCATTTGGAATATTTGACTTTGCGGCCTATAAATAATTTCCCTCATTTTAAGTACTGTTGGAAATATCCCATCTGGCCCAGGTGATTTGTTTGTTTTTAATTCTGCTAGTCCCTTTAGTACCTCCTCCTCATTTATCCTGATCTATCTGTGCCTGTGGCATGTTATCTGTTTTTTATTTTGTAAAAACCTCTGTGAAATACTCATTTAGAACATTTGCCACATCTTGTTCATTTTCCAAGATACCTCAATTTTTGCCCTTTATCTGTTTCACTTCCTCCTTTATTGACTGCTTGCTGTTGTAATATTGAAAAAAGCTCTTTGCATTAGTTTTAGCTGCAAGAGCTATGTTTCTTTCTATTTCCCTCTTTGCTTTCCTGATCCCTTTCTTAAGATCTCTTTGCAGCTCAACATATTCTATGTATTTTGTTTCGTCTTCATCCCTTTTGTATGCGCTATACAACATTTTCTTTCTCTTGATATTTTTTTGTATACCTCTATTAAACCATTTTGGCCAGTGTTTTTTGGTCCTCAATTTGCTAAGTTTTGGTACAAATTTCTCCTGAGCCTCAAGTAGTATATTCTTAAAATATAACTATCCATTTTCAACTGACTATGTATCCAGTGTGCTCCAGTCTACCTCTTCTAAGTGCCGCCTAATGCCTTCAAGGTTTGCTTTTCTGAAATTGTAGACCATTGTTTTAAACTTGGACCTTGTTTTTTGAAAGAATGCCTCAAAGCTAACCATGTTGTGAGCACAATTTGCCATTGGTTCTCTAACTAGTGTCCCTCTGACTCTATCTTGGTCATTTGAAAAGATCAAGTCAATGCATGCGCTCTCCCTGGTTGGTTCCCTGACAAATTGAGTTAGAAAGCAGTCATTTACCATCTCGACCATCTCTATATCTGCCTCTGTAGTCCCAACCGGGCTTTCCCAGTCTATGTTTGGGAAATTGAAATCCCCCATTATAACAGCCACATCCTTGCTACATACAGTCCTGATTACACTGTACAATTATTTTTTTTATTTCCTGGCAGACGCCCTTATCCAGGGCGACTTACAACATAAGTGTAAACAAAGTGCAAAAATACAGAGAAGTACAAGGCATCAATCATTACAAATTCAATTTGGCTAAAACAGCAATTCAAAATACATTTTACAAATTCCAATTTACAATTTACACAAGTACAGTAAGTGACTTCCTACATCCTGGACTGTGAAAGCTAAGTGCTGTCAAGATGTAGGGTTACAGACAAGGGCTACGGGAAAGGGAGCAAGGAGTAAAACAATCAAGAATGCAATGCAACAATGCAACATCTTGCTGAATATCTGAGTTGGGTGGTCTGTAACACACTCCTACCACTAATCCTCCAGATCTCTTGTCCAAAAGTTTCACCCACAAAGATTCTATTCTGTTACTGGGATCTAATACGAGTTCTTCTGCCTCAATGTCATTTTTCACATATAATGCTACCCCACCTCCTCTTTGATTTTGCCTGTCTCTCCTAAACTGTGTGTATCCTTTCAACTTGTGTTCATCCCCATCGTTTTCTGTAAGCCATGTTTCCGTCACTCCTACAACATCATAGTCACATGCCAGCACTGCCAACATCTTGTTCCTTTTACTCCTGGCATTGAGGTAGAAACATTTCAGGTGCTAGCGGGTTCCCTTGGTTTTCTTTCCTTAGTGGAACATCTCCCATTGTCAGAGCTCCCTGCCCCCCTGGTCCCTAGTTTAAATGATTCTCAATTTCTCTGCACATACGCTCTCCCAATGCATTAGCCCCCCTTCTGTTTAGATGTAGACCGTCCAGTTTGTACAGGTCCCATCTATCCCAAAAGAAAGACCAATGCTCCATAAACCTAAACCCCTCTTCGCTACACCAAGCTTTCAACCATGTGTTAAACTTTCTAATCTCTGCCTGTCTCCATGGCCTGGCACGTGGTAGCAGAAGTATTTAGAAGAAAACTACCGGGAAGGTTCTGCTCTTTAGTTTTGTTACTAACTCTTTAAATTTGTCTTGCAGAACCTTTGGAGTTCATCCAAGAAGGCAATCATTCTGCAAACCTGACACTGTAGTGACCACATGCTTCTAAATGTTAGGTATTTTTTTTAAAGTCCCTTGGTTCCTGTAGACTGCTTAACTTTTATGACCGAGAAACAGCGCAGCTCTTTCTCAACAGCTGCTTTAAGTAGCTTTTGTCTACCTGCTACCAATTCACACCTAATTGGCCCCACCTGGCTCCTCCTGCAACAGAATTCCTGCTAGTCCTAGACAGAAACTCCCTTCTACAACCTGTTTACTTTCATCAACTCAGCAGCTGAACTGAATTGACTTAAATTTAGGCAAACTACAGACAATGCTAACTTCAATTTAGGCAAACTTAAAACAAAATGAGCAATGCTAAGACTGGTCTGAAACTAGTCAAACAACAAGATGGCTGCCTCTCACCTGCACTTTCCTGTGTCTCTCTGTGGCAACTTGTAAATACTTCTGTTCTGTTAAAATATGTTCAAATAATACATACATCTTACATATAAAATACATGTACAAACATTACAGTAGTGAATCAAAGCCTGGGACACTGTAGTAAAGTTTACTTTGTCCAGAAATGCCAAATCTGCCAACTAATGTCATTCCCCAATGGGCTGAAGCAAAATAGCCAAGCACATCTACCACAAGCATCTGTAGTCTTTGCCATTAACAATGTCCTTTATGTCCTGAATTCATTGTGGAAATAGTTCTGGAAGATAAATGGCAAGATGCAGAAACCGTTCCGCCCTGCTTAATATATTTTTTCAAAAATTCTGAAAATCTCTGTGCTTTTTCCAATGGGATGTCTGCTTCAACTAACATTTTCACAAAGTCCAGAATTAATTCCTTTCTTTGGTGTTTTTGCAAAACATGATGCCAGTTTCTGAATTATTGATTGAGCTACAAAACAATATAATAGTTAGTATTGTGAAACAGAATTATAAAAATATGCTGAAGAACAGTTTAAATAGGTTACAAATACAGCCAGGCAAAATAAAACTAGGTTCAAAGGTGATTTTTAAAATCTGACTTGGGTCACTTTAGATCTTCAAAACATTTATGGCATAATGTGGAAGGAAGCTCACTCCAATAAACTTTGAGTAATGTTTAAACATTTATACAAGTATTTTCATAGATCACATTACCATATCATTACAGAATGTACTTTTTATTAAGAACGGTCTTATTAGAGCCGTGCACTTTTTGTAGCGCATGCACAGATAATCCTGCTGGATTCAGAATTTTGATAATTTTAAACAGAATCAAAATATAAATAACAGACCACAATAATACATTATATATTGCATTATTAACATTATTAGCTATTTGGGGACTGGTGCCAGAAGGAGACAACCTATCAGATTGTTTGTCTGCGCATGCGTCACAAAAACTCATCTGCTCAGATCAATTAGTTTTTAATAATCATGCTCTGTCATGATATGGTAATGTGGTTGCTTTCTCCACGAAACCCTTAGTGTATCTGAAAAATACTTTTATAAATGTATACATGTTAGAACACCGCAAAAAGTGTACTGGAAGATTTCTCGAACTTTCTGTATAACGGCATTCTTTGCAGTGCTGGAGTACAGTATCTTCTTGTTACAATAGCCCAGCTAACACATGTTGGCTGTGGCAATGTAAACTACATTGCTATAATGCTGTGGCAACATTGTGTGTTAGCAGGGAGGTCTTTGGTGTGAGTGGGTGGGGCAGAAAATATCAGTGGAAAACAGCAACGGTCTCTTGATGGAGATGCAGCGAAATGTACAGAAATAACAGAGCTGTTCCTGGCAGGGAAAGCGAGGGACAGGACGCCAGTAATCAGCCGGCTCAGCCTGAAGAAGGTGCCGCAGTGGCAGGTCACACTGCAGGTACAAGAAGCAGAGTTTATGGTTAAAGTCTTGGCTGCGCCTCGTACCTAAAAACGCTCCAGTTGTGACTTCGTACACGATATGTGGCAGCCTCTTGTGGCTAATCGTTTTTATAAAACTGCTACACCAATATTTAACGTTTGTCCCTTTTTGAGATCTAGTCAGCTTTACATAGCGATGCTAAGCTCCACTAGCAAATCGACTTAATATCCTGAGCTACATTTTCTAAAATTTATTAGCTAATCTTTATTTGTAACACCATGCAAACATGCCATTTGGCTAACGTATGGCGCAGACTGCTAGTTTTAGACAGAGATGCAAAATAGCTTTCCAGTAAAATAATATTTTGATGAGTTCCATGTAAACAGTGAAGTGATATTTAAAGGTTGTAATATTAAAACATTTTTATCAATGTATCCGCATCCAGGGCTTGTTGGACTCTTGTTGGACAGCTCTCAAGAGTAACATGAGCTTGAATCTGTAGATACTCATTGCTGAAGTAGAAGCAATACCATAATACCATAAAAGCTGTTTAACTGAACAAAGTTGTACATTTACTCAGCACTCACTCGTGACATCAAATTGCTGGAAATGAAACGCAAAAATGTAAAAAAAACAAATTGATTGTTTTTTTACTATAGTTATGTTGTAAAAACAATTTAATTACGTTGTTTAAACTGTTTTTGCGTGTCTTATAAAGTCGAGGTATTAAATAATTTTAGAAATTTGCTACTTCTTCGTTCTTTGTTGGCTTTACAGTCAAAACTGCCTGTCAGTGAAGCTGCTATGTCATAAACACACTGAACCATGTTGGATTCACATGACCTTAAAATTAATTGAATGGCTACAAAAGAGCAGAATTGAGCAATGCTTAAGAATACCTGGCAATGTAATGAGAAACACACAAATAGAACACAATGATATACTATATTGTAATGAAACCTGTCCTAGTAAGGTTGTGTTCTAACTGGATTTGACATTAGTGTGTAGCTGCCACCACCACCTTTGGTTTACCGGGACGGTCCGGTCGAATAACCCTGGAAGCTAGAAGTAGTTATGTAAAGGGAGAGTGAAAAGCCAAGAGGAAATATATAACCAAGTTTTTTTAATAACCAATAAATAAGCTGGATACACAATGTACAATTTAGGCAAATAGAATAACAATCACAGTATCACTAAACAATCCATAAAAAGTCAATATCCATTCAGTTAAAATTAATTTCTCCCTCAAATACATACAACCAAATATTATAATAAAACAGCAATTGACCTTCATTAAAGAAATACTAAAATAAACCATACAATAAACACCAATGTAAGTGAAAAGAAACCACAATATAAAAGTCAGATAAACCATACAATAAACACACCAATATAAGTTACCACAATTCCAACAGCAATTTCAACTATACAAGAACAAAATACAACCTCTTCAATGTAAAGCCAAAATTTACAACAAACAAAAAGAACGGGTTAATTGCTGTTTTAGATCAATTGATTGGAATATAGCTAATAGGATCAGCACAATCCAATCAAATCGATCATTTGGCCCTATTATACAGACTGATTAATAGCAGTATGTTTAAGCCTAATCCATAAATTCATAAATTAAAGAAACTGTTACTATGGGCAAGAATTAGTATAAAACCAAGTTAAAACAATGAAAACATTTAATCAATTACACATAATCCCACATAATCCCACAAACAAACACATATAGATTTAAAATAGAGCCAAAGAGCTTCCCGTCAACTGAACTGCTCCCCCCCAGCATTTGGCACAGCACACAGCACAAAGTTAATCTAAAAACAAGCAGCCCCCTATTATCTGCACACAAATCAGCCCAAGCAATGCTGGCCGTGAAAAGAGTCTCCTGTGTGTCTTCTGAGCACTGCTTATATCCCCATCTGCTCCCGATATGACATCCCATGATTGGTCGCAATGCTCAGTCCAATTAGGGTTATTAAGACCCAATTAAATCAGTGACAGTGCCGACTGGCTCATCACAAAATCATAGAATACACAAAACATATCACAATTCAGAGATACATCAGTAAAATTGATTTATGAATGGTACTTATAAGCTTACCTTATAGGTAGAGCTATAACATATAGTGCAGTCTTCTTATAGTAAATGTAATTAAAAGCATTATAAGATGTCACGCATGGAACTGCGGCCCACAATATGACACCCACATTTAAATAGTAAACTTTCAGTTTTACAATTCCTTTTCATTTTTAAATTGATTAAAATGTATTAAACAAATATAAGTTTGTACTATAACATTCTTTCGTCATACAAGATAATTTTGGTGATCATATATTATTTTTAGACATGCGCAGATCTACTATGTGAGCACGTAACTTATGCGATTACATGAAAAAGCACGCGTTGGCAGAATTCATTAGTTGTCATCAGCAGCCATTAGTTGGGAAAAATTAAGAATCAAAATGGACAAATTTGTAATTAGAAGTGAAAAAAAAACTAAGTGAGGAAAATGTCAATGAAGGTGCAAACAAGAAGAGTCGAAGCATCAGCAGCGAAAATAGGAGAGTGCTGGAGGAATGGAAGCATCAGTTTGCTGTCACAGATCGAGATGGGCAGCCTTTCTGTTTGCTCTGTGGTAAAGTACTGGGCGTATGCAAAACCTACAATGTCAAAAGACATTTCGATACCACCCATGATGCAACATTTGACAAAACATACCCACCTGGATCTCAGGACAGAGCTCTCAAGATAACAAATCTAGAAGAAAATGCGATTGCTGAACTGAATGTAATGCGATCTACACTCACCTAAAGGATTATTAGGAACACCTGTTCAATTTCTCATTAATGCAATTATCTAACCAACCAATCACATGGCAGTTGCTTCAATGCATTTAGGGGTGTGGTCCTGGTCAAGACAATCTCCTGAACTCCAAACTGAATGTCTGAATGGGAAAGAAAGGTGATTTAAGCAATTTTGAGCGTGGCATGGTTGTTGGTGCCAGACGGGCCGGTCTGAGTATTTCACAATCTGCTCAGTTACTGGGATTTTCACGCACAACCATTTCTAGGGTTTACAAAGAATGGTGTGAAAAGGGAAAAACATCCAGTATGCGGCAGTCCTGTGGGCGAAAATGCCTTGTTGATGCTAGAGGTCAGAGGAGAATGGGCCGACTGATTCAAGCTGATAGAAGAGCAACTTTGACTGAAATAACCACTCGTTACAACCGAGGTATGCAGCAAAGCATTTGTGAAGCCACAACACGTACAACCTTGAGGCGGATGGGCTACAACAGCAGAAGACCCCACCGGGTACCACTCATCTCCACTACAAATAGGAAAAAGAGGCGACAATTTGCACAAGCTCACCAAAATTGGACAGTTGAAGACTGGAAAAATGTTGCCTGGTCTGATGAGTCTCAATTTCCGTTGAGACATTCAGATGGTAGAGTCAGAATTTGGCGTAAACAGAATGAGAACATGGATCCATCATGCCTTGTTACCACTGTGCAGGCTGGTGGTGGTGGTGTAATGGTGTGGGGGATGTTTTCTTGGCACACTTTAGGCCCCTTAGTGCCAATTGGGCATCGTTTAAATGCCACGGCCTACCTGAGCATTGTTTCTGACCATGTCCATCCCTTTATGACCACCATGTACCCATCCTCTGATGGCTACTTCCAGCAGGATAATGCACCATGTCACAAAGGTCGAATCATTTCAAATTGGTTTCTTGAACATGACAATGAGTTCACTGTACTAAACTGGCCCCCACAGTCACCAGATCTCAACCCAATAGAGCATCTTTGGGATGTGGTGGAACGGGAGCTTCGTGCCCTGGATGTGCATCCCACAAATCTCCATCAACTGCAAGATACTATCCTATCAATATGGGCCAACATTTCTAAAGAATGCTTTCAGCACCTTGTTGAATCAATGCCACGTAGAATTAAGGCAGTTCTGAAGGCGAAAGGGGGTCAAACACAGTATTAGTATGGTGTTCCTAATAATCCTTTAGGTGAGCATAGTTTAAAAGTGTCCCAGGCCGTGACATTAGCAACTTCGTGATGGGGAACTAGTTAAGAACTGTTTCCTTGAATCACAATGTCTCTTTGATGATCTGAGCAACAAGAGAGAGATACTCAGCAGGATAAAACTTTTACAGCTCAGTAATGATGCATTACACTTCTAATTTCAGAAATGTCTGAGGACTTGACAGAACAACTGAAAACTAAGCTAGCAACTGCTTCAGCACTCAGTTTGGCAGCAGATGAATCAACGGATATCGGAGACATTGCTTTGCATTTGGGTGAGATCTGTGAATTCAGGAACATTTGAGGAAGATTACGGAAGATTTATTGGCATTGAAATCGCTTCATGAACGAACAGGGGGGGAGGACATTCATAGAGCACTTAGTGAAGAATGCAAAGACATGAACATACCGGCATCCTCCATCGTCTCAGTCACTACTGACTGTGCACCCGCAATGACAGGAAAACACAAGGGTCTTGTTGCTAAAATGCGTAAAAACGTTTCACTGTATTGTGCAACAGCAAGCACTGTGAAGCAAGTTAGCTGATGGATACTTCATGAAGGTTATGGACACTGTGGTCAAAGTGGTCAACTTCATTCGAACACGCCCTCTACTGCACCACTGGTTTGTTGCATTGTTGGATGAATTGGACGGTGCCTACGGAGACTTCGTTCTGCACAGTGAAGTGAGATGTCTAAGTCGGGGAACGGTCTTAAATCGCTTTCTGTCTTTACTCCCAGAGATAGTTCACTTTCTTGATGACACTGGCGAGGGAGAGGGATTTCCAGTCTTGAGAGAAAAGGAGAGGAGAACCAATCTTGCCTTTCTTGCAGACATCACAGTTCACCTAAACAAGCTGAATCTGCAACTCCAAGGTGACAGAAAACACGTTGGTGACCTGTTGTGCTGTATTGAGAGTTTCAAAATGAAATTAGGACAGTACACTGCACAGATGGTGATTTCACTAATTTCCCACTACTGAATGACGCGATTGAAAGATTTATTGCAACTCTCAATCGAATGCAAGTAAAATTCATCTCTCGTTTTCAGATTTTGAGAAACTTCAATTTGCTGGACATTTAATCCATGCGCGTCTTACAGACTGCAACTTACAGTCGCAACTTCATTGTGCTGTGACTCCATTCGAGCTGAATTTCACCAAATTAGTCAGCTCCCGATAACATAAGGTGTCCCATTAACGGTGAGTAGCATTATACTCTGTTTAAATGTAATTGTCTGTGTATCATACTATTAACTGCTAATACCATAATATTCAATCCGGTTAATTTGCATTGATGACATCATATGTAAATGATGTGTGGCCTGTGAGACTTGCACTTGGACTGTAGTGCGGCCCAGTGGAAAAAAAGGTTGAGAACCACTGTAATAGATTGATGTCGGCGTGAAAATGCTATGTTATAATACCTTTTATTAAGCATGTTATTAAATATATTATAACATATTATAGCAAAAAAGTATAATAATATATTTATAATTTGTTATAATAATCATATAACAATTAATAACATAATAATGTGTTAATAGATTGTTTATAATGTACACTTAAAATAAAGTGTTACCCATTTTCCATGTATGCACACATTATTTGGGGCAAAATGCTAATGCAAATGCAATCATAATAATATGTATTACTGTACAGTAGCTGCTGGCATACTGCCTAAAGTAACTTTCAATGTCGATGACATTAGATGTGTAGCTAAACCAGATACCTGACTGGCAGTATGGTTTCTTTTTTCTCATTCCTTTAACTGGACAGTCCAAGTTCACCTTAACTGCCACTAAATAGCATTTTATTATAACATGGTGGCTGTATTAGCATCTATAGTGATTTTAACCTCGAATACAATCTGCAAGAGGTTTGTTCAACTCTTTTGTTTGTGTGCCTCAGTATTCATCTATGCTATACTGCTACTTAGTTCTGCAGCATCAGTGATCAAGTCAGCTAGTAAGTTAATATCATCAAATGGGATTTGGCAATGGTAGCTTGGTCTATATAGACTTATTTGAACCTGCAAAGTGTGTAATAAATATCAGTCAGGGCTGCACATGATAAATTAGATTTCTCATGAAAAATAATTAGCTGGATGAAGAGGGAGAGAAGGCTATGGAACATTGGTAACTATTTAAATTGCCACTTGTGTCTGAACTATTTTTTTCATTTCAATTTGCACTTAATTGAGGAGTAATTAATTGTCATTATTTAAACATTTTATGTAATGATTATTGTCTGTTTGCACTTTGCACCTGCCTGTTTTAAAGGCCATTTCAATGTTAATGTAATGTAATTGTTCATTTGGTGTTTTATATATTTTATACTTTTAAAAGATTAAGCTTTAAATAAGTTTGTCAGTTATTCAGCTCCATACAGTGCCATCTAGTGGCCAAATATCATAATGCAATAGTGGTCCAATTGTGTTCCAGACTTTTCTTAATAATAGATGTTGTTGTTGCTGACAGGTCCCTCTTTTGTCTTTACATTTATATTTGTACATTATATGTTTGTTCCTACATATGTGTGCTCATACACACGTTTACAAGACGGTAGGCTTAATAAGCCTGTGTTAGTTTGATGTTATGCCAAGTTGGCTACGGTTAGAGGGCCCCCCCAAAAGCCTAGAAGCAGCCCTATAAGCAGATTGATTGCATGCACTTAATGGAGCTGCTGCTGAAATGAGGGTTGCCACGCAGCCTAAACAGGAGGAAGTGACTGTGAGCAGTAGATGAAAATCCCTATAGGTTGACAGGATTTGAAAGGGATATGAATAAAGGGGACAATCAGGATTGCAAAGGCCACTCAAACAAGCGGGATTGGAAAATCTCCATCAGGTTTCTGCCGGCGGGAAGGAGAGACACCCTGCGTTTGGAGAAACTGCATTCTTGAATGTGAGTTTCAACTATGAGAATTGTTGTTTGATCTCCACAAGGCATCTCCATTTCATTACAGATTAAATTACAGTTTGGAATTCCCTCTGACACTCTGGTAGTCTGATTATTTGACCTCCTGCTCGTGACCCCGACCAAACTTCTAGCCTTGTCCCTTCTACTCCTGTACACAAAACTGTTCCAAACTGCTCCGCACATGGATCCTATATACCTCTGCCTAACCCTGCTACACAGCCCTGACACCCAGATACATCTTGACCGATTTAAAACTTGATATCAACCTAAAAACCGATGACACTCATCGCAAAGTACCTGAGGGGAAAAGCAAGGAGGGTGAAGAGGAGAACTTTGAACAAGTGAGCGAGTAGATGAGAGGAGAGAAAAGAAAACAATGGACTGACTACACAGAGAGAGAGACACAGACTGATATTAAAGGCAAACTATTTTCATATCCATTCTCCTGTGTTGCAGTTTTCTAGAGCAGTGAGATGGTGGGTTTCCGCATTTCTCCCTGATTCACCAGTCCAGCTCTTCCCAGGGGTGTTCTAGATAGGATGAATCCTAATTAATAATAAGTGCTTTATTGCAACTGGCCACAGCCAGGCCCCTCTCGTTCCTGTGCCTCTGCCTGTACAGCCAAGACTTCCAGCCATGGTGGACAACATCACAGACAGCATCTACAGTGGCCGCCGGACCCTCTGCGTGGTCAACCGCCACTCCCTCCAGAGCGGCTGGTGCTCCCTGGAGATGAGACTGGCCACCTACTGGCTGCAGGTGGAGCGGCGAGACGTCCTGATGCTGTTGTTCCTGGAGGAGATCCCCCCGGTGCTGCTGTCGGCCCACCACAGGCCAGCCCGGCTGGTGAAGACCAGGACCTACCTGGACTGGCCGCAGGATGAGAGACAGCAGCCGGCCTTCTGGGACCGACTGCAGGCCAAGCTAGCCTGTTGGCGGCCGACTGACCTAGAGGGTTGAGGAGAATCACAGGAGTAATAATCAAGTACAACTATCTTGCATCAATTGTTCCCATCAGGGCCCTGCCTGTGATATTTGCATCTGTCAATTCTCACATTTCTAAGTGGCCACTCCTGAAACAGGTTCACCAGCAGAATTGGTCATAAGTGGCATTAACAGATTTCATTTGTGAATCAGATTTTAATTACTCGATTACTGGCATACAAATAATCGTTTTTTCCCCACTTACTTTGTTTACAAATTTCATATCAATTGGTTGAATTCAGAAAACTCATGTATCCCTCTTTAGTTCGAATGAAGTCCAGGTTTGTGTGTGATATCCTGACATCCTGATATCAATTCACTTGCATGCGATGTGTCATTTAAAGTGTTAAGACCTAACAGCCAACAGGAAGCTTCTGAGCTAATCAAACAAACAAAAAAAATGAATTTAATTATGGATTTTAAGATTTGAATCATTGTCACTCACATTACAGTTTTTAATGTTTGAAATATTTCAAATGCTTCCATTATGTTGTCATGAACTGCAGAACTCCAGCTTTTAGACACAACAAATGTAAAAAAAACAACAACAGGCACCTGTCAGTGCTGCAACAATACACAGCTATTGGATGTCGTGTCTTATAAACAATTATATGTATTAAATGCACCTGTTTTGTATTTAAACACATTTCTAATAGTAATAATTGTACATATATAGAAGGGACACCAGCTTTTTATCATCTTTATTTTTAAGATAATTGCTTTTACAGGATAGTAAAATCTTATTTGCTATTGCATTGTTCTGTATATATATTGAAGGATTTTCTTTTCTATTGTTATGTTTTGGATTGACTTTTGTTTTGTAGTGCATTACAGCCTATTGAATTACCCACTCAGAAAGAAACTAATATTAAGCAGCCAAGTTTATTTCCACCGAAACAGAAAGCTTTTGAAAGCTTTTGAAAGCTGTTTGTCCTCACAGTTTAAACAGGGAAGAGCAGCAGAATGCAGTTTAGAAACGTCTCTCTAAAACCCTGGTTTGCTTTTGATGAATATTGTCATGCATGCTCAGACAACTGAATCGACTGCTTGTCCATGGCATACACTCGTCTTTATCTATTATCTCTGTCTCCTTAAACAAATCTCTCTAGAGGGAAGCTTTGGTTTCATTTCTCAAATTTATTTCTTCCTTTTCTTTACTTCAGAATAGTGTCACAGAGGATGCCAAGGATTCTGTGAATCTCTTTATTTCACTTATGCACTTATATTATCCTTTATCCTTTATTGTGTTTTTTTATTTTTCCCTAATTATTCACTAATAGTTTTATTGCCACTAATTGATTTATTGATTGTTGGATTGTTTTCATGTGTGTTTTGAGTACACGGGACACTGATGACCAATGTGGTGCACCTGTTCCACTAAACGGCCCCCCACCCTTCACTCACAGCCACCTCACCTGTTAGGACTCGGCATGGACAACCTGATAAAACCGCCCTGATCTGAGGGAAATGGAGAGCAGTGGGGAGACACCAGCACCAGTGGCAGTTCTGAGGGGGGCTGGGGGACCCTAGTGCCGCTGTGACAGCAAGCTTGCCCCCCCTGTGCCCCCCCAGTGCCCTTCCTAAGTATCACTCTATCACTGTGGACAAAACACCGTCAGCACCCCCCTCCCACTAGCACAACGGACAAAACACAGTCAGCACCCCCTCCGGCAACCTGAACCTGCACGGGGAATCCTGGGTGGTAGAGAGTCTCCATCTCACATTAATAAACTTGGGTGGCATAGTGGGATTAGGTTTCGGGTCAGTGTTCACTGCCACCCATGACATCTATTCCAATATGGATTCAATGATTTTGATCACATATACACTCGGACAGGGATGGCCAACCCTGCCCCCGGAGGGCCACAGGGCAGCCCTGCACTAGGATTGTGATTTTACAGATTTAGAAACACAGCGATTGCTCAGATTCAGCTGATTCACAGCTTCTGCTTTTATTGCACACCAAGAGCAGTAAAATTCCTGCAATACAGTTTCTGAAAAGGTGTAATATATTAATCAATTAATCAAATATATTAAAAAAACATTCAAAGGCAAGTATTTTACATTTTACATAACATTTCTCATGGATGAAAGAGGAAATTAGGCTACAGCAAATATTTTGACAGTTTTTGTTGTAATTATTCTTCCAAGAAATTATCCATTTGTATTTCACTTAAATATTGTTGGTGAAAATATGTTATTAAAGGGGGGGAGAAAATGACATGATTTGTCTTGATTTCAGCCTTTACAACCACAAACTGTGGACACACAGCATATCAGCATTCAGACAAAATTCGTATTATTTCATTATATCAGTATTTACACATTAAAATAATAATAATAAAAAAGAAACATAACACAAGTTGAATGTGCTGCCATCACAGTCTCTTGAAAGAGATTGCTGTGATGGACACAGTCCTCTTCCTGTGATATTTGTCTGTTTTGGAGTTGGGACAGGCTGTATAGTGGGTACAGATACGTATAGTAACATATACTGTGGTATGTACAGTTCAAAGTTCACAGTTATGCCAAATAGTAAGGTAAAATCAGCGGGAAGCTCAGGTAAAAGCTGATTGGTTGCCTAAAAACCCTATATAAGGAAAGGATGTGCTAAATTGCGGCGAGTTGGAGCACGCCAGTGAGGAGGGGAGGTGTGTTGTGATTCTCCTTAATAAATGTGTGTAACTGTGTTTTCACAGAGAGTAATTGGGGGTGTTTTTTTACAGCGCAAACAAGCACTTCAGCTTTTCTTTTGTGGGATCCATGTAAATTATTATTTCTGGTCTACTCTACCTGAGACACGACAGAAAATTGGCAATGGGATTTCTACAAAAGGGATGTTATTAACCGCACTACAAATCGGATTAAGAAAATTGAGTGAATAAGATGATGTCGTATCTCAGAAATGGAAATACAGCCTCGACTTTGGAATTCAACCAGGCGAGTGAGCAGTTTTCAAATTTTGAAGAAGGTTTAGAAAATGTCTTTGTAGCAAATGAAATATCCACAAAAAGAGAAAAGGCATTGTTTCTGTCAGTAATTGGCACAAGAAATGTTTGCCTTGTTACAGTTTTTTTCAATTGCTAACATGGTCAAAACTGAAGTCACATTGTCAAAACTCTTCACACAGTCACCGAAACAGAAGTGTAGTGGACCAAACTGTGAATAATTTTTCATTGTTTTCACACAAAATGCATTCAATGACAACATTCTCTGAATCCACAAACTCCACCACCTGCAAAACTATGTATTTGCAGCACAGGTTTTCAGATGCTAACACTCTGTACCCAAAACTGTTAAAAACACATTCAAACAGAACCAGATTGCAATATATAGAAAGTCTTAGCAGAATATTTAATCATTCCACAGCTGATTGCAATTTCAGCTGAAAGCCTATCCAAGTGTCCTGATTTTAGTCTCGTTACCAAACAGACGAGAGGACGGCTTTGGAATGATTTAGTTTGGAAACATGGATCAAGGAAGACAGGTTGGGGGGAAAGAAGAGTGGCAGGGAGAGGAAGCATGCGTGGAGGACAAAGGAGAGGAAGACCAAGAGTGGTGGTCTCTGATGAGAGAAGGGCCACGCTTATTGACCATGTTGTAAACCGTGGTCTCTGAGAGAGGCTGGTTTAAGGGTGCAACCAAATCTGCAGCGTTCAACAGCTGCATCAATAGTATGACTTTTCCGGCAAAACAGCAGGTGAGATGTGCATCCTTCAATGATAATTGAACTACATATTGCAGTACAATACAGTATGTTCACATTTTTACACGTTTTAATAACATATTTTTTGTTTCAACTTTTTATTTTTCACAAGTAAATTACTATATGTAAAGATATAGAAAGAATAAAGGATATTGAAGCAAATTGATGCATTTCTGATTAATTCTTGTTACATATACTTTAGTACAGTCAATAAAGTAAAAAGGTGTTACTCTTATTCTATAATGAAATACTGATTTATGTGAAAAATCATTCAAACGTCAAAAATAAAAGTTAATCATTTATGTGATGCGCCCTGTTGTTAGTGTTTTTTAGGTTAGTGTGTTATGAGTGACAATGTATGCATTCTGAGTGAGAATTGTTGCTTGTGTTATGGTCGAACAAGATTATTTTGAGACATGTATGAAGTGTTTAGGTGGTTTGAGTGGGTTTTGGAGGTGAGATTAACTGTTTGGCCGAGATGCATGTTGGTAATGCAGACTGTATGAAGAGTTTTGATGCTTGTTAGCAATTGAAAAAAACTGTAAAAGACTTTGCTCCAATTTGTACAGGAATATCATGTATTTATTAACATCATACATTGATTATATGAATCCTAGTGTGTGTTAATAGTTTTGGCAGATGCACATATTCATCCTTAATTACTCTGGGATACAACACCTAGGATTACACCCCAAAACATTCAGTTATGAGTCCCTAACCACTACTTTATGGTCATCATTTCTTAGATTGAAATGAACTCTGTATTTCACATATTTTACTTAATTTTTAAGAGCAATGAAATTACCAGCAGCATATGGTGTGAGCTAGAGGGCCTGCGTAGGACACAACAGTTCCTCACAGAGCAACACAGCTTGAGAAATGATCATACATCAGAGACCATCTGATTGCAAGTGGGGTGTAGAGAGCTCTTTATTTTCATATCTGACATGTAGCTAAAGATCAGTCTAAACTGCTATGCCCTAACTGCTTTACAGTGTTTTTTTATCTTATTTGCCTGCAACCAAGGGATTATAGTGCTGACATACAGTACCAACACACAATTGCGTTTAAATATGAATGTAATGCTATGTTATTGCTATTTATTTCTTAGCAGATGCCCTTATCCAGAGCAACTACACATTTCAAGAATGACCTTACAATTGAAGCAAGTACAACATACTGTAGCCCTGTTAACCTATTTACAGTATTGCTTGTGTTGTTGATATTATCTGACTATTTGATGCAGGACTTGGCAACGACATAGACTTGCTGTTAACGCAGAAAGACAGTGAAAGTGCTGTGGAAGCAATCAATCATCCAGCGCATTTACTGAGCAGCAGCAACAGCCCCAGAGGGCCAGTGGGTGACAGGTGTCAACACACATCCAGGAGCACAACAGTGACCTTTACCCCAGGCATGCTCATGGAGAAGTAACTGAGGAACAGCACAACAAACAGTGGCTGCAGCCCGACTGTGACTCTGGCAGGAGGTACCCAGGTGCGGAGCAGAACAGAGAGGTCAGACAAACAGTGGGTCCTGAGCCGGCAACAGGAGCAGTAGAGCTCAGGCTAAAGGCGATGTCAAGGACACAGGCAGGAGGTCAGTCGATTATGCAAATGAGGCAGAGAGGATAATCCTGGAGACGACGGTCAAAAATGAGAAAGGCGAGGGGCAATAACATGGAAGCTATACACAGGTCTGGAACGCTCAGCAAAGGGGAATAAATACTAGTGTTGATGAGCAGGAGAATAAGAGGCAGGTGTGGTGATGATTCGGTTAAGCAGGGCCAATAACAGAATAATCAGGTACATGGAGACCTCGATCCGAGGACAGAGACAGAGGATGCTGTGGCAATAGTGGTGGTGAACTTGTGGATGGTTGGGCTGTGGATGTAACACTGATCAATTCAAAACTGTCATCAAAACGGTTTGTGATCATTTGTTGCATTATCTAAATTCATATCATGGACAGTGGATATCAATAGTCTACACACCCTTATTGAAAATCCTGCTGTTTATGATGTAAAGGCTGAAATCAAGACACATATCAGACCTTTTTACATCTTTAATGCGATCTTGTAACCAACAATATTTAAATCAAAAACAACTGGATAATTTCTTGGAAAAATCATAAAAAATAGAAAACTGTCAAAATATGAATAATTTCCCCTTTCATCCGTGAGAAATGTTATTTGATATGCAAAATATCTGCCGTGCGGTAAAAGCAGAAGCTGTAAATCAGCTGAATGTGAGCAATCGTGGTGTTTTTGAATATGTAAAATAATCACAATGCTAGTGCAGGGCTGGCCCACCCTGTTCCTGGAGAGACACAGTCCTGCAGGTTTTCTAGGTGTTTCGCAATCACTGGATACTTGAACACAGGGATATCTTGCCTAATTTAAACCCACAACTGGCTCAAATAAGCAGTTCACAATCTGGATAAAACAAAAACCTGTAGGCCCTGTGGCTCTTCAGGACCAGGGTTGGCCAGCCCTTTCCGAGTATATATGTGGTCAAAGGCATTGAACCCATATTGGAATAGACACTTTTCAGAAGTAAAGAACAGGAAGAAATAAATTTGAGAAGTGAAACCAAAGCTTCCCTCTAGTGAGAGCTGTTTAAGGAAACAGATAACAGACATAAAGATGAGTGCATCCCATGGAAAAGTAGTTGATTCAGTTGCTTGAGCATGGATGACAATATTCATCAAAAGGAAACAGGTTTTAGAGACGTTTCTATTATTATTATTATTTTTATTTCTTGGCAGATGCCCTTATCCAGGGCGACTTACAACATAAGTGCAAAAATACAGAGAAGTACAAGGCATCAATCATTACAAGTTCAACTTAGCTAAAACATAACAATTCAAAATACATTTTACAGATTCCAATTTACAAGTTTCTAAACTGCATTCTGCTGCTCTTCCTGTTTAAACTGTGAGGACAAACAGCAGAGGAACTGGTCTGAGTCAAAGCTTACTCTGTTTTGGTGCAAATTAACTTGGCTGCCTAATTTTAGTTATTATGCGGGCTCTGATTCCTGAGCAATGTAGAAAAACACAGTAATGTCCAAGTAATTCAATATCAAAGTCAATCAAAAAAATCATAACGGCAAAGAAAACCCTTCAATAAATATACAGTACAATGCAATAGCAAATAAGACTGTATTATCCTGTATTATCCTCCTCTGGAGGGAGTGGTGGCTGACAACGCAGAGGGTCCGGCGGCTGCTATAGATACTGTCTGTGATGTTGTCCACCATGTCCTTGCCCGGCTGGAAGTCGTGGCTGTGCAGGCAGAGGCGCAGGAACGGGGGGCCTCGCTGCTCCAGGTTGGGCAGGAGCTCCTCCAAGACCCAGTCCTCATCCTTCCTGCAGTAGGAGACGAAAGCATGTAACTGAACAGAGGTAGAACAGAGTCAGCAGGTAGGCACCAGCCAGGTTATAAATCAGTACAGCGGACATGAAAAATAGAAGGCCGCAGGCTGTCGACACAAACAGAACAAACTCTGCTTCGAAAACACAGCTGTCCTGCACAAACTGGAGGAAATTCGCTGTGCCTTTCAGCGCTGGGCACGTCACATGTTGCAGGTCAGGATTCCACACCAAGGCCTGCAACCCTGTCTGTGCCTTTGCCCAGGTGACAAACCAAGCATTCTCGCAAAGGCAGTAGACATTGAGATCTAGCAAATACAAAAACTTCAGGTCAGCCACGGCATCGAAGAGACCATTTCCCCAACTTAAAGAGTTGTCAATTTGGATAACCAAGGATTTCAGGGATGTGAGGTCCTTGGTTAGGCTGGTCTCCAATTAAGGGATTCTGCAGTTGAGCATCACGAGGGTTTCAAGTTGGCTTAAATTGCTGAAAATCAGGGGAAGATTGGGCTGCTCAAACAGGTTGATGTTCACAAGAATCAGGTGTCGCAGTTTGGTTAGGCTGTTCAGATCAGTGTAGTCGATGAATGTCGCAGACAAGTCAGACTTACATTCAAAGTCTTTGACATTGGGGATGTACTTGGCCATGAAATCTGAGCCACAAAGGAGTTGTTCAGTTTCAGCATGGACCTGGATGACATGCTCAAAAAACGGTCTGTGACAGTCAGCAAAGGAAACAGACTGCCCCCTCAGACTGAAAGTGAGGCCAGCAGTGGGATGACTGTCACCCCCGATGGTGATAAGAACAGACCCTCTTCCCACATTTATGGAGAGGTCTGTCAAGTTCTCTGGGAACCTCCTGAAGAGTGATGTCAAATTCAACATGGAGACCAAAGTTTTCACGTTTCCCAAACTGAGATCTTCCAAAGAAACTTGATTCTCAAAAGCACCCTCTTCCATGCGTGTGAGTGGGTTCCAATCCATAGAGAGCGACTTTAAGGGTTCGTAAATATCCAAAAAGGTGTTTCTCAACCACAGAAATCTTGTTGTGCTGGAGATTCAAGGACCTCAGGCTCAGCAAGCCTTTAAAAGCATGTTCTTCGATTGAACTGATTTGATTATTAGACAAAACCAGGTCTGTCAGAGTTGGCATGCAGGAGAACTGTCCAGCGCTGATGTTTTTAATTTGGTTAAAGCACATGTCCAGTGAAGTTAAAGCAACTGGCTCGGTTTGGAGTTGGCAAAAGTTGGATTTTTGTAAATGATTATCATTAAGAGTCAGAGATGAAAGGTTTTTAATTAAATGTATGAAATCTGAATTTGGGGAACAATTATAAAATGCCCCAGATGTTTTTTCAGGACTTTCAGACTAATACAGTTTTCAGGTGATAAAAATGAGATGTTGAGGTTTTCGTAAAAACGTACTATAAGGTGTTGTATAGAAAATGCGAATGCTGCTTTACACAGTATTTCAACATCTTCTACAAAGTAAATACACTGTAGCCTGCAATCCAGATTGCAGAAGATGAGTGGGTGTTAGTTTGCTGCAAGACATCATTAAGACAGATACATCCCTGAAATATCCCAACGCACCCGTTTCAATATTTTCCAAATTTTTAAAAAACAAACTGACATTTTGGACATCAAAGAAAGTTGGCTTCTTTCCATCAGTGTCGTGTGATGTTGTGCAGTTTTGCAACGTCAGATTTTTAATTTCAAGGTCAAGCACAAGGACTTGCAGAGACATGAGATTTTGAATTCTGCACAAGACATCCGCCAAGTTTTCAACACGGTCTTCTTTCACTGTGAGTTTGGACAGCAGTGGAAATTCATTAAAAACGGATGGGGGTGATTTTGAAAATCTGAAACCAGACACCTGCAGTTCTTCCAGCCCAGGCAAACTGGTGAACGTATTTGTTTCGAAAGAAGTGTTACATTTTTGAAATGAATGTATAGCAAGATACTGCAGACTAGCCAGTCCATGAAATGCACCCGGATGTATGCGAGTAAGACAGCCATCAATACTCAGTTGCCTTAAAGTAGTAAATCGAGACAATGCGTGGGGCTGCAGCACGGTGGTAACCATGTTGTTTTCAATGCAAAGGGTCTGGAAGTGAGATGGAACCTCTGCGAGATCCTCCTTAAAATCAATGACCTCATAACATTGGGCAAAATAGTGTTGCATGTCACAGGTGAGCTTAGCTTTTAAAATCGGTGAATCATCCAAGAATTCCTCCATCACAACACACTTTTTAACAATCCGAGCCGCCACCAGAGGCATCCGGAGCAACGCTACTCCAACCGCCACACACAGACAGAAGACTCTCATTGCCGTGGGAGTGTGGTTCTGCTGCTGGTGAAGACCGGGCTGCTGCTCGTTGCTCCTTCACAGCAGCAGGACTGGCTCGGCTCCAGCGTGTTGCCACTGTCAGAGAGGAGCAGTGAGCCGCAGTCAGTGCTTTACAGGAACCCTGAAGAGGCAAGAGAATGCATTCTTAGGGCTGCCTTGCAATAAAGCACACACACAAACTGATATATCACTGGCGATGTCAGTAAACAACACACATATTTCATCTGGTTCTATTGATTGTAGTTCTTTTACATTGTGTATCACAATGCCTCTGTGTCTGTAGCTGTTGTAGGTTGTATTCTAACTCCAATGTGTTGTATTGTTTATTGTTGTTAAACACCGTAAAACTAAAATTTCTGAACCAATAACGTAATAATTTTTTGCCCATAATGTAATAAGTTCTTACATTATTGTCTGGCTATTACATTATTGGCTGGGTTAATAAAAAGTAATTAAAATATTAATAATTGGAGCCGATAATGTAATAATATACTTATATCACTGTGTTATTTATTAAGTGTTAGACTTCCATAACACTTACCCTTACTGTTGCTTCTTTCAAATCGCTGCTCAAAAACCTGACCAATCCTGACCCCTGAATCTTAGTCCCAACTCTGAGAAAACACACACAACACACACACAATTTCTCTCTCTCTCTCCCCCTCTCTCTCTCTAGGAATTAAGACTATTTATTTGTTTGTAGACTTATCTCCAGCCTTGCCTTCTACTCCTTAGCCATTTGAGTACCAAATTAAGTATGAGCACACGTTTGCAAACACAGACAATGTTGTATAATATGAAATCTATGCCTCTTTGAATATGCTGTGTTCTCAAATTAAAAACACCACCATTTCTTTCCATGAAAAATATAATCTTTCATCAAGTGTATTTAAATAACTTATTGAACCAAACTGGCACTATTATCCCTTGTGCTCAACTTTCAACCTTTTAATGCAAAATATAGCAGAACATGACCTACAAATATAACTTTGGTAACACATCTTTAAGCTTTATAATGATAAAGGACAGTTTTAGGTCCCTTTTTAAAGAACTAAAGTCTCTGATACTGTACCTTTGACGAAAATGGAGGTAAGGTGCTAGAGGTAAAGTTCAATCTCAAATTAAAAGTAACTTCCACTCATTTACAAATATAAAAAAGAACTTGAGAGAATCAAAATGAAATTATCTGCTGACCGAAAAAAAAGAACACCAAAAAAAAAAAATAGTAATTACATCTTCCAGTAGATGTCCTTAACCAAATAACTAATTTTTTACGTGTGCTGAGACCACTGCTGCGTCCAGCAGCCTTGTATAGCTTCATAACATTAATGGAACAGTCATTCTTTTTGTCCAGTTCCTAACTCTCTGCAAGTGCCTCTCTTAGCTCTAACTAGTACATTGTACAGTCTTAACATTATGAATATTATCTAAGTCCCTCTGAATAGCCTGTGCTGCAGAGATTGTATCTGCTGAGCCACCTATTTTAGTATCATCTGCAAATTTGACAAGTTTGCTAACTATCCCAGAGTCCAGATCATTAATATAGATTAGAAAAAGCAAAGGCCCTAGTACTGATCCCTGTGGAACTCCACTAACAACCTCACTCCAGTTAGAAGCGACTCCTCTAATTGACACCCTCTGTTTCCTAAACATCAACCAGTTCATAATCCATCTACTTACATTACCCTGAATGCCTACAGCTTCCAATTTGAGGATCAGTCTTTGGTGTGGAACCTTATCAGAAGCTTTTTGGAAATCTAAGTATATCATATCATATGCTTTCACGTGATCTACAGCTGCAGTTGCATGTTCAAAAAACTAATAAATTATTAAGACATGATCTGCCTCATCTAAACCCATGTTGATTATCTCCAAGAATATGGTTTTCATTAAGATGCTCCTCTATTTTCTGTCTAAGTGGTTTGAGGAGATCCACAGCTTATAAGGCTACTAGAGAGAAAACATTTCTAAATTCTAAAGAATCAACTTTGATTATTTACTATTGATTATTATAATAATTGATTAGTTCATCCATATTGAATACATGATTTAGAACTCATATATATATATATATATATATATATATATATTTGTAACAGTCAGGAATTAGGGATTATAGTGTTACTTTATACAGAATGTTATTTAAAAGAAAAATCAAATAAGACAGAGAGAGAGAGAATCTGAGGAAACAGCAATTACTCTGTGAAGGTTTCTTAGATATGGGATAAAGCAATAACCAAGTGCTTTGGGAAATTATAATGCTGTAATTTGACATTTCCTTGATGAAGAGTTTGATGTCCCCAGTCATAACACAAAATCCCTAAATACACTGAGTAGGTAAGAGATAAACTATTGATCAGTTCAATCTGGCTTCGGTAACACATACCAGTGTACACTCACCTAAAGGATTATTAGGAACACCTGTTCAATTTCTCATTAATGCAATTATCTAACCAACCAATCACATGGCAGTTGCTTCAATGCATTTAGGGGTGTGGTCCTGGTCAAGACAATCTCCTGAACTCCAAACTGAATGTCTGAATGGGAAAGAAAGGTGATTTAAGCAATTTTGAGCGTGGCATGGTTGTTGGTGCCAGACGGGCCGGTCTGAGTATTTCACAATCTGCTCAGTTACTGGGATTTTCACGCACAACCATTTCTAGGGTTTACAAAGAATGGTGTGAAAAGGGAAAAACATCCAGTATGCGGCAGTCCTGTGGGCGAAAATGCCTTGTTGATGCTAGAGGTCAGAGGAGAATGGGCCGACTGATTCAAGCTGATAGAAGAGCAACTTTGACTGAAATAACCACTCGTTACAACCGAGGTATGCAGCAAAGCATTTGTGAAGCCACAACACGTACAACCTTGAGGCGGATGGGCTACAACAGCAGAAGACCCCACCGGGTACCACTCATCTCCACTACAAATAGGAAAAAGAGGCTACAATTTGCACAAGCTCACCAAAATTGGACAGTTGAAGACTGGAAAAATGTTGCCTGGTCTGACGAGTCTCGATTTCTGTTGAGACATTCAGATGGTAGAGTCAGAATTTGGCGTAAACAGAATGAGAACATGGATCCATCATGCCTTGTTACCACTGTGCAGGCTGGTGGTGGTGGTGTAATGGTGTGGGGGATGTTTTCTTGGCACACTTTAGGCCCCTTAGTGCCAACTGGGCATCGTTTAAATGCCACGGCCTACCTGAGCATTGTTTCTGACCATGTCCATCCCTTTATGACCACCATGTACCCATCCTCTGATGGCTACTTCCAGCAGGATAATGCACCATGTCACAAAGGTCGAATCATTTCAAATTGGTTTCTTGAACATGACAATGAGTTCACTGTACTAAACTGGCCCCCACAGTCACCAGATCTCAACCCAATAGAGCATCTTTGGGATGTGGTGGAACGGGAGCTTCGTGCCCTGGATGTGCATCCCACAAATCTCCATCAACTGCAAGATGCTATCCTATCAATATGGGCCAACATTTCTAAAGAATGCTTTCAGTACCTTGTTGAATCAATGCCACATAGAATTAAGGCAGTTCTGAAGGCGAAAGGGGGTCAAACACAGTATTAGTATGGTGTTCCTAATAATCCTTTAGGTGAGTGTATATCAATATCTATATCTCCTATCTCTATCTCTCTCATGTTCTATTATCCGAGGAGATGGTGTGTCAGCTGAATTGTTTATTCGGAATACTTTGATATTTTTTTCACAGGGAAAGGCAAATTGACGCTTGGGAGACGTGTTGGTGTGGCACTGTCAGCGGCGCGTCAAATTTGAAGTGACGCGCTGGTGTGTCCCGGGCTTAAGCCATTGATGAGAGAACATCACTACAACCTTTTTCTGATCTTGTTAAGCAATATCTACAGAATGGAAATTCTAGAGCAGTCTGGAATAAGATGGTAGAAGAGGCAGCTCATTATTATATAGCAAACTTCCTCTGCCTACATAATGCAGAATTTAAAGCCATTGGGAGGAAACTATATACCCAATACCCATGCATTAAACATGAAGGGACAGAACCATGGGTAAGATTAAATGTGTTCAAGAAAAAACATAAAATATACCATTTCTATTCATTAGCTACCATTGATGAATGCTTCAAAAGTATGGTAATTTATTCATTTATTTACTTTGCAGTCTTTATTTTCAAAATGTCTTGAGCTAAAAGATTAGGCACATATGCTGGTCACTGAAAAGAAAGTCTGCCCTGGATTCAGAATCATCGCCAGTCCTTGCCAAACAACCTCATTCAAGCTGTACAGAAGCCAGCAGAAGTGCCAGTGTCTGAATACAACCGCCACATGTGTGAGCTTAAATAGGATTGGAAAAGCAAAGGCCAAATGATAACCATTTAAAAATTCTACTTAAAGAACTTTCCAGAATTGGCGATCATGGATAACAACTCTTCGAAGAAAACCCATAACTGAAATGTACAGAATCCCATGTTTTCAATATGGAAATTTTGTAAGTAATGATTCATTATAATCACAATTATAATAATATATATATTGTAGCGTGTCAGGGGGTACGTCCTCGCCTGGTACTACGTGTGGTGTTACAGGGCAAACCGTATGTGACTAGTCTTGTTGGGGACTAGTTCCTCTTGCATAGCGGCGTAGGAATATGTCGTATGCAACAGGAGTGCCAGGGCACTGTGCATGTGATTGTGGGAGGTTCCCTGCTAAATTGAGTCCCTATCATGCTTACGATTTGTGTTGTGATTGGTTAATTGGGTTTGATCATATAGGGTGAACGAGCAGGGATAGATGTACTACCGACTGGTAGGGGGGGTTGGACCTGCCGGTGGTCACGCATAGACAGGGGTATTTCAATGTTCTGTTCGTGGGGTTTCTAGCAGCGGTGCCCCGGGGAGTGTTGGTGTGGAGCCGTCTCGTGGTCGGAGGTCGAGGGCCCCGAGGAGAAAAATTTATCTGTGGATACGTAAACTACAAACAGGCATCCCTGACATGTTTCCAGATCCATCTGACTTTTTGGACACAAACATTATGGGAGTGGACATCATGCTCAACACCATTACCACTCACCTCACCCAATTGAATTGACATGGAGAAATATGACTGGGTTCGAGATTCCTTTTCTTGTGATGTGATGGCCAGTGGCCTCAGCGGAAAGGCTGAGGATGAACGTTTGGAATTATTCAGTGATCGCATTCTCTGGATGAGATTTAATCAGCAGAATTTTGGCCCATGGTTGAAAAGGAGTACAAGGAGGTTGCTTTTCAGGCCATGAGAATATTGTTGCCTTTCCCAACCACATATCTTTGTGAGACATCTTTCTCAGCCATGATGGCAATAAAGACAAAATACAGGGCACGGCTTAATATGGAAGATATATGGAAGATGACTTGACAGTTTGCCTGTCACCAATAACACCCAGAATTGATAAGCTCTGCAAAGAAAGACAGTCTTGCCCTTCCCACTAAGACAGGCTGTGCGCTTTTATACAGTAGTTATTAAATTGATGTTCCTGCATTGCAAAATTTCTTTTAAATTAGATTTTAAAGCTATTTATTTTTGGAGTACAGATTTTTTATTTGTTTCATGGCACAAAAAAAACAAAACAAGAAACACACACACAACAACTTCAGATACGCAGTCCAAGTTCCAAACAAAACCAGACATTTTTCTACAGTGCTTAAGAAAGCTTATTTTATTACCACATCAAAATGTAATGGGTTTAATGCAAAATCGGATTAAATATGTAAATTAAATGTTCAATATTCATCTATTATGGAAATAGTATATTAAGGTTCAATAATATTATTCACTTTTGTTGCACTTTCCAAAACACAAAATTTCTGCAAGTATCAGTTTAAACACAATACTATTTCTAACGGTCGAAACAGTTTTATGACAATTTGTTCCATTTTATGAAATATAGAATTTATCATAAATTCTATGTAATCAAACATCAGAGAAATAAGGCTACCAACCAAAAGAATTGATGTTCCAGCATTATATAATTTAATGTTTTTGGTTTAATTAAAATTTTTAAGTTTGAGATTGTTTTGTGTCATGAATTTTCTTTGGGGGGCCACAAAGGGATACACCCTACACAAGGGGGGCCCCACACTGAAAGATTTGAGAATCACTGGTCTAAACAGATATCCAAATACCCATTTTGCCTACTATTTTAATAATTCAGCAGTCAGTGTACCTTTGTTTCATAACAAAGAGTTATTTTTAACTCTTGAACTTGGGTTTGTGCCACACTGTGATCAGTGTACATCTGGGAAGAGTTTGGGGAAGTCAATCCAAGGAATACTCCAACAAAGTAGTTTTAATGAAACAACAAGGGATTTTTTACCATAAGGGGCTGACAGGGAGAAATGTACTCCCTCTATACACTCACCTAAAGGATTATTAGGAACACCATACTAATACTGTGTTTAACCCCCTTTCGCCTTCAGAACTGCCTTAATTCTACGTGGCATTGATTCAACAAGGTGCTGAAAGCATTCTTTAGAAATGTTGGCCCATATTGATAGGATAGCATCTTGCAGTTGATGGAGATTTGTGGGATGCACATCCAGGGCACGAAGCTCCCGTTCCACCACATCCCAAAGATGCTCTATTGGGTTGAGATCTGGTGACTGTGGGGGCCAGTTTAGTACAGTGAACTCATTGTCATGTTCAAGAAACCAATTTGAAATGATTCGACCTTTGTGACATGGTGCATTATCCTGCTGGAAGTAGCCATCAGAGGATGGGTACATGGTGGTCATAAAGGGATGGACATGGTCAGAAACAATGCTCAGGTAGGCCGTGGCATTTAAACGATGTCCAATTGGCACTAAGGGGCCTAAAGTGTGCCAAGAAAACATCCCCCACACCATTACACCACCACCACCAGCCTGCACAGTGGTAACAAGGCATGATGGATCCATGTTCTCATTCTGTTTACGCCAAATTCTGACTCTACCATCTGAATGTCTCAACAGAAATCGAGACTCATCAGACCAGGCAACATTTTTCCAGTCTTCAACTGTCCAATTTTGGTGAGCTTGTGCAAATTGTAGCCTCTTTTTCCTATTTGTAGTGGAGATGAGTGGTACCCAGTGGGGTCTTCTGCTGTTGTAGCCCATCCGCCTCAAGGTTGTACGTGTTGTGGCTTCACAAATGCTTTGCTGCATACCTCGGTTGTAACGAGTGGTTATTTCAGTCAAAGTTGCTCTTCTATCAGCTTGAATCAGTCGGCCCATTCTCCTCTGACCTCTAGCATCAAACAAGGCATTTTCGCCCACAGGACTGCCGCATACTGGATGTTTTTCCCTTTTCACACCATTCTTTGTAAACCCTAGAAATGGTTGTGCGTGAAAATCCCAGTAACTGAGCAGATTGTGAAATACTCAGACCAGCCCGTCTGGCACCAACAACCATGCCACGCTCAAAATTGCTTAAATCACCTTTCTTTCCCATTCAGACATTCAGTTTGGAGTTCAGGAGATTGTCTTGACCAGGACCACACCCCTAAATGCATTGAAGCAACTGCCATGTGATTGGTTGGTTAGATAATTGCATTAATGAGAAATTGAACAGGTGTTCCTAATAATCCTTTAGGTGAGTGTAGATAGCCAGAAAAGGAATAATCAGGGCTGGATTTAATTAGAATGATACCAAATGTTTTTCTAAAAGTCAGGTACACAGCACTACTGCAGCCGGCCTCTCCAGAGAAATGCAGAGCTTACATTCACACAAGGGTTACAGTCTTGCTGCAACAATGGCACAAATATAATATACAGTATTTGGCATTTAGACACCAGGGACAAACCCAAACAAACAAAACCAGCTGTCAGTGGAAAGGAAACTTACAGCAAACACTGTACTTCTGTCTAGTTCTTAGTTTTGAAAATCTAGATTGAATGACTACACTTGAAAAAAATTTGGAATTAAAAAAGTCTTCAGTTTCTTGATTTAAGGTGGAACACGTGTTCCTGAAGTTAAGGCAAGTTATGTTTTGCATTAATATTCGTCAGTATTTAACTGCAACTGATGTTATTTATAGTGAATTGTCTGAAAACAACAGTTCAAATAGGTTTAACTTGAACAGAATAGGGTCTGCAAAAGCCATGTCGACCAATATCTTCTTCATAAGATTTTAATGTTATTATCACTGCAGAACAGAGTTTCATATTTACTTTAGTAAATAAGTCGACAACTCCGCTGGTTTACAATTATTATTAAGCTGATTAAGCAAACTATGAGTTCAATTAAAGCAGTGAGCAGCGCACTGGGTTACAGTCGGCACTTAAACAGCCACCGTGTGCGTCTAAAACGCACCTGTTTTTTGCATTGAATCCTTTTTGTTAAACCTGTCGTGTGTTTTCTGTCGGTGTTTTTTGCGGCTCGTCTCCGCACTGGGGCTGAATTTATACTCGGCAGCGAATTGAATGTCTTTATTATTAATTAATTGATTCCTGCTGGCCATGAACAAATAACAGTGTGTGTGTGTGTGTATATATATATATATATAAACCATTTACATAATTGTAATTTTCATAAATGTTTAGGTTTTAATGTTTTGATTTGATAAACGTTTTATTTATACATGTGTAAATATATGACCAAAATGAACTCTATGCGATGCAAAGTTAATAATACTAATTTTACTGAAAAGATTAACCTTTAAACCGGTTTAAAATAAATGTTTATAAATGAATGCCACGTTCATATTTTCTTGTTAATGTGTTTGAAACATGATATAGAAAACACGAACCTTTTATTAATACAACACGATCTCCTACACTGTTATTGCAAATGAGGATTTGATGTTAAAGCAAAATACAGATTCAAATCACAAACAGAAGCACATTTCCACGATATACTTTATATATTAAAACCACACCAGGAATCCTGCCAGTTATTTTAATTGGGTTTTATTTGTTTTTAATATCATCACGGCTTCTGTCTGGATCAAATGGACGTCCTTAGCCATTAAAGATTAAAAAAACAACACAAACGAGCGTTTATAAAACACAATCAATATCTCCTTTACACAACACACCCTCTATTATAAACGCAATGCCCTGTTTGAAACATAATGTGTTTAAATTGAATCGTATTTACGGCATTTTGAATTCCTGTAAAATGGCCCCGGAAGTTAAAATATTTCTTAGTCGAGCAAACGTGTAAACAAGATGTTTTCAGCTTAAATTAAATTGATAATGTAGACTCTGATTAAATAATATATACAATCATATTGAGTTATATATTATCATTAAATTATATATTTGAACATATTATTTATATTTTTATTATAATAAATAATTCAATATGTAATAATTTATATTCTATGTTATGCTTTTGAAAGTGTTTTTATAAAGCTATTGTGAAGCATAAACTGTTTATTATACACCGTGCGGTTCTTAATAAGCTGCTGATTTATACGAAGCATTTATGAATGAGAGTTATTTATTTATTAATGTAAATTTATAATTATTTTTGTTGTCAGTTATATTTAATTTAAATTATTATCCATGATTCTTATTAAACATATCCTCATAATAATGTGTATTTATGTACTATTTATTAAACCTGTTTATGTATTTATCTTATATAATTAGAATTGATCTATGATGTTTAATATCATTTTTAGCTCCTCATCCACCCCCAACCTCTCCTCACAGGCGTACCCCAAGGCTCCGTCCTGGGCCCCCTCCTGTTCTCTCTCTACACTCGCTCCCTAGGCCCCTCATCGCATCCCATGGTTTCTCCTACCACTTTTATGCAGATGATTCCCAGATCTTCCTGTCTTTTCCCTCTTCTGACCCTCTCATCCCCTCTCACATCTCTTCCTGTTTGTCTGCTATCTCCACCTGGATGCACTCACACCACCTCAAGCTCAACCTCTCCAAATCGGATCTCTTGTTTTCCCCCCACTTTTCCTCACCTTCTGCTGACCTCCCCATCTCGATCCCCTTGGAATCCACCACACTCTCTCCTTCTTCTTCCGCTAAAAATCTAGGAGTCACCCTCGATCCTGCGCTCTCCTACACCCAGCACATCACCACGCTGACACGCACCTGTAGATTCTTCCCGAGCAACATACGCCGAATCCGACCCTTCCTCAGTGACTGCTCTACTCAGCTGCTCATACAGTCACTGGTCCTCTCCCTCCTGGCCGGCCTGCCTGCAACTACTACCCGCCCCTCCAGCTCATCCAGAACTCTGCGGCTCGTCTGGTATTCTCTCTGCCCCGATTCGCACACGCTACTCCACTGCTCCACTCCCTCCACTGGCTCCAGATACCGGCACGCATCTAGTTCAAGACATTGACCCTCACTTACCGCTGTCTCAACCACACTGCACCGAGCTACCTGCAGATCTCCCCGGGGCCGCCTTCGTTACTCATTACTGGTAGCCCGGCAGACCGACGTTGGCAGTCATCTGCTTCGGGGGGGTCCTTGGCTTACCTCCCCGGTCTGTCGCCGGATGTCGGACGAGTAGGCTCGGCGATCTGCCGCTTGCTGTCATCTGTTTCAGGGGAGACCAGCTAATTCCCTGGGGGGCGTCTTTGCCATCTGTCACAGGTGGCCCGGTGAATCGATGCGGCGGTCTGCCGCTTGCAGTCATTCGCTTCAGGGGGGAACCTTGTCTTACCTCTCCGGGGCTGTCCTAGCGGTCTGTTGACGGATGTCAGGCAAGCCGGCGCGGCAGTCTGATGCTTGCTGTCATCCGCTTCAGGAGAGGTGTGGGGCCTTTTTTCCCGTCTCCTCCAGCACCGGGTTCTCGCGGCCATAGAGGCGGCGGCCTGCCGAGAGGCTCCCTCCTTGCCGGCACCTGGAAGAAGGGTGTCGCCACCACCTGGTAAGTCCAGTTTTGCCCCCAGGCTGGTGAAGAAATCTAACGCGAGGATAACCAGAACTTGTGCTGGAACCACCGGGCGCCAACTTCCACCCACATTTGCATACTCCCTTGCATTCGTGTCTTCTGCCCCGTCATGGTCCTCAGATTCAGCGAGGTCGCCTCCCATGTTGCCCCTGTTATAGTGATGGCCCCAGGGCGTGGCAGAGAGATGGTGGAGCCGGAGTCAATGAGGCCCCGACAGGTTTGTCCTTCTATTGTGCAGGGGAGATACAGATTTTGACCTTGTCCGATATGGCCCACTACAGTGTCATCAATTGCAGCTGTTGAGTCATTTCCAGACCGCTTCGCTGGAGAGCGTGGCTGTGGTGCCCGGCAGACCCGGGCTATGTGACCTCTCTTGCCCGCTGCTGGTCCTCCCGGGGAAAGAGTGGCGCTGCTCCCACCAGAGTTGGAGGCTAAGCGAGGCGGTTTCCCTCTCCAGATCTTCTAGCCTTGCTTGCAGCTGACTCCTCAGCACCGTCCACTTCCTCTTTGCCGAGTCTGAGTAACAGTGTAACAAACAGACTAACAGACACCAATTTAACAGTTTTAGTACTGCTAAACCCTTGTGGGTCCAAACAAGGAGTCAGACACTGAAATACTGTTTATTAAGGTTTAGTATTTTACATGTTCAAATAATAAAAACATTCAAAATGTTAATACTTATGATTAAAATGTGTTAAAAATCCAACTCTAAAATCACCTAATGTGATTTAAAAAAACAACAACTACCAAATAAACTCTAAATAAACGTGCATTAAATCAATCAATACAATAAACTTGTGATAATATGGCAAACTGCCAAACCAACAAATCTAAACAAAACAATCAAATGAATTGATAATCAACGGAAAATGCACCGGATAAATCATAAAACAAACAAAACCATGAAAAAATAAAATAAATGCATTGACCGCTTTGATTTTGACAAAAAAACAAAACAAAACCTCCACTACCAAAACAAAAACAAGTGCATTTTAAAAAACAATAATTCATTAAAAGCAATTAAAAATTCATTTTTAAAAGCAATCATTGATCAATAGAAGATTAAAAGATCTTGAACTCCAGCAGGGGGAGTATCCGTCCCCGGAGGTGGTATCCCATCACAGGATCCTAACCCAGTGGACAACTGATGTTGAAAAGACATCAAATCGACATCAAACATTGACGTCAAAACACAGGTCAAATATGCAAATCAAACTGATGTCAAAAACTTGACGTCCATTTGACATCCACACACTGTCCTATTCTTGACTTCCAAAATAACGACAAAAGTAATAAAATGTTAGAAAAATTGTATTCATCAAGCTACAAATTCAATAATACAAACGTAAACTGGATTTTGTATCCCCTGAAGGGACTACAGTGCATGTGAAGCATAGGTTAAAAATACTATGGACTATGATGGAAAAAATATTATGATATATGGATGATAGGCCTATGGATGGATTAAGATAGATGGATGAATGTACTTATTCTGAATCTGAACACAGATCAATTGCTGTCCAGCCCTTTTGGCTTGCCATACCCCCATATCTGTTGGGAGCAGACCGGAGATAGTTCTTCATGTGTTTTTTTTATATCAGCCTCTGACGATGCTGGTTTTGACTACTGTACAGCACCTGAATGAAGTATTACTTGTTTTAAGACATTATAAAGTACAGCATACATTATAAGATTTTCAGCAACCATCACTCGTACTAACATAGCAATCCACCATAATTAAAACTCTCTAAACAAGCACACCTAGATCACTGATCCTCACTATTTTTTCCAAGTGAGCCGCACCAGCAGGATATAAATAAATAAAATTACTAAATCTAGCGACAAAGTCAACATTGCATGCATGTTTCAACAAGTCAGTGCTAACATTAGGTTACAGACCTTACCCCACCCTGCATTATTTGGTTTAATTTTAGCGCCACCAGTTAACAGTCTTTCTTACTCTGACGCGAATCTTTTCTAGTTAATCGGCGTAGAAGAAATATACATGAGATAGCAAACAATTTGAAAAACGTTAATACAATATTCAATGGCAGCTAAAGCTATAGCTCTCTAGGCCTAGCATAAGCAATTAGCTTGCTCGATATAACCAGTAGAGCAAAACATTACCTCACGTTCAAATGAGCTACTCTCTGTTTCTAACTAACATTTTATTTTTAAGTTTTAATTACCTTCACACACAGTGTAGAGCTCCGAACTGCAACAACTTTTCCAAAAGTGAGAAACGAAATGACGGACTGTGCAAGTGTGCAGATGGTTCCTTCTCGAAGCACATGCAATCCCAGGGGGCAGAGTTTCCGGAGAAAACCTAACAACTTTATTACGTTTCAACAGACCAATTCTAAAATATTGCACATCCTTCAACAATATATGAATGGTGCAAGACTAATTAGATGAGAAATATGAATCAATCATATAGGAAATACGAACTCTGCAAATTCAACAACCTCCCCATTGCCCTTTTTTCAGTGTGTATTTGGTTCGTTTTAGGATTCTCGCGACTTCGACTTGACTTCGTCAGAACCAGAGGCTACTAGCATAGCGCCATCTACAGGTGTGGTTTTAAACAGCAGAGAAGTCTTGCGTCTAAAATCTGTAGGGGTGCCTGTTTTTGTTCTTCAGACATTAAATGTATTGTAATTATACAGTATGGTATCACTATAAATAAAAAATAAGGATAATTGTAATGCAAATAAAATTAGAAACCAGTCTGAAATACATATTTTTTTTGTTTATTTAACTATAAGTTACAGGGGAAGTCCACCCACAGCAATGTGTTATAGTTCCAGGGCACAACATGCACAAATCCAAGGGCTACACACAGTTCAAAAGGAGATGTGCCAAATGGATGCATTTTCGAGGCCTCGGTTAAGAAAAAATGCTATTTAAAGTTAATCAAGCTGCCGACAAATTCATATTACACCATAAATTTATATAAATCCTAATTAAACATACTAATCATTGATGTCAATGTGATGTCTATATGACATCAATTTGACGTCTAAAATCACACATTGATTTGATGTAAATTGAACGTCAAACATATTGGCCTACATATACATTAAACCAATTTCAGTGTGGGATTAACTTCCTATTTTCACCCAGTTACCACTGGAAGAAATTGCAATCCAAACTGAATTCAAAATGATGTTATACAGCATCTTGATCAAGTCTTGACTAATATTTGACGTCAAATTAATATCAAGGTGCATGCTGAGAAGCTCCCCCAGATCTTGAATTTGTCAGTTCTTAAAGGCGTCCTCCTTGCCCCTGTGATGGATCTCCTGATTGACAGATTGTCTCTAACTAGGACCATGCCCCTCCGCACGATTACTTTAGGGTCCAGCTCCTGCTTGTTGAAGAGGCAGATGTTCCGTCCCTCCCACAGGGCCTGCATCACCACGCAGACGACACGCCACCAGCACCTCAGAGTTGACGTTGAAAGTCCTCTGGCTGGTCCATACAGGATCTGCTGGGCAGTCGCCCACGCAGGAACGGCAAACCTGTGGAGGAACGGGAAAAACAGGAGCCAGACCCTGCAAGCGGAGGGGCAGTGAGCCTCTGTCTCCCTTCCCAGGCAGCCCTTGTAGGGGCAGGTGTCAAACAGGGCCAGGCCCCTTCTGTACATGAACACTCGGGTGGGGAGACACCGAGTCACAGCCATCCAGGAGACCCTAAAGTTGTTTCGCTTATAGCTTATATCTATTCACAGCTCTTGTTTTAACCACAGATGTTGTGTCAGAGCCCATATTCCCCAAACACACTCTTAAAGGCCACACAGGTTGGAACGAGGTATAGCGAGGTTGGGGGGTCAAAACCTTAGCAAAACTCCTGAAGTGAAGCTGTAACTGTCATCAACTAATGCCAAAAGCGCAATTGAAAAGCTTCCTTTGTAGTTGTAGAACTGTGACCCAGAAAAAGCTGCTGCCTGGATCACAACGTGCTTCCCAGCAATTGCTCCGACACAGTTTGGGAAGGTCCAGCGACGTTCATATTCTCTGGCGATGGTTTGCCTCTCTTCTTTTTTGGGTACTCTCATGTACTCTGATACTGATACTGCTCTAGGTGGACCTGCAGGCAGACTAGACTGTGGCACCGCAGACAAGCCGGCACACACGGTGCAGCCCACCCACTTGTTGGAGTTGAGCTCTGCTGCTGGGAATCGTCAGAGCAGAGGTGGGCACTGGAGCTGGATTCTGGGTCCTCACGCCACAGGGAGCACAGGGCACTGACCTCTGAGCGCTCAGACTCGCCACTAACGAGCTCAGGGTCATCTACCAGCTCATCAGGCTCAGCAAGTCCAGAGGGGGACAAACACAGACAACAGATTGAGTAAACAAGGCTTTGAGTAAGACAACCAAGCAATGTCAGAATGCCCTATAGTCATTGTACATATATACTTATTATATTTATATTTATATTCCCTTATATATTTACTGTATAAATATTTAAAAAATACACTTGTCTTTAAAGTAAATGCAGTCACACCGTTTTGCCATTAGAAAGGGAAGCATGTGAACTTCCATTTCAATAGAATATTCATTACTTTATAAAGTACTTCAATTTGACAGTGGCCACATGGGCACAGTGAGTTAAATAATGCTGGTGGGAGAACCGCAGAGGCCTTTCATGCAGCTTCCAGATGAATACAGTGACAAAATTAAGGGGTGAAATGCAATGTACAGACACATAATGAATAGCTCATGGGGCTAGATCTAACAGATTTACATCATTGTAATTGTTGCTGGGGTTCTAGTGATGCCCGGGCACTGAAAAAGTGACTTTTTGACTGGTAGGTGGTGTATTTCAGCCATTCTTGAAAAAATTAAGGATTGTAACTCAGTAAAGGGGGGGTGAAATGCAATGCAAAAGTTATAATACTTACCGAGTAGAACCGTCTGAAATTACTGTTCGAAGTCTTCATACTCTGTCCTCTTGTGACCTCAGCCCCTGAGTAAGGATCTCGTCTCTGTGGTGTCCCTCTCACCACCAGCTGGGGGGTTGCTTTGCGGAGTGCTCTTCTGGGGGCAGCAGGGGTGGTCTTTATATTTATGGCATACACACACACACACACCTTTGTGTTACAAAACAGTGTTCCATTTATTACCTTATTCCATCTACACTGTGCTGAATGGATAAGCCACAAACTTCTTCCCTGTTGTTCAACTGTGTTTTTTGTGAGGTTATTCCAGGGTGCAATAGGGCACACCAGGCCCGACTTCTGATAGGGTTTTGTTCACCAATTCTTCACGGAGTGCAGCTGTATCCAAATCGCAGGTCACCCTTGGGCATCTGAATGAAACCAATTACCAGGCTCCATGTACGAGTCGCCAAAAACTATAACAAGCTCAAATAAAGGACACAGAATTAATGTTATTGTTTTTGTATTTATTATGTGTTATGTATTCAAATAACATTAATTGATAGTCTGATAGATAATGCTTGATCTTTAAAAACCTTTGAGATTTTTTCCACACTATCGGGGAAAGCAGCCTTGTGATAGTGATTTGTCACAGCTGATCTGGGCCACATGTTGGTCTTGTGTCATAAACCACTGCCATGTAACTGATCCAGTGTGAACTGTGTGTCCAGTGCTCTGTGCTGCCCTCTGCTGGAGGAGGGACACTGCAGTTCAGGCATCGAGACTCTCTGGGGAAACGGGCTCAGGGTCACAGGCTGAGAGAGGCTGCTACTGACTATTCATACACACTGGACATCACAAATAAAACTCCTTTAAAGGAAAAACATGTATCTTTAATGTATGGTAGGAACTATGATGCTTATATTATTCAAATGTCAACATTGTCCAGTTTTCTTGGAATATTTAAAATATTTGTGATATATTTAAATTGTTAAATATGTATTCCACATAATAATTGCATGTATTTAAAATAAATGGTTAGATGAATTGCTGCATACAACAAAATATGTATTTATTACTGTAATGTAATAACAAATTAGTTTACTGGGCAATTCTGGGACAGCTGAATACTGAAAGTTAAGTTCTCCAGGTGATTGAACTTGAGTGAAGTTAATGAAGTAAAAACAGGGGTGTGTGTCCAACTCTGGACTGCTACTCCATGGTAACTATGCAGGGGCGAAAATCTGATATCAACTCTGGAGGGGACAATTACATTACATTTTCTCCAGAGCAATTCCTGAGGGGGACACCAAAAGTAGTGTTGTAACACATGTTGTAATATGTTAAATTTATGTTGAAGAACCAGAATTACTACTACTGGATAACTGATAGGTAGTTAACTGAAGGGTTCCTTATCAGTCCAGTATGTATGCAGGTATTTGTATTTACAACCAGCAATACCAAGAAAGGCCAGTAGGTGGCAATTGTACTGTACACTGTGTATGGTGCAGTTTTCCTAAATACAATGAGCATGGTGCGATCTCATCTAAAAGAATCTCCATTGAGAACCATCACAAAGTTGGTCTCAGTATTGAATTGACCTTTTTATTTAAGTTTTTCTGATACATTTATATAGTCATTAAATATGTGCCACTGACCTGAGTCTACTACAATAGCTTTACAAGAGCAAAAAGCTCAAAATAAGTACAGTTCTAAAAGCAAAAAAACTACTTCAATGAATAACCCAAATAAATCAACCAAAATATCCTTCAAAAATTCTTATTTATTGTGTCTCAACTCTTCAAACAACAGCTATGGACAAGTATGTCACACAAAGTATGCAATTTTAAATAAAATAACATAAAATAAATTATTAGTAAGTGAACTGTCATGTACTAAAATCTGAAAACTACTAAACAAAAGAACAAATACCATACTATACACCAGGGGTTCTCAAACAGGGGTCCCTGGTGTAATTTCAAGGGGTCTGTGAAATAAAAAAGTATAATGAAAGTATTCAGTACCATAAGGTTTCCAGTAACTTTACATATAATATAGAGGGGGTGGGGGTCCCTGAGGACCGCTGAAAACCTTCCCTCCCTTGCCTCAAAATATGCAGGGGTTCCAGTACCCAAAAAAGGTTGAGAACCACTGCTATACACACTACTGAACTAATGAACAAAAGAACCGGACCTATGTTTGGGGGTTTCAATCGATCCAACAAATTGCTGGCAGATATTTCCCTCTTGAGACTGTCCATCCTGTCTTTATGTACACTCACCTAAAGGATTATTAGGAACACCATACTAATACTGTGTTTGACCCCCTTTCGCCTTCAGAACTGCCTTAATTCTACGTGGCATTGATTCAACAAGGTGCTGAAAGCATTCTTTAGAAATGTTGGCCCATATTGATAGGACAGCATCTTGCAGTTGTTGGAGATTAGTGGGATGCACATCCAGGGCACGAAGCTCCCGTTCCACCACATCCCAAAGATGCTCTATTGGGTTGAGATCTGGTGACTGTGGGGGCCAGTTTAGTACAGTGAACTCATTGTCATGTTCAAGAAACCAATTTGAAATGATTCGACCTTTGTGACATGGTGCATTATCCTGCTGGAAGTAGCCATCAGAGGATGGGTACATGGTGGTCATAAAGGGATGGACATGGTCAGAAACAATGCTCAGGTAGGCCGTGGCATTTAAACGATGCCCAATTGGCACTAAGGGGCCTAAAGTGTGCCAAGAAAACATCCCCCACACCATTACACCACCACCACCAGCCTGCACAGTGGTAACAAGGCATGATGGATCCATGTTCTCATTCTGTTTACGCCAAATTCTGACTCTACCATCTGAATGTCTCAACAGAAATCGAGACTCATCAGACCAGGCAACATTTTTCCAGTCTTCAACTGTCCAATTTTGGTGAGCTTGTGCAAATTGTAGCCTCTTTTTCCTATTTGTAGTGGAGATGAGTGGTACCCGGTGGGGTCTTCTGCTGTTGTAGCCCATCCGCCTCAAGGTTGTACGTGTTGTGGCTTCACAAATGCTTTGCTGCATACCTCGGTTGTAACGAGTGGTTATTTCAGTCAAAGTTGCTCTTCTATCAGCTTGAATCAGTCGGCCCATTCTCCTCTGACCTCTAGCATCAACAAGGCATTTTCGCCCACAGGACTGCCGCATACTGGATGTTTTTCCCTTTTCACACCATTCTTTGTAAACCCTAGAAATGGTTGTGCGTGAAAATCCCAGTAACTGAGCAGATTGTGAAATACTCAGACCGGCCCGTCTGGCACCAACAACCATGCCACGCTCAAAATTGCTTAAATCACCTTTCTTTCCCATTCAGACATTCAGTTTGGAGTTCAGGAGATTGTCTTGACCAGGACCACACCCCTAAATGCATTGAAGCAACTGCCATGTGATTGGTTGGTTAGATAATTGCATTAATGAGAAATTGAACAGGTGTTCCTAATAATCCTTTAGGTGAGTGTACATTACAGACAACTATGCCATTCAGTCTCTCTTGGCCCATGGTAGCCCGTAGCCAAGTCTTCAACCTGCGGACTGCACTGAAACTCCTCTCACCCTCGCAAGAAGACTCTGGCACCACAAACACAATTCTGATCAGCACCTCCACTGGAAGTCTCCTGAGGACCTCTGCTGCCTCTCCACTGCTGATACAGGGGTATTTGTTGTTAAAGACCTGTAATTCAATGCAGCATTAATGAAGACTGGTGACTGTTATAAATGTGTTTTATTGTATTGAGTGGTAGAAGTAAAGAAATGTCTAACATATCCTTTGTTTGAACTACTTACTGGAGACCAGCCACCAACTACAGACTCTGTCAGATTTCCACACATGCACTGTCCCTGCATCATGTGCCACTGCTGATGACCGGCAGGCATTGGATCAAACCATTGTGAGGCAAAGAGCAATCTTTTGAAACTTGAAAACGCGCTATTAAATGTCTATAATCAGTGCTTCATTGCATATTATTAATATTATTGAAATCACATAGTTATGTTTACAGTGATATATTGGTGGGGATAAATCATATTTTTCCCAGGATTAGGGGGTTGTGTCCCCCCCATCCCCCCTGGGATTTCCGCCTATGTATCTATGGCAACTACAATGGCTCTCAAAAAACAACATGAGTTTTTCCACTGAGCAACACAAAAACATTCCATAATGTCTAAGTAAAAAATATAATCTGCAAATTGTTCTAAATGAATTACTAATACAAAACAGAAAATAATTGAATGCATAAGTAATCACCCCTTCAGTCAATATTTGGTAGAGGCAGCTTGGGCAGCAATTACAGCCACGTGTCTATGTGGATCAGTCTCTACTAGCTTTACACATCTGGACACAGCAATGTTTGCCCATTATTCATTGCAAAATTGCTCAAGCTCCATCAAGTTGGATGGAGACCTTTGGTGAACAGCAATTTTCAACTCTTTCCACATATTCTCAGTTTGATTGAGGTCCGGGTTTTGAGTGGGCCACTCCAGGACATTGACCTTTTTGTTTTTAAGCCACTCCAGAAGCTTGTGCCAAACATATCGATTGGCATTGAGGCCAAAAAGCTCTATTTTGGTCTCAGCAGACCATAGAATCTGCCTCCACTTGGTCTCAGAGTCTCCCACACGACAATAAAATAGTCTTACGTGAAAAATCTTTTGTCCACAGCCAGTGTAAAATGTAGGTTCTTGTTTGATATTCTCCAAGGTTAACATCCTTTTTCACATCTGATTGGCTGATTACCTGATAACCCTTCCTTCGTCGGCTCAGCTGTATTGCTCTTTTAGAAGCTGTTGTGCTCCAGAATCAGTCTATTGCTTTGCCTCCGAATCCCTCCTAGTTGTTTTTTTGTGGAATCCACAAGTTCAATAGTAGTTATATTCTTTTATTCACGTCGCAACTAGATTTCAACCACGAAAATACATTGAGTGCCTGCTGTGTTTCTTTTTCAGGGATCAATTATGATGATAAATAATTTTTCCAGCAGCTACTGGTGTGCGTGTTTCTGACCAAACTGTCAGAAACGGACTCCATGAGGGTGGCATGAGGGCCCGACATCCTCTAGTGGGACCTGTGCTCACAACCCAACACCGTGCTGCTCGATTGATATTCGCCAGAGAACACCAGAATTGGCAGGTCCGCCGTTGGCACCCCGTTCTCTTCACAGATGTGAGCAGATTCACACTGAGCACGTGACAGACGTGAAAGAGTCTGGAGATGCTGTGGTGAATGTTATGCTGCCTGCAACATCATCCAGCATCACCGGTTTGGCGGTGGGTCAGTGATGGTCTGGGGAGGCATATCCTTGGAGGGTCGCACAGACCTCCATGTGCTAGCTAACGGTACCCTGACTGCTGTTAGGTACCGGGATGAAATCCTCACACCCATCATCAGACCTTACGTGGGTGCAGTGGGCCCTGGGTTCCTCCTGGTGCAGGACAATGCCTGGCCTCATGTGGCCAGAGTGTGTTGGCAGTTCTTGGATGATGAAGGCATTGATGTCATTGACTGGCCCTCATGTTCCCCAGACCTGAATCCAATTGAGATCCTTTGGGACGTTATGTATTGGTGCATCTGACACCGCCAAGTAGCGCCACAGACTGTCCAGGAGCTCACTGATGCCCTGATCCAGGTCTGGGAGGAGATCCCCCAGGACACCATCCACCGTCTCATCAGGAGCATGCCCAGACGTTGTCGGGAGTGCATACAGGCACGTGGGGGCCATACACACTACTGAGTCACAGTATGAGTTGCTGTGATGAAATTCACACAAGTTGGAACAGCCTGTGATTTCAATTGTTTACTTTGATTTTAGGTGTGAGTGTGTGCATATTACTACTCCTAACTTGACTGATGTGTTATGGAAATGGTCCACCAGTTAACAACTGCTTCTGCGTCAACATGGTCGGATAAAACACAAGGTTGCAATTAAATTGTGTGTGGGGGGGGGGGGAGTGGAAAAAAATCACAGCAAAAGTACAAAATTATGTTTTCCCCCATAGTGGTTTAAACAGTAACAAGCCTGTTAATTGCTGCAGAAATATTTTTTAAAGGTTCAAACCTTAAAAGTCTGACTCTTATTTCCACTAGGAAATTCATTATTCCTGATGCTTTGGGTTTATTTCCAATGCAAGTATGTTATAAAGCAGCTTATTCATATACAGAATGGCATCTAGTCATACATTGTCTAATGTTGATTTATTTGTAGTACACTTGAATTTTCTTTAAATCAACTGAGTTTCCCTTGATCAAGGCTATCAATATATGAGGATGCAACTATAGGAGCAACTCCTTTTCTACACATCTACACTTCTGTTATTATTGTTAACAGCTTTGACTAAATTCAGGTATCACTGAGATGTACTATAGCTACAAATGAGAGCTTGTGCCGGGACTGTGGTAAAGTTGTTGATCCAGAAATGCCAAGATCTTCTGCCACGAGTCTTCCTGTGCATAACAGTGTAGTTTTGTCTCTCCGCCCCAAAGCACAATAACTGAAAGAAGATGAGTAAAGATTGTTTGTGATGATTTGAGGTATTTCTTTAAAGATAAAAATATAATTATTTAGAAATATCTTATTTCTAAAGCATGTATGCATTTATTAATTCCTGTATTGCATGATGAATCCATGAAGGTACATCTGATGAGCCATTTCCCCCATCTTTGTACCGTGTTGTATGATCAATGCCACTGAGATTATATTATCAAAACAGTGAGGGAGGAAAGTGGTGATTGTTTTTCATACATAAATCAAAGCAGTGCCTCTAGTTCCTACACAATAAAACAATAAAGCATCTCTACTGTCACAACATAATTCTTTTATACAATAACAAAACCTACTGTTCCTCTTTATTTGTGCCACCATGAAGTTACTGAAGCGAGCGTGTGGGCTGTACGGAGGCTCTATCAGGTGACCGGCTCCAGGGTAGGACAGGGTTGTCAACAGATGACGATTCCCTGCCGCCTCCATCATTTTCTCCATCTGTAACAGAGCAGGATAGTTCTGTTAAGGATGTTTTCCATTGTGTGTGCTTATGTATGTGTGTTTGTCACTGCTTTAGTTTTTCTGTATCACATAATAGATGTAAATCAATATTTTTAAAGAAGTAAGACAGATCCTCTCCTCACATCCTCTGCAGATTCAGCAGTGGGCCAGCTCTGATCATCTTCTCCAAAAATCAGTAACAGAGGATATTTTATCCTCCCCATCTACAAATCAAAAAACAAAAACAATGTATGTAATATCACAGACTTCACAGTAGAAACCTCACAAGTCATTAGGAGTGAAAGTGTGAAGGAAAGGAAAACACAAACAAGAAAGTATTTTCATGCACACTGTTGTCAAATAAATTTCCATCAACCTACATTTAATCTGTGATTGTGACATTATAGGAATGTACTGCTCGTGTATTTTACATCTGTGCATATCGATATCCGTGAATCACCAGAGAGATGCTCATGATCAGACATGGACTTTGATTTTAAATCCAGGAGGAACACACAAATGAGTTCCATTACCGCTGAGGAAAGACTGAGGAAAAATGGTTCCCAGAGTGATTATCATTAACACAGTGGCCTAAAGTTAATGAATTCCTACAATAAACATGCCATGGGTCAGAAATACTTACATCCACTTTCTTGCTTGGATCTGTAGGGATTGGCAAAAACATATCCCTTGTGATCAAACGATTATTCTCATCAAAGCGAAATTTATCAGAATTTCTGAAAAATAAATTGTGAGATATACAGTACTCATTAAATTTTTTAGACTATAAATGTTTGAAACTGAAAGAAAATAAGGTCTAGACCCTATCAAATCCTTGACCAAAAATGTATATAAAACAAATATAAGGTAATCTCAGAAGCCACTACTAACACACAAGCTATAAAGTGACTTACTTCTGCATCTCTGCCTCGATACTGGAAATTGGTTCATTTACAGGTTGAACATGGCTGGCACTGATGCACACCACACATCTGGGCTGAGGGAGAGCAGAGATTCAATGAGTCCCATTAATTGAATTAAGAAAAAGGGCAGTAATGTTCAGACTGTACAATGCGCTAGTTAGACCTCATCTGGATACTGTGTGCAGTTCTGGGCTCCACACTTCAAGAAAGATATCGCTGCTCTAGAGGCAGTTCAGAGGTGAGCAACCAGACTTATTCCAGGTCTGAAGGGAATGTCCTACTGAGAGACTGAGGAACTGAACCTTTTCACCCTGGAACAGAGGAGACTACGTGGGGACTTGATTCAAGTCTTCAAAATCATGAAAGGCATCGACCACATCAAACCAGAGGAGCTTTTCCAGATCAGCAGGGACACACGCACCCGGGGACACAAATGGAAATTGGGCTTCAAGGCATTCAAGACAGAAAACAGGGGACACTTCTTCACACAGAGAGGCGTCACAATCTGAACAAACTGCCCAGCGATGTGGCTGAAGAGACAATTTGGGAACATTCAAAAACAGACTGGATACGATCCTTGGATCACTTAGTTATTAATGGACACCAAACAAGCACGATGTGTCGTTTGCACACTTTCTTATGATCTTATGTTCTAACACATATTATACACTGTAACATCAAAGACATTTACAAAAGAAGTGAAAAATTATTATTTATTAAAGTCAGAGTGGTCGACATGAATAAAAGACCATTTCCACTGTACACACACAAATCATTTTAGAAAGATTTGTTGTCTTCTTACATTTATTACAGCTGAATATGCAGCCACCCGTAGAGCAACAGCTGTTCCAAAACATAAGGCAAGCAAAGCCACTTGATCACTGGCTACCTGTGGATGGTCCTGAAGGATGTTGAAGGCTGTCTGATGCAAAAACATGTAAAACAGTTACAATATTTCACTCGCCTGGTTCTCCTCCTCCTACCTCCATGACTGGACCTACCAAGTGACATGGCGAGGTTCCTCATCCACCCCCAACCTCTCCTCACAGGCGTTCCCCAAGGCTCCGTCCTGGGCCCGCTCCTGTTCTCTCTCTACACTCGCTCCCTGGGCCCCTCATCACATCCCATGGTTTCTCTTACCACTTTTACACAGATGATGCCCAGATCTTTCTGTCTTTTCCCTCCTATGACGCTCTCATCCCCTCTCGCATCTCTTCCTGCTTGTCTGCTATCTCTGCCTGGATGCACTTGCACCACCTCAAGCTCAACCTCTCCAAATCGGATCTCCTCTTTTTCCCCCCGTTCCTCACCTCACCTCACCTCACTGCTGTCTGATGCAAAAACAAGTCAAACAGTTACAATATATCACATCAACAAATGTGTTAGATATTATCATAACATTTGTTCCCTGAAAAATAAATGTCCTCCAATTGCTTTCTCTGTGATTTCCCACTTATCAGTCACAGGACCTTCGTACCAAGATGCCTCAATTTTGATTTACCTCAAAATACTCATATCCAAGAGAAGGATTTTTATCAGGAGATTTTGCTATGACTTGCGTAGAATAATAGTCCAAAGCCAGAGACACGTAGCCATGAGATGCGAGGAGAGCAGAACGGTACTCAACCAGTCCTCCACTGCCCCACAGGTCCAGAACAGCAGGAAACGGGCCAGGACCTGCCAGGACATTTCTATCACTCTGTGACCAAATGTTCAAGTAATCAAATAAACATGCCAATAGCAGATTTATTATTGTAATTATTATTCATTACCTGGTGGCACAAAGAGGGTTCCTCGGACTCCACTCTGCCTGATGTCAGTCCTGCGGACGCCTGGTGCCATGTACGAGCGCTCAGTAACAGCACGGGCCAGAGCAGACGCCTCTGTGAATCCATCCCCGATGTGCCCTGTATACACAGCAATGCGCACAACCACTGGGGTGCACACATCTGTCTTTCTGAACCTGAAGAAGTGCATAAAAGTAATGATAGGAAGAGCAGTTTTATCAACATAAAAACGCTGCCGTTTCATGAAAGTCACTAACAAATGCAAAGCATTATTAATTATTATTATTAGTAGTAGTATTGTGGCGAGCTATTGTTAAGTAATTGTGCATCTGGCACCGCCCTGTCTGCAATTAGAAGTGGCTGTCAATTGTGCTAGCATTCCTGACTTTGCACAAACTGAGTTTGGCCAATCACTGTACTAGGGAGGGACTTGTGCGATCCTGCCTTAGCAGTGCAATTCAACACGACACAGGTGTGTACTCTCCTAATTAGTTACAGGTGGACTATTTAACAGCCCCCAGGACCTCTGCGCAAGCAATCAGCACCAGCAGCCTTCAGACTTTGGAATCTCTGGGACTGCTCTCACCTGGTTCTCCTCCTCCTACCTCAATGACCGGACATGGCGAGGTTCCTCATCCACCCCCCAACCTCTTCTCACAGGCGTACCCCAAGGCTGCGTCCTAGGCCCCCTCCTGTTCTCTCTCTACAATCACTCCCTGGGCCCCCTCATCGCATCCCATGGTTTCTCTTACCACTTTTAGACAAATGATGCCCAGATCTTTCTGTCTTTTCCCTCCTCTGACCCTCTCATCCCCTCTCGCATCTCTTCCTGCTATCTCCGCCTGGATGCACTCGCACCACCTCAAGCTCATTCTCTCCAAATCTGATCTGCTTTATTTCCCCTTCCTCCTCACCTTCTGCTGATCTCTCCATCTCAATCCCCTTGGAATCTACAACTCCCTCCCCCTCTTCTTCCGCTAAGAACCTAGGAGTCACCCTCAATCCTGCGCTCTTCTACACCCAGCACATCACCACGCTGACACGCACCTACAGATTCTTCCTGAGCAACATACGCCAAATCTGACCCTTCCTCACCAACTACTCGACTCAGCTGCTCGTCCAGTCACTGGTCCTCTCCTTCCTGGCCGGCCTGCCTGCAACTACTACCCGCTGCTCCAGCTCATCCAGAACTCTGCGGCTCGTCTGGTATTCTCTCTGCCCCGATTCGCACACGCTACTCCACTGCTCCACTCCCTCCACTGGCTCCAGATACCGGCACGCATTCAGGTCTCGACCACACTGCACCAAGCTACCTTCAGGCCCTGACCTCTCCGTACATCCCCTCCAGACCACTCTAGAAGACTAACTCTGCCTCCTCTCAACATCCCTTCCTCCAGAACCGTTCCTTTTCACCCCTGGCCCCTAAGTGGTGGAACAACCTTCCCTCTGAAGTCAGGATGGCAGAGTCCATGAGCATCTTCGGACGATTACTCAAGACACACCTATTCAGACTTTACCTGTAATTTAGTTGCTATTCCCTTGCACGGCTCAGCTCTCTTGTAAAATTGCACTTTATATCTAGTTTTCATCATACAACTTGCTTTTACATTGCTAGTACTTGTATTGTTTATATTGATTTCCCCTATGTCCCCTTTCCCTGAGCTCTTAACTATGACTTAACATCTTGTCTGCAAATATTAGTTCACGATCTAGGGTGTAGGACTGTATATTTTCTTATGAACTTTTACTTTTGAATAATACAATTGTATTATGTTTTGATCTGTAATTTTATACTGTATTGAACTTTTTAAATGCTCTTATGTTTTGTAAGTTGCCCTGGATAAGGAATGCAAATAAATAAATAAATAAATAAATAAATATAGGTTCCCCTATTTAGAGTAATATGTTATGCAAAAGCAATAAAATAAAAATAAGAACATTTTGCATGTAGTTTGAAAACCTTAGGACAGCATGTATATGGCTAATCTTATTCACAACCGTCAACGAAGAGACAAAAAAACAAATACTGTACATATTGAATGTAAGTAACATTGCATAACAGATTTCACAGCAGATTTAACTCTTATAGAACTGACCTGAATAATACAGTGCTTAGGAAATGAAGGGTATAATAAATGCGTATGTGTGTACATTGTATGCATGAGGCAGCAAGTTCTAGAACAGCAAATATTTCTCTACAGATTTTATCCACTCGAGAACTGGTGTAATGTGGCCTCATTGCCATTCCTTCCAGAGTGACATATGCATTCATTCAATTAAAGTGAATTCATGTTATTGTGCTCCTACTCCATTCAAGCTGACAGTGAAGTTTACCTAAGTCCTGGTTTATTTCCAGGTGCTGGCTTCATACTCCACAGCAGACCCATGGGCTCAAGGCCATCATACGAGCCTCCTAGACACACATCTTCAGCGACTACAAGAAACAAAAGCAGGGGCTTCATGGTACAGTGCTTCATATTTATCTATTAATTAATCCATTCATTCATTTGTTTATTTGTAAGCAGATGCCCTTATCCAGGACAAGCTACAGTTTACATAAGAAACAATTCAAAACTTTACAGAGTGAAATGATACAATCAGTAAAAAATATAATAAGCAAACAAGTCTCTGTGGGCTTTTACTGAGTGAGATGAAGTGGTGTTTCATGATCTTCTTTGTTTATTGTGCACAAGGCAGTAGTGTGAAGATAACAGTGTACATTTAGTTTTAGTCATTGGCTGTAATTACTAGTCGAGAGGTTAACATCCCAAATACACTATGTTTATTCATTACTTTAATCTGTTCACATTACATGAGCAACAATAACGTTAGGTCATGTAACCAAAAAATAGAAAAACACAAAGACAAATTAAAACAAAATTGGATATTGCGGGGAATTTTTAAATCCTGAAATAGCGGGTGCGCTTCTTTTACCTCATGCTCTTTTATTAGGATGAATACGGTATATTGAAAAGCGAAACATAATTGCATACGTTTCACTGTCCCTTTATCATAACTGACATGGCAGAAATTGCTAAACGTAAACTCATATAACAATGCTTTGAACAAAATCATGAAATAAATAATGCATTTAAGTAATCCTCAACTGTGTATGTTATTCCATTGTCTGCACAGGTATCTGTACTGTGCATCACAGCTAACCTGTATAAATAGACGTATGCGTTTGTACCAGCCACGGATTATTTATATTTCTGTTTTCATTGAAAAGGAAGACAACAGCAGCAACAACGCAGAAGTGTCATACCTTTCACTGTCCCTTTACCGTCACTGACATAGTGCCCAAATGCCTCCCAGAAGTCACTGTCCTCGGACTGAGTCAGAGAGTGCAGGGTGACGGCTTGTCCTGGCAGTAAATTCTTCACAGTGATTTGAAACTTCTCATCTATGAGTCCTCTTGAGGGCTGTATGGTGATCAGGGGACAGGAACCCTTTCCAGCCATTGCCATTGTTGACCTGCAATATATGACCACTGAGTTAGTACATATAGAAAAGCAAAACATGAGGTGTAGTGTGCATAGTGTAGATATCAGCTGAAGAACAAACCAGAAGAAATACACAAGCTGATTGGATCTACCACCTACGGTTTGTGATACTAATCAGATCAGCTACATAGATTCTGCGTCTGACATTTGATTAATTCCCCTGAACAAACTTTGGCAAGTGTTAAAATAATGCTAAGAAATATATAACCATTTTAATAGCTTTGAGAGCTGCATATGTTTTTGATTTAATAAAGTCAGAGAGACATACTTAGTCAATCCTAAAAGTCTGGATATTCCAGTTAAAAGAGTTAAGGCACAATGGACTTTGATGTCACTGTAGTTATTCAGGTGCAACGACCTCAAGGGCACAGTCATTTAAATGAAGGGGTGTGAGGGTTTACAGATATCTGCTATAGTTCTATCCCAAAGTAATTTAAAAGTAGCCCAATTTAAAAAAACAAATGTGTAGTATTGTCAAATAGCTGGTCATGACTTTCTGAATTACAAGCAAGGCAGCTAGATAAGCCCCAGCCAGAGAAAGCAGCATTTTTTAATTGAAATGTATATGTGTATACACTCACCTAAAGGATTATTAGGAACACCTGTTCAATTTCTCATTAATGCAATTATCTAACCAACCAATCACATGGCAGTTGCTTCAATGCATTTAGGGGTGTGGTCCTGGTCAAGACAATCTCCTGAACTCCAAACTGAATGTCTGAATGGGAAAGAAAGGTGATTTAAGCAATTTTGAGCGTGGCATGGTTGTTGGTGCCAGACGGGCCGGTCTGAGTATTTCACAATCTGCTCAGTTACTGGGATTTTCACGCACAACCATTTCTAGGGTTTACAAAGAATGGTGTGAAAAGGGAAAAACATCCAGTATGCGGCAGTCCTGTGGGCGAAAATGCCTTGTTGATGCTAGAGGTCAGAGGAGAATGGGCCGACTGATTCAAGCTGATAGAAGAGCAACTTTGACTGAAATAACCACTCGTTACAACCGAGGTATGCAGCAAAGCATTTGTGAAGACACAACACGTACAACCTTGAGGCGGATGGGCTACAACAGCAGAAGACCCCACCGGGTACCACTCATCTCCACTACAAATAGGAAAAAGAGGCTACAATTTGCACAAGCTCACCAAAATTGGACAGTTGAAGACTGGAAAAATGTTGCCTGGTCTGATGAGTCTCGATTTGTGTTGAGACATTCAGATGGTAGAGTCAGAATTTGGCGTAAACAGAATGAGAACATGGATCCATCATGCCTTGTTACCACTGTGCAGGCTGGTGGTGGTGGTGTAATGGTGTGGGGGATGTTTTCTTGGCACACTTTAGGCCCCTTAGTGCCAATTGGGCATCGTTTAAATGCCACGGCCTACCTGAGCATTGTTTCTGACCATGTCCATCCCTTTATGACCACCATGTACCCATCCTCTGATGGCTACTTCCAGCAGGATAATGCACCATGTCACAAAGGTCGAATCATTTCAAATTGGTTTCTTGAACATGACAATGAGTTCACTGTACTAAACTGGCCCCCACAGTCACCAGATCTCAACCCAATAGAGCATCTTTGGGATGTGGTGGAACGGGAGCTTCGTGCCCTGGATGTGCATCCCACAAATCTCCATCAACTGCAAGATGCTATCCTATCAATATGGGCCAACATTTCTAAAGAATGCTTTCAGCACCTTGTTGAATCAATGCCACGTAGAATTAAGGCAGTTCTGAAGGCGAAAGGGGGTCAAACACAGTATTAGTATGGTGTTCCTAATAATCCTTTAGGTGAGTGTATATATATATATATATATATATATATATATATATATATATATATATATATATATATATAACTTTGAAGTATATGACATTTAAATATACAATACAATAATAATAATGAAAACCTTTTTTTTTATTTTGTTCTTAGCTTTATGTTTAGGGTTGATTTGTCAATTGTGTATACAGCTCTGTAAAAAATAAAGAGACCACTGAAAATGTTTCTTAAATCAGCATCTCTACATGTATGGCAGCCATTCCATTCCATTCATATTTGTATTTGGGATTTGGGAGAAATGTTGTCAATAGTTTATAGAATAAAACACAAATGTTATTTTTACCCAAACACATACCTATAAAAAGTAAAACCAATGAAACGTATAATTTTGCAGTGGCCTCTTAATTTTTTCCAGAGCATATATATAGCGGATTGTATACACCTAATGTAGTCTATACGATGTCCAATCACAATCGTGCATTTTAATTAGCATATTTGTACACCATTTAAGTTGCCATTCAAGTGACACCTTGAGTACCTGCACGACAGCCGCGCCAATGCGCCTGCGTCCGGCCACGCCTCCTGACGAGCAGCGGGGCGGTCCAGCCCGCGTCATGTGACACTCCAGCGAGACAGCTGATTGGCGGAGGAGGCGGAAGTGTGAACGCGCAGGCGCGCAGGGAGCCGCTAGGAGCCGCTGGTGAGCTGCGATCAGAGAGACGCAGACGGTGCAGGTACATTTTACACTTCTTGACGTTTCATTGTAACCTGCCTTTCTTTCTCCAAAGCTTTTTAGCATGTTTTTGGCTACATTTAACCCACTTACGGGGTGGCATGTCCATACTTTCCTTTCCTTTCATTTTCTGCTTATTCCCTCGATTTAAAAAATAATTAACTATTTCTGAGGGAAAGCAGGGATACTTCTACTTACATATGATCAGAGACTAACATACCTGCTTTTACAGTACTGCTACTAACCACTGTGACATACTATACATTATGCATAACCACTCCTAAAATAAATTATACTTCCCTGCTAGTACTACTCAAACTAACCTACACACTCATAATAATAATTTATCCATTAATGTACACACAAACACGTGGAGAATTTATTTGGATTTGATGGGGATGCTAGATTGCATTACTAGTGGTATATATATATATATATATATATATATATATATATATATATATATATATATATATATATATTCTAATATAACACACTTGAATATACTTCCTTAACTTCAGTGGTTCTCATTCTGCTAGAGACTTTCAGATGACACGTGCAGTTATTGAGAAACAAAATCTAGAAATAATTTGTAGTTGTTGGCTTGATTTGATTGTTACGACAGGAAATGTTGAGTAAACATCAGGTCAAAACAAGCCAGATATACCCCCCAATATAATACACTTCTTACTGCTCCATATGTAGTGTGTTTAAATGATACTGTACATTTGGTTGAATCATACTATGTTTTGTGGACTACAAACATAATAAATAGGTAACTTTTAATATATAATAAATTAACTTTAGGAAGTTTAAGCATTAACCAACATTAATGTTACTACAGGTTTTTTTTTCTAGTTACAGTTTTTAATCAAATCACTTAACATTGTATACAAATCTTCTGTTTATTCAAATAAACAAAACAAATTAAGTTAGGCAAAACAAATGGAACTGGTATTTATTCAGAGTTCACAAAATCTGAAAGTATTTTTTTTTTAAATGCGGAAAGGAAAAATGTACAGAAACTGGACGACACAATTAAGTATTCTTGGAATCACAAGAAGAGAGAAAAATAAATGAATGGATCTGAGAACAAACAAAAATATGTGACATAATTGAAAGAGTGAAAATGTTATAATGGCAGTGGGCTGGACACTTACGGCCACATAAGGGCAAAGGAACCTATCGAATGGATCTCAGGAGATGAAAAAAGACATAGAAGATGACACAAAAGATGGTAAAATTAAATAATAAACGTAAGACTTGTGACATGGAAAAGAGAAGCTTTAGATTGAAACAAGTGGATACATCTTGGGGAGGCCTTCATCCAGTAGTGCATTGACATAGACTGATAATAATGATTAAACATGTATGACTATCAATGAAAGGCACCATAGCTCCTATTGAGGTGTTGTGTCATGATTGTGGTAAAGATGCTGTTCCAGAAATGCCAGGATCTTCTGCCAAGAGTCTTCCTGTGCGTAAGAATGCAGTTTGGTCTCCCCACCCCAAAGCACAACAACTGAAACAAAAGATGAGTAAAGATTGTCTGTGATGATCATCTCAGGGTTTCCTTCTTTAAAATTATCATACAATATTATTATACTTCCATGGTATGCCACAAATACAGGGTCTCTTATTATAGGCAGGGAGGACGGCGATGATTGAACTTTCAGTCTCAGTTTCTCTGTTGCACATCCAAGTTACAAGGTCACAGTGTAAAATACATTCTGCAATACGAACATAAATATAACAAGAAACCAAACAAGATTCTATTTAAAACAAAATGAAAAGCTGCAGCACCTACCTTTCTTCTTCTCTTGCAATAACATGAAGTTGCTGAAGCGTACATGTGGGCTGTACGGAGGCTCTATCAGGTGACCGGCTCCAGGGTAGGACAGGGTTGTCAGCAGATGACGATTCCCTGCCGTCTCCATCATTCTCTCCATCTGTAACAGACGAAATAATGGAATAGTTTTGTTTAACAAACTTTACTGACAAACCCCTCTGGTACCCTTAAAAGGGCACCAAATCCATGTGCTTCTCTTTAATCCCATGTGTACTCTTCACTGTTGTGTTGTGTTTGGTATCCCATCTGAATGATGGCATATGACACGGAAACTGTAAATCGCATGTGTTTGAGAATGAAACACGCTGGTAGCCAAGAGAATAAGCTTTCAAACGGTGTGCGCATTATAGGAATACAGTGTGACTTCTATGCACAGGAGCTGTGCACAACACTGCCAAATAATGCTTTAGCGAGTGTAGTAACACAGTATAACTCTGAAATGTACATTATTGTTCCGTTTTAGTTAACCTAAACTTTTTTTGTTTACCCCTGGCAGTTTACCACTTACCTTTGGACCATTTCAGGTTATTCACTGGACTTGAACTGATAAATGTAAATAAAAACTGGAAGAATTGGGCTGTTCTAAAACAGTAGTGTATGTTTGTCTCTGCTTTGGCATTAAACATTATGAAATTATAGTTCTGAATAAATTATTAAATAGGAGTTGGACAGATCCTGTACTCACATCTTCTGCAGATTCTGCAGCTGGCCAGTTCTGATCATCTTCTCCAACAATCAATAACAGAGGACATTTTATCCTCCCCAGCTACAAATTTAAATGACAACAGTGGACTATCAGATACATTACAGCAAAAAAAAACACAAGGGATAAGAAATAAAGTTATGAAGGAGGTAAGGAAAGAATACAAGATACATTTTAACCTGTTTTTTTTATCATCGCATATTTAACCAAGTAACGTTTGAGGTGTATTCAAAATGTATCTAGTTTGAAATATTAATTTACTGTAATAAATAAATAAATTAAGTGACAAGTCTTATTTCAAAATACAGGTAAGTAATGGCCCACGGAAACCAAGAATACATACCTGACTTTATGGGCCAGAGAGAATTTAGGCTATATTCACATGGGTTAGTTTCAAATGTTCTCAGTTTGGTTAATTTTCTTTGAAACAATGTATCAACATATTAGTTGTTCACACTACATGAGAACGTTTGGAAAAGTACAGGTTCCTTTTTGTGGTTCATTTCACTTTTGCGTTGTCACAGGACTCGGTACACGTGTATTCATATTGCAGTGATCAAGTGACCTCTGTTAGGTTTGTGATAATAAAACATCGGATTTTTACATTTTCAGGCATTCAATTTTGTCGTCGGACCACATAATAACCACCTTTTTCAGTGCAGCAACTATGAACATACTGTACAGCAAAACTACTACACATGTAATTTCCTGTTTGCAAAAGAACGGAGACCCTCTAGTGTTCACAATCAAGTGTTTCTAGGGAAAGTTATTTTGCCAAATGGACTGAGAGCACTTCTTCCTGTGGTCTCAGTTCGGTTCATTGACAATCGCACTTCGTTGTTCACATTCCTATCCAAACTAACCGAACCATACTGAGAACGAAAACAAGTTCTAGTGTGAACAGGCCCCTAGCTAGCATTGAGAGCTATAGAAAACCATCATACAAACCATAAGATCAAATGTAAACTGTACATGTGTGGTAAAGATGCCAAAGATTTGGTAAAACTGCCAAATGAAAGTGAAAGTATGTACCATTTCACAAGGGAGTTATACAACATGTCACAGCTGTCTGTTTTGCTCACTTAAGATGTTGATATTGATTTTAAAACCTGCAGGAACACACAACTCATCTCCACCATCTTGCAGTTGAAAGGTTGGGCACACACGTATCTCTGTTTCCTATTTTTGTGTCACGAAACATTTAACTTACATCCACTTTCTTGTTTGGATCTGTAGGGATTGGCAAAAGGAGATCCCTCCAGATCACGTAATTGTTCTCATCATAGCGAGTCTTATGAACGTTCCTGAAAAAGGAAATAAGAGTCACTTAAACATCAAAGCACATACCATAATGTAGTGGTAGCAACAGGTTTGAAGCAGAATTGCTTTATAAAGCAACACTTTATTATAAAGCACTGCAGATGCAGAAAAAACAGGGGGAAAAAGTTTTCAATGCACTGCTGCTAAACTGCAGAAGAGAAGTAAAACAACTCACTTGCCAAACTCTGCAAAGACACCGGAAATTGATTCCTTTACAGGTTGAACATGGCTGCCACTGATGCACACCACACAGCTGGGCTGAGGGAGAGCAGAGATTCAATGAAGCACAATCCCATCGTGTGACTCAACAACAGAAGTGATTAGTAAGATAGTGAGTATCTGACTTCATAATAAATACAATTCAATTGAACCAACACTTAAATATAGTTTACCATTAAATCAAGACTACAATTCCACTATACAGATACAAAACGATACACACTGTACATTTAATATATTGCTCAGAAAGATCACATCGGATGGGAAGGATATTGAGAAGAGTAGGGAAGTGTTGCTACCTGTATGACACTTGAGTATACAGCCATTCCCAGAGCAACAGATGTCCCGAAGGATAAACCAAGCAAGGCCACCCATTCACTGGCCACCTGTGGATGCTCCTTCAGGATGATGAAGGCTGCCTTGGGTAGAAAAACATGACAAGTATATCTCAGCAACAGTCAAAAAACAAATAAGCACAATAAAAACTTTCAATCAGAGTGTTATTATTAAGTTTAACTGGTGTTTTAAAAAAAATATGACGATTGCTACTCTGACTCAAGAGCTCAGCATTGTGAGGAAACTGCATTTTGTTCATGTTTTGTTTACAATTCATCTTAAGGATTTACCTCGAAATATTCATTTCCAGTTAAAGGATTCTTCTCAGAGGCATTTCCCATGGTTCTGGAAGAAAAATACTCCAAAGCCAGAGAGACAAAGCCATGAGACGCGAGGAGAGCAGAGCGGTACTCAACCAGACCTCCTCCGCCGCCCCACATGTCCAGAACCGCAGGAAAAGGGCCAGGACCTGCAAGTATGTACAACTGTTACAGATCTATGTATGAATAGTCGCGCTTTCCCCAAAACAAGTGGTGGTAATATTGGTGACAGCCATGTGCCAATCATGCACATTCATATAATAACACACACAGAAATGTACTATAGAAGTAATTTTGGATAATTCACCTTATATGGAGATTTTTCGGATGAGTGCTTTGCTATGCCATGCTATGCACAACAAATCTAATATACGCGCTACTGTATATTACTCATTACCTGGTGGCACAAAGAGGGTTCCTAAGACGCCATCCTGGCTGATCTCAGTCCTGCGGACACCTGGTGCCATGTACGAGCGCTCTGTGACGGCACAGGCCAGAGCAGACTCTGCGTTGAATCCATCCCTCATATGCCCTTTATACACATAAATGCGCATAACCAGTGGGGTATTCACATCTTTCTTTCGGAACCTAAGATGTGTGGAAAGATATCAGGAGTGACATTTCTGTTACTTTTCCTTGTCAGATAAAATCACAACAGGACACTTCCTCAAGAAGAGAAGGCTGACAAAGGAAACTCAAAATGTGATGGACTGCATGTTCTTGACTGCATTACGCATTAAAGAATCACTGGCCAACCAATTTATTTGCAAAGGCTTTTCAGATGTGTGTCTCTGATCTTATACACTGCAGTATACATATACACTGACAGTGAAGTTTACCTAAGTCCTGGTCTACTTCCAGGCGCTGGCTTCATACTCCACAGCAGACCCATGGGCTCAAGGCCATCATACGAGCCTCCTAGACTCACATCTTCAGCGACTACAAGAAACAAAAGCAAAGAGAAAACATGCCTTGTATAAATAAAGTATGCAATAATATACAGCAATGTCAAAAATGTGATTAATTCCAATCCAATAGACTCAGAACATACAGACAGGTGACACATTAAAGGAGAAACCTGACTAAATGAGTGGAGGAACATAACGAATGCAGATGCCTCCAAAGAGGGGCACGAGGGTCACTGAATGGTGTGATGGGTATGAAAATGATGTGAATCATATGCTTTGGCCTTCACAGTCACCAGATCTCAACCCAATTGAACACCTATGGGAGATTTTTGACCAACGTGTTAGACAGCGCTCTCCACCACCATCATCAAAACCCCAAATGAGGGAATATCTTTTGGAAGAATGGTGTTCATCCCTCCAGTAGAGTCAGAGACTCGTACAATCTGTGCCGAGATCATTGAAGCTGTTCTGGCGGCTCGTGGTGCCCAACACCTCACTGAGACACTTTATGTGTATTTTTCCTTCAATTTGTCACTCGTCTGTATGTGTGTATTTACACAAACAAAGAATGTGTTATGAATTTGATTAATGTTATTCTACCCCCAAAATATTGATTTTATATAATCTGTGTAGTATTAACAGAAGATGTACATACAGCCCTCAAACACTGTAATCATATGCAACAACAGACCTGTTTTTATCTCACATGTGCATACTGTATTTTGCATATGCAAAACTATAATGGCAGAACACACATAATATTATTTTATTTTTCGTTGGTGGCTTTCTTCTTTACAGAGTAAATTACTATGTAAACAGATAGTTTGGGGAACTTGCAGAGATTCCTAAACGAAAAACTGATGCATCAATGGTTTGGCACCAAATAATGAAATAAATAGCCTAATGCAGTCAAGAATTTAGGAAAGCAATCCTCAACTGTGTACTTTGAATCCATTATTTGCACAGGTATCACATTTCGGTACTGTGCATCAAAGCAAAAATGCATGTATACATATATGTATGTTTATGTTTTCATTGAAAAGGAAGAAAACAGCAGCAACAACGCAGAAGTGTCATACCTTTCACTGTCCCTTTACCGTCACTGACATAGTGCCCAAATGCCTCCCAGAAGTCACTGTCCTCGGACTGAGTCAGAGAGTGCAGGGTGACGGCTTGTCCTGGCAGTAAATTCTTCACAGTGATTTGAAACTTCTCATCTATGAGTCCTCTTGAGGGCTGTATGGTGATCAGGGGACAGGAACCCTTTCCAGCCATTGCCATTGTTGACCTGCAATATATGACCATTGAGTAAAAATAGAAAAACATATAAATAGAATATAGACAACTCAAAGCAGTTATATCATATTTATCTCCCACTTTTTTTGATACTAGAAATACAGATCGGCTACATAGACTCTAAGTCTTCATAAATACTTTTTTGGGTATTTATTTGATTCCCCGAAAAATAATTACATATTCACTATAAGTTAAACAGACCCTGTACCAATTTAGCCGTATAAATGAAATGAGGTAACTGGACTTTGAAGTCACTGTAGTTATTCAGGTTCAGCGACCTCTGGGGCAAAGTAATCCAAACTAGACGACAGGAAGGGGCGTAACAACTCACTTTACTGTGTGGTATACAATGACACAATTTCAGAAAAGCATGGAGAGGTATGCTAAACCAACCTAAAGTAAATGCATGCGTGGGGTAAGCATTGAAACGGGTTTAGTTAGGTAGACCAGTATTGTCTGCAGAGGCTTAGTTTTGCAATCAGCGTCACATTGACTTACGTGCAGATCGACCATGCTTGTGTCTGTCTGTGCAAATGTGTAATGAATGTCCGGGCTGCTGCTGTTATTGATATTTTTATTAGCAGACACTCTTGTCCAGGGCGACTTACAGCTTTTTTACTACGTGCTTGTTCCTGCCCACAAGCACGATGGGTCGAATTGCTTCCTCTCGTTTGTAAACTTTCTGTCTTAAGATCAAGGGTCATCCAATCTTCTACGGCAGCCCAATATGCCAAAAAAGAGCTAATAATAAATAATGCAGTGCATGTACATAGACGAAAAACGTAAAATAATGCGATAACCCAGCTCACATTGCATGCATTTCAAGGTCACTCCGGCATGGATAAGGATTTATCACAGATCTACCAAGACTTCCCGGCGATAAGTACAGATAGCCCTATCCGCCATCTTGAGTGATAATAACCTTGCTCCTGCTAACGCTGTAGCCAGGGTGCGTTGTTTCAATCACCGGTCGTCCCACCGGTGAGCCTCTGTGATCGCCGGTGACACATGAACATGCAGCTAATTCACCGAAACGTGATTTAGATGCAGTTCTAATTTATTGAGCTTCACTTACATCCATTATGACATTACAAATCAAGCATCATGTTTATTGCAACCCTTTGGATTCTAAGTCATTATAGTCTGAAGGATCAACACAATCAGTGGATCCACTAATAATAATCATAATAACTAGAATGTGTCTGCATCTAATACGTTTTGTATTATATATTATGGGATATGTACTTTTGTAATGTATATGCAGGTGATAGTTTTGTAATCGAGGTCATAATAGTATAATTTAGGTTAGTAGCTGTAGTATAGTGTTTTCATGTTCATCATTGATAGTATGTAAATTACTATACGTATATCTAATTATTATTATATGGATTATAGCTATTATTGATCAATGTACATATCTCCAAGAGTAGTTATGTTGTTTTAACATCATATCTCCTTTATAATATGGGAATAAAATCCCAATAAAGGAAAGAACAAGTGCGGTAGAAGGCAGCTTAAACGTGTTATAAGGGAACAGGACATGTCATACAGGTCCATGGGGCAAATTTGAGGCTGGCTCATAGCTCGTTAAAGCACTTGGTTCCAAAAAACATGTAATGTACTTTACATTGACACTTTCAGGAGATGAGGTAAACATGGGTGCATTTATAACACACCTTCTTGTTCCTACGAGGTGTTCACAAGATCACAGAAGTGGTGGGGTGGAATTGTATGAAATGGGCATGACTAAGGGGCATCACATTTACTCATAATCTAGATTATTGATTTTAAAATTACCTATGTTATTGATTGTTAAATAGTCAATATAATCTATTAGACTTGCATATGAATCAACATTTAATAAATATCAATTGATTATTTCTAATAATTCCACATACAGACGTTTTCTTTCGAGGTCTTACCCTATAAATGGCGGCACCTATTTTTTACAGGATCATCTGTATCTCTGTCACCTGTTTCTCTAGATTATTTAATTACTATTTTCTAATTATAAAACTCTTATTGATTCACTGATGTCCTTTGAATTCCTTACAAATTGGGATTCTTGCATTAGTATCCGGGCTATTATGTAAGTCAGTGGTTCTCAAACCTGTCCCGGAGGAGCCCCTGCCCTGCTGGTTTTTGTTGCAACTGAGCTCTCAATTACTTAATTGAACCCTTAATTGAACTAATAATTTCCAAAATTAGAGACTTTAAATTATTTTTAACAGTAGGGGTTTTAAGTTAAGTATAAGTCTCCAAATCTGAATGACAATTAAAACTCTATTCCAGTGACGACCGACCGACTTTAATTCAAGTGACTACAGAATCATAATCTGAATGACACCTGACACTCTATTCATATGATGATTGACTAATGATGCAATAGAAGAAAAAGTAAGCTATTGTCAAATGATGAATGCTTTCCAAACTAAGCGATGTATGACAAAACAAAATGCAAAAGCAAGAGAAAACCGACAACTTACTTAACGCTGTTGTGGTGTGTACACAGGGGTTTGACAGCATGCCACACAAAGTCATATGACACCTACAGACACCTACAGAACCAGAGCTTTGAAAAGATATGGCCTGCGAAGTGCTACAGGCTATGACACGAGTATAATTCTCAGCACTCACTTATTTTTATTCCACAAGCACATCCCGGTTCATTTGTATTAAAATCAGGCAGGCTAAACAGAAGTTTTAACAGTACAAGAGTTATCACTTACCGTTTACTCAGTCCTTGCAAATGTAAGTTGTGCTAAGAGTACAGAGGGTACACTACAATAAAACACGATCACCACCCAGGGTCATACATTTAATTGGCCAATAAAATGTTGAACTTCATTATCATTTAAATGTGATGTATTTAAGTCAAAGTCAGCAAACAGCATTTAGGTACCATTGATTTAGGATTGTTTGACTCTGAAAGCACACTAACCTTATTCCTGGCCTATGTGGCTGTTTCAAACCACAAACTGTAGATGATAATAGTTTGTAGTGGATTAATACAGTGCATCTTACGTATGTCTCCAAATTCGTGGATACTAATTAGGAGACTGTGTGCATTTGTGTTCAACAGTGTGTGAAACCATTTAAGAGCTTTGGGAAACTATTACAACCAAAAGGGGTGTTTAGTAATCACTAAGCAAGGTATTCATAAGATTTTTCACTGATCCTCACACCTTTGTCTTGATGTATGTATATATATATATATATATATATATATATATATATATATATATATATATATCCACATTTAATTGTTATACATTCATCCTTGCCATAACATTGGACTTGTAAATAACACAACTACAATATAGAATTGAAAACGCATATCCAATACTGAGTTAATGTGTAACTAATTATGTTCAGAACAAGGTGCAACTTTCAACACACCCTCTTCAGTAAACTTGGAATGATAATAATACAATATTTCTGCCTGTATATTTGTTTACTTAGCTACTGAGTTTATCTGCTCCTACAACTAGATGGCGCAACATGAAAAAAAGTCCAATGTGCTCTATATGAAGATATATTGAAAACCATCTCTCTCTCTTTCTCACCACCTTCTTCATACATATATATGCATTTCACCTTTAGCCAAATCAATTTCAAATTATGAATCATGACACCATCTATCTGTGGAAAACGGAAGTACTATAAGGTTGCTATAATTATTTGTCATTTCAAGCAAATCAGAAACAGGAACAGAGGACAATAATTACATATTTCCATTAAAGGGTTAGGTTCACATATCAAGGGGTGAATTTACGACTTGACATTTATAACTACAGTCAGCCATCATGGAACAATGCACCATGTCACTGATATCGTCACTATGAACCGATACCATGATTGTGATTTTTAGCATTGTTTTCTGTGGTCAGGTATTGGTTTCCTTGGAAAAAAATTAAAATACGAACAAACTCTTCAATACAGTCTGTTAATAGACTGTGATATAAATGTTGGAAGTCTCTTATATTGGATTGTAAAACTTGGTTACTGAAAGCCATTGTATTTGAGTGTTAAAAGTTGCAAATACAAAATCTTAATACACGATACAACAGACGGCAAAAATGATGATAATTAAGTTATACTTTCCACTGCACATTTAATTTAATTCAATTTAATCTACACTACTTCTCAAGGCCTCATCTGTTCCTTAGTGACCACGCAGATCATGTCAACTATATCATCATCATCTCCGCAGAGTGACCTGCACCTGTGAATACGTGAGCCCTCTCCCACATCGTTTATAAGGTTTCATATGTCCCCAAAGGCAATATAGTCAATAATGCATTTACCACCAGCAGGTTTAAAGTCCCCCCTCCACAGATGTTGTCAGGTACTGTCAATGGTAGATTTGTCTTCAACTTCTAAAGCTGCTAAGTATGTTTTACAACAATATAATAATTACAAGATCAAAAGTAGTATAAATTGTGCTCAGGGAGACTTATGAATGCACCTGAAGACAAAAATAATCATATCAGCTATGAAAAAAATCACCCATGTGAGAGTTTGCTCCAACTGTGCAATTATTTGAAAGTGATACTTTATCAATAAAAGGAAAAATGACAAATATTTCAACTTGAGTTTGTCTCATTTGAAGGATGGGGGCAGGTTATCGTATTATGACATTATATGATTTAATTGTAATTTTGAAGCTCTTTAAATAATGGCTGAGATATTTTTTTAACTAAAGTAGTTAAGCCTAGCATCTACAGTGTAATTCTCTCCTCGCAACATCTCTAATTGTTTATCGCAGAAGTCAATGAAAATGGATTGAAGTGATATAGGTCCTTGGGTGTCTTCATCGCTGGAGCAATAGTCATCACTCCCCATCTTATCCATAGGCAAGGGACAATGTATCTCTCAAATGTCTACAACTTCCATGTCTTTGGCCAGTTAGTACCTAGCATGCACTATTGAAATGTATGTATGTGTGTCTGTAGGCATGTATTTATTTCTGTTTTGTAGTATAATTGTTTAGAGATGCTTTGTTTAATTTAATACAGTGGTTCCATGCTTTTAATTTACAGTTGGTCGTTATACCAAATTCTGATTAGGTACAGGCTATGAGAACTTACAAATGACTGTATTCACTCCCCGTGAGATCTTCTGTCAATATAAACAGGTGGATGCTTCTTATTTCACTTATTATATCATGTTACATTTGTATTTTATTTTTGCGGGAAACTTCCAACAGGAAGCTGTTTTGTGGGTCCCAGGGTTTAAAGTTGGTGGTAAGGACACCTGCAATTGGGTGTTAGGATATGAAAAATAAAATCATATTGAATTTGACCATACTATGATTCATACTATGAGATTTCAATTCCACAGTTAATTATCTTAAAAAATATTTTAATTGAATCACCCTTCTTAAATTTGCTTTAATCTTTAATCTTGAGGTGTAAACATTAGTTTTGCAATAGATATGTCTCTGCATTTCTGCACTTTTAATGTTTAGGACAACACATATTTGCTTTGAACTTCATTCATTTACTCAATTCCAAGAAACAGTGATACACATCTTGCAATTATTGTGATTAAATATCATGTAAGTATAGAATTACAGGCAGTTATCAAGTTTAGACTAGAGTAATATGATTACATCAGTGAACCTGGGGCCGGATTAAATCAAAACTTTGACCCACCCGTTAATAGAAAACTACAGAATTGTACTCAGTTGTGGCTTCATTTTTAGTAAGATGATACTTTCTTCTAATTATAAATGTAACTGCTATGATGAACAGGTTTGTAGTTTTCTATAAGCGGGTGGATCAAAGTTTTGATTTAATCCGGACCCTGGAGATATATATGTGTGTGTGTGTGTGTGTGTGTGTGTGTGTGTGTGTGTGTATATATATATATATATATATATATATATATATATATATATATATATTGACAGGTATATGCAAATATGAAACATATTCCTGGAGGCTGATGGGCTGAAACATGTTTGCTGTTATGTGTAATTGACATCATTTGTTAGATGATAAATCTCTGCTGAATGCAACATTTTAGTGAAGTATTGCAAGGTGACAGTATAATAACTACATCTTTATACACAGTACATGTTGTGAACTGTTGATTGAGCAATACTTATGTTACTTTTCAATATAAACATATATGAAAATACTGGTTTGCTGTCGTTTAATTGCTTTTGGCAAATATCTTAACTTATATGTTGAATTACTTGCTGGTTGTGAAATGTTAAGTCTGTGTTACATTTTTTCATGTATAGCATCACATTGTCTTACATGAATGCAATTAATGGACTTGTACAGAACAAATAAATAGTTATAATAATAGGCCTATATCAACAGTATTTTGTTCTGTTTAACGGTGTATGTTTAGATTTGTGTATTGATTTTTGTTTAATAATAATTAAATGTCCCTAAAGGATAAAGTAAAATGTATCACAGATCATACCCTAATATTCCTTCACAATTTCAGTTTCTTTCAGCACTTTTCTCTTTCTGATTATATTGAATGTAAGTGAATGTGTCCTCTCTCACACTCACTCATGACCAAAATCTGAAGACTGTAATATGAACCAGGGACAGCACTGCTCGTCTTAACCTGAATGTGTAAGGAGAAGTGACAGAACAGAGGCAGCACCGAGAGACTGGAGGCGGAACCTTCCTATGTTTAAAACAAGATCTTCTCTTCAGCAGAGCTCTCATTATTTTATTCACACCCAGCTGAAATTGTGGACACTTGCTGATAACACACTTGTCAGCCATAGAATTGATTTGCATTGGGCTACATTCTTTGAAAGGGTTTTGACAATGAAAATCATAGCTCTTATTGCCTTGTTTTTTTGCAGTTCTGTTCTGGCATGGGACAAAATTGACAGAATTCAGGAATGTGGACATGAGTGTTCTGAGGTAAGACCCTTATTTTCCCACTTCATATTTTATTATGTTTATGTTTATGATTATGAATTATATACTTACTATTGATAATGAATGAACATGTCCAAATAATTATTGCATTTTTATTATTTTCATGTTCACATGACAGAGGTGATTCTAAGCTTTGATGTCTATTCTTACATATCTTGAAATTTACTCTTAGTATGACAAAGGTCTACGTGAATCACAATATTTAACATCCTACTTCCTTTTGGAAAAGGAGTACTATATGTTTCTACTCGTTCCCATAAAAGGTCACAATGAATGCCAGTAATTGTTTTCTATCAGGGGCACAAATTGCTTTATCTGTTAAGAAACTTTTGAGAATATAGCAACGTGTCCAAAACAGCAGTACATTTACATTAATAAATGCACATGGAGACTTATTTATGTAGTAGCAAAACTAATAGTAATAGATATACAACCCATAAGCACCTGAAAATCACATACTTAAGCATACTTAAGTATACAGTTACAGTATATTACCAGGACAGGTGACTTAAATATCAACAACATGCTACTGTGATAGTAATGTGTACCTCATTGTGAACATGAGACTTTCACAGTGAAGTTACTAGACTTAGAAGAGAGTTCAGTCAATCCAGTCCATCCCACTTCTTTGAAGGGCTTTTGCCTGAGATGGTGAGGGTTCTTCACAGCAAAGAGTTTTGATTACACATCACACTTCATATACTTGTTTTAATCGATTCTGCCTTTGATGGTTTACTTGGGTGTCTTCATAAACTTATCCATAGGCGAGGGACAATATATCTCTTGCACGTCTACAAATTCCATGTCTGCAGCCAATTAGTACCTAGCATGCACTATTGAAATGTATGAATGTATGTATGTATGTGTGTAGGCATGTATTTATTCTGTTTTGTAGTAGAATTGTTTAGAGATGCTGTTTGCTTGTTGTTTGTTTGATCCATTCTTTAAATTTACAGTAGGTCATTATGGTAGCCTATGACAAATGACTGTATTCTTCCTTGTGAAATCCTCTGTCAAGGTTTGCCATGGCTTACGTAAGGTTGATGAATGTATAAAGTAAATCATTATTGGCCCAATTAGCTGCTTGGCTCTTTTCTATGTATCCATAAAACTGCTGTAATGGAAACAAGGAAGCACGTGGTGACATACTACTGGGTTAAGAGTATGTAAGAAATATTTGAAAAAGTTATAATGTGAGGTGGTTTTACAGGTTTTAAAATTAAACATTTACTGACACTACAAACAGATGAGTGAAGCCATGACAGCAGTGTCTGCATTGGGCTTTCCTGCTGGCCAATTCTGTTACTTTTTAATTACCTGTTCTGTAATTAGCGCTTCATCTTCTGTTAATTGATATATAAGCCCAATTTGAGCAGACTCTCACAGATAAGATAAGATGTGTTGAGTAACAGGACTCATGAACATGAACCTGTTGTGGGCATTCCCTCCAGATTAGCGGATCATTTGCTCGGAGGTGTGCCCACATGCATGACCCACATTTTGTGCGGTATTGGGCAATGAGTGAGAAACTAAACGATACAATTAGTTCTATGTAAGAAATTGACATCTTGTCACAATTACACGACTCAATTTAACTGATTCTGTGGTTAACATGCACACACTGCGAAAGTCATAACCGACCACAGTTACACGTGTGTTTTGCATAGCGTTTAATAACAATTTTAAAGTGTACCGCACTGACACCTCTTGGTCAGACAATTTTCATTGTATTGACTTCTTCATATCCAGAAACGCTTCTCCATAATCAAGAACCAGTAGTCCAGACTAAATCAATCACAAACTATTTGTTACTTGATGGTGGCCTATCAGGTACTTGCTTTTGTTGTTACACTGATATATATTACACATACTGGCATTTGTTAATTTATTTTCAGATGTTAATATACCAGGAAAAAAAACAACAGTTAATTAAGTTGATATATTATGCAAATGTAGCATTTATTTGCTTTGCATGATTACTTCCTCCAGTGACCTTCAGATAAGGAGACATTTACTGAAAGTGTCTTTTATATTATGTGATATGATTGCTAGTGTGAGCACACTGAACTGATAGGTTTCCCAAAATAACATTTTATTAGCATCTGACCTCATTGCCGCTCAGTGCAATGTTGTCGACGGATGTGCGGAACCACCTAAGATGGGGTGACGTAATTCAGGGGATGTCTGTTTTTCTCCAGGCATTTTCTCCAGGCAACGCGCTTGCCAAATTAACTACTGCTGACAGCATATTGATTGTGTCACAAAATATGTTGGCAAGGGACCCTAATTATGTGACGTAGGAAAAAACAGAAGAAGATTCTGGTTCACGGATGTATTCCCCTTTCCATCTCTGGAAAACCCCTTTCATTGTCCCCAATAAAGGGGACAATGTAGGTCATTTTTGTACTATCAGTTACTGCACATAATTCATGAATAAGCAGCCAACAGTGAATACTTGTGTTGATAAGGTCAGATATAATTGATACTTTCACTTTTCTGATGTGTTGTTGTGACACGGTGTAATGAATGAGGCAGCGAGAAGTATGTGTGGTAAAAAAAGGATAAAAACAAATGGGTGTGAATACATTTGTTGCATTCAGGTATGTTCAACTCCAGCAGGTTTTAAAGGGCTCTGTGAATCATCTGAGAAGTATGTAGTATATTGATCCAAGAAAGCCCATAAAGAGCTGAAATAAGCAGTAAAGCGCTACAGTGAACATCTGAGGTGTCCCAATTTAAACATCATTACACGTCATAATTCAAGCTAGTAAACCTACATGTTAAATTGTGCTTTTTGTCATTGCCACAGGGACTTCTCTGCAAGACTAAACCCCACTGTGAGTATTTCTTCATATGATACTGTCTAACTATCTACCTATCTGTCTGTCTTTCTGGAAACTCATTAATTCCACATTGTGAGGTGTCCGTGAGTAACATTTCAACGTGAATAACATTTCCTTCACATCTGTCGCGTGCTTCTGAATAAGGAGATCAGGTTTCACTTGAATGCAGGTCAGAGCAGCACAGCGTGAAAACAGATCAGGAGTTTTTCCAGATTGCTTATCCGCGTCATAGTTTTATATCTCACTGGCTGTCAGTGACACTTCCTCAGGGGTTGGGAATATAGTCATGGACTTTTTATCCTCTTCATCACCTGGCTGCATCAGGGTTTAGTTATGACCTTTTCATGGACACATTAATGTTTCATATAATATCAATAATTATATTAACTTTTTGAATGCATGTGTGAACCCTCAGTGATGTCGTAACATGGATAGGGATGCTTCAAACTGAATGTGGATAAATAATAGAAAAAGAGACTAGGATTTTGAAAATGGGGGCCATAAGGGGGCTATGATTATTACAGAGGGGCCGACATCTGCTAGGACATGCTGCCCCGGGAAGATTTTTTTGTAAAATGGGTTTTAAAAACTCGGTTTGTAAGCTAGGATTTAAGAAAATTGCAAGGATAAGCTGTATTAATGTCTGAAGTTATGAATGTAACATTCAATCCTTGGACCCTTATGTAACATTACAGTGCAAACATATAAAAGTAGGTAAAGTAAAAAAACAGAACTTATTTGTTCGATATGTGGTTGTATGGCAAAAAGGTGCCAAAATGCTTACCAAAAAAAAAAAAAACACAAAAACTTGTCTGAACCTGACCTTTCCTTTTGTATATTGTTAACGCCCCAACAAAATAAACCTTCCTGATGTTGTTGAAGTCTTTACAGATGTCATATATTAACAACCAATAGTTGTTCGAAAAGGCTTAACATTGGCGAACACTATCACTATCACACATCATCATTCATGTCTGATCGAACTTTAGCGCTGCCGGAGTGGAAGGGTTAAACTCACATTTCAGCAGGGGCCAGTGCCCCTGTGGCCCCCCTGGCTCCATCCTGGTTAAGTGGAATGTGACCAAGAGCAGAGCACTTATAGACTGAAACCAACAAATGAACAAACATCTGTGAGTCGTTAAACAACAAAGGATTGTTTTTTCAGTTCTTATTCAGTCTTAAATGTCACCCAATGCTGCAGACAAAAGAGACCTTGTTCCGATTGTAAGAAAACCTGCCAAGCTGAGAACTTATTTACTAAGGTTGTTCAAACTGAAGCAGAGGAGTATCACAAAATTTGCACACACCATTCAACTGCATTGAATCAGCCTTTTCTGTCAGCAATGAGAAGGGGAAACCAAGATATGAAAATGTATAGAGAGCTCAGCTGTTGTTCTCTGGAAAGCTTTTCATACAAAACATGTGATTAACACCCAGCCCTCCTTACAATTACATAGCATTTCCTTTATGTCCTTTATTTATTATCCATCGTTTATTATTTCCAATAACTCACCAATTCATTATGCATTTTAAAATGAGACACTATTGTTTCATAAATGTTTTCCTTTTAAGGCTTGCCAGCCTCTCCACATTGTCTTTGCTCCAATAAATATTTATCTTAGTTTCCTCATTTTGGAACCACAACTTAATTGTTTGTTTCCCTCAAGGAGAGAAAAGGTTGAAAACATTGCACAAGGGATAAAGCATTCATTGTTTTCATAACTGTAGTAAGGACCGGGTTTAACCTCAATTCTCCAGGTGCTCGATTCATTGTTAATAATGTGTCGCAAACATTTATCAGGCTTGACACAAATATATTATCCCAATTCAGCAAGCCTCTGTATGTGACATATTTGCCACACAGAATTCCCAAGGGATAGATATTTAAAAACTATAGTTGTTTCCAAATCCTTAGTATTTATTTATTTAGTTCCCTAAATGTACCGTTAACTCATTTTATAACTATAATACAGGTTGTGTTACATTCTCGATGACATCACTTGGTGTCAAGAGCTAGTGGCAGAACTCTTTTATTACGTAAGCCACTGGAAACAGATGAATGCTTGATGTCTGTGCTGACTCACTGTGGATGTCACAATGAGTAATGAGTCCAGTTATGTAGACATCCTAAGTTTTTTTTCTTCTTTTATTTTACGGATTTTAAAAATATATATGTATCTGTTTTTTTCTCCAATCGTGATGAGTTTAACAGACATTCACCTCCAATCATAAGAAAGACAGCATATAATGTGATAACCTTTACACGTAAAAAACAGGCCAAATCATCTCGCATCACACACTTCCTCAAAGCTGTTCCCATGTGGCAAGTAGATCATGCAAATGATGTGTTATGATTCTTGTAAACCTTGTAAGTCACCATGAATGAACAACAATAACTATAATACTTTATTTGTTTTCTGTTCCTTTCTAGCATCTTTTTCCTTTTGTCAAAAACTGCCGGCGTTTATCACCGGGCCTGTTTTTCAAAGCGTGGACATTTCTACAGTCATGAAGTGTGAGAGGAAGCAAAAATGCTCTTTGCATCTAAAAATCAATGCAAGGTTACAATTTAATGGTATGTAGTAAAATATTAATATCCCGAGACAGAAAACTTTCATTAGGGCTAACAATATCAGATCTACATCAGTGCTGTCTGCTGAGATTAACTCTCTCAATATATAATGTTTATTGCCAGATTAAAACGATGCTTCAAAGGGCATGAAACATGTTTAAAGCTGTAGCCTGCTTAATCAAATCTGTACTAATGTATTAAATGAATAGATGCCTCACATGGTTATCTCTCATTATCATGATGATTGTCCATTGTTATTGATAAACACTTTGATCAGTCTCCATTGAGTCTGGTCCTGGAGTGAAATTAGATTTTCAATCAAGAATAAATGTGAAAGAAGAATATGTATATATATCATACTACACTTACAGTTGTTCTCACAGTCTTGCAGATGTTTTCTTATGCGTTTTTAATATACAAATGATTCCTCACCGGCACTGTACACAAAACATTTCAATGCCCTGAAAGAAAGGGGAACACCCAGCAGGACAAAGGTTTTGTTTATGTTCTTTACTGTATACATTTGAAATAATGTTGTATATGAATGGAATGTGAAAAGGCCCACAAGGATTTTTCTTTTGTCTGATTTAACACTTGGATTGGATTCAAGTTTGTGTTTCAATTATGAATGGCTAATTATTTATTTTGTATTAGGTAATAGTATCTGCCGTTCTCTGACGATAATAATTTCCTTTTCACACAATAAAGCTTCATATTGTCAAGCCACTAAGCAGTGACTTTGCAGATTTGACAAAAGGCTTAAGGGATGCGTTCTATCTTGACAAAGCATTTCATTATTCCCCTATTAATCTTTCCCAGAAAATATCCGAGGTGTGAAAATGTGTTTTACATCAGCTGGAGCCATTGAGCAATGCAAAGTCATCAAATTCTCCAAAGACTCGAATAAAGAGTTTAAAGAACAGCAGGTACATATTTCGAAATACTTTAGTCAAGTTTTTTTTTTCTAATACAGATAATGTAGAGAAGTGGAAAATATACATGTCAGTAAGAATTCGAATATAGGAATGTATAAATGTATTTGTCATGGACAATACAAACAGATTTCAAAAGTGCTCAGTACATTTTTTTAATTTATGCATTTTCACGTTTAAAATCAATGAATTCATGTATCAATACTAATTCATAGATCTTATCGTAATGCAGCTGTTTTCAAGCAGTGTGTTTGATAACATCTTTTTGTCTCTTTTCTTTGTAGCTTCAAGTGCAGTACAATTGTTTTGAAGTTGGAATTGGCCAACAGATTTACGTTACATTACAAACAGTCCCATACTACTGTAACTTAACATGGTCTCAACTGTACCATGTTCCAGGTACGTAGTCACAAATATTAAACAGATAGATGGATTAAAGCACACTCATAGTTAACCGTCTTGCAACAAAATAAACTTATTGAAACAACAATGTATTAACAGATGCCCTTACACTTTGTCATGAAAGACACTTACAGTTTGTCATAAATAACACATTTCAATAAACAATCCAAGAAGAGCAAGAAAATACAGTTCCCCGATCTCACCCCGACCTCCATAGTGTGTGCTGCATTGTAATGGTTATGCTTATATAGACAGTGTTTTTTAATGTGGCAGCAGTCCTTGTAGCATGCTTATGACAAACTGCAAACACAATGTTGTAATCTTGTTTTACTGTAGACTGCAGCCATGAAGATATCAGGAAAGATGTGCCAATATGCATAGGTGAGTACTTTGTAGTCAGGAATTAGTCATGGTTCACAGAAGCCATTTGTTTAGCTAAAATAACATAGAGAATGCCTTTCCTCTAAGTTAAAATAAACTTGACGCTGACTGACTCCGCAGTCACGCTCAGCTGCCTGTCAAAACAGAGCAATAAAGAATCCATCACAGGAATGTGACAGTGACACTCACACCCATTCTTCACCTGGGCGTCAACTGTAGCTTTTTTTATTGAAGCAACCACTGCTTCCACACTGATTTGCTAATTTGGTACAGTATATACGTTTGGACATTATCTGGAATGTGTCAGTGAAGCTTTTCTCAGTAAGACCGCCTGAGGCCAACAGCCTTCCCACAATTCACTGCAAACTGGTTCTGTTTTCAAAAGAGTTCGATGCCCTGAAACTAAGTAGCTGGTAAGTTGTGCTCCACCACCAGCAGTTCTGGTGAACAACAATTGTTTAAGAGCTGATGCTTTTACTGAAATGTTGGATATTTAACAACTGCCTGAGGTTCACATTTTGGATGTGTTTACACTGAACTGTCCCCTTTGTAAAATGTGTGTTGTTTTGTAACAGCGGGGAAACTGGATTACATTGTCGACACAGAAAGGAAGATGCTATCGGTGGAGGTTTCTGAACTTCTTAAAGACAGAGACTATAACATGAGGTTATGCCACAAATGGCACTCTTGTGAAAGCACGGGAGCTTACACCCTGGTATGTTTCAACTTTCTATAGGTTTACGGCATGTATCATATGCCTTTTCTGCTGTTTAGTTATTCATTTGAATATGTTAATGAGCTACCCAAGTCTTTCTCATGTTTTGTTGTTGTGTCTGCTTTCATTGTGATTTGCCAAGGTGTTTCAAACATGAATGAGAGAGAACCAGATTATATACAAGGAGGTTTTATGCAAAAGAAGTGTTCGTAATAGTTTCAGAGTTTAACCAGAGAAGCTCTTTTTGCTGTAACAGTGTTTTAGATTAGTGACGTCTGTTGGAGTGCTTGCATGGTATAACAATCTTGTCGGGAGAAAACACTATAAAGTATCAAACAATTCGGTTATTTCAGTATGTGTCAGTTTATTCATGCTTGTTTCTGAAGGCATTTGTGTAATTTTGCAGATTAGAAGCGAAGACCCGATGAAAAACGCCACACTTCCATATTCAAGGCTGTTGCCCTGTCTTTGCATTGAGGTAAAATGATAATTTGATGTGTGTTTGTGACCTGCGTTGTGTGTTTATGCAATACACCATCCGGAGAAGATGTAGTGTGTTTTCATAGTAATGGTTCTGGTTCCAGTATGCGATATAAGACATAAGAAACATAAGAAGAAACATAAGAAAGTTTACAATCGAGAGGAGACCATTTGACCCATTGTGCTCGTTTTGTGTCCATTAATAACTAAATGATCGGAGGATCCTATCCAGTCTATTTTTAAATGTTCCCAAACTTTCAGCTTCAACCACATCGCTGGGGAGTTTGTGACGCCTCTCTGTGTTAAGAAGTGTCTCCTGTTTTCCGTTTTGAATGCCTTGAAGCCCAATTTCCATTTGTGTCCCCGGGTGCGTGTGTCCCTGCTGATCTGGAAAAGCTCCTCTGGTTTGATGTGGTCGATGCCTTTCATGATTTTGAAGACTTGGATCAAGTCCCCACGTAGTCTCCTCTGTTCCAGGGTGAAAAGGTTCAGTTCCTCAGTCTCTCAGTAGGACATTCCCTTCAGACCTGGAATAAGTGTGGTTGCTCTCCTCTGAACTGCCTGAAGAGCAGCGATATCTTTCTTGAAGTGTGGAGCCCAGAACTGTCCACAGTATCCAGATGAGGTCTAACTAGTGCATTGTACAGTCTGAACATCGCTGCCCTTGTTCTCAATTCTACACTTTTGACAATATACCCTAAGATTGTGTTTGCCTTTTTTTATTGCTTCCCCACATTGTCTGGATGGAGAAAGTGAGGAGTCCACATAGACTCCTAGGTCTTTCTCATGCATTACTTCATCTAGTACTATTCCTCCCATAGCCTGTGCTGCAGAGATTGTATCTGCTGAGCCACCTATTTTAGTATAATCTGCAAATTTGACAAGTTTGCTAACTATCCCAGAGTCCAGATCATTAATATAGATTAGAAAAAGCAAAGGCCCTAGTACTGATCCCTGTGGAACTCCACTAACAACCTCACTCCAGTTAGAAGCAACAACTCTAATCGACACCCTCTGTTTCCTATACATCAACCAGTTCATAATCCATCTACTTACATTATCCTGAATGCCTATAAAGACAAAGACAAAGTCAATATGTGTTCAAATCAGAGATATCAACATTGAAAGAGCAACTTTGGCAATGCACACCAGCAAAACAAGTCCAAGATCACAAAACCACTTCAGGCGGCATCCGTCATGGCTGACTGTGATGACATTACACAAACCGATTCAGAGACAAACTGTGCCAGAATCATTCAGACTATAATATATGTGTATGCCTTACAAAAGAACCAGTACCGTGACAGTAAAATATGATTATTATTTGTTTGATTGATTTTACACAATAGACTCCAGTAAAAGCTGTGGGGTTTTCTATGCCTTCAATGTACAATATTGCTTTTGTTATGTTTTCCCTGAAGCTAGATAACTTTCAATGGCTTATAGAGGCATATTGAAGTGTAAATATGACTATACAGACAGATAGAGACCTCACACATTGAATTAAGCAGCCTTGATAGCCTCAGACAGTTCCCCACCATGGGCGCAGGAGTTTTACTCGCTGAGTTTGATACAGAAAGTCACCATTCATCATTTTACAATCAACTATAAACTGAAACATTTTTTTAATGTTTTCTAGGGTTGGTCTTCCATTGAAGATGCAAGCAGAACTCAGCTATGCCCATTCAAAAACCGTGAGTAAAAAATATGAACTCTTCAATGAAAAAGAACGACCATAATGCATTGACCATAGTCAGAATCAAAACCAACAATCCGTTCTCCTTCTATTCAATCAATATTGCAACACTGATTCGTCAGTTTGGCATTTAAATCTTCCCCCGATACAGCAGTACATTTGATGTATTTTTAAGGAATGCTGTAAAAAACAATCCACTCCTTATTTCTTCAGGTACGGAAGAGCTTTGGTCTGGGATCAACTACAATGCAGAGGCCCAGGAGCTCTCCTGGGAACCGGCCTGCCCCACCGATGTCAAGATTAACCTCTGCTGGAGAGCTGAAGAAAACCTCTGCAGCAACTTTGCAAACACTTCTAAAAAAGCCCAGAGGTCAAAAGTAAGATACAATGGTGCCATTCATTGTTTTTCAATTAAACATTGCAAAATACATCATATTTTCTGGACCTGAGAACTCAAAGCTGAGATCAAACACACCACAGCAGTCCCTAATTCCTGTAAACGGAAATGTTTTTATATCCGAACAAATGGGAATAAGATTGTTTATGATATAAACGGACATGTTTATGCTCCACATATTTCAAGTTCTTCTTTTAAGTGTTTTTGAATGATTTCCAATTGTTTATGTCATTGTGGTTTATATCTTAAATGTGTAAATTCAGGAGTAAACAGTAAACAGAAAAATTTACAGTTAATTGCAGTTATTAGACAGCTGACTGCAGAATAAATCTCTGGGGCCCTTCCCATGCGCCTGCGGGGATGACTGTATACCCAAACACATTGTATGTTTCCTTAGCTGTAGATTTGTATTTTTCGTTTCGTGATGGGTTTTCCTATTTAACATTTTCTGAGACCTGTTCCCATTTGTTTCTGTTTGTAGGTGAAATACACCCAAGTGGAGCCAAATCCTAGAATGTGCATGAAGGTAAGACAATTAGATACACTGAATAACATTAGTATAAACATACAGTAGACAGTTGACACAGTTGCTGCATTTTTGTCTTTCATAGTTTTAATTTTCCAGTTAGACCTATTTTACCTTATATTTTTAACTAAAGAAATGATATTTTTATATGAAGTGGAAAAATATGGCGCCAAACTAAATTGTCTTAAGGTGTATGTTAAAAAAACCATTTTAATTCCTGTGTGTGTGTTTGTTGTTTTTAGTTTACCACTGAAACCGGCTCATGGATTAAATGCCCCTTTACTTATTATCATGTCCCAGGTAATTACTTCTACCTTTAAATTATCTACTCCCTTTACTCCTGCTGTTGCTAAAACATACGTAAGATATTGAGATACTCTTTGACTACAATTCAAGCCTTTTAAGATGCGTCTGAGGCCAACAGCCTTCCCACAATTCAGTGTAGACTGGTTCTGTTTTCAAATGAGTTATATGCCCTGCAACTAAATAACCAGTAAGTTGTGTAAGTGCTATTTATGCTCCAGGTTACACCCAGTGATACTGTAATTAAAAAAGAAAAGGTGTACAATGTCTGATCTTTGGGTTATGCGAGCCTACTTGTGAACATACATTTAACCCCAGTGCAGGCAGGTGTGTCTGTGTGGAGCCTTTCATCCTCACATGTGTTCTGAAATACTTCTTCCATTCCAATGATTGACATGGATGTTCATTGTGGAAAAAACAAACAAAACAATCAAAGCAAACTCTTTGACAGCCACCTGCTTCAGAATCCACCCTTGTATTTGTGGTTAAACTCTTGTACCTTGTTTGCATGACATTTCCTTTGAAGTATTTGGTGTGTGACTAGAGTCATTACACTTAATGTTTTATAAGAGCATCCTGACATGCATTAGAACACAACTTTGTTCTATTGGGGTAATTTAATAAGGGTAATTTGGCCAATCAACGTAACTTGACAAGACAAACACTTTTTATTTGTTTCAAGGCACCTCTTTAAAATCTTAGTTAGTCCACTGATGTTGGTAGAGCATCTGAAATGACCTTCAGAGGGTTCATTGTAGAATACATTCTATGGTCATTATTACTGCTACATTTTCTTTTGATAATCATTTTTCGATCACATTATTATTTATTGATGAGGTCCATCTCTGTCTCTCTGGACAAAGGTGGCCATAACCGAATGTGAAAAGTCTTCAGTCCTAGACTTATGGGCCAAGACCAAGCTTGACTAGTCCAGCTTCGGCTGAATATATTTCCACTAGCTGGAGTTCTGATCAAAAGTGTTTCAATTGTGCTCTTGCGGCAGATATATATATATATATATAGACAACACCACCAGGTACTGTTTGCAGTCGTGTCGAAATGTAAGGGTTAAGTCACTCCCCCCGCTATTTGTCTTGTCAAGTTGGTGATTTGTAACCTGCTCTTAAACTCTTCAACAAAATCCTATTATTTATATATTTATGTGCCAACATAATAGAGCTCTCTCCCCAGTATGCGCTCAAGAGTGGCGTCGGCACATGTAAGGCTACAGTAAAAATGATGGATGTGTTAGAAATATGCAAGGAATTGTGCGCTTGGGGGAGCATAGTTCAATAGGAGTTTAAGAGTGTCCAGGAGATTAGACTGCAGTTTTACAGGCCACTATCCATCCCAAAGTATTCACTATACTGGGATCAAATAACTGTTCCCTATTGAAATATTGTACAACCTAATCTTCCCCAGCATGCCAGTCACAATACATCTTAATTTTTTGTCCCTTTCTCTTGTGCAAATGTTTAAGTCGAACAAGTAGGAAAGACAAACCCTACTTCTTGTTCTCTTATGATTTCTGCTGAAAATGATGTGTCCAACAGAAAGAACTTCCATTATTTCGACACTAAGGACAGTTTATTATCATGTGTACGTGGGTGAATAGGAGTAGAGTCGGGCAGGGCTTTTTTTTTACACATTTTCAGGAAAGAAAGAATTTGCATTGAATTGAATCAGCGTTTTGAGTAAAAACATAACACAGCCTCTGTCTGAATGGAAAAGTGATTTCTTTTAAATGATTGAGTTTTGTAGCACATACAGTACCTTCATTATCTACCCTGATTACACCTCTGTGGTTTTATACAAACTTATTATTATTATCAATTTAGTATTACCAATGTATTATGTTTGTGGATCAATGCCACTTGTACTAGAATATAAATCAGATTTATAAAATGCCTTGCAAAAGTATTCGCTGCCCCATTTTTGAAGTTACAAAATGATGAATATACATTTTTTTATCTGAATATTTTATACTAAAACTGAAGACGGTAAGATAAGTTACGTTAAATGTCAACAAAAAGATAAAATGAAATATGTTGATTGCATAAGTGTTCAGACTCCTCAACTCCTATTTCGTGGAAGTCTTTTTGGGTAGGTCTCTACTGACTTTGCACACCGGTGTGGTGCAATTCTTGCCCATTCTTGCTCAAGCTCTCTCAGGTTGCTTGGGGATCGCTTATGGACAGAAGTTTTCAAGTGTTTCCACAGATTCTCAATAGGATTCAAGTCAGGACTTTGACTGGGCCACTCAAGGACTTTTACTTTCTTATTTTTAAGCCACTCCAGTCTAGCTTTGGATCATTGTTCTGCTGAAAGTCTGATGTCTTTACCAGACTGAAACAGGTTTCCTCTAGTATTTGCCTGTGCTTTGTCCATCCATGTTTCCTTCCTTCCTATAAAGCTTTCCAGTCTCTGCTGGAGAGAAGCATTCTCATAGGATGATGTTGCCACCACCAGGCTTGACTGTAGGGATGGTGTCGACTGGGAGATGTGCAGAGCTGGTTCTGTGCCAAACATAGCACTTGGCATTTAGACCTAAAAGTTCCAGTTTGTTCTCATCTGACCACATGTGTGCTGGGTCACTCCACTGCTTTTTTGCAAACTCCTTGTGGGCTTTGAGATGGCTTATTTTTAGGAATGGCTTCCTTCTTGCCAACCATACAGGCTATTTTTTTAAGTATTGTGGATATTGTTGACTGATGCACATTTTCTCCCATCTCTGCCATGGTTGCTCTTTCAGAGCACCTTCAATTTCTTCATGATTGAGTAGGCTGTGCTCACAGGGATATTCAGAGACTTCTATATATTTTTATCCTTCTCGTGACTTGCTTTGAAAGCTCCTTGGTCTTCATGGTTGAGTCTTTGCTTGAAATTCACTACCTGACCAAGGAACCCCACAGAGACGTGTGTTTTTGTCTGAAATCATGAGGACCACTATTATTGCACACAGACAGAGGCCATTCAACCAATTGTGTGGCTTATTAGGGACATTTTGTGCATCTGAATTAATTAAGGGTTGACACAGCAAAGGGTTTGAATACTTTAATGACTTTTCCATTTTTATTTCATATTAATTCTTTATTTATATCTTGTTTTTGCTCTGACAGTGTGGCATAGTAGTGTTGTATATAACACATAATTCCTACTTCAAAGCATCATGACAGCAAGCTTTCAAGTAACAAAATGTGAAAACTGTGAGAGTGTCTGTATCGTGCAAGGCAGAGCCATTAGCAGTGTGGCAACAGCTGTGCTTTCTTGTAACGTCCACTGCGACAGTTTTCTAATATACTCTTTCCAGAGAAAGACAGAAAGCAAGTGGAAACAAGTTCTCTGTTTCATGGGTGGATTTGGAAAGAGCAGCTGTCCCATGTTCGAGGAAAACGAGTAGAATTCAAACAAAAACAGGGGCTTGCATGTTCAGGTCTGTTCGTTGTTCAAAAACAGAAAAATAGGCTGTGTAGATGTAGGAAGGTAGACATTACCTCATCCTCCTCACATTTTGACTTTCTGTTGTGACCCTATCTTGCACCGGGGACAAAGAGTGTTCTACTGCTCTCATTTCCCACAATGTAATTTTCCTAACTACTCTGAAAGCAGATCTGGGTATGATGTTATCTAACTGCAGATTATTTTGTACTGTGCCACTGATGCTTGGATGCTTTCATATCCTGCAGCAGATGTGGGTCCCAACACCGCGCCGAGTGACAGCACACCGATGTGGATGGTGGCACTTTCACTCTCTACAGTGACCGTTGTCATTGTGGTGGCTCTTGTGGGACATGTTATGCTAACAGGTATGTTCTCTGTTGCACATATAAGAGAGAAATTATTTGATCAGTCTCTCTCATTACAGTCAGAGAATGTGTGGACCGATAGAAATGCAATGTTTCATGAGAGTTTCTTTTTCCCCCAGTGTTTCAAAGAAGAAATAGAAAGAGAAAAAGTGACCGTCAACAACTTACACACAAACCCAGTAAGAATATATATACATTTTAATTTAATTCAACTTTTCAATTTACTTTCAGTCTTTGTCAAGCAAAAGCATGTTTGTATACATATTCGCTGTTTTTACTTGCAATCCATTCCATGTTTTTATTTGTTAGCCTATTACAATTATCATTATTTAACCTATAATAGTGTTTTTCAGGAAGGCTTTTGGTGCTGGTGCCACTTCTATATCCCTGGGTTTTTCTGAGTATATTGAAGTACCCTATGGCTAACCCCAACCACAATATATAAACTAAACAGACATATTTAGTACTAGTGATTTGTGGTGGTGTGAGTGATGCCACATTCAGAGAAGGCATCACTTTAAATAAGTTAGCTCACTTAAAATGCTGATTTAAGTGTCATGTTTCATAGTTATTTCAACAACGATCATTTGAATGCTGTGTGTTTCCAGATCTCCCTCTTCAGCCCGATGTGACAGTTCTCTTCTCTGCTGATGATGGTGTCCACACCAGCCTGGTAAAGGCCTTTGAACAGTACCTCAAGGACTTGCACTTCTCTGTGACGCTCATTAATTTAGACCACACCTTTGAGAAACAGAAGTTCTGCTTGGATACCCTAAATGTCACTGTCATCCTAGTCTGGTCAAATGGATGTGCTAAACATCTCAACAGACTCGTTAGGAACAATGGCAACATTCTTCCACGGGCGAAGGAATGTCTGCATTCAGCGCTGATAAAGGTCGATATTGTTACCTGCATCGGCAATACCGCGCACATCACACTACCGAGCCAGTTTAATGTGATCCCTCTCAGCAGGGTAAAAGAAATCTTTGCTATGATCAGTTTTCCAAACGCCGCTGCGCTTTTGGATCTCCTGTTTTCCGTGGAAGATTACAGGAGCAAACAAATCCTGACACATCTCGAAGGCAGCCTTTCTGAATTGGAAAACACTTCAACAGAATGCACGTGTGACGAAACCTCTTTGCTTGGAAATGCCTCAGTAATGAGAAAATGAAACAAGTGGGACTGATGAGAGATTCATTTCTCAACCAAAATAGATGTAATTCTTCTCATTTATATGAAAGCTATAACTGTTGCGTGTGTCTACATTGTGCTCCAGGTCAAGTTTGTTTTGGTTTTCTTGTTTTGATGTCTGGGCAAGAAAACCGAGGTCTGAAAACATAGGTGCTTATCTAGAAAATGTAAACCGGTGCACTGTGAGCTTTATAGTTTAATACAAATAAAAAATGTTTAGATTATGACCACAGGGTGTGCTAAGCTTTATCCATGCCACATATGTCCTGTAAATCTGTTACTCTAGTAAAGTCACAGTGAGGTGGAAATCCCAGAGAAAATATTATATAGATTGCAAAACAAATGTCTACTATCAGAGTACAAACATTGGATGTACTTGTAGACAGACTTTTTGAAATGCAAGTAATGTGACCTATTTTAAGCAAATAGATCGGTTGATATTAAGTAACAATATTATTCCTTGTACAAATCTAGAGGTTTTATTACATTTTGTTTATATTACTTTTTCTCATTTTAGCCATGTTAAATGCTCTGAACTGTATGTTGTTCATTTCATTCATGTTATAATGTATTACATAATATATTTTATTAGTTGTGTGTGTATGTCTTTGCATGCAATTATTGCAAAGGTATTTTAATTACAGTATCATTAAAGGGTACTAATCAGCCTTAATATCTTTATTTCCCTCAGCTAATGCAGGAAGTGGTGCCAAGCATAGCTCATTATATCTGGTGAAAGTTTAATTATCAAAGTTGGGCTGAGAAAATTATATCTTTAGAGAATTTAAAAGCAGAATATGAATTATTGAGCAACAATGTTGCTGAGAACAGAGCGTGTGTTTTCTGTTTGTAGAACTTTTGCTTCCTGCTGACAAATGAAACACGAACAGCTCAACGGTCTGTACAGAATAAGTGTCTCAGAGTAATGTTGTGTTGTTATGACACGTGTCTGAGCAGTAGCAGGGACACATGAATTAATCTTTGTTCCAAGTCATTTTTCTATGAATGTCTGTACCAGTAAATGAGAATGATTACTGGAGCCTTAACTATTGAGGTGCATTTTGAATAAACAAATGTTTGCAGAAGTCATTATCGCAAAAGGAAGTAGAAACAGTTTTCCATTTCTGCTTGCGTATAAAGGGATCTATGGCGTCTTTATGAACAGGCCTTGATGACCGATTCTTCTTTTACTGTAAAAATAGGCAGGGAATTATTTTTGGTAGATATTTCCTCTTAGCATAATCACCCAAACAGAAAAAAGCAGAATCATTTCCTGGTAGTTTTTGTTTTGTTTTTTCTTGTTTTTTTCTCAGTCTGGACAGTATTCAATTCTGCATTCATGTGTTTTTTGAATGATGTATAATGCTATTTATGCAACTGCTAAACTAAACTATCAAGACATCCTGAAAATACTTTTATTTTTATACATTTAACACAATCTGCTTAATGAATTGTCATGTGAACAGAATCCTGGCAATGACAACAGCATTCTTTATTTCTTTACACACTGTGCTTGAATCAGGGAAGATGATGGAGCCTGCAAACCTGTTGAGGGGCTAAAATAATATGTTTGCATGTTATATTTATAAAGAAGCATGGGGGTGTATTTATACAGCTTTTCATGTGAGTGCAGTATGTGTAAACTTGAAAAAGCCTGCACATCATCATTAGCAGTGGAACGTTAGAATAATTGGACCTTCCGAAAAAAGTTTGCACTTGCTTATCAGGCGCAGTTAATCGCTGGCATGAGTTGTGTAGGTGTTGTTTCATGCTGTAGATCCCATCAGATAAGTTTCTGAACCAGATAATCTGAGTAAGATCATTCCGAATGCTTTATTTTAAGCCTCTGCAACGTTTGTTTGAAAGAAATGACAAACACTAGCTTGTGGGACGAATGGCTGTGCCTGGGTGTCCTCTGACCCGCATGCTGTCCGAGCCACTGCTGTTTTGCACACTGTGAGCTCACAAGGCCCGCTGCTTGTCCGTCACACTAATTAGAGGATGTGATGCAAATGAAACAGGCAACACCTTGAACACGCATTTGCCTGAGATGCCATAGGGGCCACTCAGAGAATCCAAGTATTCAAAGCCATCTTTCAAACCCTCCCACCTTGCCGGTAACTCATCTGTGCAGGTCAGTTGTGTGCCACCCTATTGGTACTCTTTTAAACCACTGCAAAAAGTTTATTTTAAAAGTAACACGCAAGTCAAAGTATAGGCATGATAAACTGAGATAGGAACAGGGACATCATGTTTACACAATTAGGTAAAGTAAAGAAAGAAAAGGTGCAGCATAAAATTTACTGTAACAGAAGACAGAAACTTAAATCATTTCTTGCATGCTACTGAATTTGATCAATTGTTATGTTGCCACCTGGTGGCAGCACACTACACCTACAGGTGGATAAAAGTGCTGCAAAGCAACCCCATGTCATGATGCTGCACCACCGTGATTCTCAACAGGCGATGTGCTGTGTTGGGTTGTGCCAGACATAACGCTTTGCATTTAGGCCATATAGTTCAATTTTTGTCTAATCAGACCACAGAATCTTTTGCCACATATTTTTGCAATTTCTGACTGGGATTTTACATGGGCTTTTCTCAGAAATGTCTTCCTTCTTGCCGCTCATCCATACAGGTCAGATTTGTGGAGTACCTGAGCTATTGTGGCACATGGACAGTTTCTCCCATCTCAGCCATGGAGCAATGTAGGTCTTTCAGAGTTGCCATTGGTCTCCTGGTGGCTTCTCTGACCAATGCCCTTCTGACCTGGCTGCTCAGTTTTGGATATTCATATGTAACATTTGTAATTCTTTTACATTTCCCAAACGCCGTGCTGTTTACAAAATACAGAAGGCTTACAGTAACTGCAGTAAAGGTGAACACTGCGTTACAAACGAGAGCAAGGCATAGATTTTAGAACATCTGTGCTTACATGTCCGAATTACTTTTTATTTTGAATAATTGATGCATCGATTAACTTTTGCATCTCTCTCTGTCAATGTCACTATTTATCTTAAAAGTTAGAAGGCGACTCGAGAAATAGTATACCACTTAGTTACCAACTTTAACTGAAACCAAAAGTAGACCATTACACATTGACGTGTTCACAGTAAACACGCGTGGGTAAATATTGTTGTTTACATCTGTGTTCTCTGGCAGAGACTGTTGCCGCTCCCACTCTTTGTTTTAGCTTCAATAACAACTGATGTGATTGGCTGGCAGTGGCTTGCTCACTGGCAAGGTGTGTTCGCAGCTCCTGTTACACTACATGGCCAAAAGTATGAGGACACCTGCTCGTCTAACATCTCATTCCAGAATCATGGGCATTGATTAGAGTTGGTCCCCCTTTGCTGCTATAACATTGTTCTGGGACAACATTGCCATTGCCATTGCCGTTTACCATGAGAAATTGACGAACTGACTGGATGGAAAGGTGGTATTGTATGACGGTGCCACGTTGAATGTCAAGCTCTTCAGTACGGCCCATTCCACTGCCAGTGTTTGTCTAAGGACATTGCATGGCTGTGTGCTTGATGTTATACACCTGTCAGCAATGGGTGTGGCTGAAATAGCTGAATCCACACATTAGATGGGGTGTCCACATACTTTTGTCCATTTAGTGTATTTTATATTTAATACAGCCAGTGGCACTGTGATATTCAGAGCTGCAACTCTTTCGTGTCAGCGGACATTTATATTTAATCGGGCCCATAGATTAACATAGTGGGATTAAAATGCATTGAAAGTTTTTAATACGTTTTTTATGTATGTATGTATTTATTTATTTATTTTACCAGCAGGTGGCAGTACTGTGCTGCTTTCCAATCTTTTAAACCCATGTCTATTCCTCAGGCAAGGTTCAGATAATGAGTTGTGACTGGAGTAACATTGTATTAATCTTACTATTGTTATGCACAATGAAACTGCAGCTTGTTCCATATATTTCTCCTTTAATAACTACTTTATATGACCTAAAATAGACATTAAAATATGAAACCCTCGTTTTTTGATAAATTCATAAACAAACAGTAGCATGAAGCAATAAGTATCTATAGTACTCTGGAGAAGAGTTTTATTTTGATAATTAATAAAGTATTACTGTTTAATCAAAATCATTATAACTAGACACTTTAAAATCCTTCTTCTGTCAAACATCACAACTTGATATGGTAGAGTTGCTAAAACTGGCACTAAATTGGGTCGTAAAGAAGTATATATTATATGTCAGGAATAGTCTGCAAGATTACTGACTTTGTCCACTCAATGCAAAGGAATAGGAAACATCACAGAGTATTAACCTGTTTACCAGTGCTATACGGCCCTTACAAAAAACAAAATTACAAACCTATCATGCTTATATTAATAAGTAGTAAAAAGTGTCTTTTGACAATAAATTAGACTGCGATAAGGTATATGTTTGTAATTTGTGAATTTGTGGGTAGGGTCAAGTTTTAGTTTGGACTAGGCCCAAATTAGATAATATTATAGTTTACTTTGGTACAAACGGCACCATTTAAAAACAATTTATGATCTGATAACTTTGGGTGGAATGCCGGCATGGTTGAAAAACAAGTCTCACTACAACTGTAAAACATAGCTTTAAAAAAATGAATAAAGTGTAGTTTGTAAACAATTATTTTTGCCCCAGTTTATAGTTTTGACGTGAGTTTTGATAACTCTATTAAGTTCAGTGTTGCACAGTCAAAGCACTCACTATACTAAAGCTTAGCAAGCCAGTTTTTGCTTATCTTACTTCCAGCTACATTTTGGAATTAGATGGCTTTGACGGGCAGATAATTTCTCCTGAGTTGCTGATAAGGGTGTTTCTGTGAATGGAGCAGGCCTGCCCACAGAGAGACAATCACGGTAATGTGGGACAAAAGCAACACAGGATGAGCTAACTGTCAGCGTATCAGTGCCATCAGAAATACCATCCTATTCTTACTGAACGCTGCCTGGGTTATGCCATTCATGTAGTCAGGAAACACGGTAAACACTTGGAAGAGTGACGCAAGTGGAAAAGCATGACACTAAGCAAATAGTGCGAGCGTACAGCTAATGATGTCACATGCAAATGCCTGGATGCCCGAGGCCAAGCATGCAGGGCGGATGGAAGGGGTGGGAGATGAAAGTCCTGCACTCAGCTTGGCTGGATCGTTCGCATTGTTATCGCCAGCGCATTAGCAAACTCAACACCAGAAAGCCTGTCTACAGCCCACAAGGCCCCCTCATCATAAAGTGATGGATAAAACCAGTGCTTTTTAACAACACACATTTACACATTTCTCTCTCTCTCCATCAGTTATTTATATTTGTTTTCTGATTATCTGTGATCCTGGACAAATTATCAGTAGTTTATTGAATTTTGAATAACTCAGATCATAAACAACCCAGTGTCATTACTTTTATGTTTTACCTGGTTAAACTTAGTGTCTATAGATTAATTACTATATATTAATATTTGTATGATATTGTGCCAGCTTTGATTCTATCTCCTTCACTGGAAACCAGATGAAACTTTAAACAAACCAATTAAAGGAACCTCCAAACACAATTGATCAAAAAATAAAAAACAATCTGACTTTTATACAGTGATATTTTGGTAATGGTTAATCAATATCACATAAAATTATATGATGATGATTTATTATTGTTTAAAATCATCCCCATTTCCTAAGAACAATCTATCATGATTAACTCTGGAAAAATACATAAAAATAAGGTAATGAAAATGAAAGAAGCAATTAATAACACCTAATCTGCTATCCTTGTATGACCTTTGGAGATGCCATTTTCATTGATATTTAAGTTTAACTGCATTACATTATCTGTGCATGCAAAAGGTCACTAGGGCCTTTATCTGGATCGCGATCCCAGCCTCCGTCGGGACGCACGCTTAGCGACAGTCACGGCTGATCGGGTCAGGAGAATGAAAACAGGTCTTTTAGTTGTTTTATTTGAGGATGATATTTCTGTATGTACAACGGGACTGCAGGGATGCATTTGTGTGTTGTGCATGTTTGAAGAACTGCACCTCGATGACTAATGATCAATAATAGGCACCAAGAGCCAATATGAATCAACACTATCATTAAAATGGATGATAATCAAAGTTTCTATCACTGGGAAATGTAGATCTGCATTAGTTAAAAAATATTGTGCCATACTCCCTTTTTTTTGCGTCCCACTGACTATCTGATATGTTATTTGATTGAACTGCAGGTGGCAAATTGCTTTGACACAAGCAGCTTTATAAGTGTGTGACAGACAAACAAACAAACATAAATAAATAAAGTGTGTGTGTACGTTTGCTGCATGCTATTCTTTGCAATGTATTTGATTGAAATTACTTGTGGACCTCTGAATAAAACAGACCTTTCTGATCTGAACACCTCGGGCGTCTTGGTAGAGGAAATCACGAAGATCGCTCCCGAACGGTGTGGGCTTTTTCTTTTTCGTTATTGAGCTGCTCGTCACCCTTATCAGCCTTTTGGGGACAGTTTGATTCGCTCTAAGCTGAGGATAAAAGTGGTGATTTATTAACTGGAATATTTATCAACAATTAAAAAATGACCAGCCTCATTGTGAGTGATCATGTGATTGTCAGGTACCCAGTTAACAATGGGGGCTGACAAACTATCAGTATCCATTAAGTGAGTTTGTTTTGAACAGCTATTTAGCCTTCAGGTTTATATTCTCTCCTTTCTTGAATTCAGTTCTCTTCACTGTTGAACTTAAAGGGATTCCTTAAATCTGAAGGCAGGATTTAAAAAGTTCTTTATTCCACCTGTCACTTGGGCATCACAGGTCTGATACTGATCGGTATTAATCATAGTAGGAAGACCAGACACAATCCATCTGCTAGATGCTTCCTTTCGAGACGCCTTTTTCTCCCCGCAGTGTGCTGCCTCGCACTGTCTGCAGACAGGAAATCCAGACAGAGACATTCATCAACACTACTATCATGTGTCTGGTTTTATTAGCTCTTGGATTTTATCACTCAAACCGGACCAAGAAAAAAGGAAAAATGCAACTGTTCTGCTCTTTTATACATTCTCCTTACAAATCCGGTTCCAGTGAGGCGAAGTCAGCTGGATGATAGGGATGTTAAAGAAAAGCATAACAAAAGTATTTATTTGTCTTATTTATGTTACTGTCTGTGCATTTGTGTTAATGTATATCTTATTCTACGTGTAGATGTCTGTCTCGTGTTAGTCCTCTTACACTCTGCCCTGCTATAATAAGTCACAGAAATAGTTCAAAAAGGTGGACAAATACATGACTATTGCTATCATATATATGAATAATGTATTTGAAAAAGCATTATCTATATTAATTCATCTGATTAGCTAATTCTAATAATGTACCTTTTCAATATTTTTAAAGTACTGTAGGTATATTGAAAATAAACATTTTAAATGCTCTTCTGCACTGTATATACTGGTGGGCTTTCATCCAGCAGTGGAGCGATACAGGCTGATGATGATGATGATGATGATATTGATTTTAAGATAGATAGACCCAAGCTCTCGAAGGGAGAGGATGTTGGACACTCTTGCTTTTCATTATTGTAGTTTGTAGATGTTTTATCTGACCTTATTAGCCATTTCGGCAATGTTTAAAATATATATTTTACTGTTGCTTTTTCATTGACCTCTAAAAATGTATTTATTTAATTTAAAGCTTACTAAACTGGTGCTAAATATGAAGTCAACTACCTGCCACTTATGCCCCACTCCCACCTTTCTTGTTTGTCCATACTCTTGGTTCATCTGTGACAACAATCATTAACAAGTCCTTGAGTTCTGGAGTTGTGCCCTCTGCTCTTAAAACTGCTGCAGTCACACACGTATATCCTTCTTGGTCTATTGGAGAACATGCTTGGCATCAGAGGCCAAGGGGGGACAGGGTACCACCCCATACCCCTGCTCGACTCGGACTCTAAAAGCATGTCCCTCCCTGCCCTGGACTCCTATCTCCTGAAGAGAAAGCATTTTGCTTCTTTGGGTGGTTTTAGATCTACTTCTGGTTTATTTATGTGTTCCTCAGGGCTCCATACTGGGACCAATCCTTTTTACTACATACATGCTTCCAATAGGAATCATTGTGTTAATGTGTTTGTGTGTATAGATCATATTAGTTAGTTAGTTTAGGGAAATTTTTCAATACCAAATGGAAATTTCCACTGACACCCTACACATGTTAATCACTGTGCATAAGTGTATAATTTAAATCATCCCTAGAGCAGTAGCATTGTTATCTATCTCCCCACAAAGTCATGCAAATGCAAAAGGCCTTCCATTATTACTTACTTTTACCTATAGATTTACTTGACAACACATCATTCATTGTGAAAAATAGCTTAACATTATTCATATCTCAGTGATACAATGACTTGGCAGGCAATCAGTCTTTGCTGCAACATTGCAGGTGGTCAATAAATCATTAAAGCATTTAATTTTCATTTAGAGAACTTGATTACTCACGGATATACGTTCACAAGAGGACTAGAAAAAAGAAAACTATAATTCTATGTACTTTTTGTTGTTACCATTTTTTTATTATACATACAGAGAGATAGAGATCTCCATTTCAATAGAGATCAATTTCCCTTTACGTTAAACAAACGAGTAGTGAAAGCATGTCATCATAACACCTGATCTGTAATCATAAAATCTTTCATTTTAGGTTTGCAACTTCATTAGCGGAAGTTAGAACCTTTTATCCGGAATATGTAAAGATCATAAAAGGTGAAATACTGCAATTCTGACATCAGAGCCCCTGAAATGTGTTGCCTTAAATAAGATAACTACATTTTACTGAGGTGGCAGAGATGTGTAATATGTCCAGACAAATCTGTTTTAAATCTTTTAAAGCACTTCTGTTTCACCTATGTTGTGTTTTCCAATTTGGGAAACAAAAATCAAAAAGGTTGAGGTGTGAAGGTTTTTCTATTGAAGCTGATTTCTTTTTCCTATAATTCCTCAACAAATTCTGACTTAATACATTCCATTCATTTCAAATACCTTAATATCCCAGTAATGCTTTGCCTCCTGCTTTTCTTGGGTGCATTTTTAACCTCTTTTTTAAATTGTATTAACAAACATTGAACAGCATTTCTTAAAATATATTTTCTTTTCATAATGGATATTTCCCCACCTACGTTCAAGTAATTGGCAGCATTAACATATTTGACATTTCTCATTTCATTAAATAAAGAAGAACTGATTTAGCTGTAAATACTGCGGGTTCAAAGCTGCTACTGCTGGGTATGTCATCAGTATTTTTATCTGGATTACAATTCGTCTTATTTTAACAGAGGTGTCAGATATGGCAGACCAATGAAACTGAATATTAGGGTCTCTCTGGAGAAGAGTAAGGGCTGTTGTGAAAATCATGCATCTGACCCTGATAGTGATCCAGGGGGCACCCCTCTAACCTCAAACCCCTCTCGCTCTGTTGGTCTTCATGTGTGCCACGCGAGAACAAGAAGATAAATGCCACGACTGTGTCCCTCACTGAAGAATTGGCCATCTGTGTCAGCAAACACTCTCAACGTTTGAGGTCAGGGGAAGGACCACAAAACATCTGCTGGGCTTCATTAGTGTCGTCCTACAACAAGACAGTCTTTCCAAACAGGTGATTGTTTTCCCAAGAAATTAAAATTAAAGCTACTTTAAGGGCAGTAGTGTGGAGTAGTGGACTGTGGAGCACAGGGTTGTGGGTTCAATCTCAGGTGGGCAAGGTACTTTACCTAGATTGCTCCAATGCCCAGCTGTGTCAATATAAAAGTTTGATATCTTGTAACAATTGCAAGTCACACTGGATAAGGGTGTCTGCTAAGAAATCAAGTAATAATAATTAAGACACAACTCCTTATGAATTCATGAATAGCTGACTATCTGTTAACTGACAATGAATAAATAGATTAATTTCTGTCCATACCTTTAATATCAAATCATAATAATTGTGCTGTAATGTATTTATGACTGCCGTTAGCAGTTAATACATGCATAATATCACCCCTTAGCCCTAGCCTGACAAAAAACGTGCATAGGTCCAGCTCTTTAACACTCTTGTACGTCACTTCTAGGAATATCATGGTTGTGAGGAAACTCAGAATATATTCATATGACATAGAGCAGTGCCTGGGGGGAGACTTTGAGGAAGTGTTTACAGCCCCAACATTGTGTTTCTTCCATATTATGGCCCCTTCTAAGGAAAGTCTGAAAATTCATCACAATTTGTAATCAATCACTTGTCTTTGAAAGCCCCTCGGTAAGGCATGGGACCGAAGTCCATTTTGCCACACAGATTTGTCCTCGGGGAGTCAGTGTATGGGGGGGTGGGCAAACAACACATTGCTGGTACACAAGGGCTTTGCACCTCAGCTGTTACTACTATCACCCTAGAAGCTTTGAAACTGGGTATGAAAAAAAAACATATCTGTAGGTAAATCAATTAAGACGATTAATTTTGTTGTTATTTTTTCCTACTGACGAGGTTCTCAGTCAAGTTGGTTTGTGTTAAGCTTTCTATAATCCTCTTCTCGTTTCTTTCTGGGTTCGTCTCATTATCAGTGAGAATCTCGTTGGGTCATTAAGGACTGCAATTTGCTGAAGACAAGTTTTGAATGTTATTTAAAAATGTCAAGTCAGACATTTTTCTGTAAGTCAGGCTAAAATCAAGCTCAGACTTTTTAATGGAGAGACGGTATTAAGAGCGAAATCACACTCAAGCTTGTTCTTGATCTAATTAAGATATGAATATTTGACTCATTTTTCATTTGAAATTCACAAGGCTTCCAGAAGATAAGCTTATAAGGCATGAGGCACTCATGCAGTGAAGAACACTGGAGTCGGTTATTTATTATCCTGAGGTGCTAAAGAGGAGAATGGAGGAAACAGGGTTTGTTGTGTATGGCATGCAACCAGTACATGTTTACACAGATTGAACTGCTGGAACTGCTGATAGCAGAGATAATACATTAAAGAAAGAAAGCAAGTGAATAAATAAATACATTAATTAATAATTGTATTAATTAAAATAAACCTTTTTGACCATATAAGCTTGTCTTTTTTAGACTGACAACATTTTGGAGTATGCAAATATATAAATAAATATACACCGATCAGCCATAACATTATGACCACCTGCCTAATATTGTGTAGGTCCCGCCAAAACAGCCCTGACCCATCGAGGCATGGACCTAGACCTCTGAAGGTGTGCTGTGGTATCTGGCACCAAGACGTTGGCAGCAGATCCTTTAAGTCCTGTAAGTTGCGAGGTGGGGCCTCCATGGATCGAACTTGTTTGTCCAGCACATCCCACAGATGCTCGATTGGATTGAGATCAGGGGAATTTGGAGGCCAAGTCAACACCTTGAACTCGTGATTCATCAGACCAGGCCACCTTCTTCCATTGCTCCGTGGACCAGTTCTGATGCTCACGTGCCCATTGTAGCCGCTTTCGGCAGTGGACAGGGGTCAGCATGGGCACCCTGACTGGTCTGCGGCTACGCAGCCCCATACGCAACAAACTGCGATGCACTGTGTGTTCTGACACCTTTCTAACAGAACCAGCATTAACTTTTTCAGCAATTTGAGCTACAGTAGCTCGTCTGTTGGATCGGACCACACGGGCCAGCCTTCGCTCCCCATCTGCATCAATGAGCCTCGGCCGCCCATGACCCTGTCGCTGGTTCAGTGTTGTGGAGATGCTCTGACCCAGTCATCTAACCATCACAATTTGGCCCTTGTCAAAGTCACTCAGATCCTTACGCTTGCCCATTTTTCCTGCTTCTAACCACATCAAATTTGAGGACATAATTTTCACTTGCTGCCTAATATATCCCACCCACTGACAGGTGCCATGATGACGAGATTATCAGTGTTATTCACTTCACCTGTCAGCGGTCATAATGTTATGGCTGATCGGTGTGTATACATTAGAAAATAAACACTGTTTAAAACTGGAAACCGTTTGCTCATGAAAGGACCTGTTGTGGGTGCATTTCCCAACCGTATATACAGTAAAAGTCCATTAATTTACTTTGTCTTTCACAAATATATGCTTGACATTTGGCATGACATCAAACCTTTTTTCCTATTGCCATGTTCACAATGGCATTCCCTGGCAAGGATTACTACTGTCTGGCATTCATCATGGAACTACAGACAGACCAAAAGCTACCAATGAGCTTGTTCATGCATAGTAATCTAACTATTGTACCGAACAAACTACTCAATTTGTACTGTGAAAATTCAAAACCAGTAAATATCAATCGCTGTGTGTTTGCACTGGCATTGAAAGGATGGGGTTGCATTGAAAATCTCATTGAAATTCAACTATGAATGGAAACCAATATGAATATACTTGACATTTATGGGTATACAGAACCTTCCCAAATAATAATTATAACGATACATGTTATTGTCACCCCTGTCATATGACCTTAGCTCAACATTAACGGAACACAAAATAACTAGAACTGAAAATACAGAAAAAGGGAATCTCTATGTATATGTGAAATATGATACACAATTACTTACTACTGTTATGAATAATGTTTGAATTAGAATTTTCCACAGAATCCCAGCAAATATAAGCATGGCACCATATTTCCTGTTCTTAAATATTCCCGATAATGAATGTCTGCTTTGTTTTTCCTCATCAGTGTTTGGTTGGTTCCTTTACAGTTACAAACTTAAATGGAAAACAAACCAAACAGTCATGCTTTATCACCTTTTTAAAATACTTTCCAGTTTTTAAGTGGGGGAACTAGATTTGGATGTTTAAACATAGTAGCTAGACTGCGGTTTACTACTGTATTATCGTTGTAAAGTGGGATTAAAAAATAAGCTAAACATTGCCATTTGCAGAGTCTAGTCTGATAAACAGAGGGGTATAATTTGGGTTGGGGAGACTTTACTTACATTAGTGGCAATTCCTAGAAAAACTTTTTCAAGGAAAGCTGAGAAAAGTATTTTCCATTTAGAGAAACTAGTTTGAGTGTTGTACATGTCATGTTCACAAAACGCAGCATTCAGCAGCTTACTGAATTATTTGTGGGTTGGAATGGACTGAATTGTTGATAAAGGCCTCCTTATGGTGACCTGCCAAGAAAATGCTTTTCTCAAAGCAGGGATTCATGGGCTATATTATGATCAGAACTAAAGGTGGATGAAGAAAAATGCACACAAGATTCCAGCGGTACCGCACTCGATTTCTAGCCTACCTGAATGGCTGCTGCATCAAAGATGGGTGTTTGTCTTGTGATTATTCTTTCTTGCTGCATAAACCGCTATGTCAAAAATGCAAGTGACATGGACTATGTGTCATGGCCTGGAATCTGTGTCAAGTAAAGTACTATGACGTGAATACAAACCTCAGTGCCTTATGTCAGATATAGACCATTATACGAAAATGTATTTCATCAGTGAGTGTGAGATTTGATTGGTTGAGTACTAATCGCCCGAGGTTTCAAGATCAAAATGTAACTGCTTTTAATTTAAGCTCAGCTGTAAATTTACCTACACCAAAATGTCTGTGAATTTAGAAATACATTGTAATAGCTTTTGTTTCCTACTTATGAGGTAAAATACATTTTAATGTAAAGAGATTCTGTCTTCAATCATGTTGTATACATAACTAACAAAGGAAACTGCTGTGATGTGATTTTTTCTTACAATGTAGCACAGAAGCTGCATATCCCATCCAGTGATTTGCTGTCTTAACAATTACATGCAAATCAAGACCCCAAGACTGTGTAAGACAACAAATGTACTAATTATATTTAGACTGAAACGTTGTATGAAACGACGTGATGACAGAGCTCCTACAGTAATTTATACACAAGGAAGATAAATCATGCCAAATCGTGACAATCTCTGTGGAAAAAGTATCCTTACCAGAAAGAAAAAAAATGCTCACATGATCAAAGCTTGAGTATATTGTCTTTATCACACACGGAGCTTTAATGACCAAACTTGACAACTTAAACCAGCAGTGGTTTATTTGCATAGTGTCATTACCATCACAAAATACAAAAATCGTATCAAGACAGTCCCAGGGTTCAGGACACCTCTTGTGCTATTGAAGGCAGTTTTAGATTTAAGCTTTCAGTGTCTCTACTGTTTCAGTATTGGGTAAAAGACAAAATTATGATTATAGTAATATATATTTGCTATTTGCTGCAGGTGTACAGCTATTTTTTCCACTCCATTCTTACCCTCTGGATATGACCAGTTTCAGAGTCATTGCAGGACACCCTTTAGTCAGCATGTGTTATTATTGGCCTACAGGGAGAATTGTGTGAATTTATCCTTTAATTCCCAGATGTCCACAGGATCATTTACCAGCACTAGAAATCAATACCCCACCCGACCCCCCAACCCCATCCCTCGTAAGCCTATAGAGACAAGTATTTATGGTGGACGACCCTTTTCATTTGCTCATTTTGACGTTCATATCTGCACACACAATCTGGCCTTGCACAGTTTTGCCAAACAGATTGCAAGTCGTGGGATGTTCAGCAAAGAAACCTTATTCTACAAAGTGAAGATTTGTTGGTGTCCTCTCTTGTAAACTGTATGATAATTACTTGATACAATCTGATATAAGTATTCCAGAAGTATCCTAGGAAGCTACATTTTTATGTCGTGCAATACAATATACATAGAAATATATTATCACACATCTGGGTATGCATATATTAACCACAGGAGACCATAGCATCATTTGAGAAAGACTATCCCCTGGTATACAAAAATATTTTGGAGCCACACTTAAACCAATAGCCTGTAGCCACTTCTACATTTTTGCAAGGTAATATTATGACCTGGCTCTTGTCCTGGATATTATTTTATGTGCTTGAAAAACACAACAGGACACAAAACGTGAGGCAGGTATTACCACACGACTGTCCCTCAGGGTCCCGGCCGCCACACGTGCCACTCAGCTGCCCATAGTCACACAGTAGCAGTCCCCACTTGTAAAAGCAAGACGATGCATTGTTGAGAGGACACTTTCCCCTGACGAGGGATCCTCCTCAGGCCGACTCCCCGGGGGAATTGGCACGTGCCACTTTGTCAATAAACGCAGCATGACCCAGCTCCCTGCACATGGCCCCTATTACAGAGAAGAAAGGAAACAGGGCCCTGGGGGAAACACTGGAGGGGGCGGTCAGGAATGCGAACAGATGGCATGCAGCAACCTTCTGCCTCCACGACAGCTCGAGAGTGAGGAGAATAGACCACTGGCAATTAGACGGAGAGATCAAAACGGGGATTCGGGGTCTCCTCAAACATCTGCCCGGAGAGAAAAGGAGCTCAAGCCTGTCTTATTGTCTTCATTAGACTCTGAGTTGCAGCGAAAAGAAGGAGAGCAAACAATGGCAGTTTCCTTTGAATATTCATGCACAAGTGTAACACTGATTTTCTTTTGCACATATTCCTATCATTCTCGTCATTCTTCTTTTTTGAGTTTTGTTTGTATTATTGTAAGAGTTGACAGGAAATAGTTGTTTTTCAATCGTAGATATCAGAATGAACAAGGAAGCGTTTCAGGTGCCTTGTTGAAACACTTGTGTGAAGTTATGAGGATGCATCATACAATATTTTGAGAAACTCCATTCCTCTTTGACAGCACATTACAGTAGGATCTTTGTTCAAAAACTGTAAAACATCACAAGAGTAAAGGCTTGAAACTCAATGTTGGGCACTGGAAGGTGTCTGGAATTCAGTTACTAAATCACGTGTGGCGCCGTATTTTTGTTATTGGATTGATTTATCAGAGACTTGTCTCTGTATCGTATTACTATTATGAAATATCATATGACACATTCGATTGGTAAGAAATTACAGTGTTTAAGTTGTATACATTGTAAAATCCTGTAGCTGGCGAATCACGTCTCGGTCGATTTCATTTTTCAAGGAGAATTCACGAACGTGTCTGAAAGAGCAGCGCATTTTCCACTTTGTAAGTGTGGGGTATTTAGATCTAATTGTAAAAACTGACAAAGGCATAATCGTTGGCTCTGTGTACTATAAGCATGCTTTCTTCGCTCCCCACGGGCGTTATGCATGTAAAAAGACCACAAAGAAATAATTACCCATATGGATGACAACCACGGTGTTACATTGTCATATCTATCATGGGTACCCAAGGCGCCGCTCAGATGTGAGCGACGCAGATCTATGCAGGAATCTAATAAGAGCGCCATTTGAGGCAGAAGCTTCCCATCGAGGGGTCAAAACCTTGTCTTTACAAAAAAAAAATATTCTAACTCTCTGACAAGCTGACAGGAATTCAATCTGAAGACGAAGAAGGGAAATGTCATAACTGTCAGAAAATTCAAATTAAGATACTATTGTAGGATGTAAAAAAAAAAAAATGCAACAATGAAACGGAAAGTGAAATGTGTAGCCTTGTGTCTTCAGGCAGTACTACAATTTATACGCTTGTTATTTGTATTTGAGTGTAATATGGGGCTGTAACCCCTAGTTATGTAAGAATACAACTGAACAAATACAAAGACAATAAATATAATTCTTTAGGGCTATTTTATTCTTATTTTAGCTCTGGTTGAAGTTTTTGATACAAATATGTCTCATTTTAAACCTTCTATAGCAGCAATACCTTTACACTAAAACATCACACTCAATACTCCAGTCAAATCAAAACTTTGACCCATCGACCAATTACAAATTACAACTTTTTCAAAGGGTTTTGCCGAATGCATGTCTGCCACCCAATACTGCGTTTTAAATGCCTCATTGTCATAAGAGTTCAACTTTTGATTTGATCTGAGACAGTGGTCCTCTGCTCCAACTCTTGGCGGCTTCTGAGGTCCAGTCTAGAATACTGCATTTTAAATCTTAATTGGATCCTGTCAAAGAGCAGTGAATATGATTCTTGTCCATCTCAACTATCATAGTTTTTATAAAGTCTAGCCCATGTCAAAGCATTGTCCTAGCCACAAACTGCAAATTACAAACGTATACCCGATCAGGCATGAATTTAAAAACAGTAGAAAGCACACAAAAAGGAAACTTGATTGGGGTCCCAGTTTGTGATTTGCAGAAAGGTGAACGTTTTAATTTGGTCGGGTCAAAACCTGACTACTTGACAGGAGGTGGGCTTAGAGGAAACTCAATACATTTATCAATATTAACAGCTCATAATTAGATGGTTACTATCGTGGCTCCTTTTATATTTAAAATGATATACAGTGTTATTTCAGCTCACATGGATTGAGTAATTAAGAAGCAGATGGAATCTCAGTTGAGAGCTTATTTTACTGCCCCCAGGCTGGTCTTATCGGAGGCAAATGTGCCACTTCTGTCTGTCCATTTATGAAGAAGACATGAAGGCTGTTACCCTCAGCAGCAGGCTGAAGCCCTGCAGGAACATGCAAAGAGTCGTGCTTGCAAGAACAAGCACACAACAGTTTGTCACTTTTCACAGCATGAATGTCAGAGCTACTTTTTGAAGAGGTTTATTTTGTTAATGCTCTTAAGGACAAGATACATACAATGATCAGCCATAACATTTTGACCACTGACAGGTGAAGTGAATAACACTGATAATCTCGTTATCATGGCACCTGTCAGTGGGTGGGATATATTAGGCAGCAAGTGAACATTTTGTCCTCAAAGTTTATGTGGTTAGAAGCAGGAAAAATGGGCAAGCGTAAGGATCTGAGCGACTTTGACAAGGGCCACATTGTGATGGCTAGACGACTGGGTCAGAGCATCTCCAAAACTGCAGCTCTTGTGGGGTGTTCCCGGTCTGCAGTGGTCAGTAGGAAGGAAGGAAGGAAGGAAAAGCGGTGAACCAGCGACAGGGTCATGGGCGGCCGAGGCTCATTGATGCAGATGGGGAGCGAAGGCTGGCCCGTGTGGTCCAATCCAACAGACGAGCTACTGTAGCTCAAATTGCTGAAAAAGTTAATGTTGGTTCTGTTAGAAAGGTGTCAGAACACACAGTGCATCGCAGTTTGTTGCGTATGGGGCTGCGTAGCCGCAGACCAGTCAGGGTGCCCATGCTGACCCCTGTCCACTGCCGAAAGCGCCTACAATGGGCACGTGAGCATCAGAACTGGACCACGGAGCAATGGAAGAAGGTGGCCTGGTCTGATGAATCACGAGTTCAAGGTGTTGACTTGGCCTCCAAATTCCCCTGATCTCAATCCAATCGAGCATCTGTGGGATGTGCTGGACAAACAAGTCCGATCCATGGAGGCCCCACCTCGCAACTTACAGGACTTAAAGGATCTGCTGCTAACGTCTTGGTGCCAGATACCACAGCACACCTTCAGAGGTCTAGTGGAGTCCATGCCTCGACGGGTCAGGGTTGTTTTGGCGGCAAAAGGGGGACCTACACAATATTAGGCAGGTGGTCATAATGTTATGGCTGATCGGTGTACTATGTCTATTTCCCAGAGTTTGTAGATGAGGAATGTTACGGACAACAGTTTAGTGGTGATTGTGGCAACTGTTATTACAATAAGGTTTTATTTGCTCTTAGTAGTAACCTGCCTTCAAAGACTGCCGTACATAATGTTTCCATTTTAGGTCTTGCTTATAAACCTGACTGAAGAAGGGACTGTGAAGTGAAAAGTATCCTTGTCAGAAAACGAAAGAAAAGCAGAAATGGAAATCTTTATCCACTGGCCCCAAGTAAACTGTATACTGGGTCGGAATTTTCTCTCTGTTTATATTTTTCATCCAGGCAGGCAGGCACCAGAGCCGGCGTACAGGGCATCCCCTCACCACAGAAAACTTCTGTAGACTCTCTGTCTCCAAGTAAACCTCATTATGACACACATTTGTAGAAAAATATGGCTTCTGTGGTTTGCAGCTGTATTAGGTCATTCACAATCAAGTGCCCAAGTGATGTAAACCGATATTTCAAATATTTATAACTGTTTGTACAAAACCTGCTAATTGCAATTTTCTGTGAACGGTTAATAGAACTTTCTCTTTCAGAATCCCCTGCCCCCCCCGCCTACATACTGGTTCATATTCAAATATAAATGCATCTTGCTTGGGCTGCTTGTAATATTTGACAACGTCTTAAAGCAAAGTCTGAGGTATGAGTTTTAAAATGCAATGTGTGTATTATATGAAGAACGCATATCATGTAACATGCTAATAAGGGAGGCTTCTCCTGGGATCGCCCTGTTCCCTAATGGGGGCCAGTAAGAAAATATGTGCTTTCTATGGCAGCCACTGAGAGAACCTATAGCATGTTATGGGGAAGTGATTGACAAGTGATTGAGGAGTGAAAGATATTGCTGCTCTAGAGGCAGTTCAGAGGAGAGCAACCAGACTTATTCCAGGTCTGAAGGGAATGTCCTACTGAGAGACTGAGGAACTGAACCTTTTCACCCTGGAACAGAGGAGACTACGTGGGGACTTGATCCAAGTCTTCAAAATCATGAAAGGCATCGACCACATCAAACCAGAGGAGCTTTTCCAGATCAGCAGGGACACACGCACCCGGGGACACAAATGGAAATTGGGCTTCAAGGCATTCAAGACAGAAAACAGGGGACACTTCTTCACACAGAGAGGCGTCACAATCTGAACAAACTCCCCAGTGATGTGGCTGAAGAGACAATTTGGGAACATTCAAAAATAGACTGGATAGGTTCCTTGGATCACTTAGTTATTAATAGACACCAAACGAGCATGATGGGGCGAATGGCCTCCTCTCGATTGGACACTTTCTTATGTTCTTATGTTCTTATGTTCTTAAGTGAGGTCTCCATCATTGTTTTTCATGCATTGCATTTGGGCTGTAGAGGAAAATACATTTTGGGTTGGGGTTATGGGAATGATGAGTCTGGAGCTGGCTAGCAGGGTATTAAGCAGTGGAAAAAATATGCTAGAAAGTATCTGTCCCTGTAATAATGTGGTCCATCTCAGGATTGTTACAGTATATTTATATCACATGAATGTACAATTGCCTCCCTTGCCTTGTGCTCTTATGGAACTAATTTGGCAAAGGAAACTCAGGTGTGCATTCAGGATTTCACATATAAATAAATCAAAATAACCATCAACATACATATCTATAGCTGCCATAAGTAGAACTGAGTTATTGGCTCCATTTCAAGATCACGTATTTTCTCTACTACAAGGAGATGAGGTTTGCTAGTATAATTAAATAGGCTTTCCAGTAGTGTATTAACGAATTGGGCCTGACAAAGTATGTTCAAATCATGAGGTTTTAATAGGTCATACTTACAGTTTCAAACCTAATTCCCATCCGTTCAACTGTCAATTCAAGTCATGTGTTGAGAAAATTGTCTGTAAAGCACGACTCATTATCACAACACTGGTTTATCTGCCACCTTTATTTAGCGCCTCTGTGTCTCACATCATTACAGTAACTTTGTAAACCGAGTTGAGCTGCTGGAGATGCAAGAGCACAATGTAAACTTGGAGCAGCCAAGTGAATGATTATTAGACGTAAAGCCATCAACTAAGTCTTATATACTGTTCTTTGTAAAGTGATCTCAACAATATTTTATCTAACAATATTGCCCACGATGTAATGCGCCTGGGTAGATATGAATACTGCCAACAATAACTGCATAAGACTTGTTTACTGTAGGAAAACCCCCAAATATCTAGGCTACATATGGCCTTTATTAGACTACTGCCTTGGCAAGAGACAACCCTGCACCCATCTAGCAAAACTACAGCTCAGGCAGGGAACTCAAGCATATTCAAGACATATTACATTAGTTTACTACTGGCAGCAACATAGTAGGTCCAGTACCTGCTTTATAATTTATATCAAAGATCCAATAAACGACAACAAAGGAGTGTTTAAACCAGCTCCACCAATCACTTCAATCCATTTGTTTCTCCCACCTCCCCCGCCTGCATCTGCTCTATGGCTTCGTCTGTCAGGAGAATGGCAGTGAAATTGCTCCTCTGCCCAAGGAATGCTGCTGGTAAGCACAGACAAAATGTTGTTAGGCCTGGGTTATCTCTAATGGGCGCTGGGGGAGGGTGTGATGTTTTGTGTTGGCTCAGTAACCTGCCACCAGTCAATACCTTGTGTGATGAATGAATTCTGCTGACTGAACCGATTGATTGAAGTCATTATTTGTTGGTTATTGTTGGTTTGGTTCTTCTGCACAAAAATAAGCTTTGCAGCAGAGTAGAGGAAGAATAATCGTGCGACTGAGGATTGCATAAAATATCATGAGTGTCAGCAACAAACTCTAAAGCCTAGTTGGAAAAAATTGGAAAAAATACCCTGTGTTTATCATCTCAGTTCATATTCTTGGCTGACTGTCCATCATCTGGCACCGCCAAATGCAATTTATCGCTCTAGCACATTACAACATGTCAGTTACTCTTATGCAAATACATAAAAGTGCTGGACATAAAAAGTCAGACATGGGAGGTGTAATACAGCTGCCTAGCCCCACAAGTCAAGGTGTATCACACTATTCCTAAACCGTGGTTGATTTAATATCTAGTGAACACGGTCATTTATAGAAATGCCCAAATCAATAGTGTAATCAATCGGAGTGACACTGACTGATTTGTCTGACACCGTGTAGCTATGAAATTTGATGAGTTCAGATAAAGTAAAGCCAAGCTGTCAAGACTTCCGATACTATTTTTTGTTTTGTAGATTAGTATTGATATTTGATTTTTAGCCACTGGGTCTCCCTGACCTCGTGGTTTGGGTTAGTTGAGGTGAATTTCAACAGGCCGAGAGAGGCCAACAGTCAGTTTTGTATCCTGTAGGCAAATTAAATAAAAAAGTGATGTCTGCTGCTAAGAGTACCCAAACTGCAGGGGGCAAAAACAATGTCAGAAGTACTTAAATAGCAATCCAACATATCTTTATTGACCACTATATTAACAGACAAAATTACACAGATGGACAAAAAGGAACATTAAACCACTATATCATTAATTCTTATTTTCTCTAAGCACTTTTGTTTGCATAGCTACCAGTTTTTCCTGTATCTGTTGATTGAAGTAAAACATTACCTTCTTCATAGAATATCCTTCCATGTATTAAGTATAAAGTAAGTATTAAAAATAGCTTATATATATAGCTTAAAATAGCTTATATATAAATAATCCTGGAAACTCATCAAGCAATGCAATTAGGGATAACAGTTTTGTGGGGGTTTATTGAGTTAAAATGCCATTTAAAAACATTGTCATGTTATATATTTTTATGGTTGAAACACTGTGAAATAAGTTCATTGTTTAGGTACAATCTTCCTTTATTAGGCCCACACTAAAACAAAACCTCAACCCTCCCACTAATCACAAATTATAAACTTGATGGCAACTTTGTGTTTGCAAGAAATAGGTTTCTAATTTGTGTTTGAGAGAAGGACTGATTTGACCTGGGGCTTACGGGGATTTCCACAAGATTGCTAGATGACCCCATCACTTCTGAGTATTTTGTTGGATTCATGTATTGCTCTCTCAGGTTTTGTTCACAGTATCACCATCTTTATCAATTCAAATTTATATCTACTTATTTCACTCATTGTTGATTTTGAAGATAAACCAATAGGTGGCACACACACACTACACAATACCAGATGAAAAAGTTAACTGCAGGGTAATAGGTAAAAGGTCCATCCACTGTCAAAAAGCCTAATCAGAACTCATCGAGATGAATTCACAGTTGAAGACTGAAGATTTTGTGACTCCTCACTATCTAGTAAAAATAAATTGTTATTTTTAATATTGTGACATATCCTAGGATATGTATTGTAGGCTGTCATGCAAATAATTGCTGCTTTAAGACAATTTATGAAAGAAACAAATAAATGACGTAAAACGTACACTATTAGTCTAATGTAAAATATATATTTTTCTGTTTTGATCCACAACATGTAGGTAAACATGCATATTTGCAGGTGTTCTTGAGCCAAGAAACATTAGTCCAAATTAATTTCTGGTATTTAACTTTAGTGTCGACAGATTTCAGAAGCTCAAGGTAAAGATGCATTTTCTTAGCTTGAAGGCGAAATTATTATATTGTTCTTCAAATTCAAAGTATTATAACAACCAGAATCACAGATTGGCACGGTACCCAGCTTTTCAAACAAGGAATAAAAAAAAAAATGTTTGAGTGGTTACTGAATCCATACTTCGTCCCCCTCGTCAATAACTCACGAGTTTGAAAACCACAGAGTGCGACTAAAACACACAGCTTCACCAGCGAGCCTCCAACACATGCACTGAGTCATTCCCAAAACGAGCCAACAGCTGCCGGACGAGGAATGCCTGTAATCTTTATTGGCCGGTGTTGCTTTTATCACTGACCTATACAGTTTGTGATAAATAGGGATGAACGGCTCTATTGTTGCACTTTGTCTGCTGATAGTGTTGCAACAGCCATGTGACATCTCAGTGACCGGGCAAAAATCATCTGCCATGCGCTTCCATATAAGTAAGCAACCGCACATGTATCAACCAAATCTAAAGCCCCTATCACTTGTAAAACTCGACAAGGCCGGATAGGGTTATATAGGGAATAGCGAGGAAAGCAGGCAGGTCAACAGTTCAAGGGAGGGCTGCTGTCATTTCTTGCTGTTCAGCCACACCAGCCACTAAACTAAACGACTGGATGGTGACATAAACTTATAGCTGCTGGTAAAACTGGCTCAGAAATGTTGTACTGCTTTTATACTTCAGTGTTAAACCACAAGCAACTTGTTTTTACCTCCTGTAAAGGGTGTTATAGGATAGTACTTTAACATGTCCTAAACAATCTTTCCAATGTATTCTGAATCCCACTAAATGGGAAATTCAATCGCATAATTGTTCTTTGTTTCAGCTGGGTAGGATGCCAAGGAGCTAATTAATGTCTGCCCAACTGTTCCTACTTCCACCATGATAAAACAATGTTCTTTATTCTCTTTTGTGCGGTACCGTGTCTTGTCACGCCATGCCTTCAGGGAGCCAATTCCGCTGCATTCGTGAAGGCTTGGTCCAAGAAGTTTAGGCCTATCACACAAGACAGCTCCCAGTGTTATGACCATAGTGCCTGGACAGGAGCAGTGGATTTAAGAAATGTATGATCCAGTGCTGAATATTTCACTAACTTATTGTTTATATTGTGTATCTTGAGTTATATTTCTATACTTTTTTATTTATTTTCTTCACAAATGATTGATTTAATTACTTCATTTATTTCTCCCAGCTCCAGAGACCCACACACCTGTCTCCCTTCTTAATTATTTTTACTGAGAGGGATAAAAAGAGTGAGACCTTTGCCAGCAATAGCAGACAGAGATACGGAGAACAGGGTGGACGGAGTAGCAGCACAGAAAGACACAACGCAGAGATGGGAAGGACCTTTACTGAGTGCTTGTTTTATTGCTGCCGCTGTTGTGTCCTCTGTTGCCCCGTTGTTGAAATTGGCTGCAGCATCTGGAAAAGAAGAGGAGAGAAAAAAGCCGTAGACCGGTGCTGTATGGGTAATTGATCTCTCTCTTTGAACTTTCCTGTAGTAACCTGGGTCCTTCTGGTGGCATGGCGCTCCCTCCTTGTATCTGGCTGGGCTCTGGTATGAATACGTGAGGAGGGAGGCAGAAACAGGCGAACTGCCACGAAGGGGAGTCAGCTGAAGACCTGTAGAGGTTTTTGTTGCCCTGGGTATTCAAGGTGTTTTTTTTCATTTTAAATGTTTAGTTTTACATAGTTTCAATGGAGGCTGGACTTCCTGCCTTCCCTCCGTGTACAGATATCTCTTTTGTACTGAATAAGAAATACAATACTTTTGTACTTACCTCTAGTCCGTGGATTTGGTTGCGCTGAGGTATGGTCAGAACCTGCTGGGGCGCATGGGGGTGGTCTTTAGGCTCCTAATCCTCAGCAAACCTGTTGCCCCCCTTTGTTTTATTGTGCTTTATTCAAGACCTCATCTCTATGCTGGCGTTTTCCTTAGAGTTGGCTTCCTTAAGCTTTACTGTTGCCCTCCTTCAAAATGGCTTTGCTACACAATATCCCATCTCCTTTGGGTAGTGTTCCCTTCTTGTTCAGAGTTGGGCACTACAGGCATCTAACCACTTAAAGTATATTAAAATTCGGGGTGGCATAGTCGATTGATGGATTTAGTTGCCACTTATCGTCTGTGAATTATATATACTTATCCATACATATGTACACCCATGCATACATACATACAATGAGTATAAATATCATAGTCTTTATTGAATAATGTATTTGTGTTCTGGAGAAACCAGCGATGCATGTTTATTTGCAGAAGGTTATGCCTCATCTGTCAATCACTCAGCACATAAATCAGCCACCTGCTGTCATTCCCACATACAGTTCCTACCTAATCACTCTTCATGCATAATGTAATAATTCAAATGAGTTTATTTTTCTTATTCCGGAGATCAGCAGATTCCTAAGTCATCTATTTTCAGATGTGTTTCCTACGCTCTGCACCGCATCAATCCCGGCGTTATACAGTCAATAATAATAAAGCTAGTGTATAAATGGCAGCTTTGAGGGTGTTAGACTGACAGTTTGAATTTGTATATTTAGCCTGCATGTAGAGAAGAAGATGAACTTACTCTGTAATAACCAGAAGGGTATATTTGAGTCAAGTTGCCTCTCTAATCCACTCTCTCCTCTGAATGGATACCAGCTGAACTGCCTATTGGAAGGCTTTGGCTCTTTGAAATATGAGATGGGCTGACACACAGAACCGGCACGACACCTTTTTAAGTCATTTCGATTTGCCTTGTATGACTCAAGCGTATCGAAGTGGTACTGCCTTAAAGTTATGTCTGACATACTGCTAATCGAGCAATTACGATAAAGTATGTGTATTATGTAGAATGAAAGAAGAGCATATACATATATATGTAGAAGATTTCATAGTAATTTTCACTCATCAAATTTTCAAAACAAACAAAAAGTTATTCCCTGGATTTTATGGTGTGTGGGCTGAGAACAAAATATAAATACCATTCCGTTTTGAAGTCTGGTTTATGAAAGTAACAATTTTTTTTTTTTTCAGATAAATACATACATAAAACCTCACAAAAGTAGCAATCCTATCCCTGGTGAACTGAAATCAGAAGCTACATCTGCAAAATATACTTCTAACTAGAGGTAAGCGTAGGTTCAGACTAAGGTTAGGCATGTGGGCTTGAGTTAGGGTTACATTCATTAGCTTGGGTTTTTATAGACTCCATCTGCATCCATCACCACTGTTGTTTGTTCAAAGAAAGTTTCACAATTAAACAAAATCTGTCTTTTATGAATCCAGACATAACTTTCTGGTTAAATTAATTTGAATGTTTCCATAACTTGCAATAGAAGTACTACTGGTTGGTCCGTAGTTAAATTACTTGATTGTGCCCCCATTTTGTGTGGTCAGGTTTTCCAGTTTTCCAGGGAGTGGAAAAAATGTCATCAGCTGATTTGTTCCCTGCTCTCCTGTAACATCTGTAGAGCTTAGTTGACTCAATACTGAGTGGGGTCCTTCTTTAACCCGAGGCATTTTATATTCATCCTGAAAAAGGAAATAGAAAAACAGTGGATAGACTTCTTCAAAGAGTCCACATGATTTGTAACTAAATAGTTGTTTCAAGGACCATGAAGGTAGTGCTGAGTTTATCAGAACCCCACATGTAAACAGTTACTATAAAAGTCTTGCGTTTACTGCCTTTACATGTGATTTTCCCAGTTATTTTGCCTCAAGCTGTTTTATATTAAAAAACGCAATAACACTTTTCACAAAGCCGTTCTATTTATTTATTTATCTATTTATTTTACAAAGCGCTGGTGGAAATAATCCTTATATAACACGCACGCACTTTACAGTGTTTTTGCCAAAGTGTCGACATTATGCATGAACTAATTACTGCTCTTTACTATGAAAATATCACAGCAGTGCAGTTAGGATTGATCCCTGTGTAAATAATCCCCCAGACAGAGCGTGTGTGTAAAAACAGAGCTCCGCGTGACAGAGAAATACTCCCTGTAGCAGAACTGCGGCCGCTTCCTCCATGTGATCCCGGCGCAGCTTAGTTGCCTTGGAAACACTCAGATGTTGAACATAATTGTTTTACTAGTGGAGTTCACATTTGTTTTGTACTGCAGCTGGGGGCCTGTAGTGAAAGTGCCAGCCATTTCTAACACCATCCCAGCATTAAAGAAACTGAGAATTTTAATTCCAACGCTTCCACCGCTTGATAGAACTTTTAGATCAGGAATTCGGACAGCCCGACAGGCATACAGAGTAGAAGGTGAATCGAGTGTGTTTAGGCCGAGACTCGCTTGACTGAAGGAACATGACCTGGTCGTGAGGAGGAGGTCATCAGATCATCATCATGAGTGGTGTTTGGGGTGGAAGAGGGGATGCAAAGAAATGCATGCTGGGACAGTGCTTGTGTTGCCAGAAACGTATGCTTGGTAAGGTGCAAGTGAGGCACGAGATTTGGGTTGGTCATCCTCCCACGCTTCAGTTTAGATCTCCATTTTGTTCTGTTTCTCTCCCAGTAGATCCCCATGCATGATAAATTCCTGTTAGACATTTCCCAAAATAGGAGCTGAGCAAAGCAGTGCAAGTTCAATTTGTACGTACAGGGCCAGGGCAGGAGGTATTTTTAGTTGTTTTTTAATTCTCAGAGGTAACTCTCTTCTTTCCACTACATATAAACCTTCAAAAACTATTGGTTAAAACAAACTATAGTCTACTAGTCTTGATAGAATCCAAACCACACTTAACTGGTCTGGCAGAAACAGTCAATTGTAGTCATCATGTGACAGCTGTAATGTATTAGGTGAAAAACTGAACCACATCACATCTCCATGCCTCTTTACTTCACCGTGGCTTGAAAAGTTAAGTATGATGATATTAGCTTTCAGAAAGACTGTTCGGTTTCAAGGCAATTGCAACATTTTAGACAGTGACACAATAAACAAAACAATCAAACAGAAACATCACCCAAAATACAACAACTATGTTACATTATATTTACGTAAAAGCTTCCTCAAAACAAACAAATCAAAATCAAATGGGAAAATAAATGAGGATCTAACTGCAATCCTTTATCCTTTTGATTGTTTATCATTTACCCTTTCAGCAGATTGTAATGAAGTAGGTAATATTGTAGCCCTTGCACTTTTTTCATTGCCCTGCATTACAACTACAATGCATTTAATGAATATCTTACTAGGGATACAACCTGTATATTGTCCATGTAACATCTGTAACATGTACCATCTTGATTAAAAACAAGTCACACATATTTATAATCACCATGGTGGGATTATTATTATTGAAACAGGATATTAACAGTAGCTAACTTAATGATCATCAACTTCAAATCAGACACAAAACAACTGTGCCAAGGGATATAGGACTCTGAGGAGATATAGGCTACTATCTCAGAGGGAAATGGCGCAATGAGCATCCTAGCCTACCGGTAGGTTCAACAGTAGTCTATGGATCATTTCCTGGGTTATTCTATGGCTGGGAACAACATTTAGTTAACTGATTTGTTTGATACTATACACAAAGGAATCTGTTCAAATACAGCTAGCAAATTCATTTGGAAAGATACAGTATTTCACTCTCATGGTAGTATTTCTAACAGTGTAAAGATGTATTATGTTTACACTTGGCGTGCTTAAAATAAGAAATATTGCACAACCACACACCAACTAATCCGAATCATATCATAATATTAATATGGTAATTTACAGCTTACTACTTCAACTATGCCTTCTGTAACATTTCTCGTCTTTTCACAACACAAACCTTCAGTATCGAGTGCGAAAGCACAGCACGAAACAAATGGCAATGTTAACAAAAGTTCAAAACAGCCAGTAAATAACATCAAAGTTGTCTTTTTGTGAATGGTGTATTGTCATAAAATGCACTTGGGTTGTGAGGGTTAGCTCATGACTTTTACTACAATGCTTACAGAAAGCATTATAATAAAATGCTACATTGTAAAAAGCTCACACTCACACCTGCACTCAACATCCTTGCATAAGTTCTGCATGTTACATTTTAAGAGTGGCAATCCTGTAAAAACAAATGTAAACAAATCTCTTACTCGCTGGCTGGAAGATGTGGAAGGGAAGATAAAATGAAATATTTGTAAAATAAGAAGCTGCCAGAAGCTTAGCAAGCATATCTGTATAAATAATCAAAACAGCTCTAAAAGTAATATTACTAAGGGGTTTTGTGAGTGGGTCCCCTCAGAAAAGATATACAAATCTCTCTGGGAAAAGTGTGATGTGTAAAAACATAAATCCTTGTGATCTATAAGAAAGCTTGTTGTACAGGTACCTTTGATTTATACCATTAAAAACAAATTTGGGAATATACTTATGGAGTTAGTTGTGAAATATTAACACCGTCACAAGGAACAAAGTCCTTAATAGTTCTTAGTTATATGTGTTTTTGATTTATCTTTTGTAGTGATCATCAAACCACTTCCTTTCTTTTTAAAATATTGCATTTTTGCTCTCTTCAACCACTTCTCCAAAACATTGTTTATCCATTTATTTCCAGTACATGGATAAGGGTTTATTAGTAGACAACCTAATTTCTGTTTTACAATTGGATGCAAACATTGAGGGTCCACATTGATGTGAAACTGTTCAACATTAGCCGTCCATAGGGCACAGGACTGAAGCGACCAATTGTTTTTACAATGTTTCTTATTCTATTTTTATTCTTATCTCAACGTTATTTTTTTCCCCTCGCACATTTTATCACATTCATAAAGGAAGTCTTGTCCAAGAACTGACCCACCGTGTGCCCAGTGTTTACAGTGAAGAGTATCAAAAACATATTTTCTGTCGTGAGAATGTTTTACGATTTTATTTTCGTAAAGCCTGCTTTGCTAGTATTTAGTTTAAACAATAATGTATGATCCAGGCAAGCAGTGTGATAAGTACCATCTGTTATTTTGGTGACGAATACCCTATCATATCAGTTCCATATTTGGTCAGCAGGTTTAAAATGCTTGTGCCTTGAACAAAAATACAGACCTTCTCAAAACCTTGGAAGGAAAACATATCCTTTCTTGGTTATGTTTGATAGAAATATGACCTGGGCACTGGCTGAATGTCACAGAATCTGAGGCTGCTGTGATCTGCTTGGAAAACAGCCAGGTTAACTGACTCAACATAATGTAATGCTTTGCCTTACATAAGTATGCATGGAATGGTTATTGGTTTCTTTCAGCCTGACTTACAGATCTTAAAAAGTGCAACTATAGGTAGACAAAGGCATTACAAGGCTGATGGGCAACTACTGGGTAACACAAACATTTCAAGGTTACATTGTTCCTTACAAGTTTGGAATGAAGAAGATGATTAAACATTTACCTGACCAAACGTCTGCAGGTTTATTGAGCGTGCCAAGGCATGTGATTGATTACAAGAGCGCCTGACTACACATTTCAAATGATGGAAATGCTGAATTATTTTCTTTAGGTCTGATAATTCAGATAATATATTTATAGATACCCCTGACTTCAGTTTTGGAAGTGAACACTTATTAAATTAATGAAATTCCATTCTTGCTTCTCAACTGTATCACTGCACAATGTATAAACATAAATCTATACACCGATCAGCCATAACATTTTGACCACTGACAGGTGAAGTGAATAACACTGATAATCTCGTTATCATGGCACCTGTCAGTGGGTGGGATATATTAGGCAGCAAGTGAACATTTTGTCCTCAAAGTTGATGTGTTAGAAGCAGGAAAAATGTTCAAGCGTAAGGATCTGAGCGACTTTGACAAGGGCCACATTGTGATGGGTAGACGACTGGGTCAGAGCATCTCCAAAACTGCAGCTCTTGTGGGGTGTTCCCGGTCTGCAGTGGTCAGTACCTATCAAAAGTGGTCCAAGGAAGGAAAAGCAGTGAACCAGCAACACGGTCATGGGCGGCCAAGGCTCATTGATGCACGTGGGGAGCGAAGGTTGGCCCGTGTGGTCCGATCCAACAGACGAGCTACTGTAGCTCAAATTGCTGAAAAAGTGAATGCTGGTTCTGATAGAAAGGTGTCAGAACACACAGCGCATCGCAGTTTGTTGCGTATGGGGCTGCGTAGCCGCAGACCAGTCAGGGTGCCCATGCTGATCCCTGTCCACTGCCGAAAGCGCCTACAATGGGCACGTGAGCATCAGAACTGGACCACGGAGCAATGGAAGAAGGTGGCCTGGTCTGATGAATCACGAGTTCAAGGTGTTGACTTGGCCTCCAAATTCCCCAGATCTCAATCCAATCGAGCATCTGTGGGATGTGCCTGACAAACAAGTCCGATCCATGGAGGCCCCACCTCGCAACTTACAGGACTTAAAGGATCTGCTGCTAACGTCTTGGTGCCGGATACCACAGCACACCTTCAGAGGTCTAGTGGAGTCCATGCCTTGACGGGTCAGGGCTGTTTTGGCGGCAAAAGGGGGACCTACACAATATTAGGTAGGTGGTCATAATGTTATGGCTGATCGGTGTATATAAAAATAATAATAATTTAAATAATGCAGGGTCCTTTAGGAGGCTGGCTAAATCACCCAAATTCATATGACATTGACATTTTGACATACTTGGACAATTACTTCAGAGTGAAAAGTCTGCTCCTGCTTTCAGGCACACAGATGTATCTTTTCCTTTGTGAGTATATCATTTGGAATAAACTTTGGAGATGAAGAAAGCGTCCCAGCTCCTGTTGAAATGCATTCAGTCCATGTTTCTTTTCACACAGCAAGCAGTGGAGTTTGGAATCAACCTGAAAGGGCAGATGTGGTGCTCATTTCACCTCAATATTAAGGATATACACAGATAACTGTGGTTCACTCTGGATTTAAATAACAAGTCAATGAAACACAATCAATTGAAAAGGAGAAATAATTTTCTCAGTAGAAGATCTAATGAACGGGAACACTGCCTGAAAAAGGGGGAAGTAAACTTTTAATGAAACCAAAGATGCAGTTAATCCTCCCTTTCTCTGGAAGTGTGCAACAGAAGTTGGGTAAACAGACAAAGAAATACTATATTTATGAGTCTGGAAAGTACCAAACATTCAGGTGATTGGATATGATAAACATCAAGAGCAGAAACTGAGGACATTAAAGCCAAACGCAGACATAATTAGCACGTACTGCACCCCTGCTCTCCGCACAGTCCCACAAGTTCACAATGTGTTACATTTTAGAGGCGCAAGTGCTTTCTGATTTTCCTCGGTAAGTGCATGCACTCCCTCACAGAGCCAGCCATTGTATATCTTTTAAAACAACAATCCCAACACCCGCAGCGGAGAGTGGCATGAAAACTGTTTCACTGCTTATCTTCCTGTGACAAGCTTGTGTTTCTCGTCGTGAGTTGATAGAGTAAGCGGCTCTGGGAAGCCTGTAAGATATTTGTTTATTTTGACTACTCTCCTCATTGCTCGCCTTTGATGATGATGATGATTATTACATTTGTATACTGTACTGTATACTGAAGTATTTTGTCATTGAAGGATGGTTTTCGATCTGAACTTGAGGAATTCCCAGTGTGTGAATTGATACCAGTTTACCTTGCATCATTGTCATGCGAGAGGATTTTTGTTTATCGAGATTGTGCTGCCAGGTATCCCAGGGTGCACCTTGCCCATCTGTTACTATGCTCACAATGACCAGTAGACCAGGGAAGGGATGATTTTAGGGTGGATATCCATGAGAAATCCTGACTGATCATAGCACTGGCTTTATGTCTGGATGTGAGTAACAGATATGGAAATGATTAGATGTGTTCAGGTAGTACACCACCAAAGTTACGATATCAGGACCAACAGTGGGACAAGGACTCAAGGGCTTTTCAAACTGATCCATAAAGAATATGGTTTCAAACTTTCAATCTTTAAAAGGTGGTATACTAGGTAATTTCTTTTGAAGATAATCTTCATCATCATCATCATCATCATCAAGACATTCTCGATCATAGTACATTGAGCTTGATTACCTGAAACTTAAAAGGTACACGGGATAGAATTATAGGGTTTCTAGGGTTTGCAACTGTGATTATCTCTAAGCTGTTCATTGTACTCCATGCTGTGCTATGGATTCAGTTGGCTATATCTCTCGCTTATCACGCAATACCACAGTAAACTTTCATAAAAGAAAGAGATATCATTGCATTAGTGAAAAACAGATAAGAGAGTCTCACTGCTCGGAGGAATCCAGGTGACTTGCAACGGCACATTTTCTGCGCCGTAAGAGATTAGAAGGTGGATGGATTGAGACAGGGGTGGGATGGGGAGAATCTTAATAGTCAGTGTGTATTAAGAGTACACTACAAAGTCACAGACTTCTCACTCCAACAGCAGCAGCTGGCAACATAGATAATAAGCAACTGCAGGTAAACGTGGGCTGAAACAGAAATTGTTTTCCCGATGTTACGTACAAACTATGACAGTCAACACTGACTTTGATTAACCATACAAATAAATAAATACATATCAGGAATGGAAGGGGTATGTTTTCTGCCAGCAATGTTGATCGTAAACCTCCCCACTCAATGCCTGTGCTGCTTCTCAATGGTATTCAGGCAAATTATATTGTAATCCTGTACTTTGTTTGCTGTAGTGGTTGTAAATTGTGTATTTTGTTTAAATTCATATCTTACATTGCCTTACATCAATACTGCATTTGCATTTTGCACCCATCCACTCAACATTGTTATTTACCTACATTTACTGCCATGACAGTATTATTTTATTTGGAGTTACTGAGGTTTAAGGAAGATGTTACAATATAATGATCACACCTGACTGGCCACTAGTGGGTTAACATTTCAGCCATTTAGACATAAAGATCAACAAGAAATGATGTGATAATTCTTACCCACAAGCAAGATGAATGACCAAATAAACATATACACTCAAAATGTATATATATTGAAATAATTATATACTCATTCTACTTGCTGGTAACATTTAATATTAATCAGAATACCACCTTAACTTTCAAGAAATTGATATCTTCATGTAATTTAAGTCTATAAAAATAGAAACATTATTAATGATAGCAATGGTACTGTAGCTTAGAACTAGAAAAATGCTAGGTGCAGAAATATGAGACCAGCCCTTTAAATTCATCATAGCGCTTTAGTACACCGGTAATAATGAAAGCAACAGACATGGTTAAAACTGCAGACCTCACTACGTCTTTCTGGAACAATTAGGTGCATGGTAATGAATAATTCAGCAAGTTATAGTACTGCAGGGGCTCCCCTTTCTGCCTCCGCAGTCCTAGCTTTTATTTCTCTCTCTCTCTCTCTCGCTCTCTTTCCTTTTTTTTTCCGGAAAGGAGATCTCTCAGCTTTGTAGCTGGAAACCACCAGAGACATCTTCTGTGTGCTTAGTATGCAGCTGGTCTTTCTGCAGGATTTTGTGGAAGACCCCATTCGGGGCGTCTCTGCTCACTTACGCAAGCAGGAGATTGGAGATGCATCGAGCAGCAGTCACGCACAACCACGCGTCAGCAGGGCTCTCCTACGTTCTTGCTCTTATCTCTCTCCTTTTGCTTCCTGTGGGTAATCGTGTATAAAGAGAGTCTGTGGGCCGTCACTGTGCTGTATATAGAACAGATAAATTGGGTATTTGTGACATCACAGAAAAATCACTGATGGAAAAAATTGGAAAAAAAAAAGATTGAAATGCCAAGTCGTGACAAGGAAAGCACTCAGGGAAAAAGGGTCGAGTAAAGAATGAAGAGAGGATGGGAAGAGAAGCCGCAGCAGGACAAACCAAGCTTTACTTTACTGGCAATTTCAATTTCATTCGTGTAAAATGAAAGTCACCGTGACCTTCCCTGAGAAAAGAAAAAACAATTGAAGGAACGGAATCAAGAATGTAAAATACAAACTACTCGAATCCTGAAACGTCACTCAATGCCTCGGTCGAATACAAAACAGACAAACAAAGACAATTCAGAGGAATCTGGTTTCACTCACAATGCACCGCCAGAGCCCTAATTAGGTGTTTGCATCACAATTGTTCTGTCATGGTTAATCTCAGACTCAGGGCTAGACTCAACTCAAAAGCTTTGACCCTGTTTTATAAATGGCAGAAAGTGGCTTCTAACAATAAATTAAGCTGCGATAGGGTACGGATTTGTACTTTGTGGGCAGGTACACATTTTGATTTGTTCTAGCCCCAAGTAGTACAAACAGTATTCTTCTTTACAATGTTTGGTGGTTTACCAAAGCTATTTGACCAACTCTAATTGTTAAGAGGTGGTCACAACGTAGGCAGCAAGGTTTAGCCCATTCCAATCTACCAGCAATTAGACCAAGCTGTACTGTATATAAATATGTACTTAGTTTTGTTTTCCACCACCTCCCAACCCAATTCTATCAATATTTCATCCTATAGGGGATGTCACTGGTCACCCATTAGCTGACCTCTGTGACCCGTAAGTGCTCTTGGAGGTCACAGTATAACTGAGGACCACAAAGCAAGTTTCTGGGTCTTAAACATCCCTTATATGTCACCAATGTAGTTTTTTAATTCTTTTAATGTTTTTGATTGAACAAGTACAGGTGCCCTACTGGACAGGGAGGTTGTATATTGAATATCTGCAGTACTGGATTAAAAGGAATTGTTTGTAAACTGGAGTACATGCCTCATGGCTGACAATACAACACACTTTGTTCGTCTGACTTTCTGGAAAGGTTAAGACACATGCAAGACCCTTGTAAAGGCACGGAAAAGTTCATTTCAAATCATGCTGCTGACATTTATTGCTCTTGAGATCACTTCTGTTTATTGAGATCTTCAGCTTGTGCAAGATGTGTCACATGCTGTCTGGATGTTAGTCTGTAACTCATTCCTCACAGCTGCCATTAAACAGAAAAGTCTGCTTTCACTGGGAATCTCTAACTAGCTGTTGAATATTGTGCCTTGGGGTGGTGTATCATGCCAGCAGATCCCAAAGCCTGCTGTACACTGATTAATCCTAGAGAGAAGACATAAAGGTTCCAGGTGACTGAAATAAGTTGAGACAGGTTGAGCCATTACCAGTAACTTTGGCCGAAACCTCTACAACTACTGCTTCTTGATCGGATGAATCTGCTATCTCAAAAACATTGTGGTTTAAAAAAGTATAGTTTAATAAATAATTTCTTCACACCGGTGAGCCTGATCCAACCCAAACGAGAGTCAGAGCTGCGAGCCGAACACGTGCCGTCAACATTCACGACATTGCAAAGTGAGGGCTTGTACCACACCACCACAATAACAACATGGCGCAAAGCTGGGATGTCTGATGCAGTGGCACAAAGGGTGCAGGACAAAAATCATTTCACCTCCTTCACAAAGTCCGGAGCTCCATCTCACAGAGAACCTCTGAGATTAAATGGAAGAGCCAACTCCTCTAGTCACATTCAAAATTGTTCCTTTGATGAAATAAGCTAGGTATTCCTATGGCCACCATTGAATAGTATGGAAGACGTTATCATGGCTCTGTTGACCGTGGTGACTGTTGTGTACATCTATTTTACCAAGCTCATACTAACTCTCGGCTTAAGCTCTTAGCATCAGTAGTGTTCCACAACACCAGTCTTGGAAAGTGTAACTTTTGGAAGTTCAGGCTGATTAAAATGTAAATCTGTCAGGTGCTGAAAGCGGTCATATGCATAGTGCTGTAATGCAATTTCAAATGCGGACTTTACAGAACTGATTGTATTCCAAGGAGTTATTTGCTGAAGGAAGCTGGGAGAATGTAGCTCTTGAAAATGATTAGTGAATAAGAACATATACTTCTGCATTCTTAGTAAAACTATTATGCAACTAAATCTGGAAAAGATTTCCACATAAGTCGGGATGGTATGCTTATTTATCTCTCTGTCTATCTATCTGTCTGTCTGTTTATTTATTGCCATAACTAATCAAACACATTAATTTGTTTCCCACTTACTGCAATGGCTATAACTCTATCAATTTTGTTTACAAGGCAAACTGCCACGTTTCAGCCTTGAGCCTCGCAGACTACCAAGCATGTGGTTTCACAGTGACTCAGACGCCGCAGTCTGAGCGCCGGAGCAGTCGGTCTGACGCGAGACTGTTAACACATGGAGAATCGAGTACAGAGTAGGAGGAATCTCACGATCATCTACTGGCCACTTTGCTAGACAGCGGTTCCTGCCGGCGCAGGCCCCATTTGATGCGCACCTGTTCGACTCCAAAGTGCAGGTGCAGGAGGTGTTGACGGCAGTGGTCTCGCTTCATCGCACACATAAAAGTCCAAGAAACAGGTGGGAGGGGGAAAGCCCAGCATGCATACATTTCGGCCTCATTATCATCTATTCTGTGGATGAAAGGATTGTAGCCGTAGATAGGTACCATGCCCACAGCTTTAATTTTCATTCATTCTCATTAATTATGGTATTTATTTATTGATTTTATTTATTGTCTTCCATTCATCGTCATTCAGCTATGTGTCTTGAGCCACATGCATTTGTTGTCGAAAAATGCTTCTGTGACTTTTTTAAAGTGCAAATCTAAACATATATAATACATGCATTTATTAATGAAATTCCCAACACAACCAAGAAGAAATTTAATCCTTGCCTTGTGTCCCCTCCAGGATATAAACACCGCTGGTAAAACAGCCTTATTCCCACTATGGTTTACCCATTATAATAATAATAATGCCCTTCATACACAGAATTTAGCTTTTTAATAATAAGTGGTTATGGTGATTTCTAATGTCTTATATTAGGTGATCACATACCTCAACAAGAGGAAATTGTTGAGGTAATTGACACCACAGCTTATGATTAAAAACGTAACACTATTAAACTATCAATCATAAAATTGTGCTTTTAAACAAAACAACGCAAAAATCGCATATGCCATTGTATCGACTACTGTGTTCTGGATACATATATGCTCCCAATATAAGCATGCATGGTTTCACCTTTGTCATGATGACCTTTGACCATAGATCTGAGTGCCCTCTCTCTCCAATATGAGGATAAACCAACACTGAACCCCAAGGAGCAATACAGAAATCATTTTGTGCGTGTGTTGCTCCAGGCATTTATACAAGCTGTTAATTTGGGAATATCTTTTACTGAGAGTGGAGGAGGAAAAAGGCCTGGAGTCAGCAAAAATAATAGGATGGAAGAATTCTCTCTGGGACCTGGTAGCCAGGCAGGTGGGCTGCTTCACGTCAGAGATAGCAAATCTCACATCTCCACCAGAACCTTGAATGGTTAGACAACGGGGGCTGGAAGTCAGGGATGCCACTACAGATCTTGAGCGTTGTGTTAAAACCAGGGATGTCTCACTATCCTGCATTTAAAAGGTTAAGAAGCAGAATATACAGCAGCCCTTTTGAAATCCACAATCACAGAACTGTGTAGGTGTGCTGCGCAGGATCCCATAGACAGACTCATGATTCAATCACGACTCCGAGATCTCACAATCCACCCCACGGTGACTAATGCAGAGTCATCCATCGCAGGTGTAACGTCTGGCTCGTCTCCTCTGAGGGCGCACTGTCACAGACCTGACTCACTCTGCAACATGCCGATTATAAACATTATTTAATTACTGCACGCCGTCTTCCAGCGACTTCCAGAATGCTAGTGCTGGGATTCCGAGCAACATTTTATAATTCAAAGACAATCGCCCTTTTCAGCATAATGACAGTGTACATGCATAAATAATTACTTGAATTTCAACATGTCTGGAATCTAAAGGATTAGCCCTCCTTTCTCAACATCCGAGAAATCATAACACACAACAGAGCTTTGCCATTGTGCAATAATTGATATTGATTGCAGTAAGGGAGTAACAGTACAATTAAAAATGCAATATGGATAAAAAATAAACTATGCCACAATGCAATAGGGTACAGAATGTTAAACAATAATAAAGGCAGATCCCTCATATCCACAGTAAACACTCATCTCTATATTATGTTATTATAATAAGAACCATTATTGTTTTTTCATGTTTGCCCTCATGAATATTGTCTATTCCCTAGAGATGTTTATATGCACTTTGTCAGTACTGACGCATGTTGGAATGGTACTGGCATGTCCATTTTGCAGCCTCACAAAATCAATTGTATTAACATGCATTTTAAGGACAGATGGGAGTGTCCGATTGATTTTATTCTGTGCCGGCTCGAGTGGGTTCGAGCTTTACTGTAGCCAGGGGTCATGCAATTTCACTGCAGCCCATCCTCGCGTTATTAGTGAGTAGATGCAGAGACTGAGACTATTCAACTGTCGCAAAATGAGAAAGAGCAAAATGCACTAGTCTGGGGAGAAAAAGACATTTCTCTGCTGCACACTGAGCCCTGCCCCTCTGTCGTGTTCACAGTGCAGAGGGCTGCTCTGAATCAGAAGCCACTTGAGCTTTCAACTGTCATCCTCCACCAGTAGGGGGCCCCCTAGACTCTGCGATGGGGCCAAGCGCAGGGTGGGGCTCCGTATTTAGGTCAGCGAGTTCGTTGTTGTGAGCAACAGAGGAGCCCTTCTTGTTCTTTCTGTCTGTATGTAAAATGTAACAGGCAAATTACACACATTGACACAGTTTATATTGGCAACAATGCAGTTTATAATTGAACAGCACTTTCAATTGAGCTTAGGCAATGCAGTTAAATAGCACAGTGTTATATAACCCTTATGGATCTTTTATTTTTTTAACAGTTCAACATATACTAATAAGAAGGAATCAATGCCGTCTTAAACATTTTATTCTTGCTCTGCGTATGTGAATTATGATATATAAAAAGATAGGGAATGTTCTTATATATACAGTATATGAGCATTCTCCATATTTGTACCATTTGCAGCACAATGACATTTCCATACTTATGCTAATGTGTACTTTTATGTCCCCAGGGTCTGTGAAAAGTGGCCAAGAAAGAAAAAAAAATAAAGGAAAATGTGCGTGCAAATGGACTTAATCAAAGACATCATAATGCCATATACTCAGCAAGACAACGTACAAAAAAGCAATGCAAAACAGAATGCACAGAGTTAAAAGTGCAGTCTGTGATATGGGCCGGGTTCGTATTAGGCAGCTCAGGCAGATCTGAGGTTACGGAGTTGCTGAATTACAGCTGCAGGTTAGCTGGGGTCGCAGAGCTGGCATCGATCTGTCTCAGTGTGCAGTGCCAGTGCAGGCCACAGCGAGGACAGACACACTGAATCATACATCTCTGCAGTCGGCTGAAAAATTAAGTTTAGGTCGACTGAGGGACGGGGTATTACTGATTGAACTGGAAATCTTTTTTTACTTTTGCTCACTGACTTATTTTCCATTTTTGTGGGGGTTTTTGTGTTTAATTGGCTCATTTATTTCCAAATACCTAAACATTCAACTTGGAAGACCTCTGTAAGCATTTTGTTATCGTGTGAAGATGCAAAAAACATTTTGAAAGAATGGTTAATTAGCCCTGGGGTTGGCTGCAAATGTGTTGACAGCATTAAGTAACGGCTGCAGAATGAATGTGTTTATCGGGCCTCACATCTGCTGGAAAAGGATCAGGGCTTCCCATGTCACAGCTTTCCCTCACAAACAGTCCACCTCTGTGCTCCTCCTGCAACACAAACAACCACAAGCCAGCGTCCGAACAGTGGAGTCGAGTATAGTTTTCAGTGTGTGTTCGGTTAGTGCTGAAATGTCGAGGAATCAGAGTATGTGCTACGAAACCTCTTCAGTACCCATGATGTGAGACATCAGGAAGTAGGTACATGTTGGTCTTTTTAATTAAATACTATATTGTTAACAGTTAAAAATAATGGTTCACAACAGAGAGGGTCTAATTTAGCCTGTATGGTGGTCTGCACAATATCCTTTTTTAAACTCCTAGACAAATTACGAGATCACATTACCTTGTAGGTCAATTTATCTGAAAGAGAAAAAGGCTGAATCTGTGAAAGCGAAACCCCATAATTTCCTGATGTACTGAAACACAATATGACAGCTCAGACAGGTGTATTTGTGGATTGTGAATCTCTGCAGATACAATGCCTTATGGAATCATGCCGTACTTGCTCACCGTAATCTAACATCTGTTCTTTATTTATATGCCACTGGCCCAGACCAAATGCCTACTAGGAATCTGGCAGGAACAACCCAGGCATTCGCATACAGATGTGCACCCAAGGTAACAGCTGCCCTCGCAAAGTGATTGAACACACACGCATTTGCTTTGCTTACACTCCTTCTCCTGCGTTTCTGTGTCCTACATCATCTTGAATCCACCTCGGCCATTTTACGTACAAAATCTCTCCATACTAAGTTATGACCTCTTGACTATTTGTCAGATAAAAGTGCACTTCAGATTACCACTTCTTGATGTGTATTTATTTATCTTAAAATACAAAAATGAATCTATTCCATGACAGAGCTGTGTGTCCTTATGTATCTTTTGGCGGTATTATAATTACAAGTTCCCGTCTTCAAACTTTCGGGAAGAAAATGAAAATTCCAAGTCTTGCTCTTCCACACCGCACCACTACAAAAATGCTGGAATTGTATAAATTACAGCACATTCTTTGCCCTCTAATTAAATCCCTGCATCATGTGTCTATAAACTGCAGGGTCTTCGGTAACTAAATTCCTCGACTGTGGACATAAAAGGCCCAGCTGTTCCATTAGAAAATTGATACCAGATTGTTCTTAACCCCTAAACCACACCAACTTTTTTCATTTTCCATTTGTTAAGTGCAGACAGTAGGTTCTCTCTACTGTGGAATGTATCTGTCTTGCTTTCTTATCATCTCTCTCTCTCACTCTCTTTCCCCCTCTCCCTCTCCCTTTTTTATAGAAAGGATACATGGTTACTGAATATAAATATATTTAAATAACATAATATTAAATCATATGTACCCCTGGACAAGCTGACATTGTACTAAGGCCAAATGAAAACTTCAAAGGGGAAATAGAACAGTAGATACAATGATAGATACAGTGATTTGACCTTATCGACTCCCATGAATCTATGATGCCTTTTAGTGGATTGTACATTTTCTGTATCACATCGACTTCCCAAAAGAGGCCTCAGAAGAAATGCAGGATACATAAGTGACTGTGTCTCAACGGAAATACAATGTTATACATAGAGAAACAGAGTTTTGATTTAAACGGACTCAGCGCCTTTTTTTCTTCCTTCTACCTAAAGGAAAGTAGCCATCATATCTGAGGTGTTTATGTGTGGGCCGACATTTAAAAGCAGTTTGTTGATTTTTATTTCTTCCAGAATTAAATTCCAACAATTATCTAATATCTTTACTACTACTACTACTACTACTACTACTACTACTACTACTACTACTACTACTACCAAGGTACTTAGCAAGGTACTGTAACTATATTATTCCAGTAAAAACCCAATTGTTATTGTATAGCCAAATAGGTGATTGTATATAAAATAATGTGATATATTGTTACAAATGTAAGTTGCCTCGGATACTGCTAAGAAATATAAAAAGAATATCAGGAAAATAATGTTGCTTTACAAAGATTTAATACAATACTACAAGTCTTTCAGGCATTCAGAGTAATTAACAATGCATCCTTTGAGAAGTTTGAAATTAAATAGATTCAGCGAACACTCTCCAAAGCAACATTTGTAACAGCGAGGCAATAGTTTTATTACCTCAGATATACAATATAAAAAAAACCTCTTTTACAGTTTCTGAAAGTGACAGAAATAAATAGTTGCCATATTATTTAGTTACATTTGAAATAACATCAGCCTTGTGCAAAGCAGCCTGTGCAAAGAAAATATGATTGATGAAGGGCCTTGTTTCTCCGTTTTTCACTGAAGACCTTCTGTCTGGTTAGAGTCACTGCCTGTTTTCCCGCAGTATTCGCTAGACATCTTGGCTCCATGAAGGGTTTATGTCTAGTTTTATTGGAGTGTTTTAGGCTTCATACACTTTCTGAAAAGGAGGTTAAATAACTAGATTTTTCAAACAATTATGTCACCCTTACCTCAGAGAAAGCCTTGTTTTGTTTTTTTATGTTGGTTCTTAAATAGTTTGCGTTGTGCCTGGAAGGTATTAAGCGTTTCTGGAGCCGTGTCAAACCAGGCCCCACTTCTTTCTTTTTTGTGCTTGAGCAAGGAAAACTCACAGCTGATTGTAAGAGCTCTCTGTTCCTATAAACAAAAGACCCCCTTCTTTGAGAAGAAAGCTGAGTTTCCGGCATGAGATCATCAAGTTCAAGAAGAGGAAAAATGCTTTTTTCAAACCTAGCAGACTGCGGGGAATGAATTAGAGATTAGCTGACAGAGTCTGTCACAGCCTGGTGCGACAGGGACTGTCTCCACAGCTGTGAAACACTAACTACTGTATTTATGTACGGAAAGCTAATATTTTTAAAAGAATGTATCACATTTTTATAAACTTGGAAGGGGCCTGATTTGTTAGTCAACTTTTTATGTTTTACTGCATGCACATTTCCATTTGTTTAGCTTACTTTTTCAATGGCACTACGTTATATTAAATGTTATATTAAAGGTTGTATGTTATTGACATATTTTGTTCTATTAAACTCTGAACTCATTATACAAATATTTGTATAAGATTTACATTATAAATGCATAATAAATACATTATAAATACATTATTACAAGATTTGAGTAAGATTTTTATTTCAGGTTATTGTAAGACTGGAAAGACAATTGTAATGAAAATGTAGGATAATTCCCCCAAACTCAATTGATTAATGTAAAACAAACGTAAGGACTTATTTTCTGTATGTTTGATACACGCCAGAATAAGTGAATAGACATGCTTAGGCACACATATGTGATGTTCTTGGCTTGCAAATCTAATTGTAAAGAAAGAGCAATAACAAAACATCCTAAAAAATTGACATACAGATAACAAACATAGAAACTTACACAATGGCTAACTGACAGCTAACGACTAACAAATAGCTAATGACTTAATTTCTCCGATTTCTACATTATCGATAATATACATTTAAGGAAACAAAAGACACACGTAAGAGTGTTTTCTTATAAAAAACTAAACCGTCTTAGAGTACTTATTTTTTACCTGATGTTGGTATGTTTGAACAGTTTAAATAAATGCTGATTACCACTGTAGCCATTGCAGCTTTGTGAGGGGCTAAAACACTCTGAGACTTGATCAGAAAAACCACAACAACATCCAAAAAATCATCAACTTTCCTTTAACTCCTCTCCCGAGCAGGATTATTAATGGTGTACTGTACTCTGCCCTTTCTGTTTAGTTTCAGCCCCCACCTCCACCATCATGCAACAAATTACCCTCCCTGAGGAAGAGGCCTGTTATCTCTTCGTCTCACAGGCAGTTACTCATCCATGATCCCAGCATCTTTCTTGTGTGAAGTCCATGTCCATATACAGTTGACAGGTGTCACAGTGGAGCTATTCCAATTAGTTTTTTTATAAGAAAACACTCTTACGTGTGTCTTTTGTATCATGTTTGTAATAAGTGCCTCCCTTGTGATACACAAGAGCCCTAGAACTGTTATCTGGTTAAGCATGACAACAGGGAGAGGTGATGGAGGATTGAAAGGCATATGTCTTCAGATAAGCTGCACCACCTGCCACATATGAATATGAAAAATTACTCAAGAAAAATGCCTCCTTTAAATCCTTACTATGCAAATTTGTACCTAAACTTAGCAAATTGAGGACTAAAAAACATTGTCCAAAATGGTTTAATAGAGGTATGCAAAACATTATCAAGAGAAAGAAAATGTTGTATAGAGCATACAAAAGGGATAGAGATGAAACAAAATACAAAGAATATGTTGAGCTGCAAAGAGATCTTAAGAAAGGAATCAGGAATGCAAAGAGGGAAATAGAAAGAAACATAGCTCTTGGAGCTAAAACTAATGCAAAGAGCTTTTTTCAATATTACAACAGCAAGAGGTCAATAAAGGAGGAAGTGAAACAGATAAAGGGCAAAAATTTAGGTATCTTTGAAAATGAACAAGATGTGGCAAATGTTCTAAATGAGTATTTCACAGAGGTTTTTACAAAATAAAAAACAGATAACATGCCACAGGCACAGATAGATCAGGATAAATGAGGAGGAGCTACTAAAGGGACTAGCAGAATTAAAAACAAACAAATCACCTGGGCCAGATGGGATATTTCCAACAGTACTTAAAGAAATGAGGGAAATTATTTATAGGCCGCAAAGTCAAATATTCCAAATGACACTTAGAACAGGGGATGTGCCAACTGACTGGAAGACAGCAAATGTCATACCAATCCACAAGAAAGGGGACAAAACTGAGCCAGGAAATTACAGACCAATCAGTCTCACCTGCATCACTTGTAAAATGTTGGAAAAAATGATTAGACAGAAAATAGAGGAGCATCTTAATGAAAACCATATTCTTGGAGTAAACATGGGTTTAGACGAGGCAGATCATGTCTTACTAATTTATTCGAATTTTTTTAGATCAGGTGAAAGCATATGATATGATATCAAAAGCTTTCTGGAAATCTAAGTACAAGGTTCCACACCAAAGACTGATCCTCAAATTGGAAGCTGTAGGCATTCAGGGTAACGTAAGTAGATGGATTATGAACTGGTTGATGTATAGGAAACAGAGGGTGTTGATTAGAGGAGTTGCTTCTAACTGGAGTGAGGTTGTTAGTGGAGATCCACAGGGATCAGTACTAGGGCCTTTGCTTTTTCTAATCTATATTAATGATCTGGACTCTGGGATAGTTAGCAAACTTGTCAAATTTGCAGATGATACTAAAATAAGTGACTCAGCAGATACAATCTCGGCAGCACAGGCTATTCAGAGGGACTTAGATAATATTCAGTTGTGGGCGACACCTGGCAGATGAAATTCAATGTGGACAAGTGCAAGGTATTACATGCAGGTAACAAAAATGTCCACTATAATTACACTATGGGAGGAATAGAACTAGATGAAGTAACACATGAGAAAGACATAGGAGTAGTTTGTGGACTCCTCACTTTCTCCATCCAAACAATGTGGGGGAGCAATAAAAAAGGCAAACAAAATGTTAGAGTATATTGTCAAAAGTGTAGAATTGAGAACAAGGGCAGTGATGTTCAGACTGTACAATGCACTAGTTAGAGCTCATCTGGATACTGTGTACAGTTCTGGGCTCCACACTTCAAGAAAGATATCGCTGCTCTAGAGGCAGTTCAGAGGAGAGCAACCAGACTTATTCCAGGTCTGAAGGGAATGTCCTACTGAGAGACTGAGGAACTGAACCTTTTCACCCTGGAACAGAGGAGACTACGTGGGGACTTGATCCAAGTCTTCAAAATCATGAAAGGCATCGACCACATCAAACCAGAGGAGCTTTTCCAGATCAGCAGGGACACACGAACCCGGGGACACAAATGGAAATTGGGCTTCAAGGCATTCAAGACAGAAAACAGGGGACACTTCTTCACACAGAGAGGCGTCACAATCTGAACAAACTCCCCAGCGATGTGGCTGAAGAGACAATTTGGGAACATTCAAAAACAGACTGGATAGGATCCTTGGATCACTTAGTTATTAATGGACACCAAACGAGCACAATGGGTCGAATGGCCTCCTTTCGATTCGACACTTTCTTATGTTCTTATGTTCTAAATGTTGGCAAAAGTATATTTTCACAAGACCACCCTTCTCTGAAGGGACCTGCATTTTCCTCCAGCTCTGCTATAGCTACTCTCCTTAACTGCATTTATTGCTTATAATTGCATTATATTTGAGTTCCCTTCTATAGGCTGCCATGTGACATCTCTAAAACCATGTGACTATTAATGTGGTTTGACTGGCGATGATTCAATTGCTCAGCACAGATCTCGCCCTCTGATCCGAGTTTGTCAGCTCTGAGAGGTATAATGTTTCTTATTTTCTTTGCAGGTTCAGGATGGTGAAAATGTCAGGTCATTTTTCACCCAATATTTAGTTGTTGTTGTTGTTGAATGTGGCAGTTCAATAAATAAATAAGCAGTTCAGTTGAATCTAAAGTTGATCAATTTAAAGCTAATTTGAATTAATCAATTTTATATTTTACACTTAATCCCATGTAAAGAGAAAGCCTTTTTTTACATTAAACATAGGCATTTTATATTTCAGCATCAACCTTCAAATAGATTGGTTATAGTAAGACTATAATTACCCAGAATTATTAAGACAGTTTATAATTAGCTGGTCGCTGATGTTCTGAATACTTAATTATTCTATAGATGTTTTTCACTACTGCTATTTCATTGGCATCTTGCAAGCTTTCAACCTGAAAACCATGTCTGTCAATCAGTGCAGCTAACCTGTACGGTTAGCAGGGCCTCAGTGATAGTAAATATGAGGAACGTCATGGCAGTGTCTTGGGAATCCTGCTGTCGATACTGCTGGGGAGATATAAGGAGCCCGTTCAAGAACAGCAGAATCAATTTGCACATCCCTGTTTCACTGTGAGGTCATTAGCGCAACTGTGAGAGAACTGTGTATAGAAAAGACCAGTCCTATAGCGTGAAAACGAAGAATGGCAGTGCCTTGTGGTGAAGCTGTAAAGTGAATAGTGAATGAGTTAGGTCAGTAGAAATCAGGGACAGATACAGAGTGCAAGCCCCCCCTGTGAAGTTCTTTGCGTTTAAATCCATTGCTGAATATACTAAAATATCTATCCGACACAACTGTATTACAGGGAATAGATGTACTGATAAAATGTTTCTATTTAAGAATGTGATTTTCATCTTTATTACACCACACATCAGCACACACACATATGCACACTAAGTAGCAAAGTCACACACACAAACTGTGCAAATCGATTAAAAATAAAGGAGCAATCGTTTATGTACTGCAATAGCAAAGTATTTAATCGTGACTGTTAATATTAAAAACAGTAACCTCTTTCTGTTTTCTATTCCATTGATTTAGGTTTTCTATGCTGTGCTGGCACAAGCCGGCAGAGAGCGATTTGCTTTCTTGTCTGTATCAGCAAATTTATGAGACTATTCCAGACACAGATCAATAGACAAAAATGCACTCAGTTCAGACTAGCAATTGGGTCTTGCCTACTCTATCACTGTCCTGCAGCACATTCGGTTAAATAGTACATCCACCTCTTTAAAAATTAAAGCACAAAAAAAATGTTTTATCAGTGTTTAGAGAAGACATTTTGACTTTCAAATTAATGGGGTAAAGGAAGTCATTTTCCAGTTTCATTACTCAGTACATCCTAAGGATTATGAAGGTGAGGTGAGGAATGATAAAACTTCATGACATGAGAATCAATATTATTATTTTGAGAAATGATTTAGGGTACATAGGGTTAAGTTGACAGTTCGATAGAAGGTTGGAAGTATTTACCAAACCAGTGGATAAGTGTTTATTTGTAAAAGTCACACCATACAATGACATCATGCAAGAAACATAAGATATTCCTCCTTGAAGAGACCTACAAGAATTTGATCTCAGTTTAAGCTGTCCTTTATCTGGTGGCTTCCAATAATATAAATGCTGTTCTCTCAAGCACGTTCTAAAGCATATTAAGCTGTTAAAGTGTTGAATGTGTTACACCATTGTTGCTCCTTCAGATAATAAGTAGAATAACTCACTCATGTTTTATTGTAGATGTTAAACAGCATTTTGACAGTCTCTAGCTATTTGCTGTTGTTGTTGATTTGTTTGTTCATTGCTTTGTGTGTCCATTACACTATTTTTTGTAGCTGGACTGCTGACTCTAGGCTTTTGTTTGTGTGTATTCCTCTCCTCAAGTTTTCAAAACACCTCTTTCTGTCATACTCGCTTCTCCAGGCTGTCTCCAAGAGATTACTTTTGTTACACAAATGTAAAGAGCCACAGGGCAAACACTGTGCTTTGCATGCCGTCAGTATAGCATGCAACCTTCCAGCGGTAGCCCGAACTCAAGCCGCACTTCCCAGACATCGCAGGCGAGGGTACGGCATCGTGCGAGAGAGCGTTGTCAGGCGCTGGCAACGGTTTCACCCTGATTGAAGTGGTGTGACAGGCCGCGATCCTGACATTCCCAGGAAACATCATCCAGAGTCATACTGTGCCTTTTGCTGGCTGTCATGATAGCAGATTTGTTTTACAGGCGGTTATGGCGTGGGCTCGGTGTGTCCATGTTGGTATTGATCACCTAACCGTGTAGAAATGCATGATGCTTATGTTTGATGTTTTTGTATGTTTAAAATATAAGGGATGCATTTTTAGTCTAATCCACGTGTATTTTATATTTTATACGTGGGTAAGTTCATTTGTACATTATACGTTCAATCTGAAAGAAAAAATATATGGATCTTGGACAAAAAGATATTTAAAATATATCCCATTTATCCTATGTAATAAAATATTACATTATTACACAGATATCCCTCAGACTTGCCAGGGTTTGATCAACCACACTCGCTGTGTGGTCCCTGACCCTACATGAACAAGTCCAGACAGCACTTGGGCAAAATCAGCACTTAACACTTAAAGGTATCTACTGTCTACTAGCTACTGTGTCTACAGCTTAGATTGAATTCTGCCTTTTTTCGCATCAAGACTTTTAAAAGTTGTTTAATGGCTGTACCGTCTACTGGAACCTTTTCAGCTTGCATGCAAAAACGGACATGCACACGCAACGGGAAACTAGAAATACAGAATATGCGCATTTGTTAACTGGCCTTGATTTAAAGGTGCTTGTCAAAGTTGCGTGCTTCTGTGTTTTCAGCTGTTTTTCTGGAATCTAAATTCTGCGCAGAATGAGTTCAGCTGGTGCCAGACTGAAGCTGCTGACTGGCCGTTAGGATTACTTTAACATGTGCCGTTGACATTTACCTCACATGGGGGGCCCACGCATTAAAGACCTTGACAACGCCTGATGTTTTACACCTGCTGCCGGATTAAGTCCACACTTAATACAGTCAGAATACAACAAGCTCTATAAAACAGTGTCCACGACTGAGCCTGTTTGGTTATGATGTTTAACCGGGAAGTTCAAAAGTCTGTATTGTAGAGTTGTGTTGTGTTAGATAAGTAATATCTCCTGCTGGAGGTATTGTCGGCCATGTACTTATTCAGCAAGATATTTTGATCTGTCACAGCCCCCAGTGCACTGGAGTTTCTCCTCAAAATTGTGGGAAGGCTATGTATAAGCAAAACAGAAATAGGATGCTATTGTGTGGCCCAAACATCCACTAGAAATACAACTGGCTATATTTAACTCTAAATGAACAAGATGTGTGTGTGCCCATTTCTGCTTTGGGGCAAATACCAGTGCAAGGACTGAGGTTCGTAGAACACTTGTCTCTGCTGCCCACAAAGTCCCTCGGCTATCTTCTGGACGTACTGTAAATAAAATGTCCAGTTTAACTCGGAGAGGAAGCATCCACACAAAGTCTCGGATTGAGATTTGAAATAAACGTGGATTACTTAACGTTTTGTAGAAAAATAATAATTACAGCAAACAGATCTGAAAGACTCACCGTTGTTTAGAAATGAAAGCTGTTCATTCCCCAGACATTATGTCAGACCACTTATGTGTGTGTCTCAGCATCTATTTTTGTTAATTCAGTCCTCCTGAAACAAGGTATATTCATGCTGAAATAGTTATTTGGCCACACGTTACAATAATGGACACAGATTCAAATGAATTCTGGGTTTGGGGTTGGGGCTCAAACACATGTGATCGACAGTAGAACTCAGTGGAAGTTAATGAGACATTCTTTAATTATTCCTGTGGGATTCATACATTAATTTGTGAAGGATTGGTGCCCATTATTGTAAAGTGTTACCCTTTTTTCATACTTTGAAATAAAAGTTTAGTTTGGTGTGTTTAGTAGAGCTAACAAACCCTTTACTCACAGCTTGTTCTCTTCCCCTGCAGCTCGGCCTGCTCTTACATAATGACTTTTCACCAGGTGGCAGGGGAACCAGGTGTTTTAAATAGCTGCTGGCTGGAGGCAGGGCGTTGCCTCATCTAGTGCAGGTATGTCTGTGTGAGAGCTCAAACAAAGAACACTTGTGTAATTAATTAAACACACACAAAAAAGGTTAATCAAATAATCAAACCAAACAATACCTCCAATACTTTTAAAGAAACCAAAAAGTAAAAACTAAAATAAACTAAAGTGAAAAGCAAATTGTGCTCTGGCACTTTTTCGTGACCTTTACATTAACTAGGAAACCTATCTTAAACTGTCACATTTTACTGCCGGCAATATACCGAAATCTTACGTTTTTCTCAACTGGTTTTTTGTCCCGCAATCTCTTACCTCTCGGAGCTGAACATTTCTCACATGGTTTCCTAAGTCCTTACAGTCTTATCAAAAGCTTTGTCCACCCGACCTCCTGGTTTATTGAGCATTCTACGCATTTGTGACATTTTCCCACCTCAGCAAAGAGTTCTTAAACTGACAATCACATCAGCTTCTAATATACACTGCTTTGCTGTTTCCTTTGACAAAGACAGATGGGGAAATTAAATCAGGAGCAAGTCGAGTATTGGTTAGCAAAGGATTGGTTGCGAGATGTTGTCAGAAGACAGGACATCGGTTGCACTTATTTTTTGACTGATTGTTGTCTGCAGTTCATTATACGAAACATTGTACTTTCATGACATTTCCACTAAGTCTCGCTTTACTTATGGATGGTGTAACGGGTTGGGGGGCCCTGTCACAAGAAAGGGCTGTATGTAGGCGGGGTCTGGTCTTAAAACACCCAGTAGGGATGCAGGAAGAGGGTACAAAACAGGCTTGCTGTGGTTTTATTGCTTCCCTTAATGGCAGGCACAGTGTCAAAAAGCAAAACAAAACCTAGCTCTGTCCGAGCACTAACTAAACGGAAACAATCCCTAACTACAAAACAAACACTAACAATAACAGTAAATGCCCGGGTCGATAGAGCCGAACACCGGGCACACAGAAGCATAAAGGGATAAGGCAGGTTCGTAGTCACAGTCCGTAATCAAAGTTCGTTACTGGTGGGGGGTTGTCAGACAGTCTGGGGTTCAAGAGGGAGAATGGTCCAGGTCCAGAAAAAGGGTCATAAGCCAGTGAATCCATCAACTGTGAGCTTTACCCTTCTTTCTCCTGCTCTTCCACTCTCTCGCTCTCGCCTCTCGCCTCTTGCCTCTCGCCCTCCTGTGCACCTTGCTACCCCAGCCAAGCATGCACACACTGGTTCGCTTCCTTCTTCCTTTTACAGGGGAAGTGGTAGGCGGGGCTATGGCCATCAGGAGCTCTGCTGGCTTCTGGGGTTTGGAGTCCTAGAGGAGATGTTTTATAGTCTCCTCCACTGAAAGACCCCCCCTGACCACAGCCTTGCCTCTCACACTGCCACAATGGTCATTATGGACATACAATCAGTATATTTTATGTCCTTTCATTAGTTCAGTTTCTGAAAGCGGTCGGGCTGAGTGAAGTGTATTTATTGTATCAAAACCAGTACAGTATAAAAGGCCCCATCTTTGACCGGATTTCACTGCTGTTATCTGGAACAAACTGGATACCTTGGTAATTTAATGAAAAATTGAATTTACTGAACTGGGTCATTACATTTTTGAATTGCACATCAATTGACTGTATAATACGAAAAATCGAAGGTGTATTGTGATTTTTTCTCTGTGGTGGGAGGAAAATGCTAAACAAATAGCCTTTTTGTATTATTATTCCATATACAATAAAAACAATTAAATCCATGGAGTCTGTCCAAGCTGTGGTATCTAAACAATATTCTTACATATTAACAGTGATATATCAGCAGTAATGATAAGCCAGGTAGACCGATATCTTTGTTTAATTGTGAGCACTTTCAAAGTGCCGCAAGTCCGAATATAAAGCAATTAAGGCTGAATTTGGGTTGACACTGGCTGCTCTCTCTTACTATTATCAAGCAATATTTACTGATGTTGTGGTGCATTTAAACGTCACATCTGAGTGTCCTGTTCAGGTACAGAGGAGATGCTTTGTGTAAGCTGATTAAATGCTTAAATATAGAATGACACAATATGTGTACAATTGTATTTGTCTGCAGTTATTGGGAATGGGATTATTCTGAAACGTACTGTACTGTACTGAGTGTGCATTATACTCTCTCTGCAGCCTGGCTAAATGCTCTGAGGTGGTGCTCAACTTGAAAGAGAACAAACACAACAGCACAACACAAATGAAGCAGAGATTTATAGGCTCCAACATGCTGACATACTACACTGTGTACAGAGTGGGAAGAGAGGTGTGTGTGCTGGTGGTTCAGTAGTAGTGATCTGCAAGCTCACACAGCAGCAAAAGCATCCGAGTGTGATTCACAGGTCCTCAGGCAGCGCGAGAGGATCGCTTCTGGCAGCCCCCGCCTGTGTCGGCCGTGCTCCCTTCCCTTGTCATGCATCACAGAGGCAGTCAGGCGTGTCCCACACATGCCTGTCCGCTCTGCTCCACACTCTGTATGCTCGACAGTGAGCGCTGTGCCGACACAGAGACAGCTTGATAAGGCCCGTGATGGAAGCACTCCTTTCAAGGTACTTAAGAGCTCTTTATGTGATGGAGTCTATTACTCTGTTTAATATGCGTCTCGTGACAGCACCGATAATGTTGTTTTCCAAGGAGGCAGCGGGAAACGTTGCCTCACGGAAACACAGCGATGGATGGCAAGAAGCGAGGGCAGCACTGGAGAAACAATCACGACGTGCTAGGAAAGCACTGTGGATTCAAACTCTCAAACAGTTCCTTCACCAATCAAATCCACCAACCTGATCTATTTTGATTTGTGTTGTTTGAGCCATTATTAGAAAATGTACCAATAACAACATAAACAAGTGCTATTGCCCTCCCTGGTTGTGCAATCATATCTGCTGAGCAAAAGCTTTTTAAATTCCTATGTAACTTGCCTCACATTTCACCGAAAGAATATCTGTAATCTATTGCTCTTCGTTACATATGGCTGCCTTGACTTAAAATCACTGTGTATAATCAAAAATCAAATATCATTGTGACAAATCTCGAGAACAAAGTGTCATAAAATAATGAAGCACTTAATATTTGCATATAAATAAATAGATCATACAATTATTCAAGAATCACATACCTATATGAATATATATATATATATATATATATATATATATATATATATATATATATATTTATAGCGAATCAAAAGGCAGTACAGAGGCTTAAAGTATACAAATTCTGGTTTTGAGAAGTGGTTATAGTAAATTTGACAACTTCACATTTTTGTGGTTTGTTTCTTAAGTTTTTTTCAATGTTCTCCCAGAGTTTTGGAGATAAAAGGACAGATAATCCCATAAAATTGCAGGTGAAAGTTTATATTGTTAAACTGAATCTTAATTTTATTACTTCCTCTTCTTGGTAGCTTTGTCATACATTTTTGATGTCTAGTTTTCTTTTGCAAGTCTTCCCATTTTCAAATTAAAGCTGAGAAGACGAATTCATCAAAACCGTCCTCTATAGCTCGCTGTAAAGCAGACCAAACGGAAACCAAAACATCACGTTTAAATTAATACTGCAATTTCTAGACATGGTGAGTCTTTCAAAAGCAATTAGAGAAATGATGCTAATTGTAGCATCCAGTTCATTTAATTGTTTCAAATGGAAGTGGATGAAGCCAAGTCGCTTTGAGATGCTAATAATCATTACGTTAATGCAGAACAGTACAAAAGAGACCCAGTGATTTGCAGTACAATCACAGCGTACGTATCTACAGTATCCAAACCCAGCACTTTTCTAACTGCATGCAACTAACACAGAGTGCAGATATAGTATTTTAAACAAAAACTAAACAAAGTAAAACAGTGCTATGTTTGTGAGCCACACAAACCCTTAGTATTAAATCAAGAGCCATGACAGAAGCTACCAAGCATTATAGGTATCACTTTATGAACAGTTGTTGACTCCTAGACTTGGAGATAAAGGTGGAGAAAAAGCCCCACAGGTAGGAGAGTGAAGAGGGGGGACGGGCCAGCCAGTCTGGAGGGGTGTAGGGGGAGATGAGGGTCTGGAGATGAGGTAGATGATTACAGTCTAGTCCAGACAGTAGTAAGTCATTTTGTTTACAACACTAGGACCAGTAGAGGACATTGGCCCCGTCTTAGACCACTTTTGTTTCCTACAAGATACCCAACACCAGCTGATGTCCAGTTTCTCCCCGATATTCCACATGTAGGTGATTCCAATCATATGGTTGTGCAAACGATTCCAAGCATGAGCTGATCCCTGAGTGAAAGGGGCTCCCTTGTGCTCCTTGTAAATCTCCTTAAAGTAAGCTGCTGTTAATGCCCTTGTGTGCTATTTAAAGAACTGACTTTGAAGTGGCATCCACTGGGTTGGAATACCAATTCTGTTCCTTTTAATATTGTAATGGCTTCAATTAGATCCCCATTCAAATTTAGACTCCTTCAGAGACAGAGGTTCAGTTCTTATCATCGACTGTGCCCTCTAATGACACAGTGTAGGTCCAGTTAGCTTTCATCTCAGGTGTCCACATATCTATTGGGCAGTGGAGCAGAAACTGGGTGTGACGAGTACACCATTTCATTGTATCATGAGCAAGTCTGACCATTTTACTTTAATCTAGGTTAATGCTGTAGTCAAAAGAATTCAGCCTCTATCTGAAACAACATTAACAGCAGTTCACCCAGTTTAATTATTGTTCAATAAATTATACTTATTCATCCGTGATAATTGTATTGAATATTGATTCAGCCACTTGAAACATTGTGAATATATATTGATAAAGACACCACCCAGTCTGGCTGACTTATTAGATGTAATATACTTATTTGACTCCACTCTCTTCGTTTCCTGTCACCTGCTTATAACACATTCAAATTTACACACAAAAACATGAACTTTAACTGTAAAAAGCGTCATTAATGTATTAGATTTCTTCTCCTCATTAATCACCAAAATATAATCAGTCTTCTTTATGTGGCTGATAAATGTCTCCTCTCAATGAAAGACACATCTTCTGTAAGTTGCTTTTGGCGTGGGTAGCATTGCTTTTTACCCTTGTTTTTCATGCTCCTAATTCCCTTCCTGACTCCTGAATGCATTGCTGTGTAATCTTATCATTTAACACAAAAAACGGAGGCTTCGTAGTGCAGCTCTGAGTGCAGAGGAGTCTTACAAGCACAGCTGATGTTCCCCCCTCCAGTATGGTTCAGGATCAAAACACTTTACAGAGAAAGATTAATCCTTTGAGTGGATTAAATATGGTTTGAGGACCATAGGCCAACTCCGTATTTGTCAAAGGGGACCTTTTATTCTCAGTTCATAAATTCGAGGCACACAAAAGGCCATATGGTCCTGAAAAAGGCTTGATCCGTTCTGTTCCGTTCATAATTATGATTAAAATGATACTGGTGTGGAGGATGCTGGAGAATAATGCATGTGTAGCACTTTATTTGTAAACTCTGTATTTACTACGACCTTGTAAATGCATTTGGCTTGTAAATTGGTTTTCTTATATTGGACAGTGAGCTCTAATCAATATAGCGTATTGCTTGAGTGCAATATAAACACATCTTTATACAAGGGTTATTTTTTAATCCATATTAAAGTGAAAAAGTGGATTAGAATAACTAGTGCAAGGAGCTTAAATTTTAATCTAGGATTTTCATACCTATAAACCTAGTTTGTGTTGGAAATTGGAGAAAGGGGTCAATGTAGAATAAAAAGTCTAATTGCACTCTTTATGTGATACAATTGTGTTTGACATAAATGTTCAAACATAACAGTAATGGAAAGCACTTTTATTTCAGAAGGGACAATAAATTAGACCCTTAAGAACTAGTGAAATAAAGTAATTTCACTGTTCTTCTTACAAATCATTACCAATTAATCCCCCTGAGATTTTGAGTACAAGAGTCAGACATTTTTACCCAAACAATTACAAAATAAATAGATTTTCGTTCAACTCATCTATGATTTAATGGGGAAGTAAAATTACAATTATGTTTTTTAATTAGTTGGTATAATCAAAACACATGAAGGCCTTTCATTTTAATGAACTAACTATGGATAAATTACCACTGCAAGGCACGATTTCAAATGCAAAACGAGAACAGAGTATACATTTGTCACAGAGAAAATGGAAGTTAGAACTAGCTGTTCAATTAAACAATAAACACCCTTAAATAATTCATTTTCCGATATTGTATTTGTTAAGATATCATTAAACAATTAAATTAAATTAAAATAAAAAGATGAATTAATATATCTTCAACACACCAATTAGCAAATATATCAAATACAAAATTTACTATACAGTGAATTAAACACAGCACATTTTATGTACAAGATAAAATAAATTAAAACAAGCCTACATGTTGTGGCTACCCAAAGAAACAACTACCAAACAGACACACACACACACACACACTCAGGGAAATATCTGCCTACAGAAATAAACACCAATAATAATTTCCCACAATGACAGTATCGACACTTTGCTATTTAAGAGCGCATTCCCTCAGGTGAAAGAGAGCAGTTTGTGGTAATTGTTGGGACCCTGGAAGACTCACTACATCACATAAATGCCTAGACGGGGATAATTACACTTTAATTCGGTATTACGTTCGATATTTCATAACCGTTTTCTGGTACACTGTAGGGAATTTAATCTCAGCTCCAGTATATTATCGGATGTTGATGTTTTTTTTTCTCCCTGCAAAATAATACATCTATAAATACATACATAAACATGCATAATCCTTTCACAGCTTTGGGAATGGGTTGAAAATAGCAAGAGCTCACCAACTGGGAGTGACTTATCAATAGGAAGTCCCATCTCATGCTGATTAGCCTATTGCTGAGGAAGACCTGCACAAACTGCACTGTCGGTGTCATTTATAACAGACAGCTGCAATTCAGTTAATGCCATATTGATTTCCCTACCATAGAATTACCTTATGTTGGCAATTTCCAAAGCATTTATTCCCAATGATGTCTTTTCCTCACTAAAACTGGTCAGCAATTAAAAGACAACAACTATGTTGGGGTTTCAGTTTCATCATCCTTAAAGATGGCTTACAGATCTCTAGGTCGCCTAGAAGCAGAAAATTAAATGCTAGTGCTAAAATAAAAAGGCAATCTATTCATTTTAATATCCCTTTTGAATTATTTTGTGTCCGTTCTGGAGCGTGTCTTTGAATGATTTAGAAATGCTCTAGAGGCAGTTCAGAGGAGAGCAACCAGACTTAAGGGAATGTCCTACTGAGAGACTGAGGAACTGAACCTTTTCACCCTGGATCAGAGGAGACTACGTGGGGACTTGATTCAAGTCTTCAAAATCATGAAAGGCATCGACCACATCAAACCAGAGGAGCTTTTCCAGATCAGCAGGGACACACGCACCCGGGGACACAAATGGAAATTGGGCTACAAGGCATTCAAGACAGAAAACAGGAGACACTTCTTCACACAGAGAGGCATCACAATCTGAACAAACTCCCCAGCAATGTGGCTGAAGAGACAATTCGGGAACATTAAAAAACAGACTGGATAGGATCCTTGGATCACATAGTTATTAATGGACACTAAACGAGCACGATGGGGCGAATGGCCTCCACCCGATTGGACACTTTCTTATGATCTTATATTTCTAAAAATGGCAAGGTGACTGTACACATTTGTCATTTACTTTGAAGAGTTTTCACAGTTATGTTTCACTAAGCCTTAAAGTCAATATATAGAGATTTAGAAATTAAACCAAAGCTAAGTTACCTAATGAGGCCTTCAGGACAGACATCACAATTTTGAAATATGCAGTTATCTTGTTCCTCCCTGAGGATCCTCTCCAGACCCATGAGCACGAGAAAACAAAAACAAAAAACATTTAATTCAGCTTTTAATCAGAAGTAATATTATTATTCATTATGCCAGCACACAGGAAGCCTGCTTGCATATGAGTATGCTGTCCTTCCCTTGGGCCTCTCTCTAGCTCCTTGCACTTTCTCCTAGTGCATGGACGTCGTGTTAGCCCCCCTGTGCCATCAGGGGGTCTGTGTCCTCAAAGACAGAGACAACTGGCTGGTGTGTTCACACTCCAGGAAACCGGTCTTCGACTGCCTCCTCAACATTGGGCCTATGGGTCAACCAAGAGCAGAGCTGTCATGTGTCAAAGCAGCAGGTGTAGTTCCTCGGACTACACCTCGATTCAGTTGCCATGCTTGCCTCCTCCAGAGAAAGTTGTATCGATCTTCCCTTGCCTTCTGGCCTCTCCCTCGTAAGAAACATAAGAAATAGAAGAAAGTGTCCAATTGAGAGGAGGCCATTCACCCCATCGTACTCGTTTGGTTTCCATTAATAACTACGTGATTCAAGGATCTTATCCAGTCTGTTTTTGAATGTTCCCAAATTGTCTCTTCAGCCACATCGCTGGGGAGTTTGTTCAGATTCTGTGTGAAGAAGTGTCTCCTGTTTTCTGTCTTGAATACCTTGAAGCCCAATTTCCATTTGTGTCCCCGGGTGCGTGTGTCCCTGCTGATCTGGAAAAGCTCCTCTGGTTTGATGTGGTCGATGCCTTTCATGATTTTGAAGACTTGGATCAAGTCCCCACGTAGTCTCCTCTGTTCCAGGGTGAAAAGGTTCAGTTCCTCAGTCTCTCAGTAGGACATTCCCTTCAGACCTGGAATAAGTCTGGTTGCTCTCCTCTGAACTGCCTCTAGAGCAGCGATATCTTTCTTGAAGTGTGGAGCCCAGAACTGTCCACAGTATCCAGATGAGCTCTAACTAGTGCATTGTACAGTCTGAACATCACTGCCCTTGTTCTCAATTCTACACTTTTGACAATATACCCTTCCAGTCGAGAGGGAGCGCGACGGTGTCCTTTTGCCAGGCACTGCTGGGCCTTCTTACGGATGCATAGCAGACCCTGCCCTTCAGCTTCCGATTTTGCTTTCGCCCGTCCAGTGTTGTTTTATTTATCAGTACAGCCAGGCCTCTTAGCCCTACTCTGGTGGGTTATGGTTGGTGTGCAGGTCCCTGTTGGTTCCCTGCCCCCCTTTTTTCATTACTTTCATTACAAAATTATTACTGGTTTGAATTGAGACAAAAAAAAAAATGTGTTTGGCCTCTGGGCAGGCTTCTTTACCAGTGAACTGCTGGCCTTCCTTTGCAATGGCTTGATTATACAGAAACCCCTCCCCTTTTGGGTAGTATCATCGACTCACAATATAGCATTTGGTTGTGAATGTATCCCTGGTTATCTGAAAAAGAGGATATTACCCAAAGGCTGGAAGTTCACGCGGGAATCTCTTAACTTCCATCAAGAACAGGCTGTTCCACTTGTGCATCATAGTCTTTGTTCAAGTGGGGGAGGGCTGCTTGATTGACAGATTTGTTTTAAAAAATACGTTCACTGAGGTCCCATGATAATGACACAGGTCCCTCCCCCTTGGGGTAGCATCCTCTCTCTCAGATAACCAGTACAGCATTCGCAATGTTATCTTTTGTCCTAAGGCAATGAGTGAAATTACAGTCCATTCCCTGTTTTAGAAAAGCCCCTAGAATCAATGAGTCTTGTTGTCAGGAAGCAGTGCTGGCAATCAATTGATATCACCCTTGTGCAGCCACTACAGACACAGGAAATGTACATATTTGAAATTTTAAACTCTGGGCAGATCAGTAGCCCAAGTAATCATGTATACTCTAGGCTAAAGCCCCTCACGTTGCTTTATGTTATTACAATGTTCTGAGGGAAATGCAGCTATTGATTACAGAAGATCATGAATGGAGCATTTGACGCACTTTGGTTATTAATTGTTGTTCACGCAGGACTCAATTCAGTCATGATCCTGGAGAAACTTTGGTAGGAGAGACAACATACCCCTCCACAGAGAGAACCAGGCATTTGATGTCAAAGCCAAGTTGAGCAATTCAAGCCAGAGGGGTTGTCACATGTTTGGTTCCCATTCTCTTTCAGCTGGTAATTGCATAATTGATCTAATACCCGTGTTCAAGACCGTTTAACCTTTCTCTAGTTCTTACGTTGCCAGTTAGATAGACTTACAAAACCTGCTTGACAGCGGTGCTCTGGGGCCAGAAGCAAGCACCTCTGCTGTAGGGGAATCAGATCAATTATTACTCAGATTTGTTAAGTGGAGGCACTAGACAGCTGTTTTCGAGATTAGTATTGAATTGTGGGAAAGCTGGGTCATGCATATCCACCTTTTACATGAATACAGCCTATACTGTATTAATTAAGTGAATCCCAGTTATTATTTACTTACTTCCTCAATTCAAGATGCCTGCTACTGCTCCACAGCCTTTACAACGAAAGCTACAAACATATGAATACGGAACGGCAGAAACCGTCCACAACATCACCTCCAACAAACAAAACCATCACAGGAACAAAGCGGATATCCCACCACCGTCTCAGTCCGGTGAAACCCTCAGAAGCCCTGACCGGGAAAAGGATATCCTCTGATGTTTGTCGAAGTGCATGTGTTTATGTTTCCTGAGAGGATTGTTCCATTTTATTTTTCACTGATATGCACTTAAATATATAATAAGGCTAAAACACAAAGGACCAGATGGCCATGCTATTCTCTCTCGCTCTCTTTTTTGGTATGTATGTTGAATTTGATCGCTGCGTTCAGCTGCCATGTTAGATGCTTCTAGTAGCAGCTTGTTATGTATTTATTTGTAACACATGTAAACAGTCCTTTAAGCAGATGAAATGCTTGAAAGCAACAATATCAGCGTGAGGTACCTAATGAGTTGCAGAGGGATAACACCTCTTAGTGAACTCATTTGTTAAAAAAAGTGTCATTAGGTTATCCCTTTAGGCTGAGTATTTGTTTAAGTGTGTCGATATATGAGGTGCTAAGTGTTGAAACGTGGATATGGGGGATGCATATGATTTCAAATGTGTCTGTGTTCTCTAAGGCTAAGTACAAGGCTAAACGTAGTAGGATTTCAATATGTATTCATATCATCAGCTTTATTTATTCCATACTAGTTTAATTCATTGGGGGAGGGGAGGACAATCCCTTTACTGTTTTGTGATTTTATGACCTTATCTAACAATGGCTTAGACCCAATTAAACCTCCGACCTACCTGCCAGATTGCGAAGTACAAACCTACCCTATCTCGGTGTGATCTATTTGTTTGTAATATGCCATTTACAGGCGGGTCAAAGTTAAGATTGGGTCTAGGCCAGTGTATTCTTAATACCAGCTCTTGGTGTAACTTACATCTAATTGTCATTGACAGTATACCTAACATAACGATCAAGGCAGATATATAGATAGATAGGGCAATAGACAGTACCTTTTGCTCAGGAGCACACTGAACTCAATGAACCTTAAAAACAATAATATCTGACAATGTAGGCTGCTTCCCTAAGCTTCCTGTTGTATAGCCAGTCCCAAATTCCCAAAGCAGTCAGGCAGGGCAAAAAACATTCTCCAAAGCAAACACTCCTGCCTCCCATCTTCCTGTTTTTCACCAATGGCTTCACTCGCACTGACCAGTTGAGCTCATCTCAGGTGCTTGTTTGTGTGGCGCGCTGCAGCTGGCTTCGTCGGGAGGAAGAGTTTCCTTTCCTGCCCGGTGGCTCACATGGACTTTCCTGAGTAGTAAACACATATCCATGTTTGGGCATGCTAGGTCACGAAAACAAATCTGACATTCATGGCACATTGGAGAAATGAACAAAAGAGCTACCCCTATGAAACCAGCATGACTGGCGATAAATGACTGAAAAACTGTGTAGGAGCTGAATATATATATGCATATACACACATGCCTTTCTTTAAATGTGTTTTCAGGCATATCAGCTCGTAAATTACCCGTTAGCATTATTAAAAGATTGTTTGGCATAGCTCACGACCTGATCACCGAATGCAACACGGGAGGCTTAACAGTCAACCTTCCTGAATAAATTATGAAACGCGCCGCACTGGGAAATAACGGTGACCCCTTCGTGAACGCACATTTGGGCCCGGTAATGCATTCGCCGCAGTGATCTCGCTCATTCCCCTCTGAGAAATAAATATTCATTTCTCCAGCCTTATTGGATTAGAGGTGATAAAGCAGAAGTCATCAGCCATTAGTTCACTTCGGTGACCCATCTGACCGACACGTTAATGATTTATTGTTTCGGCAGGTCAGAGGCGAATCACAGTTTGTATGCATTCGCGGAGATATTTACTACATAATGTTGTGATCTCGTCTAGGAAGGTCAAATGCTTGACAATTTTTCCTGAATTGTTTTGGAGATGCAGGTAAGTGCATACAAAAAAGTATATATAATTGTATACTCTGGAAACTGATGTAATGATCTTTGTTTCACCATCAGGGAACATGAGAAAAATAAGGTGTTACTCACAACTAACAACAACATATAATTAGGGAATTTGTAGTAAATACTATTTATTGAAATATCTCCCTCCCTTTTATGCTAACTAGTTTGTTGATGTTTTCTTTCCTTTATAAAGGCAGTCAACTCGGACCTTCAGCCCTGAGGGACTTTGTACCAATCCTAATGCTAATTGTGCACCTGCCTCTTCGAGTATGTCAACCCCACGGACCCACTGGCCTGTTTGAAATAAAAGAGTCCACTTCCTGGTGCAACTTGGGTCATAAAGCCACAACTTAAAGCTGTGCATTACAGATAGATGTTTTAATACAGGAATTTGATAGCCATACATTATTTCGAAGTATGCACACTATAGGAGTATGCATGGAGGCTGATTTATTATACCTACAGATAGTCAATAGGCCTATAGTATACGGTCGCGTAAATGTGTTATAGATTATTAGAGGAAGGATGTAGAATAAATAATCCTTACAGGCAAAATACGCACTGCCTGCATAAAACAATTACATTGTAACAACACAAACACGTGATACACAATATATAATATATTAAAAGCAAGCCTACATGGGGAAAACTAATTTCCCCAAAGTATCCACTAAGTGGCATGTCTTACTTACAAACAATGGTTGTGTAATGAGGAGGTAGTCATCGACACAAACCACTAATCACCCAATTAATTGTCACATAACTAGTGACACGCTATTATCAAAATCATTACCCGGCCAAGAACATTCTGTGAAAAACAAACTAATTACTGTGAAGCTGGGCAAGGTTAAGGATTATGATGCAAACCTCAAAATGTCAGTAACACAAAGAGGCCACAGTGATACAGCGGTGGGAGGCAGGGTCAGCATTCCTAGAAATACACCAAGACGGATTATTAGGAAGGACAGGCAAATAGACTTGACTGGGATCCTACCCAGGGATCAAGCAATACATCTGTACAAGCAGAGACTAGTGGGTGTGTAGTTCTTCGAAAGCTTTGAAAAACAGTGAAATGAATGGAACGTGTATTGAGGTATCTGAGGGATCATATGAAAAACTTGTATTCTTGAGTGAAAACAATCATCAATTTAAAATAAAAGCTTACATGAAAACCGTTTTTAACTAATATGGCAGCGAGACCATATATGGGAAAAGTTTTAATAACAGCCTTTGTCTTCCATTCAATCTATCCTTTCTTGGTATGATTTCCTGTCTTCAGTCAAAAAATAAGAAAAAAATAACATGGTTGTTGATCTCTGGCGTTCAGAAGTAGCTAGGGCTTTCTACTCTCTTTTAGTTTATTAATAAACAGTCGTGATTAATATGAAAAACATTCTGTAGTGTATGTACAGTATATATTAGTATACATAATATACAACATATATATTACACTATGCATAATTATTTAGCCCTTTTACTTCCTTGACAGATTGTAACATGAAGTCGTCCATCCTGTTTTCCAGCAGATCAGTGAATGGTTTGCGAATCTGATATTTTCTTCGCCGAGGAACATGCTGTAAAGGAAGCAGACTTCCTTGTTTTTGCTCAGTAGAGCATGCCATAAAAATAATGTTTCCTGTCACTTCATGTATAAAATTACTCCTGAAAGAGGGTAATTATGGAGTGTCTGCAGTATAATTAGAAAAGGTTTGAGGTAACCGAATGCATCCAGATCTTGGTAGAAAATATTTCTGTCATTCTTTCCATGGCGATTTCTTTTGGCTTTTCGAGTTCAAATACTTCAGTCAGTTAAAATGAGAAAGAAAGGAAAAGCCACAGAAAAACAATGGCTATTATATAAGGTTTGTGCTATGAGGCTGTATGTACCAGCTGTATCTACAGACCTTCACATTTGGTATCTGTGGCCTACAACGTTCATTTTCCCATCTCAATGGTGTTCCCATCATGCATTGGTGCATTTGTACATACTTACACAAAGAGAAGTAGCCCTTAACTAACAGAGTCATGTTATTTTTACCATGAAAGGCATCTCTAGCAGCCAGAGCCAGTGCTGGCCCATTGGGGGCCCCAAGCAGAAAATGGTTTTGGGGCCCCACTCACATATTAAAAATGTAATATTTCATGGAACCATTGGCAAACATTTCACAGATCCAGTGTCCACAGACAGTTTTGGAAAAGCTGTGGAAAAGCTACCAAACAAGGATAAAGACGTTCTTGTTTTTGTATTATTATTTTTTTAATCTGCTTAAATGAAAAACCCTGATAAGAATTTGATTTATATTTTAAATGCTTTGGCAAGGCCATTTACATAAAGGGTGGGTTTTACACAATAATACTGTGTCTAATCACAGGAATACATCCAAATCGAACTATTGAAAACAAACTTGTTCCATATAAATGATTTTATCTGTAAACACATTTTTGTGGTCAGCACGGCCATCTAAGGATAACTTGTTTGGGGGAATTCAACTTACGTATAAATATTTTACAATAATTATGTGAGGGCACCAAACACCTACATTAACTGTATGATTTACTTGTTTGTGCAAGGACTCATAATCCTACAATTATGCTAATATCCCGCAAAAAAGGCCCTATTGATATGCAACTCTTTGAAATAAATGCACAGTTCTGCCTGTCTCAACTAACAAAACAACTCTTTACTTTACATTACTTAAATGATGACAATTTGGCTGTGATAATACATTTGAATGAATTCAAGTGAGGAGGTATTTCTGAGGAGTAGTTTGAAAAGAAGAAAACAAGCCAGAGAATATCCTTACTTGAACTTTTTATTATGTATTTTAGTCCAGAATAAACATATTTAATTCTTCTGGCTCAGGTCCAGACACCCACACTGGGTCCAATGAAGCCTGGCTCTCTGTACACAGACAGCCTATCTCTCTGCCAAGCGGAAGCCAGGAACTTTGCCCAGAGTTGAACTAGATAAAAAAAAAAACATTATTTTGACTCTAAAAACAAACACAATAGACTATGAAGTAGTGCCTTGTACAAACAGGGTCCCCTTTGACAGGAAAGAATAGTTCCTTTAGGGACTGCAAAGAGCCATCTGGATTGTTTGTCAGATTTGTGTGACTGTGGGTTACTATTATCAACACAGTAATACAATTGAAAAACCTAAAATTGACCTTGATGATAGTTAATGTGTTCTTACAATATAAACTATATTTAGATAAATGCAGTGTGTAGTTTGATTAAACCATATAGACTAGCTCAACTTGCATATGTGTAAATTGAAAGCTCAGACCATTTTCATTTAAACAAACATGTGGCAGGCATTTATGTGGTTGTAGTGTTATATGTACTGATGTTGCAATGCTGAATCAGCAAAGTATTCATTTTCATCAGTTTTTCACTTGTTCTGAAAATATAACTTTTTTCTAGGTGTTTATTTGATGAGGTTTGAAGGTTGCCAGGTTCGATTCTATGCTAATTTATGCTGTTTCAACTCGAAGGTGGCAAGCTCAGATGACTTATTGTTGGTAAAAATAAAATTACACACAGTTTTTAGTACTTACAGTATGAAATACAGGCGCTTTTAGAAATATAAAACCACAATTAAAGGGATTTGAAGCACTAATCCGGTCTGGATACATAAAGACACATTTGGAGGATAAAGTGTTTGAATGAAAGTGATGGAGTTTGTTTAACAGTTTAATTTTAATTTAATTAATGTATTTTTTGTATTATTTATTGAAAAATAACTCCCTACCTAGAAAACACCTTTTATTGTTTATTCATTACATGGTATGTGACACAGGACAATATGCCTCGAACTGAAGATATCATTGAAGAAATCAAAATACAGACAACACAGATGCAAATAATAACACTGCCACTACTGGCGCAGATGCTAATGCTTCGTTCATCTGGCACTGTGGTTTTTAAAATCCGCCACGCTTTAAATTTAACAAAAACTGACTCCTTGTCGGTACATTTGCTGACCTTCCAGAATTAAAGCTATATTTATGTAACTGGATGTGAGAACTGCTCCTAGTGTCAGTAACACTATATTCAGATAAAACATTGAAACTATATTATAAATGAATATGAATTGAGATTTGCTTCGAATGCCAATGTGAATTTAAAGACTTTAATTCATCCTCTTTCACCTGCTGTCTTTGCTCTTGCTCATGCCAATTGCGAATGCCTTTTCATTACCCTTGTCTTCATTGAATGTCACCCTTTGAAACGCGAGCTCCTTGGTCAGCACACACATTAACTCATGTCCCTAAGATGGACTCAAATCATTCTAGTCTTCATCTTATAAAAAAGCATATGTTATCCACAGCACCTGCCCACCCAGACTTCTCATAGAGTAAAGGTGGACAGTGAAATATGCTTGTGTAACACACGGCATATGGTTGTCACCTACTTTACTGGGAGAAATGACCTTGAGATTCACTGTTGGTGTATTTATTTATTTATCAGGATTTCAAAAACACATTCAGAGTGCATTTCAAAACTACACTTTGTGAAGTTTAACCAAAGGGTTGAATAATCTATAACATCCTTACAATATCGACCTTTATTCTACAATAAATAAATGTGCAAACTCTCAGACTACAGGTAATATAGTGTAATGTGCCATCTGTAAGACTCTGGTTAAATACAATTTTACATGTATTTTACATAACTTCTAGCAATGCCAGCTTCCTCCAGAATACCATGACACTCTGAGACAGTAAATGTTTATAAAGTTTCCCCTAAACTGAAAGAACCCAAGAATGATAGCATGACAAAACCAACGCTTCTACCAACCAGATACTATTGTCAAGCATGATGAAATGAAAGCATGATCTGAGATTGTAACATCAGCTGAAGCCACTGCATCAGATCTGGCGACCCCAGCCTATATATATATATATTGTACATATATACATAGTAGTGCTTCCAATCATGAAGGGTGCGTTGCAACACAAGCAATGCCCATGGATAGCTGCATAATTTGTAGTAATCTGTTCCCAAAATAGTAGGACAGCATACGTTTACAAAGCCGACTGGAGTTTCGAGTGCCCATAGAAAAACACCAGACCAGCAGATAATTACACAAATCGCCAATCTTCCGTGGGGAGAAATGAACTAATATTAAGGGTGGCACATCAAAAATCGTATTCTCCGCACCATGAAGAGCAGCAACAACTTGGAACTTTGCTTGGCTGTGCTTCCATCACTTCAAATGTCTTCATCTGGTTATTTGCTAACCCACCCAACAAAACTGTTTTTTCCCCCATTCTCACTGGCTACAGTGTCACTCCGCTGAAGGGCTATTCCACTAAAGGAATTCCACCTATAACAGTCTGCCTGTAATAATGTACATCCATTTTAAATACAATCACTTTCCAATGATGATGACATTCGTTATGATTATGTATATGTTGCATACAAAAAATAAGGGTTTGTGCTAAATGCTTGTTTCTGTTTGTACTTGTTTTTGAAAAACAGGACAGTCCTTCTCGACGTACCAGACGTCTTCTACATCTCTTTGTCTATACCTCTGCATTCACTTATGCATAGGCGTGAACCAACCCTGCGATTTGCCTAATTCTGTATTTATTTTTAAGATTTGCAGACGAATAAATTACTTTAATGAAGCAGTGGCGCTTGGTTTACCACAGGAACGAGTCTCACTTGGACAACACTGCAGATGAAGAAAACACAATCCGCCCTCAGATTTGTTTGTTTACATGCGAGCAACTGACTGTGAGTTCAAACTAAACCACGACTTGCACCCAGCTGTCTGTAATTCAGTGTTCAGTATTATATTGTCATTCCATTCATATAGTTTTAATGAATTCATCTTCCTTTCCTGATGCGAACCTAGAATATTCGTACAGGAAAATAACATTATATATTAAGATAGATACCGTAGATATGTATATAAAGTCTCTCAACTGCTGTCTGTGCAGTTCCTAATTTTCTTTACACAGTGCCCTTGTGTGTGCCTTCAGTTCCATTCACTTCAATAGCTCAGCACAAACTCTCAACAACTGCTCAACCAGCACTCTGAACACTGGGCTGTGTCTCTGTTTATATAGCTTGCCCGAGGAACCAACCCTCAATGAAGCCCCAGCTTTCTCTAGCCAATGGAGCCAAAGCCAAACCCACACACTATATATTCATGTGGATATGTATATTATTGAGAGTAATGGGATACAATAAAAAGAGAGAAGAGCTATAGTCTAGAACATTCTATAATAAGAATATTCTTAATGGAAACTACACAAAGTACACATATAGTACCATTGCAATATTGTAGAGATCCTGAGGCCTCACTACGGGGCCCGGGCCTTTTAGTGATGTGGTGAGGTTAATGCGCTGTGACGTGGGAGACTGGGGTTCAAACCTCTCCGTGGCCGGAACCCCCCAGGATGTTACTATATATTAAATATAGAGAGATTTATATCTATTATCTATATATAGAGAAGTATTTCCTCATATAACAATCTGCCATCCATAGGAGGTTTTTTTTTTGGTTTATTGTATTTTATTTTATTACATTGTTTAAGGTTTTTATGTTAATTTTATTTATTTTGTTGTATGTTTATCAATCTGTAAAGCACTCTGTGGTTACCCTGTAAATGGCACTATACAAAAAAAATGTGGATTGATTATCTATTTTATATACAGCTCTGAAAAAAATGAAGACCACTTAACATTGATTTCTGAACTTGGAGTGGTCTCTTAATTTTTTCCAGAGCTGTATATATAATTAATTATAATAATTAACCATAATAAATTAAATGCTTTTACAATATAAGCTGATTTCTTGAGAAAACTCTTTGAATTCCTCTAAGTGTTTTGAAGATTTCCGTTATACCACAGGTTTTACTAGTGTCCTTCTTGAGAACAAGCTACATATTCACTAAATATTCAGTTTATAATTCATTATTATTATTACTATTATTTTTTATTCTATAGTGAATCACATGTTGAAAGATTTGTGGTTTACATTTTACTCTCTTCCCTTCCTGGAGGAGCCTCAAATAGTTAAAAAAACAACAACAAATGCACAACAGTCTTCATCTGTACACACACGATTCATATAATCATTGCAATCGATCGTGTGAAATGTACATCTTCAATTTGTTTTTGTTTCCATGTCAGACAGAGGGAGGAGAATAAAAGCGTCTTTTAAAACTGATTTTGCCAGGTCAAAGAATCAATGCTCAGCTGGCATATTGCCATAATTACTCAAATTAATTAGCCTCTGTAACCCTGACTGTGTGGCCCTGATACTGCACGCTAATGTTTCCATGGGAACACAAGTAAGAAACTCTCTAAGCTTTCAAGGTTTCTGGTTTAAAAGCCCCTAATCAAGACCTGTAGGATGTAAATAAAGAACTGCAGAGCTTGAGGACATGCCTGCTTTAACAGTATGTATATTTTGCCTATTTTGACAATAGCATGCTTTACCTTGTCTGAACTTCATAGCTGGAGAACTGCAGCCACAAAGCACATATCTGCCATGATAGCAATGTCAAAAACACTGTATATTAATAACATTATATATTTAAATATCATAATTCAGGAAATACAGGTTTAAAATGACCTTCCGAGCAAGTGGAGACATTGTGGGAAGACCTTCACTCAGCAGTGGATCGATATAGGCTGTTGACGATGATGCTATCTATATACACATCAGAATTGGAGATTTGTTTTGTCACTGTGCGTCAGGAATGTCAGAAATGCAGAAAATGCGGGTCCGAGATGGGAGCTGATCGGTGTGTGTCTGGGGAATGATGGCAGCAGTGTCTCTGTTTGGCAGAATCACGAGGGCTTATAAAACCAATAATCTATTACAGGAATGCGGCTTGAGCCGGCGCTGGGATTTGCTGATTCATGCTGGGCTGCCCCCAGGAGTTACATGAGCTCTGTGTTGTGGTCACATGGCCCAGCCGTGGCCGTGTGGAGGCCTGTATCGCAGTCACAGCATGCCGCAGGGGAGCAGGTATCGGATCCGATTGTCCCCCTGCAATGTTACACTGTTGTGGAAAATAATGTATCTAGCCTCCTCACTTTGTTATGTTCCCATCACCCGTTGTAACCGATGTAACATTATATCTGATGATGGAGGTTATTCAAAGGTGTGTGAACTGGTTGCACAGCGAATACTTATTTTGGACATGTAAGCACATACCTCCAGAATATCTGCAGGACACCTGATGCGCATGTATAGTTTACATAGTAAGCATAAACTTACTATGCTTATAGTCTCATAAATGAATTCCCCTTTATGGTACAATGTATTGAGTCTTGCTTTACATAAAATTATATATCTGTTGGTTGTACACTGGATATTCAGGTAAGAGGCATGCGATACATTTAGTCATGTGAATCTCTTCAGCTATGACACTAACCTTACCTCAGAGAAAACATCGGCATGTCCAACCACACATTACAGACCACAACACTTTGTTTTTTATTTTTTATTTTGAAAGATGACAGCACTTTTGCTAAATGTCAGTACTGAACCATGTAATTAGGTGTGCTTAGCACGTGGCCTAAAATGTAACCTGTATAGGAATGTGCATGCTGTTATCACTGATTATTATTAGAAAAACATTCAATCTGAGTTCACCATGACCTTATACCGTGAGGCTATGCCAACACTTGTGTCACGGTGCCTTATAACAGGACTCGTTAAACACGAGAGTCATAAACGAATGAATGAATGTTGATTTGGCTCAGAAAAATATCAGCTGCTGCCGAGCTGTGAAGAGTTCACTGGCTACGTCTCCTGTACGTGCTTCTTGAAAAACACTGCCAGGCGATGCAGGAATAAAATTAGAACAGCTTTCACATCTTTTGTCCGACGTCCAACCTTGTAAATAATATCCAGCCCCAATTTAATAAGAAAAGAGTCTATTCCTAAATACTGTGTGAGTACAAAAAAAGGGAATGAGGAAGTCCTCTTCAATGTTATTTTCTTACCGTAAATGTACTTTGCACTCGAGGATCACAACCTAGATTCCTACGCCACACCACACACAACACAAAGCATGATATAACAGAGCAGAGTGCTGCCAGAGTGATTATCTCACTGGGTATCTACTGTTTGGCTAATTCTAGTGATTCCACATACATTTTTCGCTGCAGCCTGTTCACAAAGAATGGCTCCCGATTGGAAACCCTATGCCTCCATTGTACCCGGACACCTCTCACCCTTAAATGAGATTTCCATAAAAGCTTTATCATGTGTGACACGCAGGCGGCTTCAGGCGACACAGTCCCGGTGACACGCACGTGCTCTCTCTGCACTTGACCTGACATTCCTAATCGGCAGCAAGCGAGGGAGATTGTCAGTTGTGTAAGATGTTGACGCGCAGTTCAAGTCACACGACTGCAGCAGCCGGCTACACAGCGCCCGACTACAGGAAGAGGGTTGAATAATGTGTAGGGGGAGCTGCCTTTACTATGAATATTTGTTTCGTGATATGTTACCAAATCTGAGTCAGAAGCGGGGTGGTAAAATGTGGCTGGGGAGAGCTGTGCAGACGCCAGTTTTAGATTAGTTTCGGATGATAAAGTACAGGGAAGGGTGTTTGAAACCACACATTTCTTTTGACTGCACAGATTCATTTGGCAGAGTGCGTTTGACTTGAGTAGGCATTTTAAACATATTTTTAATACCGCCGTGAGATGCCAGCTCCTCCTGCAGTACTGTAGCTGAGTTTTAAATATTAGCAGGCCTTTCCATTTGTTTTCTTTAAGGCCTTGCTTATGTATTTTTATTAGGGTATATTTTTGAACATGTAAACGTCACACGCACTGCCAATCAAAGGTTGACATTGTTTGTCTTTTTAGCGGCACGAAATAAACCCCATGCATTTCCCCGAGACACAGAACGTTTTCGTTATCCAATAGAAACAAAACATAATCCTTTTTGGTAAACAGTTTCCCAGATCAGTATGTCTCTAAATCATGGTAAAATAATATATTGAAGACACCAGGGTATTCTAATTAAAAACAAAAACGAGCCAAGAAATATAAATTAAACGGAAAGGCTATACAAAAGGCCTAGAATAAATCAAAATGTTTTTCACATTTCAATTGCAGTACTTGATGGTGGCTTTTTGGTTTGACTGATGATTTGTCCCTCTTCCAAATGCAAACCCATGATGTAGTACTTTGTTTTTAATTTGCATTTTGCGGGCGGATCACAGTTTTGATGTGGGCCGGGCCCATATTACACAGTGATGGGAAAGCTGGGAGAGAGAGGGAGTTCTTCCCACACATGAAAAGAGAATTGCAAGTCATTTCCCACCTGTTACTGAGGGATTATGTATGACAAAAGGCAGAAGGATACTTTTATTAAATAATTATGTTCCCAGGCAAATGTTGTTGTTGTTTATTGATGCATAACAGTTTCAGTTTACAATGAAGTAAGATCTTAATCTAATTGTAAACACTACAAATACAAAATATCACAGCACAAATAGTGAACGTTACTAAAGGAAATGTAGCCCCTCTTGATGAAATCTCTGCAAACATCCTTAAAATGTTTTTTTTTTTTCCTTTAGAACAAGGATTTGAGAAGAGAAAAGTTGAATAGATCACCATGACCTGACAAGTTAACAATGCATTTTTTTCTTAATCTTCACACACAAACACGCACAAGAGGAAAATATCAGGGTATGGTGACATTACACAGCAAGAACAGAATGTCCTGAAAATTACAGATGAAACCTTTAAAACTATCCACAGAGTAATAATGAAGACTTATCAAGCAGGGGCACAGTGCACACATTGAGATATGCAGGGGGAGGCTTTTTTAAAGAACAAATGTTCCAAGGGTACCGAGCATGACAAAGGTTTACCATTACCATTTTTATTATATTATTAACCCTTCTTGCTATTCTTCTATCACTATAGTTTTTTAGTTACTAGTCATACTGTGGTCATATTTGGATTTATTTTGACCTGGGATTGGTGTCTTCTCCCTTGGTCTGTGGGATTGCATGTATTGTGTAATTCATTGGATTCAAATTGCATATTGCTTGGCACACTTCCGATTGGCTGATGCACACAGACCCAAAATAGCTGACAAACCTGCAGAAATCGGTCCCCTGAAGTGTGTGTGTGTGTGTGTGTGTGGGTCTATAAGTATAATGAGTCATATACCTTTTTTCTTTCTTTTTCTTTCTTTTGGTTGAATCAAATAAGACCCAACAAGGTTTCACAGAGCCATCATAAATCTTAAAAGCGGTTTTGGGAAAAAAACGATGGCCTGTATGGAGTACGATTCAGGATGAGAGTTTTATTTGATGCTTAAGTAAGAGAGTTCTAGGTTTATGGATCAAACTGGGTTATTCTACTTTCTACTACATTCTACAGTCTCTACTATGCATTACTCTAAATCCATTCCCTTCTATGTAAAGTTGTAATGCTTTTATAATTTTTGCAACTGCCGAATAGTTTGAGCCCTTTTGGCAAATGTTAGGAAAATGTTAATCCTTCAACTCTAGTCACAAGAGGTGACCTACTAAGAAATAGGAAGGAAAATAATAAAAGTCTCTACAAAACTGTGCTTACAGGGCACCCGAAGAATGTGTGCTCAGTGTTACATATAAGTTGTGAGAAATGCTAGTTCTTGTTATTATGTAAACATCATTGGCATCAGGTATAGAAATGCTGAGAATCTCCACAGCTATTTAAACTAATGGAGCAGAGTTCTGTTGGTGCCTCGTTATTTAGGTCTGCTTTACTCCACTGGTTTTGATGATAAATCTTGTATTGCTCCGATGCTTTCAAATGAGTCAGACCTAAAGCGCAATGGTTCTGATGTCTAATGTGTGAATCACACTGACCTACCCTGAATGCGTTACACAGGAGTGCTGTTTAGAAGATGTCACATAAAGTTAATAAAGTTCAATTATGTTTTTTTCTAATCAAAAAATCTAAACAATGTTGTCAGAGAACATAGTTAAATAAAATGAATCAATTAATGAATAAGTAAACATTACGACAGCACGTGTTCAGTTATCAAGTTACAAACAGCGCCTTCCCCAATGCCACTGCATCAATCACACATATCTATATATCTAGTAAGGCTTTAACCTGAGTAATCTGCTTTCTCAGAAACCTGGAAAAGTATCCCTGTTATCTGGTAATAATTGTTCTTGTATTGTAGCAATCTATTGACTTTTCTTTCTAGGAAATGTGCACTTATCATACTGACTCTTGTGTTTCCAGGAAAACACTGTATCGGATAGGCTACTCCTGGCCTCCGCAAATAAAAGCTTTATTGGCAGGCAGTAAACAATTACACTTTACAGCCTGAAGAAAACCCGTACAAGTCCACAAGACATACAGAAATACAATGAAATAAATAAAAGTTACAGCAACACAAATAAACGATTCACATAATTCAAACTGCCCAAATGCATATAGAAAAACTGCGTTAGAAATCAATACTATATACCAGTGATGCAATTTTAAAATGCCTGCCTGTATTTTATATATATATATATATATATATATATATATGCAGACCTTGCTCCATTAGAGTTATCTTGAGGGATTTTCAAACTGGGATCAGCCCAGCCCTGCAAAACCCCTGAGATGAAGTGTCATTCATTGCTAGTCACTCCTGGGGCAGAAAACAGCAGGGAATAAACTTGGGAGTATATATACGGAGAACTGTCAGCCTGCGATGATGATAATGTTCCACAAACATTCCATTTTTGGAATTAAGAACCCCTGCCCGTAGAACGACTTTAGAGCGTAGAATGTAGAACTAGGTTATGAATGGAACCCTGGTTATCTGAAAAGAGAATACTACACACAGGGAGATGGGCCATTGCACGTTACCATGGGGTACTCAGGAACGATTTGTCTAGAAAAATCAATGCAATGGCCCATCCCCCTTTGTGTAGTATTCTCTACTCGAGAAATAACACAATTATCACTGCACTTGACCCAAGAACGGGAGTGAGTTTCACACTATTACTCTAAACAAACATGGTCAGGGCAAACACATCAGTAAAACAAATTCTGAATGGGAAATCTTATCGTTCATTTTGATGGGTCTACAGGAGAACCTTATTTAATCAGGCTTAGTCTAACAATCACGTATCTGTGTCACGTATCTGAGGAACATCCTCAGAAAAAGCTCTTATCAGAATTGTATAAAAAGGCTCATTGCAGGGGGGAATACTCTGGTAAATAAATGCTATGGATTTTTCTCAGAGCTTGTGTTTACCCAATTGACAGCATTCATCTTTGATTTAGAAAAAACATAAAAAAACACAGACACAAAGATTTTTGTTCCCTTTTCTCACTGAGATTAAGCTACAAAATGAATACTTTAAAAAGTTGAGTTGAGAAAGTTTAAAAATGCTTGATTTAAAACATTTGATATTGCATTTATATTTTTATGCTCATAAATACAATATAATAAGCTCAGACTATCAGCATTTACGTAACATACATAATCAATTTGTAAATTGGAACTTGTAAAACGTATTATATTTTGAATTGCTATGTTTTATGTAATTTGAATTTTTAATGATTGATGCCTTTATTGAACTGTATTTTTGCACTTTGTTTTGTTGTAAGTCGCCCTGGATAAGGGCGTCTGCCAAGAAATACAAATAATAATAATAATAATAATAATAATAATAATAATAATAATAATAATCAATTTCATTACAGTGGTTTGTTAACAGATAACTACCAATCTAATACCTTTAATACATGCTTTTCTGTATTTAAATATGAACTGTACAGTGGGGGAAAAAAGTATTTGATCCCCTGCTGATTTTGTACGTTTGCCCACTGACAATGAAATGATCAGTCTATAATTTTAATGGTAGGCGTATTTTAACAGTGAGAGACAGAATACCAACAAAAGAAAGTTATAAATTGATTTGCATATTAATGAGTGAAATAAGTATTTGACCCCTTCGACTTAGTACTTGGTGGCAAAAGCCTTGTTGGCAATCACAGAGGTCAGACGTTTCTTGTAGTTGGCCACCAGGTTTGCACACATCTCAGGAGGGATTTTGTCCCACTCCTCTTTGCAGATCCTCTCCAAGTCATTAAGGTTTCGAGTCTGACGTTTGGCAACTCGAACCTTCAGCTCCCTCCACAGATTTTCTAAGGGATTAAGGTCTGGAGACTGGCTAGGCCACTCCAGGACCTTAATGTGCTTCTTCTTGAGCCACTCCTTTGTTGCCTTGGCTGTGTGTCTTGGGTCATTTTCATGCTGGAATACCCATCCACGACCCATTTTCAATGCCCTGGCTGAGGGAAGGAGGTTCTCACCCAAGATTTGACGGTACATGGCCCCGTCCATCGTCTGCAGTTGTCCTGTCCTCTTAGCAGAAAAACACCCCCAAACCATAATGTTTCCACCTCCATGTTTGACTGTGAGGATGGTGTTCTTGGGGTCATTCCTACTCCTCCAAACACGGCGAGTTGAGTTGATGCCAAAGAGCTCGATTTTGGTCTCATCTGACCACAACACTTTCACCCAGTTCTCCTCTGAATCATTCAGATGTTCATTGGCAAACTTCAGACGGGCCTGTACATGTGCTTTCTTGAGCAGGGGGACCTTGCGGGCGCTGCAGGATTTCAGTCCTTCACGGCGTAGTGTGTTACCAATTGTTTTCTTGGTGACTATGGTCCCAGCTGCCTTGAGATCATTAACAAGATCCTCCTGTGTAGTTCTGGGCTGATTCCTCACCGTTCTCATGATCATTGAAACTCCACGAGGTGAGATCTTGCATGGAGCCCCAGACCGAGGGAGACTATTGAGGGAGTTATTTTGTTTCTTCCATTTGCGAATAATCACACCAACTGTTGTCACCTTCTCACCAAGCTGCTTGGCGATGGTCTTGTAGCCCATTCCAGCCTTGTGTAGGTCTACAATCTTGTCCCTGACATCCTTGGACAGCTCTTTGGTCTTGGCCATGGTGGAGAGTTTGGAATCTGATTGATTGATTGCTTCTGTGGACAGGTGTCTTTTATACAGGTAACGAGCTGAGATTAGGAGCTCTCCCTTTAAGAGAGTGCTCCTAATCTCAGCTCGTTACTTGTATAAAAGACACCTGGGAGCCAGAAATCTTGCTGATTGATAGGGGATCAAATACTTATTTCACTCATTAACATGCAAATCAATTTATAACTTTTTTGAAATGCGTTTTTCTGGATTTTTTTTTAAATACACCTACCATTAAAATTATAGACTGATCATTTCTTTGTCAGTGGGCAAACGTACAAAATCACCAGGGGATCAAATACTTTTTTCCCTCACTGTATACTCATTCCTTGTAAGAGTTTCTTGTCACCTTATCTATCTCATAAACATAATCATTGGGCACAGGGGCTTGTGTTAGTGTTACCGAACTATAAATGGAAAGCTATAAGTCTGCAGAAACTATTGATCAAACCGTGTTTTTTCTAAATAAATGAGAGAATCATTAATGCTATCTGGTATTATATTGATATCATTCATCACATCTTTCTACAGTTAATAGCCAATACAAGACAATGATAACAATGACTGCGACTAGAAAAGCCAATATCCAGACATCTGAAGGATGTCATAATCTATAAAACTATTAGACATAGAATACGACTGGATGTTTCTTAAAATTTGAAACGTTTAATGCTTTATTGATTTAATTCATATATACATTATTTTTGTGTTGTTACTGTGTACTGATATACACCATTGTTCAAAATCTGTTAAACAATACAATTTAAAAATAATGAATATTTGCTGAACACATAATCAATAAGATAGGTATAGGCCAATTACAATTATGTATTTACCAATTATTATATACACAGATTTGTAATATTATTTCTCACCCGATTCTATTCTAATTTACCCTTTTAAACTGCATCTTTGCTCCTGGGTTTGACTAAATCAATACAATCTAGAGTACATCTTGGCTTTGATGAAAAAAATAGTATTAATAATAATACATTTCTATATTTAAACAAAAACAACAACACATGACTACGGGGCAAAAAAACACACACATTAATATTTCAACAGATATAACTCCAATCTGTATTGTTTCCCGGATTGAACTAAATCTATTTTTTCTTTCCATTATTATTTATATGCACTTGATTATATATAAATATTTATTATTGTTGTTTTGTTGTCGCTCTAAATCCAAGGACAAAAAGCCTACATACAAAATGGTTGTTGAGGTTGTGTTTATGTAGGCCTGATCGAAATCTGGACAAATGCCTAGTATTGTGTACCCTTGTGGACTTTATTAATTTTATAAAATACTGAAATATACCTTGATGCGTTATCATTTTTATCCTCATAATTGACATATAAGCGTTATATAACTGGGTTCGGCCATTTCATTACTAATACAATAAGCTGTTAAACAAATCCATGCATACCAACGGTACCCATGAATGGTGTGAGAATGTCTAATGACTATCAGAGCTGTTGAACCCATTGGGGAATAAATCTGACTGCTCAGAAATACATACATACCATGTTTGTTTTGTCCTGTATTCGTTTTAAAACATTTTATATGGTCTTTTGAGGAAAATAGCACAAATTACTTTCAGATCTATGAAGGCAATCAGGCTCGCTCTCGAGATAGCTAATTGCAAGAGGATTTGCCTTTTATGAGGTTATAGCAATGGCTTCTGAGCCGAAGCGTTCAGCTGTGCCTGTCACAATGAGCATCATTTTCCCAGGGGACTTTTATTGAACACGAACAGCTGGTGGGAGCTTGGCTTTATTACCCTGGTTGTTTTGTATACTGAAGAGAAACACTGATAGAGCATCCACTTCCATTGGTCTCCTACAGAGATTTTAAACCACATGAATAAATGACATTTTCCTTACATAGAAATAAAAGTTACAAACTTGTTTTTACACAGCAAAACAGATAAAAGTATATATGTTGTACTGTGGCAATGTTTAACTGCTTTATCATGTTGCCTTTCCCTTTGTGTAATTAACTTTCTTATTAAAAACATAATATTTAACTGTAAAATGCAGTGGAAGAGATTATTTTTTGTTATTGAGCATATATACCGTATAGACAACTTTCTTTTGCTCATATACCAGCTACATTTTAATTGGAAGTAATGAAAAGATATTATATTCAAACAATGAGTTGTTTAGTGTGGTTGTAGTTTGAGAAACAGTTTTTATTGTTAAGTCTGATGAAGTCCAGGCAGTTGAATGTGGAGTTTTATTTAGCATGTGGCAAAATGTTAAATGTATTTCTCAGTGGAGAGAGAGAGAGTCTTTTAAGTGACTGAAATAAATACTGTCTTTTGCCAAAAAATTAATAAAATAGAAAATTTGTCACCCTATGGATATGATTCTATAGGGTTTTCACGTTTAAATCCCAACTGACACGTGTGAAAGAAATCTCAGACGCTTGGATCCGCATATAACCGAGTCTTCGTGACTGATCCCCCTAATAAACCCAGAGAAACAAAGGTCCGCCCCGCTCAATAGGCTGGCGAATGTCATGGGTCCGGGACGTGAATGCAGTTCCCAGGTAAGGGTTACTTGTGCTCTGAAGCTGTTTATGTAATTGATTTAATTATGCTTTCCTTTTTATCATGAAAGACAGTCACCCCTTGCTTGTACATAATTACTGTTTAATAAAGCGTTTCAGCATCTCATCCCACTTAACTCTTTCAGGCCCAGGAGAGCTTGGGGGGAAGTGGAGCAGATTCTGTGCTATGATATCCAGAGACGTTTTACCACATATTGTTTCTTTTAGAATTCAAAAAATATATACATCTCTGTTATTTTCTCACTTTTTTAAAGACCTTCAGCTGTTGAACCCTATAGTGGAAGATTTAGCTCCGGTACATTTGTTTTCATTATGCTTTTCTGTAAAGATGGTTTGCACCCCAACAGTTCAACACATATTCTTGTTCCAGGTGTCGCACCCACCAATCATAGATTAAAACACACACTACTTGGCATTTCTTAGAAGGTGCTTGAATTAATCTAGTATTTAAAACCAAGAGAGAACCGATCAGTAGGGAATTGCGACCTTACCACATCAGGGGAGGAAACTCAAGCTGAGTTGAGGTAGTTTCTGTGATGCCACAGGGATTTGTTTTAAGGCAATTGCTCCCGCCACAATAGGCTTTGAAATAGTAAACGTGTTAAATTGGCAGATGACACTAAAGTGAGGTGAGTATCTTAACAGTGTTGCAGAAAATGAAATACACAAAGACAGTGTTTTGAGACACCTGGCAGGCAAAATGCAATATTAATCCATGAGAAAGTGCTTCATTCAGGTATTTGAAATATACATTTGGAATTAATGAGACCAGGTGATTAAAACCATCAATTTGCAGACTAATGTTCATTCAACTTGGTTCTGCATCATGTTTGTTCACAAATAGCTAGGTAGAACAGAACAAGATTGATTGCAAGTGTGAGATTGCATAGGGACTCCAGTAAATATATTTCTAATATGTGGCACATGTGGGTGAAAAGACACTTTTTTTGTGTATGAAAAATATCAGGAGCTTAGATTTCTCCCGTATATAAAAAACACATGTTTGTTCTGTATGGGCGAGACATGGTTTCCCAGGATCAATGCCCAAGTAGCCTATAATCTCTACGGCAGGCAGTGAGCAGCATGCTAATAGTCTCATTACTATTGGTTATTAATCTTCCCTTTCATCTTTTTCCTACACCTAAGCAAATCTCTAATGGCATCACATACACTTAATATGGTATTTCACCTACTTATTACCATTATGTAAACTAAGGCCTTGAAACATCAAAGCATACTCTCTCTATTGAAAATAATATGCAACGTTATGAAACACAGCACAGCTGCACTAACGAGCGGGCGTCTCGTGTTCAGGTGTTTTACCCCAGTCTTCATAATTCGTTCACCTAATAGATGTTTGAATACACATGAAATTTTGGGGGTGTAAACGTTTTGAAAACCCACAGCTCTCATTTTAAATTGTCATTGTTTCTCTTCAGCCATCATAGTATGGCATGCCTTTTCACTCTAAGGACAATGTTGATTATTTATATGTAATCACATTAAAGCCTGGCAACGCATTGTTGTGGTTTTAAAGCGCTCTAGATATTACACTTCTTGTTTAGTTTTAGTTGTATGTTGTTTTTTGGTATCTAGTCGCAATCAAAACGTATAATTAAACCTACCACTCAAAACTACCATCTGCTTCAGTGAGTTTTCTTTGTGCGCACTCTGTGTGATCCCCAACACAGCAGGGAAACTTGTCTGTTACAGTAAGTGGAGCTGTGCCCACCCAACCCCCACACGCACCCCCAACCCCAACCCCCCACCTCCAAACTAAACAAACAAATGAATACAGCCTAATTAGACACCACAGAGTACAGAATTAGCAAGATTGTAGTAATCAGCTTCATCCGGTGATATTAACAACACTTCTGACATTTTCGTCCTAAACAATAAAACACGATAAACAGTTTTAGTATATTTATTAAAATGACAATTGTGTCATTATGCGAGGGTATTATCTATTGGACTGCATGATTGGATTATGTTATCCTGTAAACATTTGAATAAAAGAAGGCACACAACGAACTGACTTCACACTAACAATATGACATGAGACAGATGCTTCACAATGTTTAATCCCAGAAGATTCTCATGAATTAAATTAATGGATTCAATTAAATCACACTCACCTTGGATAAAGGCTTCTGCCAGATTAATCAATAATCCTAAAATGTGAAGAATGTCAGAATAGATGCAGATATTGTTGTAAGTGTGTTCTTTCAGCAACTTAACAATGAACATCTCATTTGTACAGAATGTCCTCAAATTCTTTAGGACTCATTTCCAGTGTGTGCTTTTGAATAGCAAGTCTTTCATATATTTAATGAATAACAAAATTCCTGTCAGGATGGTCTATTTAAAAAGAAAAAAAGAAGTTTCTGGAAAAACATCTGATAACTGATACAACTATTTTGTTTATTTCTTTAAAGACTCATGTTCACACATAGACAAATTTCTGATTGAGCCAATGCCAATTAATTTTGAATGAAACATGTTCTGTCACAACTGCGGTAAGACTGCTTTCTGTGAAGGATGAACAGTTATTATTATTGCTTTAATTATTTAGCACCTTAGGAGTATAACTCAAAAACAACAATACGTGTCATTTGTTTTGTTCAACATGTTCTTAGACTGAAACTATGCACATGCATGTTTCTTGTTATGCAGAAATGTCCTGGTATGAACTGAAACGCTATTACACACATTCGAAAAAATTCTGGTTAGCCACTGAATCTCGAATCATGGGCCAAGCCATTCGTATTTGTCAGTGGGACAATTTGCCAAAAACTAGTATATCACTCTCTATCCCTTTTAATCCGTCTCTGCTCTCTTTTACACTTCAATTAGTTTAATGTTTTCGGTTTAATGTTAGCATGGTTTGCATTCTCATACTTCTGGCACAAAAATAAAGGACACCCTTGTGACTAATAATATTCACACAATCAGCGTGTGTACATCTGGACCAAGACTGTGTGCAAACCATATTAGGCTATGTCATCCTAATTACTCTTAACCATATAGCTATTCGTAGCCCGGCTCGTCTAATCTTTATCGGGGACCTGTTCGCTTCCAGCCCACTCTCAACAAACACTATGCTAATGTCTCTTTGAGAAAAGGATGACGTGTTAAAGCTGAAATAAGACCTGCAATTATAATAGCCAGGGAAAATCTAGTCTGCCTTTCAAGCCTGCTCCCACTGTGTGCTAAAATGCTTTTCAGTCTCCAAAGCTGTTAGCGGTTAAAACTGATAAATGCCGAACGTTTGCTACAAAAGGGGCAATTGATTGAAATCGAAATGAAAGTGCACCACAAGTCAGAGATGAAAGAAGACAACTTCCCCTCCTACCGAGGAGGTTTCGCTGACCTAGATTCGGAGGCATCCAGACATAATACTGCAGTCACGTGACTTGGCTTCTCAGTCACAACAAAAACATGAAAAGCGCAGGCTGGGGCTGATTCAGGGGGCCACTGGGCTGTGTGGTGTCGGGTTCCTTTGATCTGCTAACTTCTCACAGGTGGTTCAAAAGGGGTTCACTCCATGAAAATGATCTTGCAGCCTGAAGGGTTTAGAAACACAAGCTTTCAAGCTATTGAGGGGAATTATACTGGTGGCCACAACAATTTTAATAGAAAACAAAAACATTTTATTTCTGGATCTCATTGTATTTATCTCTTAGATCTGGATCTTTCTTATACTATGGTTGACTTGCAGGTTTTTTATATCCCGGCAGGAATCTTAAATCCCAGATCTGTGTAATGTTTTCTTAAAATGTGTCTTTTTCATTGTTTGAGCCCCTTTTTGCTTTGATCATTTTTCAGCGTGTGTGAGTTGGCGCTCCACCCAGTTAAGTGATATAAGCCCCTGACGCCAAAAGACAAGGTCTCCCGATACAGGAGGCTTATCCTGGCACTGATGTCATAGAGGGGTTATGTCACCTGTAACGAGCTCATGCACACGATGAAACCCTTGTCTGGCTTAGACAACTATGACTTTGTCTTACTTTTATGAACCAATAGGGAATCACATTTGTGTGTGGGTGGATGGATATGCATTATAAAGTGAATAATAATACTAATAATAATATTATAAAAGTGTTTCCATGTGTTAATCTTTCAGTCTTTGATGTCCGGGTTTAAAACCAGGCTAATGGCTGAGACAGAGCAGAGACACACTTCTGCCTGCTAGTCCTGATGTCTTCAGCTGTTGCAGTGCTTTGTTACAGGTCAGGATTTGGAAATGTTAATCCTCTGCCTCTTGATTCTCTCAGTATCACGGTAACAGGTGGGTCCTCCCCTGGGGGATCTTCCCTTGTGGTAGCTTTTTGTTGAGTATGTGAGTATATCAATGTTGCATCAGTTGCTGTCAGGGGATGGGGAGAGGGAGCTCGAACAGTTGCTTACACACATATTGCCAGATCCCAATACTTTAGGCACCATATGGAGTCTTTTATTTTTAAGGGGTTTAAAATAATGAAAAACAATGCTATTATACTATAAATGTACCATGGGAGTAAAATATTTTAGTAGATATTTTATTCTACCTCTTCTTACTAATTAAGCATACCAGCAGAGAGGGAACTGGACACCACAATAAACTGGACAGGAATTAAGTTGATGATATGTACCATCACTTTCATCCGTCTTTATCAAGGGTGCCAATCATTTTGGAGATTGTTATATATAAATGTAGGTATATGGCTTGCTCTGTAGACAGCTTATAAGACTCAGTTCCAAAAACATCAACTCTCACATCTCCCGAATCTCAGCATTTTGCCATCATCATATCAAGTGTCTTCTTGAAGTGGTTTGGCATAGCTGGCAAAGGTATCACTGTACTGGACGATGGTACAAACAATAGCTTGCTTGACTCCTAATAGGGCTTCACAGAGTGTGCACACCAAACTGGAGCAGCCATTACCAATTCGATGGCTGTCACAGATTACCATCTCACGTGTGGACAAGGCACGGCTGGTGGATGAGAAAACCGAGCCCTGGGGGAGGAACCGGACTGGGATCAATGATGCCTTACAAAGGGGCTGTGTGAGTTGGTCGGTGATTGTCTGTCCCACAGCTGGAAAGCAGCTTTAATCAAGGATGGAGGAAAGACACGTCCACCCGAATCCCTTCCAGGGAGGAGTGAGCTTCAGTCGTGCCATCGCACCACTCAACAGAGACGTGTTTTGCAAACAAGAGGAACGCTTGCCCCCCATGGAGTCTGCAGCAGTGGAAACAGTGGAATCACATAAACCCATAAACCCTGGGGTTGGCGTTATCTTGTGAGCTTGGACGTGTGGCGCCGGCTACATGAACACATGTGCTCCTCCGTGTGTCATATGTGCAGCCCAGACTGTTAGGTATGTGCCAGGAATGCCCAGCTGCAATGATTTGTCTCCTCTGATGGCACTGGGGAGAAATATCCCAGACTGAACATTGTACTGGTCCCCAGTAAATCCAGCATTGCGTCTGCCCCAACTGCGATGGTTTCATAGAGGATAATAAAGCTGTCTGACATAAATTAAACTGCATAATATATTGTATAAATGTATGATGCTTATATTATTCATATACTAAACTGTCCCATTGTTGTATATTATGGGATATATTTTAGTAAACCACATGTGTATTTTAGATATTCACATTATATGGTAGATTTGCACCTCGCCATATATTTTGAACATATACATATATAGATTACAACAATATATGCTACATTCATACAGATATATTTATCTTAGCAAAACGTTTAGGTAAGTACTAAATTAGCTTTAGTTATGTAAGCCTCAACTCCATCTGTTCATTCATTCTGAGGCATGCAAACGTTTTCAATGCTAATCAGCTTGCCTCTTCATCAATTAAAATGACTCAAATTCATTCATAAATCGCAAAGTTCACAAGAGAGCGAAATGAGATATCTGTGTCATATGCATCCATTTCATTATGTGGAGCACCTGTGGGTGGATTGTTCATTCCAGCCTCTCTCTCATTTAGTTATAAAAGAATGTGGCTTTATACGTGTGAAAGGCCAGGGAGAAATAGGAATTTGCAAATCTGGAACGATACAGAATGGATAGTGTAAAGCTGAGAGATGCTTTACAGATGCATGCTTTCAATCAGTTGTCTGTAATTAGAGACCATACATACTATCAGCTGAACTTAATCATTTTAATTTCCAGACTGTTGCTGAATGGCTAGGAGTACACTTTCATTCAGAAGATGTGATTTAAAAAAATCAAAAAGAGGATGAAATATATGAAACTTTATATTCACTTCGTATACGCATGGGGATATTATACAATTTACATGTACAGACATATAACATGTCTAGGCTAAAACTATGCTGCAAATGTCAGCAGTAGTGCTACTGAAGTAAGTCTGATTGCAGTTATTATAGGACTGACTATTACACCATCGAACGATAGATGAAGTGCAATATGAAACAAACAAACAAAAAACAACCCAGATACTGTAAAAATGCTAACACTGCATTTTGAATGATGTATGATAAGAGAATAATAACTTTAAATGATTGTTAACCAGCTTAAGTACAGGCTGTAAAATCTGTAAATCCATGTTGTATGTTGTGCACTTTTTTGTCATAATTGCTTAATTTGTGTCTGAGCCATATAACTACTCTGAAGAATATCTTCAAATGTGTTTTCTTTTAAGTTATTAAGTTACAGTTAAAATATATATATATATATATATATATATATATATATATATATATATATGTATATGTGTATAAGTATATAAAGTCATGTCTTTGTGATAACTGGTATTTTTATATCTCGCTGACGACAGCATAGTATTTGCAAGCAATCTTGAATGTAAATAAAAATTATTCCACTACAAGTTTGCTCACACCCTAGGTTCATATATAATTATGCTTTAATTGCTCAGCACACTTGTTTTAAACAGAAATAACATAATTATACGTTCTTGACTTATGCTCTCCTGAAATGAACATCTCCATCAGATTTCTGACCTGGAATGCATGTAAAAAAAAAGCATTAAAAAAATGTTTTCATAACACACCAAAAGATGAATATTGAAAATATTTTTTAAACAATAGTGCCAATGAGTAAAACAACAACAACAACAACAACAACAACAACAACAATAAAAGACAAATATTAATTTGATTCAGGGTGTGGTTTCTTGGGTGTTTTCAGGACAGTGCACTTGCATTTGTGTTTAAATGCTCTGGAATTACTAGCTTTGCTAGTTGTATGTCAGATGTCAGTCAGCAGTGCAACAACTGAGATTAACTCTGATTAACTGTCACTAGAAACAGGTGAGGGACTCTGAAAGAAGACCTAAAAAGCTTAAAGCAGCAATTATTGGTGGCCTAGAAAACAAAAATATAGCAATATATGTCAGTTGGGTGGTCCTAAAAAGTATATTGCATTGTAACATACACAATGGAGGTAGTATATGAAAAATGCTAAGTGGAAACAGGGTCTTCGGGACCTTGAGGAATGCTGATGACTGCGGCCATTTTGGCTTCACCACACATAACCGATGGGTTTGGAGTCGGAGCCACAATGGCTGCTTCACCAGGTTTCCCCAGGGTCCTAAAGAACACAGGGTCCAGTAACACTTTACAATAAGTCTCCCAGTTACAGTGTATTTACATAGTAGGTAGTTACTGATAAGAACAGTGTAATTTTGCATTATTACAATGTAATTAATGTGTAAAAACAATTAACGGTATATTTAAGTACACAATTGTAATAAACCTTTTTCGTCAATGCACATGTGATTACATAAACCCATAGAGCCAAGCTGAAAGTGATTGGTCCACAGCACTCATATTTTACATCACAGCAAGTTGAAATTAATAATATTAAGAGATAGCATGACCTAGTTGAAGCTTGCTAATTAAATTTGAATAGGACAAAGACTTGCAGGGAAGATGGTGGAAGTATGATTTTCAATCAACGCAATGTGGCCGCCAAGAAGTGAGCAAGTGAGTTTCCAAACATATATGAAATTTCAATATGGCTACTTACCCATGTGAGCAAACTGTAAAAGCAATGAAAGTGGTTTCAGGTTGTAATTACAGCTACTATAGATATCAGTTTATGTGTAATGTGTGAGTGTATTTTATTGTTTCACAGATTTATAGAGCAGCATGTGAGAGATTTGAGATTTATAGAGCGCAATACTAAAATTTCATTGGGCCGTGGAAACCATGTTTTATTAATGATGCAACTTGATTTAAACAAACTCCACAGCGGACCTTACCATGTTTATGTAGACCTAGTTTCACTACAATCCAACACACGGCTGCAGAGCGGGCGCGGTTCGGAGATAAAATACATGCAAATAAGGGTGTTCTTGTATAAATCATCAGCAGGTGTGTATTTATGCATGTCTGTGTGGTTTGCAAGATCTTTAGAAAAAAGATGGAGATGCATTGGTTTGCAGACTGCTTTTCAAGCCTGTTTGGCATTGTTTGTTCTAGAAATGTCTTATATCATGTTAATCCATATAAATACCAACATTAAAAAGTATATGCATTTCTATCTGGTCTAGTAACTGACTGACACAGGACGACAGCCAGGAGCCCTTTCTTAATACTTTACAGACATGAACTTTATATGAACTATACCTGCATTTTGCACAGAATATATAAAATATCAGAAACCTTTTGGAGTACCTTTCTTTCACAGCAGGGCCTAATTAGTTCTTTGAAAAGATATATCTTCTGCAGCTGTGGGGCCTAAAGCAAGCCTTATTGAGAGCCCACCTTTCTCGCATTGATTTTACACCACCTGCTACAATCCCAGAATACAAAGTCAAAGATTTTATAGGACCGAAATGAAAAAGCAGCTGCCAAATAATAAAACGTTTAAAGTGTTCAAGCCAAAAGATCAAAAGGCAAGAAGCCAAGGCGGGCCTTGTGATAAACATTCCAGTCATTTTAGCTGGCTTCTGAAAGTAACCGCAAACGCACTGATTGCTGGGAGTAGTGTGTGTGTCATAAAGCCACAGGCCCATCCTATATTTAGAAGCTGCTTATTTTTCTTTAAATGTATTTTAAGGCAATTCATTATTCAAAACACTGACTTGAGTACTATATTGTACAAATAACTGCAGCATTATATTCCCCATCTTTTCTTTAGCCAACTTGAATTCAATCAGCTACAGGTTTACTTGCAAGAAATACAACCTTACATTACAGAGAATGAAGATAGTATCAGTTTTGTAAAAGCAGAAGTGTGTAAAAGCATTTATGTATAATTTTGTTGTTGTTCTTGTTGTTGTGTTACAACCTGAAGTTTTTATGCATTTAATATGTTTTGATTTATACATCCTACTCCACTCTCCAAGATTCTGGCTCAAACCCAACACAGCACGTTGCCCTGGTAAAACCATCTCTAGTGTGAAGCACGGTGGTGCAGCATCATGATATGGGGTTGCTTTGAAGCACCAGGGACTGGGAACCTTGTCAGAATTGAGGGCAAAATGGATAGAGTGAAATATAGGTAAATGAGTGAGTAAAATCTGCTTCAGTCTGCAAAAGACTTAAGACTGGGTACGAGGTTCACCTTTCTGCAGGACAATGACCCCAAACACACAGTCAAACTAACACTAGAGTGGCAAGGAAGCGAATGTCCTAGAGTGACCCAGTCAAAGTGTGGACTTGAATCTGATTGAAAATCTGTGGCAAGACTTGAGGGTTGCTGACTATCAATGATGCCCATCAAACTTGACAGAGCTTGAACAATTTTGCCAAGATGAATGGGTGAATATTGCAAATATGTGCAAATCTGGTAGACACTTACTCCAAAAGACTCACAGCTGCCTAAGGTACTACTTCTCTAACCAATATACACTCACCTAAAGGATTATTAGGAACACCTGTTCAATTTCTCATTAATGCAATTATCTAACCAACCAATCACATGGCAGTTGCTTCAATGCATTTAGGGGTGTGGTCCTGGTCAAGACAATCTCCTGAACTCCAAACTGAATGTCTGAATGGGAAAGAAAGGTGATTTAAGCAATTTTGAGCGTGGCATGGTTGTTGGTGCCAGACGGGCCGGTCTGAGTATTTCACAATCTGCTCAGTTACTGGGATTTTCACGCACAACCATTTCTAGGGTTTACAAAGAATGGTGTGAAAAGGGAAAAACATCCAGTATGCGGCAGTCCTGTGGGCGAAAATGCCTTGTTGATGCTAGAGGTCAGAGGAGAATGGGCCGACTGATTCAAGCTGATAGAAGAGCAACTTTGACTGAAATAACCACTCGTTACAACCGAGGTATGCAGCAAAGCATCTGTGAAGCCACAACACGTACAACCTTGAGGCGGATGGGCTACAACAGCAGAAGACCCCACCGGGTACCACTCATCTCCACTACAAATAGGAAAAAGAGGCTACAATTTGCACAAGCTCACCAAAATTGGACAGTTGAAGACTGGAAAAATGTTGCCTGGTCTGATGAGTCTCGATTTCTGTTGAGACATTCAGATGGTAGAGTCAGAATTTGGGGTAAACAGAATGAGAACATGGATCCATCATGCCTTGTTACCACTGTGCAGGCTGGTGGTGGTGGTGTAATGGTGTGGGGGATGTTTTCTTGGAACACTTTAGGACCCTTAGTGCCAATTGGGCATCGTTTAAATGCCACGGCCTACCTGAGCATTGTTTCTGACCATGTCCATCCCTTTATGACCACCATGTACCCATCCTCTGATGGCTACTTCCAGCAGGATAATGCACCATGTCACAAAGGTTGAATCATTTCAAATTGGTTTCTTGAACATGACAATGAGTTCACTGTACTAAACTGGCCCCCACAGTCACCAGATCTCAACCCAATAGACCATCTTTGGGATGTGGTGGAACGGGAGCTCCGTGCCCTGGATGTGCATCCCACAAATCTCCATCAACTGCAAGATGCTATCCTATCAATATGGGCCAACATTTCTAAAGAATGCTTTCAGCACCTTGTTGAATCAATGCCACGTAGAATTAAGGCAGTTCTGAAGGCGAAAGGGGGTCAAACACAGTATTAGTATGGTGTTCCTAATAATCCTTTAGGTGAGTGTATTTTCACAGAACAAATTATCTTGCCTCTTCAAAGTGATCAGTAGGTTGTGTAAATCAAAGGGAAAAATATCCCACTTAAATGCATCAAAATGTCATGTTGTAACACAAACACATGTGAAAAAGTCCTAGGGGGTGGGGGTATATATATACAGACGTGCTCAAATTTGTTGGTACCCTTACAGCTCATTGAAATAATGCTTCATTCCTCCTGAAAAGTGATGAAATTAAAAGCTATTGCATCATGTATACTTGCATGCCTTTGGTTTGTCATAGAATAAAGCAAAGAAGCTGTGAAAAGAGATGAATTATTGCTCATTCTATAAAGATATTCTAAAATGGCCTGGACACATTTGTTTGTACCCCTTAGAAAAGATCATAAATAATTGGATTATAGTGATATTCCAAACTAATTTGTTTCTTTAATTAGTATCACACAATCTTGTAATCAGTCATTCAGCCTATTTAAATGGAGGAAAGCAGTCACTGTGCCATTTGGTATCATTGTGTGCACCACACTGAAAAACAAAAAAAAGCCAGAATGGAATTGAAATGCATATTGACAAGCCACAATCCTTCTGGGAGAATGTCATTTTGGCAAGTCACATCAGCTCTGTGTTCGCAGATGAAAAAATTAAGCTTTCAAAGAAGAACACCATACCTACAGTGAAACATGGAGGAGGCTCGGTTATGTTTTGGGGCTGCTTTGCTGCGCCTGGCACAGGGTGCCTTGAATCTGTGCAGGACACAATGAAATCTCAAGACTATCATGGCATTCTGGTGCGAAACGTACAGCCCAGTGTCCGAAAGCTCTGTCTCAGTCGCAGGCCATGGGTCCTCCAACAGGATAATGACCCAAAACACACAGCTAAAAGCACCCAAGAATGGATAAGAACAAAACATTGGACTGTTCTGAAGTGGCCTTCTATGAGTCCTGATCTGGATCCTATTGAGCATCTATGGAAAGAGCTGAAACTTGCAGTCTGGAGAAGCCACCCATCAAACCTGAGACAGCTGGAGCAGTTTGCTCAGGAAGAGTGGGCCAAATTACCTGTGAACAGGTGCAGAAGTCTCATTGAGAGACACAGAAAATGTTTGATTGCAGTGATTGCCTCTAAAGGTTGTGGAACTAAATATTAGGTTGAGGGTGCCATCATTTGTGTCCATGCGATTTTCATTTGTTGAATTATTTACAATATTATGTTGAAAAACAAAATCAAAAGCAAAGTCTGATATCTATTAAATATGGAATAAACAATGGTGGATGCCAATTACTTTTGTCAGTTTCAAGTTATTTCAGAGGAAATTGTGCATTCTTTGTTTTTTGTGGAGGGGTACCAACAAATTTGAGCACATCTGTATATATACGTCTCAGTTGATAGGTTTAAAGCTAGACAATATATAATGGGTTTTGTTTTAAACGTGCAGCACTCATGTAGGTGAGTTTATATATGTTTATAATATTAACCCTGGGCATCAGGCAAGATATTAATTACATATTTATTTCAAATGTAAAGGTTATATTAGAAATAAAACTTTGTATTGTGATTAGACTGTACTCAACACAAGCTACTGTATATTGACACAAATAAAGCCATGTTTACACTCAGTAGAAAAGCAGGGCTTGCTGCCGCAGGTGTCTTTGGAGGACCAGTAGGGGGCAGTCTCCCCTGTGGACTAAAAGATCCCCAAACCCAGTGCCTCAGTACAGTGCTGTAGCAGGTGCCGCCATTGGGATTAAACATTTACTTCCTATGCTGATCAAAGATCCCATGGCTCTTTTCAGAGGAGTAGCTTGTAGCTATATTCCACATCAAACTCAATCGAACTGGCCTATCCAAAACAACATGACTCTGCAGTTTAATTGCCTACACAAAACTCCTCACGTATCCGCTTTATGTGTAGTGTGTAGAGCTACTGGAGCAAAATGTCTGCTATACATCACCCAGTTTGGCTCAGCTATACCCAAATAGTGAAATGAATTGGGTGAAATGGGGTGAAAGGTGCTATATAAATTACACCAGATAAGATAGTAAGATAAATGCCAAAAGTGTAACCGCTAAGTTGATTGTATATTAGTATTTAGAGTCCCGTTAACTTTCAGCCTTGGAAAATGTCTAATGGATGTGAAGAAAGCAACTACAGAGAAAAATTTAGATTTTTGATGCCTCTCTGAAACCCCTCCAAACCCTCAAACTATGCCTTTCCAAGAAACCCAAAATGTGCCATCTCACCTCTGGAGGAAAGCCATGTGCAGTTTCTGAGAACAGAGGCAAGTTTATATTTTCTATGGTGAGTTCTTGGTCGCATTGACTCCCATGTTGTCGGTTTGTATTTCTCAGCATCTTCCAGCTTCTACATTCATGGTGGCGAATATGAAAAGCAACCTCCAGCTGAGCTACAGAGTTTCTGACCTTGGAGCAATGATCCATAATTTTAACACACACACGTAGGCTGAACTAGGACCTTACTTATAGCTTCCTGTGAATTACATGATTGCAGTTTTATGGAAATGAACTATAATGCCCTTGCCATATTTAATACATACTTTTCTTATACACATATTAACCATTCATCTGTCTAATATCTATCTCATGTAGGAGATGGATGATGATGAAAAAGTGAAGACCGAGTCTACAAAAGGGCTGTGAACTTCTTCTGACCTTATCTGTCACTATAATTCAAGGTCATCTGGTCGCAGGGCATGCTTGTACATTAGGTTCATTTGTTGTGTATGGGAATCAGTTTGACACGTATGGGCTGAAGAGGATTCCGAATCCTTCTCTGTAATTTCTCAGTTAATCATTACATAGATGGATCAGATGGGGCAAATGTTACAGACTCCTAGATCTCTTCGGCCGTGTGAAAACCTGATGAACGAAAGGTGCGATAGTCATGCCAATATCATTTGATGTTTATATATCTGGAGCACAACAGATGGTATATGGCAAATAACAGTGCTGTGCAGTTTTACGACAATAATTTGTATTTCCCTGAAAGTGTGCTGGGTGGCGATGACACTTGTTGTCAAACTCAGCATGATTCCTTTTGAATTACACAGCATCGTGTATGGACTGTGTGTTACTGTGCAATTAAAAGACAAATATGCCAATGCAACTTATGGTAACAGCCGTTCGACAGTTACAGCATTTGTGATGTATAATTTCAAAGCTGCAATTATACTCAAAGAAGGCAAATGTGCATTGTTGTCTACGTATGCTATAGAAAGCATGTTTGTACAACAGGCAAGGAAGAATGTTCTGAACTTGTGAAGTAGACACAGATACATCACTGCTTTCAAACTCACGACTCTACGCACCACAACAACCCGACATAAGGTGAGCCACTAAGAAGCCTGCAAAGATTTTTTCTTTCTAATCTTGCAGTAACATCATTCATATTCTGCTGCACATTCCTGTCCCTATCATGTGAAACTACAAAGCCCTTGTAGTTAACGTATATCAAAATGCTTTAATTTCAGAGTCATTTTCAGTAACATCTCACCAGGAGATCAAACGGCATGTGGAGCTCGCTGCGGTGAAAAAATATCTCCTGCTGGGATGTATAAATACTGCATATTAAAGCACATTTTTATGCAGGCAGTTATTTTTATAAAAGACAAAACTATAGAAAGCCTGTCTCAGAATAGCACAAGAAGCCGCAGTTATATATATTGCATACTTATAGTGGTGATGCGTCGCCACCATGTTTATTTATAGGATAATTGTGAATCATGCACATAGGCTGGGTTTGAAGAGCTGGAGCTAATTCAAGGACAATAATTAGTTGTTGTCTTTATTGTTCAAGTTGAAACCAAAGATTATGTGGAAGGCTTCCTACACAACATCTATCGCATTGGAAGCTGTAACGGCACAGGAGTTTGACATTGTCACTCTCTTGGAAATGAATTCTCGTGTAGTATCGTGTATCATATAGTATATCTGTCGCTAGAGAGACAGGATCAACCGAAAACCAAGCCAAGAGGTTGTCTGGGGTTAGGAAAAGACTTGGCCAGTAATATGACAATTATACACCGATCAGCCATAACTTTATGAACACCTGCCTAATATTGTGTAGGTCCCCCTTTTGCCGCCAAAACAGCCCTGACCCGTCGAGGCATGGACTCCACTAGACCTCTGAAGGTGTGCTGTGGTATCTGGCACCAAGACGTTAGCTGCAGATCCTTTAAGTCCTGTAAGTTGCGAGGTGGGGCCTCCATGGATCGCACTTGTTTGTCCAGCACATCCCACAGATGCTCGATTGGATTGAGATCTGGGGAATTTGGAGGCCAAGTCAACACCTTGAACTCGTGATTCATCAGACCAGGCCACCTTCTTCCATTGCTCCGTGGTCCAGTTCTGATGCTCACGTGCCCATTGTAGGCGCTTTCGGCAGTGGACAGGGGTCAGCATGGGCACCCTGACTGGTCTGCGGCTACGCAGCCCCATACGCAACAAACTGCGATGCACTGTGTGTTCTGACACCTTTCTATCAGAACCAGCATTCACTTTTTCAGCAATTTGAGCTACAGTATCTCGTCTGTTGGATCGGACCACATGGGCCAGCCTTCGCTTGTCCATTTGTCCTGCTTCTATCACATCAATTTTGAGGACAAAATGTTCACTTGCTGCCTAATATATCCCACCCACTGACAGGTGCCATGATAACGAGATTATCAGTGTTATTCACTTCACCTGTCAGTGGTCATAATGTTATGGCTGATCAGTGTATATATATATATATATATATATATAGCCTCATACATGAAAGGTGTCAGATGCAGTGTTAAAAGTGAAAGTCTTATAAAGATAGTTTGTGGTAGGATGAGGATTCTGCTACAAAGTGATGGTTTCCTCCTTTGAATTAAAGTATTACAAGTACAATTGTCTTGGTCTGGAGTTCAATTACTTCTCTTTATGTGTCCAGGATAGACCATGCCATGCATTTTCCTGTATGTCTATTCTACACAATGAAAGATAGACAGATGAATAAGTCAAAGCCAAAGCATGAAGAACAAAGCTATAGCCACTTTACCTCTGTCGAACATGAATATTAATGCTAGCAGGCATTTACACTTCAAACACAGCTGACATTTTAAACCTTCTTAAATGTCAAATGAGGAAATACACAAAGACACACCCTTTTAGTATACAGTGTGTTCTTAAGTGGTATAAGTGTACCTTTGTATTTATAGTAGTTTAGGAGGATTTAACTTCAAACTTCCAACAGGAGCAAGAGATCCGGGAGGCAGAAATCAGAAAAGCCTCTATTCCACAAATGCGCTTCTTTAAATTCTCCTGTCATGTAAAACTTATCCACCGATGCACAAAAGCAATGGATGTGTTTTGTTAAAATAAAATAAAATAAAAGAAACCGATAATAAAGTATATTATTATTATTATTATTATTATTATTATTATTATTATTATTATTAAACATACCCCTGCCAAATGAACATGTAGAGATATCTGCAAATTATTTAAAGATATCTGGAAATACTTTTGAGAAAATAAATTTGAGATATCTCTAAATGCATTCCAGATATCTTTAAATGTTTTCATATTATCTTTATTTTTTATTTCAATTAGATATGTGCAATTAATTTTAAGATATTTTCAAATTATTTCTATACATTAAAAAAATAATTTCAAGATATCTGAAATACATTGCGAGATCTAATAATAACTTCCTGTATGTTGCCGGTTATTATCACTTCCTGTTAATTTATTTCTATGTAACTGAATGAGGAAACAGGAAGTGATAATCTCCACAAATGTACAGGGAGTTATTTTGAGATTTCTCCAAGTGTATTTCAGATATCTTGAAATAAACAGGAAGTCATCTTGAGATATATCGAGATATATTTCAGATACCTTCAAATGAATTTGAGATATCTGTACATAGAGTTAAATGAGATATCTATAAATTATTTAAAGATTTCTTGAAATATTTACAAATATCTTGAAATACAACTCAAGATATCTCTAAATGTTAATTTGACTTGCCATACCCCAGTGTCAAAGTCTTTTTCTCTTGCAGGATTATTATTAATATCTAATAATTAAATCTGTATAATGTAACCATTAGACATGTTTAAAATATATCTGCAAAATGGTGTGATCTAATTAAGATTAGGACAAAAGTAACAGAGCCTAATAATGACTATAAGGTGTGTTGACACATTAAGATTTGTATTGGTCTTTCAAAAATCACATAACTTTGCATTTCCTTCATGATCAGATTATACTTTAGTGGTTCAATGCGCACGGATCATCTGTTAAAGGAGCTTTACAATCGAACATATGAACATAAGACACTAATTAAATATAATCAATTCTGTACTGCATTTTTTGGTTGTTACTGTTTTATTATGCTAAGTATTTAATTGAAGCTGATTTGCTTGGATTATAACTCTTAACAATTACATAATGTTGACAACCTCAGATGAGCAAATCCAATAAAACTTCAAATTAAATGCAGACTTTAATGTTGGCATAAGATATGTTTTCATTTGTTAGGCCTTTAACCTAGGTTTAAATAATTTAAACAATTATGAGTTCCAGAACGTTTTGGACAAGGACAAAAAAAAGTATGTTGTGTAAAAATGCCATGTATTTATTGTTACTTATAATAAGATGCAGTCCACTTTTAATTTAATAAAATAAAATATTACCCCTGTTAGTTCATAGGCCTACACAACCCCATTCTGTTTCTGTCTAACTTAGGTGAGACACATAAGTAACCAGGACATTAATTGTAATGCAACAGAAAAGAAACAGTTCTGTTTGTTATTGTAGCAGTGCCCATCACCTGTATACACATTTAACGATTGCTTTGTTTTTCAATATCTGTCATTTAACCAGAGGAAACAGCTCCCCACCGAGCGGGACGTTCCAACATGCTGACGTGGTGCTCATCGGTGATATTAAAAAAATGTGGCATATTTATTAGACAACTTCCTTAATCAAAACGTCTCATTATATGGACATATTTCACACAGCCTAATGTGACGGCTGGGTGTAATGATTCACGTGGACACCTCGCGTGTAAGAGAGTGATTTTACTCATTCAAACTCCTGTCATCCATTTTAATTTAATACCCCGGGAACATTGTACCGTGCGATACTATTGGTAGGTCAAGAAATTATCATACAAATTATGATAATATGATTTTTCCAGATAGACATATATGTTGATTAACCATAAATTATATATAAATGTTATATTACTAGTAGTCTAGAAGTAAGAACACACAGGATGCTGTTTTCTTGCATGAGTATTATTGTATATTATTAATATTTCTTTACAAGCATCACTCCTGCAGCTTTTGTGTTGGACACATGGA